>NC_141535.1:66628750-67335000 GCF_021556685.1 Rattus norvegicus
TCAATTTCTTTCCTCAGAGACTCGAAGTTCTTTTATACAAATTTTTCACTTCTTTAAAATCACACCAAGGTTTTTCATATTATTTGTGACTATTTTGAAGTGTTTTGTTTCCCTAATTTCTTTCTCAGCCTGTTTATCTGTTGAGTATAGGAAGGTTCCTGATTTGTTTCAGTTATTTTTCAATCCAGCCACTTTGCTGGAGTTGTTTATCAGGTGCAGGCATTCTCTGGTGGAATTTGGATGTCACTTAATTATACTATCAATTCATTTGCAAATAGTGATTTTTTGGCTTTTTCCTTTCCAGTTTTTATCCCTTTGACTTCCTTTTTGTGTCTGATTGCTCTGACTAGAATTCAAGTACTTTATTAAATAGGTAGGAACAGAGTGGTCAGCCTTGTCTAGTTCCTGATTTTACTGTGATTGCTTCAAGTTTTCTCCATTTAGTTTGATGTTGACTATGGGTTTGTTGTATATTGCTTTTACTATGATTAGGTATGGGCCTTGAATACCTGACCTTTCAAAGACTTTTAACATGAAGGGGTGTTGATATGTGTCAAAAGTTTTCTCAACATCAAATGAAATGATTATGTGTTTTTTTTTCTTTCAGTTTGTTTATATAGTGAATTACATTGATGTATTTTTGTATATTGAACCATTCCTGCATCACTGGGATGAAGCCTACTTGATCACGATGGATGATTCCTTTGATGTGTTCTTGGATTTGGTTTGCAAGGATTTTATTGAGTATTTTTACATCAATATTCATAAGGGAAATTGTCCTGAAGTTCTCTTTTTTTTTGGTTCTTTGTGTGGTTTAGGTATAAGAGTAATTGTGGCTTCATAGAAGGAATTAGGTAGTGCTCCTTTTGTTTCTATTTTGTGGAATAATTTGGACAGTATTGGTATGAGGTCTTCTATGAAAACCTAGTAGAATTTGTACTAAACCGTCTGGTCCTGGGCTCTTATTGGTTGGGAGACATTTACTAACTGCTTCTATTTTTTTAGGAGTAATGGGACTTTTTTAAATGGTTTATCTGATCCTTATTTAACTTTGCCACCTGGTATCTGTCTAGAAAATTGTTCATTTACTACATATTTTCCAATTTTGTGGAATACAGGCTTTTGTAGTAGGATCTGATGATTTTTTTTTAAATTTCCTCTGATTCTGTTGTTATGTCTCCCATTTCATTTCTGATTTTGTTAATTTGGATTCACTCTCTGTGGCCTCTGGTTAGTCTGGCTAAGGGTTTATCTATCCTGTCCATTTTAGCAAAGAACCAGCTACTGGTTTTGTTAATTATTTTTCTAGTTCTCTTTCTTTCTACTTGGTTGATTTCAGTCCTGAATTTGATTTTTCCTGCCTTTCTACTCCTCTTGGGGGTATTTGCTTCCTTTTGTTTTAGTGATTTTTGGTGTGTGGTCAAGCTGCCAGGGCATGTTCTTTCCTGTTTGTTTTGGAGACACTCAGAGCTATGAGTTTTCCTCTTAGCACTGCTTTCATTGGGCCCCATAAGTGTGGGTATGTTGTGCCTTCATCTTCATTAAATTCTAAAAAGTCTTCAACTTCTTTCTTTATTTCTTCTTTGACCAAGTTATCATTAAATAGAGTGTTCAATTTCCATGTATATGTGGGCTCTCATTCTTTCTTCCTTTCTTTTTTTTTTTTTGGTTGTTTAATTTATTTATTTATTTATTTATTTATTTATTTATTTATTTATTTATTGTATTGAAGTCTAGCCTTAGTCCACACTAATATGATAGGATGCATGGGATTATTTTAACTTCTTGTATTTGTTGAGGCCTGTTTTGTGACCGATTATATTATCAATTTTGGAGAAGGTCCCGTGAGGTGTTGAGAAGGGATATTCTTTTGCTTTAGGATGAAATGTTCTATATGTTTCTGTTTAATCCATTTGGATCGTAAATTCCGCTAATTTCTCTGTCTCTCTGTCTAGTTTCTGTTTTCATGATAAGTCCATTGCTGAGAGTGTGTTGCTGAAGTCTCCCACTATTACTGTATGAGGTGCAGTGGGTCCTTTGAGCTTTAGTTAGGTTTCTCTTATGTATGTAGGCGTCCTTGCATTTGGACAATAGATATTCGGGATTGAGAGTTCATCTTGTAGATTATTTCTTTGATGAATATAAAGTGTCATTCTTACCTTTTTTAACAACATTTGGTTGAATGTCGATTTTATTTGATATTAGACTGGCTACTCCACCTTGTTTCTTGGGACTGTTTACTTAGAAAAAGTTTCCAGGCATTTACGCTGAGGGAGTGGCTGTCTTTGTCACTGAGGTCTGCCTTTGTTCCTGTAGGCTGCAAAAAGCTGGGTACTGTATATGGATCCAGTCTGTTATTCTATGTGTTTTTATAGAGAAATTGAGTCCATTAATACTGAGATATACTAGGGATGAATGATTTTTGTTCATGCTATTTTCTTGTTAGATGTGGAATTATGTTTGTGTGGCTTTTTTTTAAAAGGTTAGTTTTTTTTATTATTATTATTAACTTGATTATTTCTTATATACATTTCGAGTGTTATTCCCTTTCCCGGTTTCCGGGCAAACATCCCCCTCCCCGTCCCCTTCCTTATGTGTGTTCCCCTCCCAACCCTCCCCCCATTGCCGCTCTCCCCACAACAGTCTAGTTCACTGGGGGTTCAGTCTTAGCAGGACCCAGGGCTTCCCCTTCCACTGGTGCTCTTACTAGGATATTCATTGCTACCTATGAGGTCAGAGTCCAGGTTCAGTCCATGTATAGTCTTTAGGTAGTGGCTTAGTCCCTGGAAGCTCTGGTTGCTTGGCATTGTTGTACATATGGGGTCTCGAGCCCCTTCAAGCTCTTCCAGTTCTTTCTCTGATTCCTTCAACGGGGGTTCTCTTCTCAGTTCAGTGGTTTGCTGCTGGTATTCGCCTCTGTATTTGCTGTATTCTGGCTGTGTCTCTCAGGAGCGATCTACATCTGGCTCCTGTCGGTCTGCACTTCTTTGCTTCATCAATCTTGTCTAATTGGGTGGCTGTATATGTATGGGCCACATGTGGGGCAGGCTCTGAATGGGTGTTCCTTTAGTCTCTGTTTTAATCTTTGCCTCTCTCTTCCCTGCCAAGGGTATTCTTGTTCCCCTTTTAAAGAAGGAGTGAAGCATTCACATTTTGATCATCCCTCTTGAGTTTCATTTGTTCTAGGCATCTAGGGTAATTCAAGCATTTGGGCTAATAGCCACTTATCAATGAGTGCATACCATGTATGTCTTTCTGTGATTGAGTTAGCTCACTCAGGATGATGTTTTCCAGTTCCAACCATTTGCCTACGAATTTCATAAACTCGTTGTTTTTGATAGCTGAGTAATATTCCATTGTGTAGATGTACCACATTTTCTGTATCCATTCCTCTGTTGAAGGGCATCTGGATTCTTTCCAGCTTCTGGCTATTATAAATAAGGCTGCGATGAACATAGTGGAGCACGTGTATTTTTTATATGTTGGGGCATCTTTTGGGTATATGCCCAAGAGTGGTAAAGCTGGATCCTCAGGCAGTTCAATGTCCAATTTTCTGAGGAACCTCCAGACTGATTTCCAGAATGGTTGTACCAGTTTGCAATCCCACCAACAATGGAGGAGTGTTCCTCTTTCTCCACATCCTCGCCAGCATCTGCTGTCCCCTGAGTTTTTGATCTTAGCCATTCTCACTGGTGTGAGGTGAAATATCAGGGTTGTTTTGATTTGCATTTCCCTTATGACTAAAGATGTTGAACATTTCTTTAGGTGTTTCTCAGCCATTCGGCATTCCTCAGCTGTGAATTCTTTGTTTAGCTCTGAGTCCCATTTTTGAATAGGGTTATTTGTTTCCCTGCGGTCTATCTTCTTGAGTTCTTTGTATATTTTGGATATAAGGCCTCTATCTGTTGTAGGATTGGTAAAGATCTTTTTCCAGTCTGTTGGTTGCAGTTTTGTCCTAACCACAGTGTCCTTTGCCTTACAGAAGCTTTGCAGTTTTATGAGATCTCATTTGTCGATTCTTGATCTTAGAGCGTAAGCCATTGGTGTTTTGTTCAGGAAATTTTTTCCAGTGCCCATGTGTTCCAGATGCTTCCCTAGTTTTTCTTCTATTAGTTTGAGAGTGTCTGCTTTGATGTGGAGGTCATTGATCCACTTGGACTTACGCTTTGTACAGGGTGATAAGCATGGATCGATCTGCATTCTTCTACATGTTGACCTCCAGTTGAACCAGCACCATTAGCTGAAAATGCTATCTTTTTTCCATTGGATGGTTTTGGCTCCTTTGTCAAAAATAAAGTGACCATAGGTGTGTGGGTTCATTTCTGGGTCTTCAATTCTATTCCATTGGTCTATCTGTCTGTCTCTGTACCAATACCACGCAGTTTTTATCACTATTGCTCTCTAATACTGCTTGAGTTCAGGGATAGTGATTCCCCCTGAAGTCCTTTTATTGTTGAGGATACCTTTAGCTATTCTGGGTTTTTTATTATACCAGATGAATTTGCAAATTGTTCTGTCTACCTCTTTGAAGAATTGGATTGGTATTTTGATGGGGATTGCATTGAATCTGTAGATCACTTTTGGTAAAATGGCCATTTTTACTATATTAATCCTGCCAATCCATGAGCATGGGAGATCTTTCCATCTTCTGAGGTCTTCTTAAATTTCCTTCTTCAGTGTCTTGAAGTTCTAATTGTACAGATCTTTTACTTGCTTTGTTAAAGTCACACCGAGGTACTTTATATTATTTGGGTCTATTATGAAGGGTGTCATTTCCCTAATTTCTTTCTCGGCTTGTTTCTCTTTTGTATAGAGGAAGGCAACTGATTTATTTGAGTTAATTTTATACCCAGCCACTTTGCTGAAGTTGTTTATCAGCTTTAGTAGTTCTCTGGTGGAACTTTTGGGATCACTTAAATATACTATCATATCATCTGCAAACAGTGATATTTTGACTTCTTCTTTTCCGATCTGTATCCCCTTGACCTCCTTTTGTTGTCTGATTGCTCTGGCTAGAACTTCAAGAACTATATTGAATAAGTAGGGAGAGAGTGGGCAGCCTTGTCTAGTCCCTGATTTTAGTGGGATTGCTTCGAGTTTCTCTCCATTTAGTTTAATGTTAGCAACTGGTTTGCTGTATATGGCTTTTACTATGTTCAGGTATGGGCCTTGAATTCCTATTCTTTCCAGGACTTTTATCATGAAGGGGTGTTGAATTTTGTCAAATGCTTTCTCAGCGTCTAATGAAATGATCATGTGGTTTTGTTCTTTCAGTTTGTTTATATAATGGATCACATTGATGGTTTTCCGTATATTAAACCATCCCTGCATGCCTGGGATGAAGCCTACTTGGTCATGGTGGATGATTGTTTTGATGTGCTCTTGGATTCGGTTTGCCAGAATTTTGTTGAGTATTTTTGCGTCGATATTCATAAGGGAAATTGGCCTGAAGTTCTCTTTCTTTGTTGTGTCTTTGTGTGGTTTAGGTATAAGAGTAATTGTGGCTTCGTAGAAGGTATTCGGTAGTGATCCATCTGTTTCAATTTTGTGGAATAGTTTGGATAATATTGGTATGAGGTCTTCTCTGAAGGTTTGATAGAATTCTGCACTAAACCCGTCTGGACCTGGGCTCTTTTTGGTTGGGAGAACTTTAATGACTGCTTCTATTTCCTTAGGAGTTATGGGGTTGTTTGACTGGTTTATCTGTTCCTGATTTAACTTCAGTACCTGGTATCTGTCTAGGAAATTGTCCATTTCCTGAAGATTTTCAAGTTTTGTTGAATATAGGTTTTTATAGTAAGATTTGATGATTTTTTGAATTTCCTCTGAATCTGTAGTTATGTCTCCCTTTTCATTTCTGATTTTGTTAATTTGGATGAACTCTCTGTGTCCTCTCGTTAGTCTGGCTAAGGGTTTATCTATCTTGTTGATTTTTCCAAAGAACCAACTTTTGGTTCTGTTGATTCTTTCTATGGTCCTTTTTGTTTCTACTTGGTTGATTTCTGCTCTGAGTTTGATTATTTCCTGCCTTCTACTCCTCCTGGGTGTATTTGCTTCTTTTTGTTCTAGAGCTTTTAAGTGTGCTGTCCAGCTGCTGACATATGCTCTTTCCTGTTTCTTTCTACAGGCACTCAGCGCTATGAGTTTTCCTCTTAGCACAGCTTTCATTGTGTCCCATAAGTTTGGGTATGTTGTACCTTCATTTTCATTAAATTCTAAAAAGTTTTTAATTTCTTTCTTTATTTCTTCTGTGACCAGGTTATCATTGAGTAGAGCATTGTTCAATTTCCAAGTATATGTGGGCATTCTTCCTTAATTGTTATTGAAGACCAGTTTTAGGCCGTGGTGGTCCGATAGCACGCATGGGATTATTTCTATCTTTCTGTACCTGTTGAAGCCTGTTTTTTGACCAATTATATGGTCAATTTTGGAGAAAGTAACATGAGGAGCTGAGAAGAAGGTATATCCTTTTGCTTTAGGATAGAATGTTCTATAAATATCCGTTAAGTCCATTTGGCTCATGACTTCTGTTAGTCTGTCTACATCTCTCTTTAATTTCTGTTTCCATGATCTGTCCATTGATGAGAGTGGGGTGTTGAAATCTCCCACTATTATTGTGTGAGGTGCAATGTGTGTTTTGAGCTTTAGTAAGGTTTCTTTTACGTATGTAGGTGTCCTTGTATTTGGGGCATAGATATTTAGGATTGAGAGTTCATCTTGGTGGATTTTTCCTTTGATGAATATGAAGTGTCCTTCCTTATCTTTTTTGATGACTTTTAGTTGAAAATTGATTTTATTTGATATTAGAATGGCTACTCCAGGTTGCTTCTTCTGACCATTTGCTTGGAAAATTGTTTTCCAGCCTTTCACTCTGAGGTAATGTCTGTCTTTGTCTCTGAGGTGTGTTTCTTGTAGGCAGCAGAATGCAGGGTCCTCGTTGCGTATCCAGTTTGTTAATCTATGTCTTTTTATTGGGGAGTTGAGGCCATTGATATTGAGAGATATAAAGGAATAGTGATTATTGCTTCCCATTATATTCATATTTGGATGTGAGGTTATGTTTGTGTGCTTTCATTCTCTTTGTTTTGTTGCCAAGACGATTAGTTTCTTGCTTCTTCTAGGGTATAGCTTGCCTCCTTATGTTGAGCTTTACCATTTATTATCCTTTGTAGTTCTGGATTCGTAGAAAGATATTGTGTAAATTTGGTTTTGTCATGGAATATCTTGGTTTCTCCATCTATGTTAATTGAGAGTTTTGCAGTATACAGTAACCTGGGCTGGCATTTGTGTTCTCTTAGGGTCTGTATGACATCAGTCCAGGATCTTCTGGCCTTCATAGTTTCTGGCGAGAAATCTGGTGTGATTCTGATAGGTCTGCCTTTATATGTTACTTGACCTTTTTCCCTTACTGCTTTTAATATTCTTTCTTTATTTTGTGCGTTTGGTGTTTTGACTATTATGTGACAGGAGGTGTTTCTTTTCTGGTCCAATCTATTTGGAGTTCTGTAGGCTTCTTGTATGCCTATGGGTATCTCTTTTTTTAGGTTAGGGAAGTTTTCTTCTATGATTTTGTTGAAGTTTTTTACTGGTCCTTTGAGCTGGGAGTCTTCACTCTCTTCTATACCTATTATCCTTAGGTTTGATCTTCTCATTGAGTCCTGGATTTCCTGTATGATTTGGACCAGTAGCTTTTTCCGCTTTACATTATCTTTGACAGTTGAGTCAATGATTTCTATGGAATCTTCTGCTCCTGAGATTCTCTCTTCCATCTCTTGTATTCTGTTGGTGAAGCTTGTATCTACAGCTCCTTGTCTCTTCTTTTGGTTTTCTATATCCAGGGTTGTTTCCATGTGTTCTTTCTTGATTGCTTCTATTTCCATTTTTAATTCCTTCAACTGTTTGATTGTGTTTTCCTGGAATTCTTTCAGGGATTTTTGCGATTCCTCTCTGTAGGCTTCTACTTGTTTATTAATGTTTTCCTGTGTTTCCCTAAGGGAGTTCTTCACGTCTTTCTTGAAGTCCTCCAGCATCATGATCAAATATGATTTTGAAACTAGATCTTGCTTTTCTGGTGTGTTTGGATATTCCATGTTTGTTTTGGCGGGAGAATTGGGCTCCGATGATGGCATGCAGTCTTGGTTTCTGTTGCTTGGGTTCCTGCGCTTGCCTCTCGCCATCAGATTATCTCTAGTGTTACTTTGTTCTGCTATTTCAGACAGTGGCTAGACTGTCCTATAAGCCTGTGTGTCAGGAGTGTTGTAGACCTGTTTTCCTCTCTTTCAGTCAGTTATGGGGACAGAGTGTTCTGTTTTCGGGCGTGTAGTTTTTCCTCTCTACAGGTCTTCAGCTGTTCCTGTGGGCCTGTGTCTTGAGTTCACCAGGCAGCTTTCTTGCAGCAGAAAAGTTGGTCTTACCTGTGGTCCCGAGGCTCAAGTTCGCTCGTGGGGTGCTGCGCACGGGCTCTCTGTCGCGGCAGCAACCAGGAATACCTGTGCCGCCCCTTCTGGGAGCTTCAGTGCACCAGGGTTCCAGATGGCCTTTGGTGTTTTCCTCTGGCGTCCGAGATGTATGTACAGAGAGCAGTCTCTTCTGGTTTCCCAGGCTTGTCTGCCTCTCTGAAGGTTTAGCTCTCCCTCCCACTGGATTTGGGTACACAGAACTGTTTATCCGGTCTGTTTCCTTCAGGTTCCAGAGGTGTCTCAGGCAGGGGTCCTGCCGCTCCTGGGCCCTCCCCCACGGGAGCACAGAGGCCTTATACAGTTTCCTCTTGGGCCAGGGATGTGGGCAGGGGTGAGCAGTGTTGGTGGTCTCTTCCGCTCTGTAGCCTCAGGAGTGCCCACCTGACCAGGAGGTTGGGTCTCTCTCTCACGGGGTCTGGGAGCAGAGAGCTGCTGAGGGCCAGGATCCGCGGGTGTGGGACTTCTGGTAAACACAGAACGTGCCCGTTCCTAGAGGCATTCTGCTTTCGTGTGTCTCAAGCTCACCAGGCAGCTTTCTTGCAGCAGAAAAGTTGGTCTTACCTGTGGTCCCGAGGCTCAAGTTCGCTCGTGGGGTGCTGCCCACGGGCTCTCTGCAGCGGCAGCAACCACGAAGACCTGTGCCGCCCCTTCTGGGAGCTTTAGTTCACCAGGGTTCCAGATGGTCTTTGGCTTTTTCCTCTGGCGTCCGAGATGTGTGTGCAGAGAGCAGTCTCTTCTGGTTTCCCAGGCTTGTCTGCCTCTCTGAAGGTTTAGCTCTCCCTCCCACGGGATTTGGGTGCAGAGAACTGTTTATCTGGTCTGTTTCCTTCAGGTTCCGGGGGGTGTCTCAGTCAGGGGTCCTGCCGCTCCTGGGCCCTCCCCCACGGGAGCCCAGAGGCCTTATACAGTTTACTCTTGGGCCAGGGATGTGGGCAGGGGTGAGCAGTGTTGGTGGTCTCTTCCGCTCTGCAGCCTCAGGAGTGCCCACCTGACCAGGAGTTTGGGTCTCTCTCTCACAGGGTCTGGGAGCAGAGAGTTGCTGCGGGCCAGGCTATATTCTTTTTGATCATTATTTTTTTTCCAAATTCATAAAGTTAGGATAACCATCCAAGTTTTCTTAGCCAAATATTTGTTCAATGACTCTCTTCAATTGAAAAATAAGCTGCGTTATTATTTTATACATTATAATCCTGTATGGTGTTGAGTTTTGTATTAACTTCTCTCTGGCTTAATAGACGCTTCTGAGGCTAATTGTTCTTTTTCTATTTTTAGTTATGAATAGACACATGAATATAAAAGCACAGTGTGATATTTATGAGATGTCAGCTCAGTATAAATACAAAGTACTCTAATTATGATATCTTCAATACTTTTTCTAAGAACTGTACTTAAGTGAAAAATTCTGATTATCTTTGCCATAAGTTAATAAGGAAGAAATTTTCAGCAACATATTCTACAAAGTAGTTTTTAATTATCAAGCATAATTTCAGACTAGAATTAGGGTATGTGTATAAAGGTCTTGAAGTGATATTTTTGACTAAAAAACTAATATATCTATCTTTTTACTTTGCTATAACTGATTATATTACTAATTTAGAATAATTAATTCTTTTCGATATTGAAAGATATACATTTTTATGCTAGCTTGATTACAGGTTAGAGATTAGGATATAGTTTATGTATGACACAGAGCCATGTACCTTGTGGGTAGTACACTTTTAAAAGAATGCATTTTCCATAGAAATGCAAGATTATTATGAACCCCAAAAACAGATTTTCTTTTTTTTTTTTTTTTTTTTTTTTAGTTTTTTTCCGGAGCTGGGGATCGAACCCAGGGACTTGCGCCTGCTAGGCAAGCGCTCTACCACTGAGCTAAACCCCCAACCCTAAAAAAAACAGATTTTCTAAAAGTTCCAGAATTGCGTTAACAAATCTTTCCCCTTAACTATCCAATGACAATTTTCAACATCATCAATGGTGATCTGACATGAATCTCTATTCAAACATCATTGTTACTTTAATTTGTTCAGTTTGTTAGAAATATATTATCCCAGGAATGCCTGTACTATGCTGTAGATTCCATAGCCGAGAAAATGCAGACGAGTGCACTGTTAACTGTTAGATTTTCCAGTCGTCTTCTGCCTTTGAAGTCTACATTAATTCTTTCCTTCTTGGATGTTCACTTTTTCCAAGTTCCTTAGACTCAAAGATGCTGTCCTAGAGATATCATCAGTCAATGAGGGTGTCCTATTTCTATCTACTTAATGAACCCATGAATCATTGTGTATCAGGCTTTGTTTCCTTCAGGTTGGATTCTTTATGCTCTGTCAATATCTAATTTTTCCCAACTAGAATAATGGTGGGAAATGTCTGTTTCAGTTCAACACAGAAGTTTTTCAAGACTCCATTGTCCTCTTGTGGATGAGCTGCTGTGTACTGATGCTCTATTGAACAGCATTAACTACTAAAGGTTAACACATGTAGCATTTGAGCATCTCATCATTATATTGAGAAAAAATGACATTTAAGAACAGTGAACTGCAGAGCGGCTCAAGTTATGTAGAGAAAAAGGACAGGAATAGAGCAGCATCAAGAGCTTATTGGTGTGTAAGAAAATGACTGTAAAATTCATGGAAACCCTAGGAAAAATAATAATATTCACAATCATCTTACATCCTTAATTAATGATGATGATGCATTTTAATTTGAGAGTGATGTGAATGCTAAAATTATAAACAGTAAGAAGAACTGACAAAATCTTATGTGCTTTAACATATTTAGAAAAATATTCATGCCATTTCATTGAGCTCAATGCTATCCAGTATAGTTTTGCTGTAGGAATAGATTTGGGGCAAGTTCAAACTACATCTAGATTATGATTGAGTCTGAATCTTACTAGGTTTTTACAATAAGTAGAAAGTTATCATCTCTAAAGTTAAATTCCTTTCACAGAGAACAAAATTATGATACCTGAGTTAAGGTTCACAGGCTTTCAGAATCAGCAGCAGAGACATAGTTGAAATGTTTTACACAGCATGAATGTGTCCCTTTGTGTGTGTGTGTGTGTGTGTGTGTGTGTGTGTGTGTGTGTGTGTGTCTGTGTGCGCATTTACTTGAAGATTTCAACTTGTTTCTCTGAGTGCTATGTCTTTCTAGGATTTGAAAGTTGCTGAAGTTAGAGTTCTCTGTGACTTTGGAACTGATCACACTACTGCTGGATCTAAAAATCAGTTTTGTCTTTTCCAGCTGTTTCCTCTTATGCCTAGATCCTCAGCTTTTATTATATTTTACCAAAAATTAATCTTGATAGTAAAGGGGAAAGGGGCATCACAAATGAAGATTGCATTTTGTAGTAAAGTGAAATGATCTTACCCATATTTATTCTAGTTAATTTAAATATAAATGTACATATAAATATATATCTTTATATATTTCGCAATTACTTTGTATACTACAATTTCTTTACAGACATCTTTAAGTACTAACATATTTTGATAATAATACAATTTTTCAGAGTTCACAACCTTAAAACAAAAGAACTATGAAAACCTAAGGAAGACTACTGAGACGGAGAGAAGTTGTCATCTCTTGGGATGAAAATATCAGCTGTTTAAACAATGCTAAATGAGATCCTGGTGCTCATGAGATTAGAAAAGGACATCAGATCCCCAGAAACTAGAGGGACAGATCTAAACCTAAGCTCACTGAATGAACAGCAAGGAATTCTAACCACTTGGACATCTCTGATAACCCACTTTTTTGCTATAAAGAGCGGGATATAAAAATATATGTTCAATCTATGTTAAACAAAAAAAAATCACATTCAGAATTTTCCAGGAATTTAACATTGAATAAAAAGTACAATTTTTCCAAATATACAAATATATTATTTATTTTCAAGTAAAAAGAAACACTTTATGTTTATGAAAATTATTAGTGCTGCAATGCTGTATTAATGTGAGGGGTTCTGTGCTCTTACTATCTCTTCTTATATTGCTTGAGCATTCCTTATTTGTAAAATTATTTGAGCTTACAACATAGTGTCTGGGATATGTTGGAATCCCAAACAAGGTATGTTTTTTAGGATATGAATAAATTATGGAAGAATGACATGCTTTGGAAGCCCATATTTTCTCTCTATTTAATTCTCTATTATTTTACCCAACTGATACTATATTTAACTGCTATTTACTTTACATCTTACATTCTGTATTATGTTATAAAATATATAACGATTTTGAGTTAGCTTTCTCGACATTTTCTTTCTTTTTCTACGCAACAAAATAGATTTCATTTTCCTCTTTTATTAAAGATAGATTCTTCATTATTACCATATATCTTTAATATAATTCTCCTCACTACACTCCACCAGTTCTACTCCACATACCCTCCAATCGATATCTACTCCTTTTCTGTCTCCGTTTTAGCAAAGAATGAGTTTCTAAGAGCTAAAAGTTAAGCATGACAAAATAAAATACAAGAAGATCAAACAAAAGCCATCACATTTATGTTTGACAAAGCAAACCAACCAAAAAGGAAAAGCCAAAAAGAGAGAGAGCACAAGAATCAGACAGCTACTTGTTCACACATTCAGAATCTCCATAAAAAATTCTAAATTGAAAGCTGTATTCCATACCCAGAGGACCTGGTGAAGAATTGTGTGGCCATGTGCTCGAAGCATCAGTCTCTGTGGGCTCATGTTCTTTTGGTGTTCTCTGGCCTCTCTGGTTCTTACACTATTTCTGCCTCCTATTTTGCATTTTTTCTGAGATGTGAGGAATGGGATTCTATCCAATTTAGATCTGTGTGTTCTAACATCTTTCTATGTGCATTATTTAGCTGTGGGTCTCTGTATGTGTTCTCATGTGTTACAAGTTACATTACCGAAAATAAGCATATACTTGCATATCAGGGCCTGATCTTGAGCCCTTGCACTTTAGGGAATGAGGAAGAGGAAATTGCCACATGTCTGGGAACAACATGGATGACATATTAAGTTCAATCCAGCAAGGACTAAAGAATGAGACATACTCAAAAGCAAAACAAAATGAAGGACTGACCATGTAGTTAGGTGTTTTAAATGCATGAAGTTCTTGGTTTAATTTCCTCATGCCACTAAAAGAAAGAAAGAGAGAGGGGGGATGTAGGAAAGAAGGAAGGAAGAAAGAAAGAAAGAAAGAAAGAAAGAAAGAAAGAAAGAAAAAATGAACGAATGAAAGAACAGAACATTAAAATTTCTGAAGTATACTTTGAGAGCTTTATATTCTTTGAGAGTTGATTTATTTAAATATTAAAATCTGAGCCTTTTAGTAAAATTTAATTATATCTAATGAAATGAATGGTCCATTCAAAATGGCACCATAGCAGCAGAGTAGCAGTGACATAGAAATCTACACTGTGTTATTCAAGAAGTAATTCAAACAGGGCTCCTTAAATGAAAACAAATCCAGAAAACATGTGTTAAAATGATTTCTTAGCCCAACTTCCCACATGGTAACTTTATTTAAAAGGTACACATTCTGAAGTCTAACATAGATTAACTGCAGAGTGAAATATGAAAGTCGGATCCTTTAAAAAAATATGTGTACTTAAAGTCACTTTAAAAAACCAATGAGTGGAACATCCAGAAAATTTATTCAATATTGTAAAAGCATAAAAATATATCTATTTGTGTTTAAGTATGTATATTTATAATTATAGCTTTTATTAATAATATACAATTTTCCTGACAAAATTTCTCCACTAACATGCACTAATTGTAATGTTTAATATAGATTCTTCAGTATTAAAATGATTTAGAATAATTTAAATTTTATGTCATATTTTTAATTGTCTCCAAAGAAGATACAAGTTATTGCTAAACCCTTTGATTACATTTGGCTCTATAAATATCCAGTTTCAATAACATAACCATGCAATAATACATTGTCAACATTTATAGAGATAAATGAGCAAGTTCAACAAAGGAACATTTGTCATTCAAAGTCTGGCATCTGCTTCTGTTCGAAATGATGCTGTGTTTGGCTTGGGGCTTGGGGCATTGAAGCACTGCATGGCATTGTCTTTCTTACATGAAACTCCCAGCACTCAAGTATAACAGAAGGTAAAGTACTGATAAAGTTGACACTTGCATGTTTCTAGTAAGCTTTCTTCATATTAATACAATTGTCATGGAGTTTTTCTTTAGTTGCTTTAAAGGCTCCCTTCTTCTGGAATTTTGTTTATCACCCGCCCCTTCCAGCCAACCCCATTACAATAAGTGTTCAGGGTATCTCTATGATTTTGTTGAATGATTTCAGAACTTGGGAAAGCAGCTGCTTCTGTTGATATAATGCTACTTGCTAATGTTACACGTTTTCTATAATCTCAGCTTCTGCAGTTCTAGGATGAGTCGGCCCTGCATATGCCTTACTTGTCTTCTGGTCTACCTTAAACTTTTCCAACTACCCACTTCCCCATAGTATTTGATATGTTCTAGTCTTGTGAATCTCCCTGACCAGTATCTATTTATGGCCACTCTACAACCCAGCAGATCTAGGCTTTGTCCCACATGCAGTATGCACTTTGAATATATACACACCTGCTTGCATTGAACCTGATCTCTAGGCCTCTGTCAGTACATTCCCAGCACATTCTATAAAACTTAGTATCCTCCCATGCCACAGTCAACCTATCTACCCAGAAGAGATGATGATCAATCTTCAATCATCCTAACACAATAAAAACCTACACTAAAATTTGGAATCACCAAAGACCCCAGGTAACCAAAACAGCCCTGAGTGAAAAGAATAAACTAGAATGCTTACCATTCCAGATCTTAAGGTGTATACCAGAGTCATAATAGTAAAAATTATGTTGTATCAGCATAAAAGAAACATGTAGACGAATAGGATAAATTCAAAACACCAAACACGAGAACATATAATCTCAGTCCTTTAATCTTGAGAAAGATATAAAACGTTGATGCTGGAAGAAAGAAATTATTATCAACTAACAGTGCTGGATAAGATGTATAGTACACATTCAGAAATATTAAATTAGATATGTATGTGATAATTTGGAAAACAACTATAAGCACCGTATTGATTGAAGACCTAAATATGAAACTTGAAATAGCCATTAGAAATCTTATGCAGTAATCTATGTAACATAGTTTTTAAAAAAGACTTTCTGAATTGTATTCAGTTTTCCTAAGAAATAAGGCCAATTACTAAGTTTAATTAACACTAATTCATTTGCATGTTATTATAAAATAGAGAGAAAGTGAACCAGGTCCCTAGTGATAACGTGTATGCTACTAGCAAAGAATAGTAAAGTTAAAGATCATGAGAGGAAACTGCTTAATCAAAAAAGTACAGTCCTTGACTATATGCATTGTATTTTTCCTTTTACCCACAGATAAGTATATTCCTCATCCCTTATCTAGGAAAGTTCTGCCTGTGATAGATGATGACAATTACAAAAAACTACAACCAATCAAAATGCTAAATTGTGGATCCCATCCCCAGCGGATTTGTGTGCAAAATATCTGCCAACTCTAAGGCTCAGGGAACATTGTCAGGGGAGCAGAGAGACCATAAGAACCAGAAAATCAAGGAGATTTTTGTGAGATTTTCTCCTAGGAGTATCAGAATTTAAACAATAAAGTCTCGCAAGCATGCCTGCCTAACCATGAGCTGAACAAAGAAAACACCAGCAGATACACAAAAGTGGACATGTGAAAACCAATAAAGCCTCAACCCTACACAAGGAGCTGCAGGCAACTAAGGAATGGTAAGAGTGGGAGAAATAGTCCTACCAAAGAAGAGTGCATCAATTAGTTACCCAACACCAAATGGACAGCCTTGAAAACATACATTCAAATAATGGTATATATTGTCAGTGAGCAGTATATATTTATTAATGTATTTGTATATACCTATATGCATACAGTATCAATTAATGAAAGAAGAAAACATGAATTCAGAAAGGATCCAACGTTGCGCAATGGTAGCTCATCTGACTCCCAGAAGGATCCAAGCATGTTAGTTGAATGGGCTTGGAGCTATAAAAGAGAAATATAATTATATTATAACACTCAAATAAAAGAAATAATCAATATATATTGATAATTTTAATAGATAATCCCCTTCTTTATGGGTGTTCTCCTCCCCATCCTCCCCCTATTGCCGCCCTCCCCACAACAATCACGTTCACTGGGGGTTCAGTCTTAACAAGACCCAGGGCTTCCCCTTACACTGGTGATCTTACTAGGATATTCAATGATACCTATGAGGTCAGAGTCCAGGGTCAGTCCATGTATAGTCTTTAGGTAGTGGCTTAGTCCCTGGAAGCTCTGGTTGCTTGGCATTGTTGTTCATATACATTCTATGCTTGGCTTGAAGAGATGAATCAACAGTTAAGGGTAGTGTCTGTTCTTCGAGAAACCCTAGGCTTAATTCTCACCTCTTACATGGTACCTCACAATCACATGTAAGCCCACTGCCAGGGAATATAATAATGCATCCTTGCCTCTCTGGGAACTAGGCATACAAGCAGTATACAGACATACCTTTTGACAAAATGCCTATATATACTAAACAAAATACAAATTGGTGACTATAAAACAGAGACACTGTATATAAAATGTAATTTTCCCGGCTGAAATTCATAATGAACATTAAATTGAATTCAGAAATTGAATGAAAGTTCATAGTTACAGAAATAATTCCTAGGTCTTACACCATACTGTTCAATATATAAACATTTATGGTGCTTTAAATTACTTACAACATAAAACCTCATGTGGTTATAAATTATTGACAGAATCTTGCTCAAATATGCTTGACGTCAGCATTTACATTATTTTCACATAATTGTCAAAATTCCAAGATCAATTTCATCTTTTCCAGAGTAGACCTGTAATACTATTCACCATACCTAGTGCAACAATACAACTTTGAAAATTCAAGCATTGCCAAGTAGAAGGAGTTTTCTAGTCACCTGAAGAATAGATTTCCCACTTGTAATTAATCACATGTCAGCTGCTAGAGAAATGTAATTAACAACACCTACCCTCAAGGCTCTAATGTATAAACAAGTTGCTCATCTGGTTGGACAAATATTACTATGCTGAAGACTGTCACAAATAAGAGTAAGTTTGAACTCACTACTGAAGGTGGTATTTTATCCATGGTAGCAAGAAAACAATTAAATTAAAACTGTTCAGTAATTAGCTATGTTCTTATGAATATTATATTCAAATAGAAAGAACCCTTCTGTCTTCCAGTGTTAGCTTTTTACAACTAACATGGTATAAACACAATAAAATTAATGGGACAAGTTATGAATTCAAATTGATTTTTTAGAGGCTTGATTGTTAATTAGCAATCAGCTCGTTCAGATGGTCATCTTACTGAAAACAATCTACATATCCAATGAAAACCCATCAAAATTACAGCATAATACATGGGAGAAATAAAAACAAGATTAAAGGTCAAGAAAACAAAAAACATACTTCATTGAAATACAGAAGTATGTTGTGTTCTCAAATGATGAAACATCAAGATTAAGATATACTAAGAAAATGGTTAACATTCTTATCCAACTGGAAAATGCAAAGTAAAATTATTTTGATATTTCAGTTTACTTCATTCTCAAGGCCAAGATTAATAAAACAAATGACTGGAGATGTTAACGGCATGGAAAATGGGGATCATTTACTCATTGCTGCTGGGACTCCAAATGGTAGAGCCATTGAGGAAATCACTGTAGACATCCTTCTAATTCTGAAATTACAACTATCAAACTCCAGAGCAGACCACATTCTCAGAAATAGTTGGCAAGAAAATGAACTCGATCTGTGGTTGTCTTTTGTTGATTCTGTTTTGTAGATTTTGTTGTATTGATTTTAATGAGAGAGAAGGAACACAAACTTGGATGGGTAGGAACAAATCCATAAAGATTTCAGATAAGGGAAAGAATGTGATCAAAACTTATCATATACAAATCTAAAAATAAATTGTTTATTGATATAGGGTGCAATATCAATCCAACTGACTTCACTTTCTTAAAATTATTTGTGTATGTTTACATTATTTGTCTTGTATTCATTCTCTGTCTGTATTTACTTTCCTTCACCCAAACTACAAAACATCTCCTCTAACACACCCCCAAAAACCAACAGTCTCTTTAACCTTTCCTGGTATCAAAGGACAATTCATGTTATAAGTTACATATGAGGATTAAACAGTAGAAACTGTAGATTAAGGAGAACCTGCAGCATTTGTCTTTCTAAACCGGGGTTACCTTGGTCAATACAACATTTTCTATATTTACCCATGTACAATTTATGATTTCATTTTTCCTACAGCAGAATGTACTCTGTAACTCATCTATTTTCATTATACATCCATTTGTTATAGGACATTTCAGTTGTGTCAATTTCCAGGCTATCGTGACCAATATAGCATTGACCATGGTTGAATAAGTATCAGTGGAAGTAAAATTTTAATTTTACTCTGGACATCTGCTAAGAAGTTGTAGATATGATATGTTTATTTGTAAGTGTTCATGAATTTTTCATAAAGATTTCCAGTGTCTGCACCAATTTGCATTTCCATCAACAGTGAATGATGGTTCTTTTACCACCACTTTGCCTGTGTTTTTATTTTTGTTTTTGTTTTCTTGTTTTTAAGCAGGACGAGATCAATCACATTACCAGTAGACCCTTTACTGTATAAAAGGAGGAAATTTTGGGATAGCCTATCCTATACACATCTATAAACAACTAATGATTGCTAGGAAGACAATTAGGTCCTTCCTGGGAGAAACTTCCTTATTGGTTGTCCAATCCAGAATGCTTATATATAACATTGGACTTATCTCATTGTATTTATACGTATATTGTACATCTAAATAATATATATGCACATATGTCAAATACATGTGTGTATGTATATATCTATATCTATACCTCTCTATCTCTATCATTTATCTATCTATATATCTATATCATATCTATATCTATCTATCTATCTATTTATCTATCTCTCTATATCACTAATACCTCCCCCAAAGAAGAAGTTATCTTTTTGAAATTGAAGGGGAATGGAAGGAGTTTGAGGCAGGGTAACTGGAAGGAGCACAAAGGAGGAAAAATGTGTATAACATTTTAATTGAAATTCAATTGAAAATAAATTAAAAAATTAAAATGAAATAAGATAAATTTATAAAAGGAAATATATGATCACCCTTTGCCATATGATATTTCTTCAGTCTTAAAGCAGCTCTCAGAATAGTGGGGATGGTGACCCCATCTAAACTAGGCAACCCAGAGCCAACCTACACTGAATTCTTAAAGAATCCTAAACTCAGAATTCCTCAAAGTCACAATGATGCTAATTTCAGTTTATCAGGAGAACTGCTATTTCTCATTTCAGTCCTGACCAGCAACTGACTATAGCAATTTACATATACTCCCAGAGTAAACAGATCAGCCTTCTTTGAGGTGAAAAACCTCTACCCTGCTGACCGACTATATCATATCTGCTAAACCCCACTCAGCTATCACAGAAAGAAGAACAGCTAACTGAATATCATATAAAACTTGTCCATTCACCCCCACCTTGCTATCATACAAAATCCAACACCCCCAACCAAAAGATTATCCTATAAAAACATCTACCTCCACTTTGCTATTATATAGAACCCACTAACCCCTACCTACAAATATCATACAAAATCCATTATCACCTACTCACCTATCATACAAAATACATTTACATGTACCTGCTGACCCTACACCATTATCATATATTTATTTATTTATTTATTTATTTATTTATTTATTTATTTATTTATTTATTTATTTGGAGCTGGGGACTGAACCCAGGGCCCTGTGCTTCCTAGGCAAGCGCTCTACCGCTGAGCTAAATCCCCAACCATTATCATATAAAATGCACTCCCCACTCCACCTGAATGACCATCATATAAAGATCCACCCACTCCCACCAGGCTATCTTGTGTGGTCAATTCACACCCACTCTGCTGATTAGCACATAAAATCTGATTGTTTCCCACTGAGTTATTGAGAATTAAAAGACCAGGAGTTCTTTCTTCAGAAAAGTTGTTTTGTTTGTTTGTTTGTTTTTTGTTTTTGTTTTGTGGGCTTTATTATTTACCTCTGGAGTGGTCTAGTTTGATAGTTTCATTGTACTTGTTTATAGTAACAGTTGCAAACAGCTTCTTGGCTAAGATTGAGGTGGTGCTTTCATTTCCCCGTTTTTTATGTGCCAGACCCAGTCTTGCTTGAAACTGTGCAGACTATGTGCATGTCCAAGGAAGGCTCTAAGAACGGAGTATTCCTTATTTATTTATGTGCCCTCATTTTGTTTGTTTTGCTATTTTTTTGTTATATTGATGTTTGTTTGATTTTAATGAACATACACTTTATATTACTGATATGTGTACAAGACTCAGAGAAGAAAATAATTTGTACAAGGACGTGGGAGATATTTCAGCCAGTTTACAGCCCAGCTTCCTCATTCTATGTCTACTTGTTCATTTTGAACAACAAGCATTTTGGGTAGTTTTAGGACTTTCAAGAGCTAGCTATAATTGGTTTTATGTCTGGTGTGTTACAGATAATCAATGTTAATGGGAATCCTACATTCCTACACTCTTCTTCCTAGCTCCTAGCCAAATGCTACTATCAGAAATTACTCCAAATCTCCTTTAGGCAAGCTGTCACTATCTTATTTTTCTTGTTGGCTTTAGAAATTTCTAAGTGATCAAATAAAGATCTCTGGCATTTATGAGGTATTAAGATAACAGTGGTGTGCCATACACTCCCTTAGATTGTAAATAGAATAATTCACTTTCTGTAGTTTGAGTTTGTTACTCTGATTTTGTTATTTTATGTGTTGTTTTCTGTTTTGTTTGTTTGTTGAGAGCAGTGCTTTTTAACCTTCCTAATGCTGAGACCTTTCATTCAGTTCTACATGTTGAGGTTTCTCTCAACCATAAGATTATTTTTCCTGCTTTATCATAAGTGTAATTTTGCTAGTGTTATGAAACGTAATGTAAGAGTCTGTGCTTTCTGATGGTATTAGGATAACCTAATACCAAGTCTCATATTACTCCCAAAAGTGTCATGACCTACATGTTGAGAACCGCTGCTTTAAACAATGGAAGAGATAGGAAGAACATGAAGTTGGGTGAGTAGTGAGGTAAGGACAATCCAAAAGGGGATACCTGAGGAAGAAAATACGATCACAATGTATTGTATAGGAACATCAATAACAAAACTAAATGTGTAAATAAAAAGCACCTCCCCTACAAGCACATGACCCTGGGTTTCAGTGTTAGAATTCACATGAGAATGTTAGGCCTCGAGTCATGGGCTTACATTTCTAAATTCCAGAGGCTGGAACAAGTGAAACCTTGGGGTTTTTGACTCAGGAATTTTGCTAATTCTTCTGTCCTCAACCAAGGAGAGATTCTAAACAATTTGGGCAGGTATCCTAATGATGACACCTGAGGTTGTCCTCTGGCTGCCAAAACCACTTGTTCACAAGGCCACATGCAGTAGACCTCTGTGTAATAATCAGTCAGGGAGAGAGAGAGAGAGAGAGAGAGAGAGAGAGAGAGAGAGAGAGAGAGAGAGAGAGAGAGAGAGAGAGAGAACCTCAGATTTAAAGAATAACACCTTATGTAAATCTTGCTACTTAAGAGAGTTTAAGAAAACTAATCCATTTCAAATTTATTTCCACAGATGTACAAAGAAAAGATGTGCAATTTAAATAGGAAATTTACTTAGGAATATGAATTTGCAACATTTAATTATAAAGTAACATAATATAGTTATGCTATACCATTCAATGTCACTTGTCAATTCAAAAGCCTTTTCATTAATGATGATGAGAAAGCTTCCTTTCTGGTTTAAATACAGAGACTATATTCAGCTACTTTGTTTCAAAATTAGCACGAAGATCAGTCAAAATTGCCCTACAAAATGAGAGATTTTTATCCAAAGAGAACTGATATTTAGACCATCCCTGCACAATTTGCATTTTGGAATTTTTCCCAATTTTTAACACTGTACAGGGGATCTTAAGAAGGATCTCCCAGGGACTAAACCACCATCCAAAGAGTACACACGGAGGGACCCATGGCTCCAGCTGCATATGTAGTAGAGAATGACCTTGTTGGACATCAATGAAAGTAGAAGCCCTTGGTCCTGTCAAGGCTTGATTTCCAGTGTAGAGGAATGCCAGAGAGATGAGGTGGAAGTTGGTGGGTGGGTGGGGGAGCGCCCTTATAGAAGCAGGGGGAGGGGGGATGGAATAGGGAGTTTGCAGAGGAGAAATTGGAAAAGGGGTTAACATTTGAAATGTAAATAAATAAAGTATTCAATAAAAAGAAGGAAATATAACTCAGAAAATAAGACATAAATCAACTGCAGTAGAGTTTCGTGGACCTGATTTTAACAACTGTCACTGTTTTGATGAGAATCAAGGTGTACTAAACTGCTTAAGAAAAGCAAGGATGTGATAATAGAAAGACCACCTTTGTCTTGTGATTCAGTACCACCATGGACTTCTGCAGTAGATACACTCTACCTCAAAAAATTTATGCTTCTAAAAGAGATGGGTTTCACAATATTTTAAGTCATTCACATAGGTATCTAAAAGGTTTACTCTAATAATATTTCTTTTTAAATTTCCTTATTATATTTTATGTCTATGAGTATATTTCTTATATGTATGAGTACTACTGTGTATCTGGTATGGCCCAAGGTCAATAGAAGGTATTGAACTAGAACTGAAGTTGTAGATGGTTGGGTAGTTGTAGACTTGGGTAGTGAAACTTACTCTTCCACAAAAGTTCATTTCAAAGCTTATATTATTAAACTAATCTTGGCAAAAGAAATTTGAGAAAAATATTCATAAAACATAATATTTGTTACCCTAGATAGCAAAAAAGAAAATGCTTGAATAAGAATTACAACCCAATATGAATATAAGAAAATGTAGATGATGTATAAGAACCACATAAATAGTGGTTTTCAAACACATTTAAATAGTGTTTGAAAATTAATAATATTAATTACTTTTTTAAAAATTATGATAAACCATTTTATTTTAAAAACATAAATCATTTATACATTTTTTGAAGACAGGAGTCATGGAGCACAATCTTCTATTTCATGTTTTACTTTTGAGTGTATAGGCTATGTAGTATAGTCTAATGAAAATATTAACTTCTGAATTAGATCCTTAGCAAAACTGTACCCAAGAAGTAGTCCCAAAACAGCATGGGTGAAACAATAACTGCTCTAAAAAGAAGCTGTGTCTGGAGAGGCTGACTGATGCTTCAAACTTCAAAAAGGTAGACAGGTTGGAGTTTTGAAGATCCAGAGCTGATATCAGTTTATCTTGGCCTATCTTGAATTGCTAGTTCATTGGAACATTTGGAGTAAACTATATCCATGATCTTATAACATAAGATCACTTTTATTCAAGTCCAGAAAGGATCTACTGTCTTCTTTGAGGTGAGAGGTAAACGTTGCCTCAACAAAATTCTTTTTGAAAGTGCAAGTGCGTAATGTATCTTTGGCTATCTGTATCTTGAACTTGCAGTTTTAAAACTTATTTTCCTGAGAGACACAGCCAGAATATGGCAAATACATAGGAGAATGTCAGCAGCAAACCACTGAACTGAGAACAGGACCCCCGTTGAAGGAATCAGAGAAAGGCCTGAAAGAGCTGAAGGGGCTTGAGACCCCATATGAACAACAATGCTTACCAACCAGAGCTTCCAGGAAATAAGCCACTACCCAAAGACTATACATGGACTGACCCTGGGCTCCAATTGCATAGGTAGCAATGAATAGCGTAGTAAGGGCACCAGTGGAAGGGGAAGCCCTTGGTCCTGCCAAGGCTGGACCCCCAGTGAATGGAATTCTTGGGGGGAGGGCGGTAGTGGGGGGAGATTTGGGAGGGCAACACCCATAAAAGGGGAAGGGGAGGGGATAGGGGAATGTTGGCATGAAAACTGGAAAAGGGAATAACATTTGAAATGTAAATAAGAAATACCCAATTTAATAAAGATGGAAAAAAATAAAGTAAGGAGAGAGAAGGAGGGCATAATGTGCTATTATAATTCTGATTAGTTAACAATTAAAAAACTTATTTTCATAAAATTTTTTAAAAAGGTTTTACTCTATGTTCGCAGAATTGAAAGAAAACAGACACACACACACACACACACACACACACACACACACACACACACACATTCTTACCAAAATATAGAAGTCCGTATTTAGAATCTGCTGTGACAAATTCTGAAAAAGAGTGTTAATTTGTGGCAACAATAACAAATCTAATCTATGTCAGTTTAGATTTTCTACTTGTTCTTTAAGAGATGGAATTAATTCATAAAAAAGAAACAAACAAAAATAAGATATATTTCTTTTTCTTTTTTGCTGTAAAAGCACGAGGTTTATTGACAGGAATCAGTGCACTGAGGTAAGATATATTCCTGTTTGATTATCAGCATATACTTGCTATAGCAGACAGATATATAAGGAAGTGAACAGTAGCTTTAATGCCACTTTATTATGAATGACGTTTAAATTATGATAAATGACACAATATATGAAGCTAAAACTTGATTTCATTATTGTTTAGTAACTTTAAAAAGAAACAGTTAAAGTCTACTTCAAGTAGAAGAAATACCTCGTCTAGTCCAAACATCCAGAGCACATCTTGTAAGGATTATTATGAGACCATGTAGCTCAAAATACTAGAGGTAGAGGTAATTGGATCTCTGTGAATTCAAGGCCAGGCTGATTACACACTGACTTCCAGGACAGGTAGGGCTACATATATAGAATTACCCTGTCGCAAAAATAGAAAACAAACAAAGAAAAAAAAAAGCTAAAATTACAAGGAAAGCCAATAGCTACCTACTTTTATTAAATGTATATTTAACAGCCTTATAGTTGTTAAGTTCTTCATTTGTCTCTTTCTTAAGGACCTCAAAATAAGCTCCTTGAAGTTTAATCAGAAAATATGGCACACTTTCGCTTACCAGCTTATGTAGTAACAGGAGAGCAGCATCTGTAGGTCCTCCCTCCTTGTAATAAATATTTCCTGTCATAAATACACAAATTCTGTTTACCTTTCTGTGGAGCCAATTAGCAAATGCAGGTCACCACCTCAATTACCAGGTGAGTCTCTGGATAAACCAAGTGTGACAAATGGTGCTGTCAAGTCCTTTAACTTAAAGACTGATCATTGTTACTCCCGAAAAGATGTGTGTACAGAATTGTATCTGCTCTACTGGTGGAAGGGCTGAGATTTCTGTCTTCTTTCATTTTCTTAGAATCACCTTCATATATAATACTCATACTCTAAGAAAGTACTTTTTTTTCTCTATATTCCTGTGGTTATGTTGTATTGCTTGACAGGAATCACAGTTTTTAATTATATCTCCACAAGCATGGGAATATATACTTGAGCCTCTGTAATTGTATGCATGTATCTAATCAATTAAAACATATTTAGTGACTGATTAATATTGAAACATTCTTGGCTCCAAGTAGGCAACGAAAAACAAGAGCGAAGGCCTTATTGATCTCAACTGCAATCAATAGACAACAGAAAAAGAAATCCTAGAAGGTCCTATGATGTGTGGAAAGCAGCAGGTGGTGTAATATAGCAGGAGACAAAAATGAGACAGACTTCCCAAGTGGACTGTGTGACATGTAAAAGGATTTGTCAAGCAAAAGTCATGGACATTTGAGAAAAGATTTAAACCTGAGGACACCCTACCTCATATAATTGATATCAGTAACTATGAATAGAGAAAAGGACAAAGGTACAAAGAGCTCTGAATCTTGACTCGGTCCCAAGATGCCCAGTGAACAAGGGATAGTTTGAGACATTGTGAAGGAGAAGCAGCTTTAGCAGGGCCATGTTAGCGGGTTTGGAATGTTAATTTCTAAAATGCTACTCAATAGAAGTCTACTTGAAGCTGAAAAGATAGGACAGTCATGGAAGCGCTTGCTGCCTTTACAGAGGATCTGAGCCCAGTTCCTATGGGCACACCAGGCAGGCCTAGAGACAACAGATTCAGCACCCCGTTCTGGACATCATGACCTCCTGAACTCAAACCTGTGCACACGAACACATAATTAAAATAAATCCTAGTTTTAAAACTAACGTCTATTTGAACAATGTTATTAATAAAATAAGTCATCAAATGTGTTTCACCAATTTACTTAGGAGAATACATATTTTATGGATTATGTAAGATTAATTAAAAGGATATTTTATAGACATTTTGGATTTGTCCAATTCTATGAAATAGCTAATCATCTTTGTTCATTGATATATAGAGATTTTGATTTATATTCATTAAATTGAAAAATATTAAGCTGTAACTGTCAAAAGTTTGTCAAAATATAAGTCATTTCTTCATATTTCAAACATGAGGCAGAAACTTGTAAGAGTTTTGCCAACTTCATGCCATTCAATGGCATTTTTTAAGAATAGCTTTTACTGTATATTTTCTATAAACAAAGTAAATGTTTAAATTTTATTTTTAGCAGCCTAATTAGCATGTGTTTGAAGTTACTTTGATAATTGTCCTTGGATTCCTGGATGAGTTGGCTAATATTCAGATTAATTTTAATACTCTGTGATTAATTGTCTCTGAAATTATCCTTTTAGTTGAAAATAACTGTTCACACAGAGAAAGCCCTGATGGTTAATCACCACCACAAACACTTCCAAAGCTTTTTCTCACTCTTACAAACACTAGCTCTCACATGTTCACATTTAGAAATAATTAAAATGAAACAACTTGCCTACTTCTTTAGTTGAATAAAAACTACCATTTGCAAATCTGCTGAAATGCTGCTTTTTGTCCTGCTTTTTCCTATGACCTCAACTTTGGGATTTCTTCCTGAATTCCAATTGGGGATTTATAATCTACTTCTGTACTGTATTCTCTGTTGCCTCCAAATTCTAAATAATTGTAATAGCACCTGCTGTTTTGCATGCTTCCCTGACTTGTTTTCTATCCATCTCTCTTCAAGGTGACCTGTTATTTTCTTTTAACAAGTTGAAGATTATTACCATATACTACTAAGGTAGTGGTGTTTTATTTTTTCTATATTCATGAGTTCATAGAATTCTTTATTTCTTACTATAATTCATAATACCCAGTTCTTCAGCAGGAACACTTAAGTGAAATACTAGATTTCCTGTTTCAGCAAATAACCTTGAATAAGCAAGACAAATGAGAGTGTCTCCTTCTGGAAAAAGCTTTGAGAAAAAAAGAAAGAAAACAAATATAGAGATGAAAAGACAATGGGCCTAATATATTTTAAAGTAAACTTTTTAGGCACTCATTTTCAATGGCACCTAAAATATCTAACTTATTTATTTGTTTTTAAGTCTTGAATTACTTATACAATATGCAGATTGAGCCTTCATCACTAGCCTGCATCTAGATTCCCTTATTAGAACAGGGAATTTCATCTGTCTTACAAGGTAGAGATGGATGAGGGCACTAACGATGAAGAATACTAAGAAGAATGCCCTAGAATAGTAACGAGCTTTTTGAACAAGTCAGCATTTTATTAAGATCCCTAACAAAGTTGCTAGGCAAGAATACAATGAACCTCATTGAAACTGAGAGAATTCCATTTTATTTGGATCAAATTGACATGGCAACATAGGGCAATGCAGATTATAGCAATCTTGAAGGGCTCTGAAGTACTGCAAAATGGCAGCTGTGTTTACAGCTCTATGACACAAAGTAGGTTGCAGCACTTGTCAGAGATTCTGATTGGTAGAGCAAAACCAAAGCTATGCAGTACGAATTGAGTGCAGTCTTGGTTCTGTCATCATTTGAGATGAAATATTCTTTGTACTGATCATCTTAGCCTAACAGATTTAATTGTCAGAGAACAGATGTCAACACTGACCAAACATTTAGATGAACATGGCTACTACCTCACTGACAATATTGTTTTTAAAATTGGAAATGGCCATAACAAATACTACTCCATTTTAAGGTTTCCACTTGAATGGAAATGGCATATTATTCTCTAGGTTAGGCTTATCTTATACAATTTTAATGCCATTCCTTCATAGGTGAGGGCAAATACTTTTTGGGAAAGTGAGCAAAGTTCATAGATAAATAATTGAGACAAAGGCAGCAAGAGGCAAAGAATAACTTATATATTCTTTCCTTTAAGTACTCATTGTTTAAACTTTACATTCTTCACAAATGGATCTAAATAATTTATTTATTCCAAACTACACAATTCTTCCTTATCCACCAAAAGGATGCTGTTACCTGAGGTCTATGCTTTTTTTAAAGTAACCATTAGAAAATCAGTTTTCCTACAGTAAATTTTTGTGTAAACATTCTCTGCTACTTGCAGTTCTGAGCACATTCTCTGTACTTTTGTATTTAAATCGCCCTGCCAAACCCTGTTCTTTGTGAACAAGAAGTATCTTGAGACAAACCATCTGCAATGTATAATGAATAAAACAATCTTAAAATGCATGCATACATTCAACAGGCTCATCTTCTCATGTTGGCTCAGGGGAAGTTATTAACTAGAAAGGAAGAAGATTTAGACTCTGCATAGGTGCCACTAAGCACAAGGTGTTTGGATGCTTTGACTTGATGTCAATTTATTGTGCTTTTCAAGTGCTCTGCTATTTACAATTCCAAACCTCACCTTTGAAAAAACGTTGATTCACCATAATTCTGACTACATTCTTACAGAGACAATGTCATAGCAATTTCTACAATGATGCCAAATTTATTGTTCAATCTTTTTCAATTTTTTGATAAAATAAGATGAATGTTTGCTTATTACATATATATATATATATATAATCAATTCACATGAATATATATGGATATGGCATATATCATTAGCTTGTTTCTCATTAAATAATAAGGCTAAGTATTAAAATATTATATCAACTTTTACAATGAATCATGCATTTTAGAGTGCTTTCAAATATTGTATGCTACAACAAAGTCTTTATTTGTATATTTCCAAAGTGCATCTTTACTACATTTTAAGACTACGGTATGGGGGGGAAGAAAGAGAGGGCTTATGGACAGGAAACCAGGAAAGGGAATAACATTTGAAGTGTAGATAAAGAAATATATCCAATTAAAAATAAAACTACAATAGTTCAAAGCAAGATTCATTGAAATTTTAATCTATTTGGGTACTTCTGTTAAATTGAAAGAAAAAATAAAATAATTTTATAAAAGTATTGCCTTAGGATTCCATTTCTGTGAAGCAATACCATGACCAACTCAACTGTTATAGAGGACATTTAATTGGGGTTGACATACAGGTTTGGCGGTTCAGTCCACTGTCATCAAGGTAGCAGCATGGAGAAGTCCTGACAGGCATGAAGCAGAAGTTGCTGAAAGTTCTACATCTTGATTAGAAAGCTGCCAGGAGAAGACTGGCTTTCAGGCAGCTAGCAGAAATATCTCAAAGCCCACCCTCACAGTGACATACTTCCTCTAACCATGCCAGACCTATTCCAATAATGTCACACCTCCCAAGAGAATGCCATTCCATTAGTCAAGCATATTCAAACTACCACAGTTATGTCAATTAATTTAATTACCAATTTAATAATTATTCTTGACCATTACTACTATATTAATGATTTTTCTATTCTGTGAGATAAACATTCTATAAAATACAGAATATCTTAATTAAAAACAAGAAATAAGTATAATACTTCCATTAAACACAACATTGTAGCATTCTGCAAATGATGGTTGATATTATTCTTGTTGCTTTTGAAGAAATAAATTGATACACTTACTTGTTTTCAGAGATGATAAGCAGAGTTCAACACTGTCACTAAGAGGTGACACATTTTCATGGACCACAACTCATGTTCAAAACCCTTAATCAGATCACAGAGAAGAGTGTATGGATTATTCAGAATAAAGCAACCTTTACAGAATATAGAAAATGGTACATATTTCATATTTTGATATAGCACAAACAAAAACAGAGAGAGGTATAGTGAAATAATTGGAGAGAGACAAAGAGAATTGAAGGCAGAGAGACAGAGGAGATGCATAAGAAAGTAGTATATCCAATGTATTGGTGTGGGAGAGTCATTGAAGCTGTCTATACAATGACTAACATGTGTGAACATATATATTTCAATGGCCTACTAAGTTATATTTTTAAAAATTCTAACTTAAGGATTAAGTTATATTTAAAAAAGATAAATATCTCTTATATTTTAAAGGAATATACAAACTGACATATTAGTAACAATAATGGAAATATGTGAAAATAAGAGTAGTTCTTAATTTTGGGCAGCCTCAGCTGCGGTGCATTAGAATGTATGATCACCTTTGTGATTCTTATTCATATTAATTTCAAAATTTAGGGAAAATATAGAAAAATTCATTAGGATTTTAAAGAAAAATCTGACAACAGGCAAACTGTCAATATCTGCAGATTTGTTAAAACATAGAAGGAAGAAAGACACAGAAACTTTCAAGTTAGGCATGGAAGAGGTTAATGAAGTAACAGGTGATTGGACTTCAAAGGAAGAGTAGGAAAGTCATCCTCATCCAAGAAACCCTGCCCAGAAGGAGTCCAGTATCTCAAAGAAAGTGAACAAAAAGAAGAAATAGGAATCTTTACACTTTCTGTGTAATTGAGAAATGTAACCAGACCTAGAGCAGCGAATTTTTTCTTTTGTATTTTTTCTTTTACAGGATATTTTCATTATTTACATTTCAAATGTTATCCCCTTTCCCAGTTTCCCCTCCAGCAACCCCCTATCACATGCCCCATCCCCCTGCTTATATGAGGGTGTTTCCCCAACCACCCTTCCCTTCCCTCCTCCCCTCCTTGTTATTTCCCTACACTGGAGCATCAAGCATTCACAGCACCAAGGGCCTCTCCTCCCATTGCCAATGGCTTATGCTCTAAGATCAAGAATCTACAAATGGTACCTCATAAAATTGCAAAGCTTCTATAAGGCAGAAGACATTGTCAATAGGACAAAAGGGCAACCAAGGTATTGGGAGGAGATCTTTAGCAAGTCTACATCTGGTAGAGGGATAATATACAATATATACAAAGAACTCAAAAAGTTAGACTCCAGAGAAGAAAAACCCTTATAAAAACTGGGGTACAGAGTTAAACAGAATTCTTAACTAAGAAATATCGAATGGCCGAAAAGCACCTAAAGAAATGTTCAGCATCCTTAGTCATCAGGGAAATGCAAATCAAACCCTGAGATTCCACCTCACATGAGTCAGAATAGCTAAGCACGAAAACTCAGCAGATGCTGGTGAGGATGCGGAAAAATAGGAACACTGCTCCATGGTTGGTGGTAGTGCAAGCTGGTACAACCACTCTGGAAATCAGTCTGGAGATGCTCAGAAAATTGGACATAGTACTACCTGAGGACTCAGCTATACCTCTCCTGGGCATATACCCAAAAGATGCTCCAACATATAACAAGGATACATGCTCCACTATGTTCATAACAGCCTTATTTATAAGAGCCAGAAGTTGGTAAGAACCCAGATGCCCTTCAACAGAGGAACGGCTACAGAAAATGTGGTACATCTACACAATAGAATACTACTCAACCATTAAAAACAATGACTTCATGAAATTCTTAGGCAAATGTAGGGAACTAGAAGATATCATCCTGAGTGAGTTAACTCAATCACAAAAGAACACAAATGGTTTGCACTCGCTGATAAGTGGATATTAGCCCAAAAGTTTAGAAAAATCTAGATAAGGGATCCAAAAAAAAATCACTTCATATTTTGAAAAGAATATTTTTTCTATTTCTTTCACAGAATTTAAGGTGAATAAAATGGAAATCAGGTTAATTATGTTAGGTGTGTGAAAATGTTCTGGATAGATACATATGATTAAATTCCTAGTCCATAGTTGGTTGAATTCTTTAGGAGTGATTAGGGTGTTTGGCTTTGTTGGAGGATGTTTGTCATTGGTGATTCATTTCGAGGTCTTAAAAGCCCAGGACATTGCTCTACTTCATTCTTGTGGATCAGATGTACTATTTCAGCATCCTGTCTACCTGCTATCTTGATCATACCCATAAAATTTGTGGACTAACCTAACCTTCTGACATTTTAAGTCCCCAGTAAACTTTTTCTTTCTCAGGTGCCTTGGTTGTAATATCTCACTGCAGTAATAGAGAGTGAGTAGGACAGAAGTTGATACTAGCAAATGCTCTATTCTTGCAGTAGACTTGACCATAATGTTTTCTAGAGACATATGGAAGAAATGAGATTTTGGACTAAGAAAGTACTTGAATTCCACAATCGGAGCTTAATGAGCCATCCAAGTATCTTGAAAGACAATGCTTTGACAAGTGATTGGCAGGCTCACCTAAATAATTTTTTTTATATTTTTGGTAGCTTGTAATGGAAAATCACAGTTAAAAGCCAGAGATAAGCTCCATTTATTTAACAAGAAGAATATAACTTTTTTTTAATTGGCCTCAACAAGACCTTCGTGGAGATTACATAAGGAAGAGCAGTATTAATAGAGTTAAAAGGATGGCCACAATATTCAGACACTACTTAAAAAGAAATTATTGTTTTAGCATCTTCCCATGACATTTCTGCACTCTCTTCTACTTTACTATCTTTCAGTTCTACATCTATTATGAGAAGTATGCAAGGATAACACAAAAGTTTTCAGCTATTTTTATATATCCCATTATTAAGTTGATATCCTATACCATAATGGTCTCAAACACATTATAGATACAAATAAAGAATAAATGGTGATACCAAGTATACATTGAAAAGTTTGTTGCCTAAATCTATGTTTCAATAGTCAGTCTTTTATTCAAGTCTATACATTTATTAATATATTATTGCCTCATGGCTTGAGGAAAGATGAAGAAATGGAATGAATCAAAACATCAGCAGAACTATAAAGGCCTTGGTTGTTCTGGTTCTTTTTCCAAGTAGATCTATAAATCCTTGATAAGGAACTAAGAGTTAATTCTGGTTTTCTTTTCCTCAGTGTTACTTATGTGCTTTACTTTTCTTCTAGGAATGTTAAACGGAGACATGGGGAAATTTTCATAGCTTGGGAAGTTGAAGCACCAATTATCAGTTAAAATCTGTGAATTCCAATGCAATTCCAATACCAATACAAGCAAGATTTCTTGATGCATGTCTGTTTGCTTAGAAGCAAACTTTCAATTTTATAGGAAATTTTAGGATCTCTACATTAAAACAAATGGATACACCTCAAAATCTGTATATAGTCTTTATGCTCGTAATTTTATATTTTCTGATTAAATCCCATATCAGGTCACCTCTTGACCTATTTTACAACACCAATTTTGAAAGAGGTTAGAGAAAGGATTGAAGGAGCTGAAGAGGCTTGTAACCCCATAAGGATAACTATACCAACCAACCAGAGCTCCCAGGGACTAAACCACTACCCATAAAGTACACATGGACTGACCCATGGCTTCAACTGCATATGCAACAAAGGATGGGCTTGCTGTGCACCAATGTGAGGAGAAGCCCTTGGTCCTGCCAAGGCTGGACCCCCCAGTGTAGAGGAATGTCAGGGCAAGGAGACAGGAAGGGGGTGGTTAGGGAGGGGGAACACTCTTGGAGAAGAAGGGGGATGAGGGATGGGATAGTGTGCTTATGCACCAGAAACCAGGAAAGGTAATAACATTTGAAATGTAAATAAAAATATATCAAATAAAAAAGAAAGAAAAGGTGAATAGAGAAAACTTTTTGAACAAATAAATTTCAAGAGATTCAAAATTTCTCAGAAACATAGTTAGATCACATAATTGTGCCCTCCTTTGAGAAGCCCACATCAAATTCAAATATCTTCAACTCTTTTTGGCTAGTTCTGTCTCTGTGTCTGCTTGCCTGGCTGCCTGGCTGCCTGGCTATCTAATCTCTCTCTCTCTCTCTCTCTCTCTCTCTCTCTCATATATATATATATATATATATATATATATATATATATATATATATATTTGACAACTTGAGATTAGCTAGCCTAAGTTTGGAAGAGGAAAGCTCTATTGAGAAAATGTCCTTGACAGTGATTATTTTAATTGAGGGTTGATATGAGAGTTCACAATTCCCTGTGTGTGGTGCCAACCCAGGTAGAAAGTCTTGATGTGTATAAGAAAAAAGACTGACTAAGCCATGAGGAGCAAGCCAGTAAGAAGTACTCCTTCATGGGTTTTGCTTAGGCATCTGCATCCAGAGTTCTGTCTTCTGTTTCTGTCCTGACTCTTCTCCATAAAGAACTGTGAATGGGACATATAAGCTGAAATAAAGTCTTTCCTTTCCAACTGCTTTTGCTTGTGGTGTTTTATCAAAACAGGTACCGTAACTAATACAGTATTTCTTGTTTTTCCCATCTACCTTACTCTTCACCCTTTTGACTGAAATCTCTATTATGCTAGATTTATATTTCTGTATTTCAAATTGACTCATCTTTTGAGACAATAGAATTTCAATCTATTAATACTTTGTTGTTGTGGTTTTGTTTCTTTTGTAGTTTGCTAATGTTTTAAAAATCTTGCTAACCAGGTAATTAATTAGCCTCCCTTTAAAACTCAACTGAACAACAAAAATTGGACTTTCTTTCTTCCTCCTCCTCCTCCTCCTCCTCTTTTTCCTCCTCCTCTTCCTCCTCTTCTTCCTCCTCTTCTTATTCTTCTCTTGTCCTCATCCTCATCCTTGTCATCCTCCTTCCCCTTATTGTTCTTAGGAGAAAAATTTAGCAGTTTGTGGGAATAGACCTGAATAGACCTGGGAATTGAGTGTTATGGGGTTCATGACATTTAATTCCCAAATAGTCAGTAAAACATTATGTAAAATATAAATCTCAACTATTTAGAAAATGTGGCAAAATTTTTGTTCAAAAGTTGCATTCTTAGGAGGAAGACATTTCAATGTGTGTATATGGGATCCTACTTTTATTTCAGTCTCACCAGGATAATAGGTGAATACCTAATTTAATTATCTCAAGTATCAAGTAGGCAACTAGAGGAACATGTTAATTCTCAAAGCCCAACTTTTGCAGGCACCGTCATGTCATCAAGATCCACTGGAAGTGTTTGTAGGATTCACTTTCCACGTCTTACTATGGTGGTTAGAAAAGAAATTTTCTTCATTTTAAATGCCATGCCCTTTCTCCTCTCCCAAGATCTATAATGTGATTGAATCATTTTATTACAGAGCTTTTGACAAAAAGACAACTACTCATTTTATCACTGATAATTCTGAAAAAAACCTCAGTATATGCATGTTAGAACAATGGAATATCATGGGAACCAGTGATTTTGCCAGGACACCCCAAGGTTTATATCATTGTATAATTAATTAAAATTATACAATAGAATTAAAAATGTATACAACTAATAATTCAATTTTGATTTGTACAACTAACCAAAAGTCAATTTTTAATGATTATTCTAGAAATGTATGTAATTCCCACAACTGTGAGGAAGCATAGGGAAAATTCAATACAGGTGGTAAGGGAAAGTGTCTGGCATTGTAACAATTAGGGATCGATGAAAGCCTTGGGTATTATCATGAATCCCTGATGCCTTACTCAAGCAACACAGTAAGATGGTGATTGAATTTCTGAAGACTCCTTATCCTCTGGAAGGCTCTGGACTATCATCAATAAAGCCAAAATAGAATGTTCACCTGAAGGAATTATTTGGAATGAAACATTTGATTAAATAAAACATTGCAATAAATGTATAAATCACAACCAAGATTCTTTTATATACCCATTTTCAATTATCATAGAAACAAGAAATAATCATTACACATTATTTTTGTGCAGAAATGCACACAACATGCAAAACCATTTGATGTAAAATTCAAGGAAAGATTAAGGACCTCCCCAAATTAGAATATAGAATCATTTCTGAGTAAGAAAATAACTATTTTCTTATAGGAAAAAGACACACTGTAAGAAGTTCTGTAAATGTTCAAATAGTGCAGAATTATTATTAGAAAAACCCCTGTATGACATATTCTGCACAGAATATGGAAAGTTAGAGAGGTGAGGCAGAGTGTCATCAAGGGTCACAATCTCACAAGAAGATTACTCTGATTCCTCATGTTAATATGGATTATTAGCCTTACAAAGCGTCATGGAGGAATGAATTTGGAGATAATAGTAAAGTCTAAGAAAAATTGTTAAGGGAAAGTACCCTAGACAAGCAAGAGAACATGGTATTTACGGAAAAGTCCAATGAAACCTCTTGAAATGATCTTTGACAGTGTCCTTTTCTTTCTGCCATTCTAGCAATGCATCTCATTTGTCAGTTCATCTGGAATTTGCAGAAAAAATAGTGACAGAGAAACTTCCCTTCTGTTTGTTTCCTAAAGTGTATCATTATTTCAGACTGTTAATATTTGTAACTCTGAAACGTGTTCTATGATGCTTCTTTGTTCTTTTTCAATACTTAGAAGTTGTTGAGATGTGTTTTGCAAAAAAATTTTGTAGTAAAATTTCAATTGAAGGGAAGTTTCACTAATCATGTAATAATTGTATATACTGATGGGATATGGCATGGTGATATGTTTCTATTATCTAAACATATCCTACAGTAATCAAAACTGGATAATTATCAAATCCTTTATTTCTCACTTTTATGCTTTTACTTTAGTGGTGATCTCAAAAATTCTCCCTTTCAGTTATTAGATTTATTTAGCACAACATTGCCAGCTGTAATAATTGAATATTTTCTTATTCTCACTAATAGGAAGTCTGTGCCCTTTAAGTAAACTTTACTTGTAAGCTATTCTCCCTAAGCGTACCAGACCCAGAGCACCATAAAGTACCAGTTTTATAACAAAGAATATGCAGTTTATGCATCAGATTCCTTAGTCCCTAGTCATGTAAGGACATGTTTTTATTTAGTCAAATATCAGCAGGGTTTTTTTCCTGGAAAGAATTCACATCCTAGAATTTTAGAGGCTAGGACCTTCATAAGAACACTACCTGGTAACTGCTTTTTAGAACAGAGCTCCTTGTAGCAGTGTCTTTATATGGTAGAAAGGATGGGGATATTGTCGACAGACTTTCAATAAAGAGATTAACTGATTTATATTGGGTCTAATTTCATAACCTATGGAGACTGTAAGATCCTGCTTTCCATTCTGTCTTTATCTCACTGAAGGAAGAACTCCAACTATTTGTTAGATACAGAAACATGGTTACAGTAAAAGTCTATATAGTAATGCTTGAGGAATTCAACAAAGTAGATAAACTAAAACGTGAAAAATATGGTCATTATTTTAGTCAACCAATGCTATACACACAGTTTGGTTTATTCATACCCTTATGATTAACACACATTTTATTTTTAGCCTTGTTTAAGAAAATCCTCAATGTTGCTTGAAGTTCACTAGCTATGTCATTGTCATTATGAAGCTTCAAAAGATAAAAATTAACTTTGATATTGGTAAATTTTCTTCTATTATTTTAGTGAACTAGGAGATGGATATAGTAGAGATATTTAACAAAAACAGGGCATGTAAATTCATGGCACAATTGTAAAGGCACACATTTGTATTGGATTTAAAATGTCACTAAATGTTAATTATAATGGCAACATCAATACAGAATAATACTGAGATGTTCCTAATATTCAAATTGAATTGAAATTAATCCATTTTTCAAGGTAACAATTATTGCACTATTCCAAAGACGCTGAAGTGAAATAATTATAAATATTATTCACAAGAAAATTGCACACAATGGATCTTAAGTCGATTGTATTTATTGAAAAATATGTATACACATGCAATTATAAACAAATTTGTGATATGTATGGAAGAATGTACATCCACATATTCTTAAAAAGGAGCAAAATACTTTAAAAAAGATAAAAGAGAGGACAAGAATAAAGTAGTCTATTGAAAATGACAGGCATAGTAAGATATGTCAGTTTCCATAATCATACGATGTACAGTTTATCTTTCACATGTTAATTTTATAAAAAGCAGCTTTAACAATCATTTAATTTTTTTAAAAAAATACCTGATTCAACGTGTTAAACGAAGTAGCTTTTAATTATTTTCATTCATCACTTTGAGAAAGTGTGACCATTTCCATTATAGCTTTGTTTATAAAATTAATAAAAATTTATGTCAGTATTGTTCTGAAATGTGTGTAATACTAACATCATATCAATTTTCCTGAAACATAGAATTTGATAAGGGCATAAGGGCATAAGCCTTTTCTTATTGATCACAGTGCTATGTACCATTTTCCCTGTGGTTTTAAGGTTTAAATACTCATTATGTTTATTTAATATTTGGACATAAGTAAGATGATGAATAATTTCTTGGTGTGTACAGATTTGACAGTGTGTTGTTTTAATAAAAAATAAGTTGGAACCACTAGGATGTTGAATGGAATTTCTAAATAGTTAAAAAATACATTTCCTTATTTCTGCATCTACATTACATGACAGATATTTTGTGGTCAGAGGACAACTTGTGTGAATTATTGTCTCCTAACATTGAGTCCTGTAGCTTGAACTCAGGTCCACAGTCTTGATATCAGATTCCTTTGACTACTGAGCAATATTTTTGATCCAAAAGCACAGTTTTAAATCAATTGATTTCTCCATGTATATGGTAACTCTAGAAAAGTGAAAGTCCTTCATTGGTAATAGCCAGATATACATGATTGAGTAAGGAAACAATCATCACACATTCAGTATTATCAGGTTTTAAAAAGAACCATGTGGAGGGAGATGTAGCTTAGTATAACTTCTCAACAATACATTACAAGTAAATTGGACTGGAAATGGTGAATTATACTTAGTGGTTCCCAACCAGTTACTCTGTGTTTTTACCTCTTTCCTTGTTCTTGTTTTGTTATGTGATATATTTTGACCAAGACCTTGTAAATGTTCAAAAACAAATTTGATAAACATATGTATGCTTAGTCTTGATGGTGCAAAATGTTCATTTTATATGAAACCCTTAGTCTCATCTGTTAGACGGGGCAAAGAACAAGATTTAGGGCACTCAGGTCAACATAAAATGTGCATCTACTAAGACTTTGGATGCCAGTTAACTTGAAAGGTAAGTACTGCCACATGACTGCTGTGATCAATACAAGAACCTCCAATTTAATATAGCTTACATAATGGAGTCCTGATGATTGTAAATAGCTCATTTAAAGTTCCAATTTCTTATAATCAAAAAAGTTTTCAATGTATATATTTTGGCAACTGCCTTTATGTACATTGCTTTACAAAATAGCTCAGACAGCCTTTCTATAGTTGTGTATTTCATATCATATACTCTCTGGTGAAAGCAGTAATGTAAATGAATACACTATGTTCAGCTGGCATCATATTTCTCAGAGCATGTGGAAATACTTAGGATTCTATGTTTCACTGTGTCATGGGAATTCTTTGGCATTTCTTTTCACAGTGTTTTCATACAGTCATATTACATGCCAGGTATAACATATATGACACATAAAGTTCTACATTTAACAAAAATTATGTGAGTAAGGTAATAGTAATATAAGTTTTGCCTTTTATTTTCATGTAAGAGAAAGTAATTTAGTGAGATAAGAAAATTTATAAATCATGCATAATTGATAAAGGAAAAATAAATTCAGAAAGAGAATAAAAATATCAATGTTTTCTCAGATACTTCATGAAGAGTAGACTGTACATGTATTCGTTAGTTTTATTTATAATATCATTAAATTATACTTGATAATCATTTATAGGGGGAAGTATGTGTTTTTTTTCACAGTTTTAAATTTTAAGCTGCATACTGGCATGAGATTTTGTTGATTATGACAGTTGTAACAGCATTTAGTGAAAGGGTCTTCAGCCTATGGAGGCTGGAAGCTGTAACAGAGAGAAGGAAGACCTTACCTTCTCAATAATGTGGCTAATAACTTAATGTCTGCAACTGGGCCTCATTGCCAATAACCTCAATCATCAACCAGAAAGCACAACGAGATGGAGTCCAATAATTCAACACATGAGTATAACAAGAATGTTTGTAGTAATGGGGTGACAATGGGGAGGGGGACATCCATATAGAAGGGGAGGGAGAGGAGTTAGGGGGATGTTGGCCCAGAAACCGGGAAAGGAAATAGCAATCGAAATGTAAACAAGAAATACCCAAGTTAATAAAGATGGAGGTGAAAAAAAGAATGTTTTATATTCAAATCACAATATTATAGAAGGTAGTTTAAATTTTACTTCCAGTGAAATTTTCCAGAGGATTGTTTAAATAATGATTTTTCACTGAGGCATGGCAGTATTAGTCAACAATCATATGTTATACCGGCATTATGATGAAGATGCTTAATTTTTCTTATATCTGTCATTGGGAACCAAAATGTACAGGTAGAAGTCTGTCAATTACTGAAGAAAATTAAATGTCATGATTACAATATGTCTGTCTTTAATGTACACAACACTAAAACGATCCATAAATATAGTATCTATGGACTATATTATGATATATATATATATATTATGATTATATATAGACATATGTATATACAAATACACAAGCATACACACACATATGAGAGAGAAATAGAAAGAGGGAGAGAGAGAGAGAGAGAGAGAGAGAGAGAGAGAGAGAGAGAAAGAGAGAGAGTTATTTTTCTCAACTACATCCTATATATAGCAGCCTTCTGACAGAAGCCTGATATAGCTATCTCCTGAGAAGCTCTTCCAGAGCCTGACAAATACAGAGGCGGATGTTTGCAGCCAACCACTGAACTGATAACTGTGTCTCCATTGGAGGAGTTAGAGAAATGACTTAGGTAGCTGAGGGGGTTTGTATCTCCATAGGAAGAACAATATGGACAAAGCAGACCCCCCAGAGCTCCCAGGGACTAAACCACCAATCAAAGAGTACACCTGGAGTGCCCTATGGCTCCAGCCACATATGTAGCAGAAGATGGGTTTTGTTGGCAATCAATGAGAGAGTGACCCTTTGTCCTGTGAAGACTTGATGTCCCAGTTTAGTGGAATGCAAGGGTTGGGAGGCAGGAGGGAGTGGGTGGGTGGCGGCGCTCCCTCATTGTGGCAGGGGCCGGGAAACAAAGGAGATAAAATTTGAAATGTAAGTAAAGAAAATATTCAATAAGTGAAAAGAAAAAACAAACAAAATATCAAAAGCTTCCTTTACTCACGAAATGCATAATCTTTGGAATCGTACTCAAAAATCTTATGAAAAGGATGAAAGATGTTTTCAGATAAGCCATGAAGTAAAGGTTAGTAAAATTCCAAAAGGTGGGGAATTGGGGAAACTAGGGAAGAGTTTATCAAAATGTACAGAAGTTGGAGGAGAAAAAAGAAATTTATCACTTCTTTAGTTTGTATAAGAAAGAAGAACTAAAACGTAAATCTGGTAACTTGGTAACAACAAGAACTAGAGGAATTCTACGAAAACTCTACTGAATTGTACTAGAGTAATTCAGCAAAGTACTATCAGCCATATTTGGCCTTATAATGAACCCAATCTTCACCCTTTTCCCCACATACACATGCCACGCCTTATATGTTTTTGTAAAAATTTTGAATTTTACACACGGGACAAACATAATTAGAATAAAAATAACAAATAATTTGAACATCTATCCCAAAAAGAGAACAAACACCATTTGTCTATTCTGTGTTTGTTCTGAATAAAAAAACCTCAGTGTAGGGGAATGTCAGGGTGGGGAGGCAGGAAGGGGTGGGTAGAAGGGTACGGGAACACCCTTATAGAATAAGGGGGATGGGGATGGGATATGGGGGTTATGAACAGGAAACCAGGAAAGGGGATAACATTTGAAATGTAAATAAAAAATCCAATAAAAAATAAGGATGTAAATATGATAAAAAAAGTATTGAGTACAATCTTACCTGGGGGATAAGGCCTGGGAATTTAATAAATAAAATGTAGTGCATTTGGGAGAGTTTAGTTTTATCACTCATATTTGATATTTTTAACAACGATTAAGTTATATGTTGTTACACTTTAATATATTCATTGCTTGATTTATAGAATAAAATTTATAAGCAGTTGTCATAAATCATACGTATTTTAATCCGTAAACCAGAGTCAAGAAAATGTACTGTGTTAGGTACTAGGATATGATTATTTTGAAAACAATTATTTTATCTTAGGAATAACATTTATTTCATCTATTACAATATAATTATCATCATCAAATTCACATTTTTATTGATGCAATTATTAGTTATAGGAACAATGTAAGTCGGTGTTTCTAAGCTACTAGATGTGTCATCAGTTCTTTGATTTATCTAAATAAATATTCCCTTACTACTCTGTATGTGTAGAGACTGAATCTTTTCAGGTGTGTCTAGAATGTCATTTACACATTCACTGTGTAATTATGTTATGCCTCTAAATTTGAATATCAGTGGTCCAAGAGAGCAAGTAGCAGAAAGTGAATTTTAATCGTAAAGAACATATAAGTAGAATTATCTAGAGATGTTGAAAAGCTAGTTCAAAAACAAATGATTTTATTGTTTGGGAAGATGAACAGTACATAAGTAGTGAAAATTATCTGTTTCTCAGCCATCTAAACAGATAAATGATTATAGGATGCTTCTGAGTTAAAATGGAGGGTGAACAATATGATTCACTTAACATGTGTTCACATAGGCTGAAGGTTTATAACTAACAACATCAAAATTTCTACAATACATGCAATAAATGACTATTACATGCTCAATTATAGTCAGGTTCAGTTTTGAATGGATAGCATAAATCAATCACAAAAAATATTTCTGTGCTATCAGTACCGAATGGTTTCCAATAACACATTACCTTCAGCTGTGTTCCAGTGCTATATTCCAGAAAATAACTACTTCTCACCTCTTCTATAAACATACTCTGAAAGCAAGGCTTTGTCTCAACCCCACCATTTTCAAATATTTGAAAGCTTCATTATGGAAGCTCTAAAATAACAATTATCAAATAAAAACAGGATGGGATCTAGGAAAGACGTTTTATTTGACATGTATTAGTGACCCAGAACCTCAATAGAGAGCCATAATTTATGCCTAAGATCAAAGAAAGTACAGAGTGGGGATACAAATTTTCAAACACACTAACAAACAAATGACTTGTAACTTTAAAAGACAGCTTTTGTTAGAAATTACAGTTACCATGACTACTAAGAATTTCCGTGGAAGAAGTAGAGATTAGGTCTCAGATGGAGAAATAACAAGAATAGGCTATTATTTCTGCCTCTTTGTTATAGAAGAAAAAAGATATATATGTCATGACATATGCAGGCAAGGAGGGCCAAAGTGAATATTGCCTTCTATTTATTTCTGTAATGTCTAAATTGCAGGGGCTTGAAGTTTATGCGTGACTAGGAGGTAGCTCCTGGAAATGAGACAGATGAAGGTACATGAAACAGAGGGGTAATGGGCTGACAAAGTCCCCAGAGGGTACTCAAAGTGACGGGATCAACAAATTCATGTTATGGATGAAAAAAAGAAACATCTATGTCTGAACAATGGTAGCCAGTGAGAACATTTACAGAATCCATTTGTACTGAAAACATCACACATCACTGTGGTTGTCAAGGTAAATGTACAAGTTGCTCTCAACACCACATTATGTGTTTTATGACAGATTATATGACGCCAAATAAAAATTTCTGGAAGCTGTGTAGAACTCCAATTTAAGAATTACCATCACGAAACTTTTAAAATTAATTTTAGTCATGAATCTTTAGTAATTACTTAACTGTGAGCAAGTGTTTTAACAGTTAACCAAATTTCTTGAACATCAAAGTGAAAATTGGGCATGTTGAAAAATATATTTTTTTATGGGTGACTATAAAGCTAAATTTAAAAACAATTTTTCTCTGTGGCTTTTTCAGGCATTCCTGGTTTTATTTTCTTTCCTCCCACTCGCTCTCAAGTATCCTTCCCAAATTCTGCCTAGCTTAAGTAACCCTCTCAGCTTTTCCCCTTTCTCTGCCCACAGCCTTGTGTCTGCTATCTGTCTCTCCCCACCTTAACCTTAACATGTCAGAGAACTGCTCAGTCCTCCTTGGCTTCAGTACTTAATTTAGTTTATATTAAAATCTAAAGATTCAGAGCTAAGATCTACAAATAAGAGAAAGAACATAATATTTGTATTTCTGGGTCTGAGTTAAATCACTCAAATGTAATATTTTTAAGTTAACATCTCTTTACCTTCATCTTTTATTTTTATTTACAGGTAATAGAATTCCTATCTATACGGGTACATTTCTATAGTTTATTCTTCAGGTGAGGGTCATTTAGGTTGTTTCTATTTACTGGCTATACTGAACTGAGAGACATTGAACATAGGTGGACATGTGTATATGGACATATTTTGAGTCTCTAGTTAAGGAAGTAGTATAAAGAGTTTGTATCATAGTTTTTCTTGTTTGTTTGATTAATTGACTTTGAGTAATCCATACCTGAATCTTTAGTGGCTGTACCAGTTTGTACTCTCATTAACGGTGGCTGAAGATCACCTGCATTTGTTCTCAGTTCTTAATCTTAGTCATTCTGACTGGACTAAGGTTGAATATCACATTTTAGTTTGTATTTCCCTCACTGCAAAGGATGTCCAAAACTGTGTTAAAATATATTTATTGGCCATTTTTAAATTTGTCATTATTATTCTTTAATTTTTTTTACACTCCAGTTTTTATCCCCTTTGCAGTCTACCCTGTGACTCTTGCTCATCCCATTTCTCCTCCCCCATCTCCAAGAGGAAGTCCCCACCTCAACTCCCACCCTACCCGACCTCCCCACTCCCTGTGGCCTCGTCTTTCAACTGTTACATGCATCTTCTCTCACTGAGGCCAGACCAGGCAGTCCTCTGCTGTATGTGTTGGGGGCCTCATATAAGCTAGTTTAAGCTGCCTGGTTGGTTGGTCAGTGTCTGAGGGATCTTGGGGTCCCAGGATAGTTGAGTCTGCTGGTCTTCCTATGGGGTCCGTCTCCTCTTCAGCTTCTTCCAGCCTTTCCCAAATTCAACCATAGTGGTCCCAGGCTTCTGTCCATTTGATGGGTGTCAGTTCTGCATCTGACTCTTTCAGCTGCTTGTTGGGCTTCTAGGAGGGCAGCCATGCTACATTCTTGTCTGCAAGCACACTACAACAACAGTAATAGTGTGAGGCCTCGGAGCCTCCCCTTGAGCTGGATCCCAATTCTTGGCCATTTTAAGTTTCTTCTTTTGAGAACCTTGTGCTCAGAAGCTTAGTGTACTTTAAATTTGGACATTGTTTTATTAACTCTTGCTTTCTTTGGTTCTTTATATATTCCTAACATTAATCCTTTATTAAATATATAACTGGCCAAGATTCTATCCTATTCTGTTGGATTCTACATCATAATATTGATTATATCCTTGGATGTACAGAAGATACATATGTTTGTGTGCATACAGTCTCTTTCTTTCTATATGTGTGTTACAATAAAGCATGCACATAGATGCAATACAAAATAGTCTCACTATGTATATAACTATGTAACAATAATGATTACAGAATGTAAATTCAGGAATTACTGCTGGAGTGAATGTTATTGAGGGTAGTTTGAAGTGGGAGGGAATAGCATAGATCATAAAATGATATCCTCATATGTAAAGCTTTCCATAAAACAAAAAAGAGACTGTCAAATAATTTTGCCTACTAGTGCAACATTACATTATATTTTGTTTAAAGTTAAAAGGTTTATTTATGTTTTTATTCAGATGAGAAAACCATGATTATATATCTTTCCCTTCTCACTAGTTGATTAGAATCTATGAAAATATAACCAGTATAATGTTCAATTATAGGCACAAAAAGACAAGTAAAATGTGAAATTAATAAAGAAAAAGAAAGAGAAAATTTGCAGGTGACTTTCATCATAGAGTAGAAAAATATTTCTCCAATATTTAGCTAAAAGAGAAAGACTACAACAGGCAGCTCTTGACCTTGCGTCCGATTATTTCTGTTTGTGTGCCTGACACAAACTCTTCCTTATTAGCACGTAGAGCACTGGTGTATTAGTTAGGTTCCATTGACTGAGAGTGCTCTAACGTGGCAATAGAAGATGAATGAAAACAAATTAACTCGAGACACTGAGTTTTGTAAACAATTATTCTCAAGACACCTGGATCCTTAATAGCTGTCAACTTTAATTGAAATATAAAGTTTAAAATGTACTAGTATCTGGTGGTATAGATGTGTTTCTGCATTTAAGTTATGGAAAAATAAATTAATTTTACATGTATAAAAGAATCAGGAAATACTAAAAATATTTAGATTTAATCCGTATAGGCAGGAGGTATAAACAAAGACACAATAATTCCATTGATCCACCTGTCTGTGTCTGTACCAATACCATGCACTTTTATTACTATAACTCTATATATTACAGCGTGAGTCATCAAGGATGATGATTCTAGCAGACTTTTTTTATTGTTAAAAATTGATTTCTCTATCCAGTTTTTTTTTCCACATGAAAAATGAGAATTCTGCTTTCCATGTCTTTGAAGAATTGTGTTGGAATTGTGAGGTGATTGCATTGAATTTGTAGATTGCTGACCATTTTTACTATGTTAATCTTATCAATACATGAGCATGGGAGATCTTTCCATTTTCTGAGGTCTTCTTTGATTTCTTTCTTGAGAGACTTGAATGTTTGTCATACATCTCTCTCTCTCTCTCTCTCTCTCTCTCTCTCTCTCTCTTTCTCTCTCTCTCTCTCTCTCTCTCTCTCTCTCTCTTAGTTATTTACATTTCAAATATGATTCCCTTTTCCAGGTTTCCCTCTGGAAACCCACTATCCCGTTCTGCCTCCACTGCTTCTGTGAGTGTGCTCCCCCACCCACTCCTGACTTCCTGCACTAGCATTTTCCTACACTGGGGTATCAAGCTTTCCCAGGACCAAGGGCCTCCCCTCCTATTGACACCAAACCCAAATACTATTGCAGATGCCACGAAGTGCTTGCTGTCAGGAGCCGGGTATGGATGTCTCCTGAAAGGCTCTGCCAGAGTCTGACAAATACAGAGCTGAATGCTCGCAGCCAACCACTGGACTGAACACAGCGTCTCCAATGAAGGAGTTAGAAAAAAGACTGAAGCAGCTGAAGGGCTTTGCAAGCCCATAGGAAGAACAGCAATATCAACCAACTGGACACTCCAAAGCTCCCAGAGACTAAACTACCAACCAAAGAGTACACATAGTGGAACCCATGGCTCCAGCAGCATATGTAGCAGAGGATGGCTGTGTTGGACATGCAGATCTTTCACTTGTTTGGTTAGAGTTACACCAAGATATTTAATAATATTTGTGACTATTGTGAAGGGTATTTTTTCCCTATTTTCTCTTTCAGCCCATTTATAATCTGTATTAAAAAACTGATTTGTTTGAATTAATTTTGCATTCAGCCACTTTGGCAAACTTGTTTATCAACTGTAGCAGTTCTCTGTTAGAATTTTTGGCATTGCTTATGGAGACTATTTTATCATCTACAAATAATGATATCTTGACTTCTTCTTTGCCAATTTTATTCCCTTGATCTCCTTTCATGGTTTTATTGCTCTAACTAAAATTTCAAGTACTATTTGGAATAGATCTGCGGAGACTGGGCAGCCTTGTCTTGTTCCTGATTTTAGTGGAATTGCTTCAAGTATCTCTCCATTTAATTTGATATTGGCTGCCAGTTTGCAGTAAATTGATTTTATTATGTTTAGGTATGAGCCTTGAACTTTTGATCTCTCCAATATTTTTAGCATGAAGGGGTGTTGTATTTTGTCAAATGCTTTTTCAGCCCAGGCACTGAACCACCAACCAGGCATCATATATGAGCTGATCTGAGGTCCTCAGCACTTATATAGTAGCTGACTGCATAATCTGTCCTCAGTGGGAGAGGGAATAGGCCCCAGGGAAGGGGAAGTCCTGGTGGCAGAAGAGCATCTTCTGGGATATAGGGTGAGGAAGAATATGATGAGGAACTGTGGGAAGTGGACTGGGATGGGGGATAAGGCTGGATTACAAATAATTTTTAAAGGACTAAAAAAGGAAGAAAAATATACAATTGGATGATTCGTTAAAAAAATTGCCTCAATTTTATGTATAATACCTAAGGTTTTCAGATTTATCATCCTCTCTTACACAATCCCAGTGAATTTATTTAAATTACTTTGTATCTCAAATTACTAAAATAGAGTGTTAAATTCATCATTGTAATAATCACTTTGAAACTACTCCCAAAACCACAGAAGCAATGCTGAAAATGTGTACATGGAACATGTGAGGTCACCTGTGTCCCTTATACTTTTTTGACCAAAACAGAAAGAGCATAGTAATGCATCCATTTTTAATATTTTTATACCATTTGAATTCAGTGACACCTAATGGAATTTTTATAGTAAAAATTACAGGAATAAAAAAGGATATGATGCCAATTTTTTAAAAAAATTCCTAAAACTGCCCCAATGACCTATCTAAAAGTGTACATTCATGTGCTTCATGCGTAACACTAGAAAACTTACTTTTCACTGTAGCATTTAAGAAATATTCAAAAACTAAATGACATTGTAGACAGGCACAAATTTAAAGTTGTAAGTAGACAACCTGTTCATTATTTTAATGTAGGATAGCCAGGCTTTGAAGAAGATATATGAGGTTGACGAATGCTCACATAGCAGTCATGTGTGACTGCAGTAAACGTCCACAAATTTCGTCAACTCCTTCAGTAAAGTGGGGCAATTGCTTTGTAAAATGTTATACCACCTGCTAATTAAAGAGATACATGATTCTAAAAAGTTCCTGTGATTGAACTGAAAACTGCTACAAACTAAAAGTAATCTCTTCAGAGTAATTTTTTCCATGACCACTAATGAATTAATGTATTTAGAATAATGGTATATATATATATATATATATATATATATATATATATATATATATATATATATATAGTGTCAGTACTCATTACTTTGGGGAAACAATTGTTTCCGCAAATATCAAACCCTGAGATTTCACCTCACACCAGTGAGAATGGCTAAGATCAAAAACTCAGGGGACAGCAGATGCTGGCGAGGATGCGGAGAAAGAGGAACACTCCTCCATTGTTGGTGGGGTTGCAAACTGGTACAACCATTCTGGAAATCAGTCTGGAGGATCCTCAGAAAATTGGACATTGAACTGCCTGAGGATCCAGCTATACCTCTCTTGGGCATATACCCAAAAGATGCCCCAACATATAAAAAAGACACGTGCTCCACTATGTTCATTGCAGCCTTATTTATAATAGCCAGAAGCTGGAAAGAACCCAGATGCCCTTCAACAGAGGAATGGATACAGAAAATGTGGTACATCTACACAATGGAATATTACTCAGCTATCAAAAACAACGGCTTTATGAAATTCGTAGGCAAATGGTTGGAACTGGAAAATATCATCCTGAGTGAGCTAACCCAATCACAGAAAGACATACATGGTATGCACTCATTGATAAGTGGCTATTAGCCCAAATGCTTGAATTACCCTAGATGCCTAGAACAAATGAAACTCAAGACGGATGATCAAAACGTGAATGCTTCACTCCTTCTTTAAAAGGGGAACAAGAATACCCTTGGCAGGGAAGAGAGAGGCAAAGATTAAAACAGAGACTGAAGGAACACCCATTCAGAGCCTGCCCCACATGTGGCCCATACATATACAGCCACCCAATTAGACAAGATGGATGAAGCAAAGAAGTGCAGACCGACAGGAGCCGGATGTAGATCGCTCCTGAGAGACACAGCCAGAATACAGCAAATACAGAGGCGAATACCAGCAGCAAACCACTGAACTGAGAATAGGACCCCCGTTGAAGGAATCAGAGAAAGAACTGGAAGAGCTTGAAGGGGCTTGAGCCCCCATATGTACAACAATGCCAAGCAACCAGAGCTTCCAGGGACTAAGCCTCTAACTAAAGACTATACATGGACTGACCCTGGACTCTGACCTCATAGGTAGCAATGAATATCCTAGTAAGAGCACCAGTGGAAGGGGAAGCCCTGGGTCCTGCTAAGACTGAACCCCCAGTGAACTAGACTGGTGGGGGGAGGGCGGCAATAGGGGGAGGGTTGGGAGGGGAACACCCATAAGGAAGGGGAGGGGGGAGGGGGATGTTTGCCCGGATACCGGGAAAGGGAATAACACTCGAAATGTATATAAGAAATACTCAAGTTAATTAAAAAAAAATGCATATTTATTATATATCTGAATATTTTAAAGCAGACAAGTCTACAATCTACAGTGTAAGTTCACTGGCTGGTGCCAGATAGACTTGATATTAAGTTTAAAATCAGGGTTGGAGGAGGAATTTCCTCTTTCTCTAAATATCATAATCTTGATTCAAATGTGCAACTCTGCCATATCAAAGAAAAAGGGTTTCTTTTTGTGGTAATTTACCTCAAGTGTGACCCAAATTTGAAGTTTCTATTTCTTCCACCATGTCTTTCATCTATTTGTAAAAAAATAGCTTTGCTCTATGCTTACAACAGGGTACAAAAATAATAGTGTAGAAAATGAAATGTGAATCTCATTGTTCACGTGACATTTTGCCAGAGTTCACAAGGCAGGGAGTTACTTTAGTTACTTACACTGAAGAAATATAATAGCCAAAACCACACACAAATATGAACAACCTAAATCCATTACTTCCAATATCTTAGATGAATATTTTAAAATTTTGCCATTCAGGTTTCTTTTCCTGCTTTCAACAGGGAATTGCAACAAGAACATACACACACACACACACACACACACACACACACACACACACACACACACACACATCCTCAATCAATCAGTAGCATCAAAGTATATATAGTTTAAGACTGAAGCTATGCACTTGGGTTACCTTTAAAGCTGAATACATAGGACCTCTTAAACAATTAAGGTTGGTTATCTTCCCAAAGACAAGTGAACATAAACAGGCTGACCCCACAATAATAAGCCAGAATGATTACACAGCTTTTTAAAAAAAATTTATTAGATATATTTCTTTACTTACATTTCGAATGTTATTCCTCATCCCGGTTTCCTGTCCAGAAGCCCCCATTAGCTCCCCTCCCTGTAACCCCTTCCCCCTTCAGGTATTTTCCCTATATATCCCCGTTATTGCCCCCATAGTACCCTGCACTGGGGGTCGAACCTTGGCAGGATTTCCCCTTCCATTAGTGCCCCAACAAGGTTGTTCTCTGCTACATATGCAGCTGGAGCCCTGGGTCAGTCCGTGTATAGACTTTTGGTACTGGCTGAGTCCCTGAAAGCTCTGATTGGTTGTTATTGTTGTTTTTATGGGGTTGCAAGCTCCTTTGCCTCTTTCAATACTTCCTCTAATTCCCCCCAAGGGGTTCCTATTCTCAGTTTGGTAGTTTGCTGCTAGCATTGATGTCTGTATTGAACATGATATGGATGTATCTCTCAGGAGAGATCTATATCCGGTCCCTTTCAGCATGCATGTTTTAGCTTCATCAATCATTTCTAGTTTTGGTGACTGTATATATGGGCCACATATGGATAGCCATACCTTAAGTTGCTGATCTAAACTCTGCTTCCATATACCCTCCTATGGATATTTGTTTTTCCCTTTTAAGGAGGAGTAGGAGCATCTGCATTTTTTCATCCTTATTATTGAGATTCCTGTGGTCTGTGAATTGCATCTTGGGTAATTCAAACTTTTTGGCTAATATCAACTTATATCAATGATATAATATATTCATGATATAATGATATAATGATAATGATATAATGATATAAAATATCAATGATATAATATCAATGAGTGCATACAAAGTTTTTCTGTCGAGTAACCTCACTCATAATGATATTTTCTAGATCATTACATTTGCCTATATTTCATGAAGTCATTGTTTTTGATAGCTGAGTAGTACTCCATTGTGTAGATGTACCACATTTTTTTTCAATCCATCCCTCTGTTGAAGGGCATCTGGGTTCTTTCCAGCTTCTGGCTATTATAAATAAGGGTGCGATGAACATAGTGGAACATGTGTCTTTGTTGTATGTTGGAGCATCTTTTCGGTATATGCCCAAGAGAGGTATAGCTGGTTCTCAGGTAGTAGAATGTCCAATTTTCTGAGGAACCTGCACACTGATTTCCAATTTGTACAAAGTGTTTGTACCAATTTGCAATTCCACCAACAATGAAGGAGTGTTCCTCTTTGTCCACATCCTCGCCAGCATCTGCTGTGACATTAAATTTCTTTCTTAGCCATTCTGACTGATGTGATATAGAATCTCAGGGTTGTTTTGATTTGCATTTCCCTGATGACTAAGGATGTTGAACATTTCTTTAGGTACATTTTGGCCATTCGATAATACTCAGCTGAAAATGTTTTGTTTAACTCTGTACCCCATTTTAATAGGGTTATTTGGCTCTCTGGAGTCTAAATTCTTGAGTTCTATATATATTTTTGATATTAGCCCTCTATCAGATATAGAATTGATAAAGATACTTTCCCAATCTTTTGGTTGCTGTTTTGTCCTAATGACAGTGTCTTTTGCCTTCCAGAATCTTTGGAGTTTTATGAGGTCCCATTTGTCGATTCTCGACCTTACAGCATAGGACACTGGTGTTTTGTTCAGGCTATTTTCCCCAGTGCCCATGTGTTCGAGACTTTTCCCCACTTTTTCTTCTATTAGTGTGAGTGTATCTGGTTTGATGTGGAGGTCCTTGATCCACTTGGACAAAAGCTTTGTACATGGTGATAAGCATGGATCGATTTGCATTCTTCTACATGTTGACCTCCAGTTGAACCAGCACCATTTGTTGAAAATGCTATCTTTCTTCCATTGGGTGGTTTTAGTTCCTTTGTCAAGATCAAGTGACCATAGGTGGTTCATTTCTGGGTTTTCAATTCTGTTCCACTGATCTATCTGCCTCTCTCTATACAAATACCATACAGTTTTTAAGACTATTGCTCTGTAATACTGCTTGAAGTCAGGGATGGTGATTCCCCTAGAAGTTCTTTTATTGTTGAATATACTTTTCGCTATCCTTGTTTTTTTGTTATACCAAATGAATTTGCAAATTGCTCTTTCTATCTCTACGAAGAATTGAGTATGAAATTTGATGGGGATTTCATTGAATCTGTAGATTGCTTTTGGTAAAATGGCCATCTTTACTATAGTAATACTGCCAATCCAAGGGCATGGAACATCTTCCCATCTTCTGAGATCCTCCTCAATTTCTTTCAGGAGAGACTTGACGTTCTTGTCATATAGATCTTTCACTTGCTTGGTTAAAGTTTCACCGAGGTATTTTATATATTTGTGGACTATTGTGAAGGGTGTCATTTCCTTAATTTCTTTCTCAGCCTGTTTATCCTTTGAGTAGAAGAAGGCTACTGATTTGTTTGAGTTAATTTTATACCCAGCCATTTTGGTGAAGTTCTTAATCAGGTTAAGTAGTTCTCTGGTGGAACTTTTGAGGTCAGTTAAATACACTATTGTATCATTTTCAGATAGTGATATTTTGATTTCTTCCCTTCCAGTTTGTATTCCTTTGATCTCCTTTCCTGTCTGATTCCTCTGGCTAGGACTTCTAGTACTATATTGAATAAGTAGGGAGAGAGTGGGCAGCCTTGTCTAGTCCCTAATTTTAGTAGCATTGTTTCAAGTTTCTCTCCATTTAGTTGATGTTAGCTACTGGTTTGCTGTATATTGCTTTTACTATATTTAGATATGGGCCTTGAATTCCTGATCTGTCCAGGACTTTTGTCATGATGGGGTGTGGAATTTTGTCAAATACTTTCTCTGCATCTAATTCTAATAAAATTATCATGTGGTTCTTACTTTGAGTTTGTTTATATAGTGGATTACATTGATGAATTTTTGTATATTAAACCATCCCTGCACTCTGGCATAAAGCATACTTGATCATGATGAATGAATGTTTTGATGTGTTCTTCGTTTCAGTTAGCAAGAATTTTATTAAGTATTTTTGCGTCAATACTCATAAGGGAAATTGGTCTGAAGTTCTCTTTCTTTATTGGGTTTTTGTGTGATTTAGGTATAAGAGTAAATGTGGCTTCATAGAAGGAATTTGGTAGTGCTCTGTCTGTTACAATTTTGTGAAATAGTTTGGACAGTATTTGTATGAGGCCTTCTATGAAGGTCTGATAGAATTCTGCACTGAACCCATCTGGGCCTGGGCTCTATTTTGGTTGGGAGACCTTTAATAACTGCTTCTATTTCTTTAGGAGTTTTGGGTTTGTTTAGATGGTTTATTTGCTCCTGATTTAACTTTGGTACCTAGTATCTGTCTAGAAAACTGTCCATTTCTTCCAGACTTTCCAGTTTTGTTGAATATAGGCTTTGTATGGAGCCGTATTGGATTTGGGCCTGGCCGCTTTGTGGCTCAAAGTGTCTACGTGACTTTTGACTGCATGGCCACAGATGTTCAACCTTGAAATGACTGCCATAAGTCTTGAGAGTATTGGACAAATCCTCTCCCATGAATTTACGGCACAGAAAGATAACTGTCACAGGATGTTTATGTCTGAGCAAACATCAGACATCTCCAGTGTCTCCATCGCATGACCTCTTCACCTTCTGCTCTCGCTGCTGGAATGCCCTTCTCCCTCCATCCTTTATGTTTCACTAAGGACAGTCCCCCTACCTGAAAGCCTTAAAAGCTGTAACGTTCACCCCAACAAACGAGACCTTGACAACAGAACTTTTGCTTGGTCTCCTTCTCTTTACCCCCATTTGATACACAGGTAGAAGGCCTCTTCGGGACCCTGAATAACTGGACCTGCTGGATGGGTCAAGGCTTTTGTAGTAGCATCTGATGATTTTCTTTTAATTCCTTCAGATTCTATTGTTATGTCTACGTTTTCATTAATGATTTTGTTAATTTTGATATATTCTCTGTGATCTCTGGTGAGTCTGGCTAAGGGTTTATTTATCTTGTTGATTTTCTCAAAGAGCCAGCTCCTGGATTTGTTGATTTTTGTATAGTACTTTTTGTTTCTACTTGGTTGATTTCAGCTCTGAGTTTGATTATTTCCTGCCTTCTATTCTTCTTGGGTTTATTTATTTCTTTTTGATCTAGAGCTTTTAGGTGTGCTGTCAAGCTGCTGACATAAACTCTCTCCTATTTCTTCTTGCAGGCACTCAGAGCTGAGTTTTCCTCTTAGTACCGCTTTCACTGTGTCTCATAAGTTTGGGATTGTTGTATGTTCATTTTCACTATATTCTAAGAAGTCTTTAAAATCTTTATTTCTTCCTTGACCAAGTTGTCATTGAGTACAACATTGTTCAACTTCCATATATATGTGGGCTTTCTGTCATTACTGTTTTTAATGAGGACCAGTCTTAGTGCGTGGTGATCTGATAGGATGCAGGAATGTTTTCTATCTTCCTGTGTGTGCTGAGGCCTGCTCTGTGACCCATTATATTGTCAATTTTGGAGAACGCTCCATGAGGCTTTGAGAAGAAGGTATATTCTTTTGTTTTAGGATGGAATGTTCTATTAATATCTGTTAAAACCATTTTGTTCATAACCTCTGTTAGTTTTTTTATGGCTGTGTTTAATTTCTGTTTCTATGATTTTTCCACTGATGAGAGTGGGGTGTTGAAATCTCCTACCATTTTGTGTGAGGTGCTATGTGTGCTTTGAGCTTTAGTAAGGTTTCTTTTATGAATGTAGGTCCCCTTGTATTTGGAGCATAGATGTTTAGGACTGAGAGATCATCTTGGTGGATTTTTCCTTTGATGAATATGAAGTGTCCTTCTGTATATTTTTAATGACTTTTGCTTGAAAGTCAATTAGAATTGATTAAATTTTGATAGAATTTCTACTTTTACTTTGAATATCACCTTTAAAATACTAGTAAGAATTTGGTTTACAAAATACACCCCAGTCACAGAGCAACAGAGAACGTTTTAGTATGAAAGAGACATTGGGATCTCTCCTCAGTACTGTCAGAAAATAATGCTGGTTGTGATTTGATGAAAATATAATTTATATCTCTGTTATGACAACATACTTGCTTCATTTAAACACACATACACACAAAACGGTTACTATTATAAACTAGTAGAAAACTGCTAGAATAGTATTTTGTATTATAAGGGTGAATGTTAAATTTTAATGAAATCTTTATTATCCTATTCTTGCTGAAATGTTCTCAAAGGGAAAATTTAGGCTAATGTTGTCAAGGAACCTAGCACATCGACCTGATGAGCAAATAAGTTTCAAAGTTAAATAATCTTGCTATAGGAAAATGGTCTATAAGTTTCAAATAACCCATGATTAATGACAAGTTGGCATTCAATACAGGAATATATATAAATATATATATATATATATATACATATATATACACATACATTCAAACACATAAGGAACAGAACATATAATTATCAGAATCATTTTAAATTAATGCATGCCACTATGAATAGAAATGTATAAATATTCATTTCTAATATTGAACACCACATCTGAGAGCTAATGAATTAATAATTAATTGATATGCTAACTGGTAATGGTGTGTGTATGGAAGGAAAGTAAAAATATATGAAAGAGCAAAGGAACAAATGAAGGGCAGAAGGAGATGGATTGAAAAATGGTATTGGGAATACTAATCTTTACTATGAAGTAGAAAATTATAACATGAAGGATTAATGCATCTCATCTTTTAAATCAACATATTCTTTATGTGATTTCAGTTCTTCATGTATTAATGACTACTCATACAGTTACAGTTCTGTTTATACTATATTCTAAATTTAATTAGTTCAGGTCACATCATCAGAATTATTGTAACACATTTTAGCACTGCCACACCATGTTGTGAGTGTCCATATTTCTCCCTTCTCATTGCTAACTTCCTTTGCCTGCTCCTGCTGTTTAGGTACTTTCTTTATTGATTCTCTCACACATTTTTTCCTGCTGTTTGTACATCTGTGAACATTTCTGGGCACTGTTGCAGTGCTTAGAGATGTGGCTTCTCTGTCCTTGCATCCTCTTTTTCTTTCCCATAGGTACAGACATTTTGAATAAAGTTATTTCTCTGATATTGTCTCTCCTGCAGTATTTTCTGTCTGCATATCTGGGCATATTATAAACAGCCAATTTCAACCTACCTTGTGATTCAAATGGGAAATAGAGATTTGCAGAAAAGATACCTACCCAATACACTGAAATAGCATTCTTCTTATTTTTTCTCTTCAACTCATTGTTTTAATGTGCCCATTAGAGTAAACTTCTGCTATCTCAGCTGTTTCACACCTGCAGTAGTGTACCTGCTGAAAGACAGTTAGGATTCAGATGTGAACACTAGCAAACTATTTCCACAAGTAACTATTTCTGACCTGGATTTGACTCACAGAACTTATTAATACTTAGCACAAATTTTTGTTTTCCAACCATTCATTTAAGAGAATAAAGTGAAATTGAGTGGATAGTGAGGGAGATAAACATTATCAATATATATTGTTTGAAATGTGATAGAAAATGAAGTGATCTATGCAGGAGACTCACATGTATTGGAGATAAGTGTGCATCCAATAACATATCCCTTAAGTATTTTTATGCATATAAAGTAGTTATTTCTTTTATTGTAGATTATACACAGGATGTGAATACAGATTACTTATAAAGCCCCTGCCAAAACTACATTTTGATTGCAGAACCACCGAAACCAAAAATTTATTCTGTGATATTGAAGTCCAATCGGTGTGGAGTGTGTTTCCATATTAACAAGTGAATGTTAGAAGTTGAATAAAAAAGTCTTTATTTTCACCTCTTTTTCATAATGAATACTTGAGACATTATGTGTGATAGCTATTGTCAAAATCAATTTCATGATGGCAGTTACTCCTACTTTTATGGATGGGGTGTGGATGGGGACAGCAGCAGGAGGGATCAGGTATGTGGAGAAGAAGGGTTGTAGGGAGAGAATGTGGGGAGAGACATCTAGAATTGGGGAACAGTATAGAAAATCCTAGTGGTAAGTTTCCGGAATCTGTGAATATGACCCTAGTGAAGCTTGTTGTTTGTGGAGAAGGTGTGACTCTGACTCTTTTGCCTGCCTTAGGAAATCTTTTCTTCCTACTGGGTTGCCTTATCAAACCTTTAAGTGACAGCTTTTGCCTTGTCATATTCTTTCTTATTCTATCCTGTTTGGTTGTACTCTCTTAAATATCTACTATTTTCTGAAGAGAAATGGAGGGAGAGTATATCTGGGGAAGGGGGATGCGAAAGAAGCATGTTTTACATGAAGATCCAGGTATCCTTGTAGAGCTCTCTTTTCATAACATCTCTGTGTCTGTGTATTTTGGCTTAATTATTATTTACTTAACAGAAATATCTAGTTTTAAGTGCATGAATTCTAAATCCACTTTGCCTTTCTTTTCCTGTAAAACCGAGCAGAGCTTCAAAAGACTACAAAACTAAGCAAAGTTCTATAAGACAAGGCAAAGTCCTCACACCCTGGCTAGAAAAGGCAAGTCAACGGAAAGAATAGAGTCCCAAGAAGAGTCAAAGAGTCAATGACACATCTGCCTCCACAGTTAAGAGTCCCTGTTTGTGTTGCTCAAAATATTCTTAGATGTAGGGTGTTCCACTGGAGTGTGATCTACATATGAGCTAAATTTTATAGTAAACTGTTCCCCCCCTCTTTCTGCAGCTAACAATTTCCAATAACTCTAAGGCTAAGGTTAGTAGGTATTGCTTGAGTTTTTTCATTCCATTGTACTATCACCTTGGGCAAACTTATCTTACACGTTGGAGACACTCTTCTTGGTTAATAGTTTTCACTCTGATTGCTAATTTAGGTGGCCGTTACTATGCATATTTCCTGGAGCACTTGCAATGGATTCTTTGCCACAGAGACTTAATGTTTCAAGTCATGCACATATTCAAATGTAATTTCCAGTCTTGTAACCCTCCAGACATTCACTTACATGTATCAAGGTGTTCTATAAATTTGCACTCTCATGAACCTGTTGTACTACAGTGTATTGTCTGTGAAAGTGGATCTGAATCATCAGTAGTTAATGTGGTCAGAAACTTTTACATTTCTGTACTTTCTGTAAGAAACTGTAAGAAATATTAATAGTATTATTGTATATATGCCCCTTGTGGTAAATTGTCGTAGCCACTGCAACTGTGGAGATAATATTTACCTGTGAAGGAGGATTTTGGTAACAGAAACTCAAGACTTTAGTTTGATTTCAATAATAGAATGTTTTCCATTGCTATTTCTATTCTGTTTAAATAGCCCCTAGAAATAGACCAAGTAGATCTTGAGCAATCAGTATTTTGATGTCCATATCTGCATTCTATTTAAGTCCTTTGTTTCTGTACTCCTTAATTTTATAACTTTGTTTGTTCCACAGGACATTGTTCTTTAGTTTGTTTCTCCTGCTTGCAGTGTACCTGATGTCACAGTGCCACATCTAAGTCACAGTTAGTGCTTCAGAAAGCAACATTATACCTTCTGGACCTCAACAGAGGAAACAAGAAAAGTGATAAAATGTTTATAGTTTGAAATTTTCTAAGCTCAACAACCATTGAAAAACTTATAAATCAAACAAACAATACAACAAAATAAGATAAAGTAAAAATATTTGAGGAAATAAAAACCAATACATAGTTAAATGAGCCATATACCTGATGGGATCCATAAAAAACCCTGATACTTAGGCTGGAGAGACAGCTCAGCAGTTAAGAGCACTGACTGCTCTTCCAGAGGTCCAGAGTTCAGCTTTCAGCAACCACATATGGGCTCACAGCCATCCGTAATGTGATCCCATGCACTCTTCTGGTGTGTGTCTGAAGACAGCCATGGTGTACTCATAAAATAAAAATAAGTAAATATTTTTAAAAAATGAAAAAAAAACCCTCATACTGTTTGACAACTTCAATTTCATCCTGTCTAGGATTATACCTTAGGCATAGCTCAACTTTCCTTGATAGAAACAGGTAGAAAAAAAGTTAGTTATTTCTTTAAATGCAAGACAAGATGTAGAAAGCATGCTCTTCCCCCTATGAGAGAACAAAGTTGTAGCCATGCACTTTGAAAGAAAAAACAAAGCAAAATATTCCTATACACCACCTCTAATGACTTTCTTAACTTCCCCTTCTATGACATGTCAGGAATGAAGTTGCCCTGTGGGTTGAAAAACTGGAATGATAATTGTATTATCTCCAAGCCCATGAGACTGATGACCAAACCCATATGCTGTCTCTAGAGTATTTTTGTTGAAACTAGAACTACATATTAAATTTTATAACAAAAGTATTTCAAATTGATTCTTTTGCATATGTAATTTTCACCAGGATTATTTTTATTTTATTTTCCTACAGTTGTTGAATGAAATATTTTTGGTTTGCTACTTGTGATTCAAGGACACATATTAATGTTTTACTATCTTCAACTTTATAAAACAATGATGTTATGATCTTCTTTGCACAGGTTTTTTGAAACAAAATTATTTGTGTATGTTTCCAAGCATTGACGTGGATGGAAGTATTTAGGACACATGACTAAGTCAATCTATCATTCCTTATCAAATAATCATGTTACATATATAACAATATATAATTTTTTCTAGGAATGTTATTTGCTTGTAAATCTATTAGAAAAACATGCAACTGTAATTGAGTATATGGACAGAAATATGAATTATCACACATAGAGCAGATACAGCACAACTGAACATTAGGCAGGAGGGGGATTTTGTGGAAGAGGGGCAGGAAGTATTGAAGGAGACAGAAAAGTCAAGGACACCACAAGAAAACCTACAGAGTCAATTAGCCAAGGCCCATAAGGGCTCACAGACTAAGAACCACAATCTTAAAAAAAAGTATAAAACAAATAAACAAACAAAAAGCTGCATGGGACATGCCTAGGCTACCTATGCATATATATATATATATATATATATATATATATATATATATATATATATATGATTTTAACAACTGAAGACAGGTTGTCTCTTACTCTGTTCTCTGCCTTTTGATCTTTCTCTTTACCAGGTTGATTTTTCTAGGCTTACTTGGTGATGTGCCCTGTCCTCCCACAATTTGATATGCCAAGATGACTTAATATTCATGGAAGGACTTAACCTCTTTGAAGAGAAAGGAAAAACTGAATGGGGGACAGAAGGGGAAAGGGGGGAGCCTGGGAGAAGGGGAGAGGTGATGCTGAGATTGGGACATAAATAAATAAGTTGTTTTTGTTTTTTCTTTTTTTTAAGAAAAAAATATAGACAAGTTTGTATCTTTATTTGCCCAAATTAAAAATAAAATTGGTTAGATCTTATAAGAGTGACTTCATTACAAATATAACTGCCTTAGAATGAAAATACAAAAAGAAAAGAAAAAGAATTACAAACTACCAAAAAAGAAAAAACACACAGAGAGAGATTCATATGGAGTAGGAAGCAAGATGTAGCCAAACTTATGACAAAATTCAGTAAAGATGAAAAAGAAGGAAAGAGTTGGGTTTTTGGAAAAATCAAGAGAATTGTCAAATTTTAACCAAGTTAACCACAAAACAAAGGACAAAATTCAAATGATCAAAATTAGACAATAACAGACAGCTAGGAAAAATAGCGGTAGCTCCAAAATTGGAAAATCTTGAAGAATGGATACTTTTGAATATATACAACATAACTAAGATGAATGAATAATACATAAACTACTTAAAGAGATATAAAATACTCAGTAAAACAGAAGTAGTAATTAAAATATTCCCAAACAAATATAGAAACAACATAGAGTCAGACAGTTTAGCATAGAATTCTACCAGAATTTCAAAGATGAACTCACACCAATATTCCCAAATAACTTTACAAAAATAGAAACAGAAAGAACATTGTCTATTCATTTTTAATAGGTCACATTTATCGTAATCCTTAATGAACAAAAGGACACAATGAGAAGGAGAATTACAAAATAATTTTTCTTTTGAATATAGATGTGAAAATTCTCAATAAAATATTTTCAAAACAACCCTGAGTAAACTTCACTCCACTCAGAGTGATGAAGATCAAAAACTCAGGTGACAGTAGATGCTAGCAAGGATATGGAAGAAGAGAAACACCCCTCCATTGTTGGTGGGATTACAGGCAGGTACAACCACTCTGGAAATCAGTCTGGAGGTTCCTCAGAAAATTGGACATAGCACGATCTGAGGACCCAGCTATACCTCTCCTGGGCATATACCCAAAAGATGCTCCAACATATAATAAGGACACATACTCCAGTATATTCATAGCAGACTTATTTATAATATCCAGAAACTGGAAAGAACAGAGATGTCCTTCAACAGAGGAATGGATACAGAATATGTGGTACATTTATACAGTTGAGTACTGCTCAGTTATTAAAAACCGCATGACTACATGAAATTCTTACGCAAATAGATGGAACTAGAAAATATCATCCTGAGTAAAGTAACACAGTCACAAAAGCACACAATGGTTTGAACTCACTGATAAGTGGATATTAGCCCAAAAGCTTGGAATAGCTAAGAAAAAATCCACAGGTCATGTGAAGCTCAAGAAGAAGGAAAACCAAAATGTGGATACTCCCTTCTTGGAACAGAGAACAAAATACTCACAGGAGAAAATACAGGAACAAAGAGTGGAGCAGGGACTGAAGAAAAGGTCATGCAGAGACTGCCCTAGCTGCGGTTCCATCCCATATGTAGCCACCAAACTCAGTCACTACTGCTGAATAAGTGCTAGCAGACGCGAGTCAGATGGGGTGTCTCCTGAGGAACTCTGCCAAGGTCCTATTGATACAGATGAGGATGGTTGCAGCTAACCATTCGACTGAACAAGGAGACTCAATAGAGGAGTTGGAGAAAAGACTGACAGAGCTGAAGGGGTTTGTAACACCATAGGAAGAACAATATCAACCAACCAAAACCCACCTGAGATCCCACGGACTAACCTACCAACCAATGAGTACACACGGAGGGACCCTTGACTCCAGCCACATATGTAACAGAGAATGGTATTGTCCAGCATCAATAGGAGGAAAAGCCTTTGGACCTGTGAAGGTTTGTTTCCCTAATGTAGTTTTATGCCAGGGTATTGAGGTTGTAGTGGGTGGGTGGGAGTGGGAACATCCTCATAGAAACAGGGGCAGGGGGAGGGGTAATGGGAGAGGAGGAAAGGGGATAGTATTTGAATATAAATACATCAAATATTCAAGAAAATAAAATTAAAAAAGAGAGAGAGCTTTTCAACCCATACAGCAATATCTTCCTGCACCGTCAAGTATGCAAAGTTATATATAAAAGGATTCAACACATGTAAATCCATTAATGGGCTATTTTCTATAGATAGTGTCTTTATCCTTGAATCCTATCACACAAGGTTAAAATTCTGACCCTTATTCTTCTTTAGCCTTCCCCTGATGTTCTCTTGTTGAACTCTCCTCTCTGGATCCAATAAATTTCCCTTCCCAGTCTGTTTACATTATTTTATCAAAGAGAACAAGAAAGCTGAAGGCATTGCAATTCTAGTGATGCCTGAGTTCAGGTTCAATGTGGAGAAATCTCTGTTTGCCTATTTAGGAGAGTTTGGTACTTTTTCTATTCTCTAAATTCTTTTAACCTCAGATAAATAAGTACTTCTTAGATAAGGTTCTCAGATTCATTTTGTAATGTGATTTCTTCAGAAAAGCAGCACACCTCACATCTGATTTTCATGGCTATTTCCCAGAGCTGAACATATTGAAATATGCATTTTAGGCACATATCACCGATATCTACTTTATACTAAGGTCTAACTCATACTTCTACTGTATAATTCCCATGTCCATGCTTGCCGATCAATACATCTCTGGAGTCATTTCCAGGCCTTCCTGTAACAAATTAATTTTAAGAACATTGTGGCTTTTTTTTTATAAGTCATGGAAATAAGGCACCTTAGTCTATTTTTTTTCATTATCTAAGTTAAACTGTCCACAGAGCACTTTACTAAAAAAGCACTTTCATTCTCAAAGTTTATAAAAATCATATATACTGGATTGATGTGTGCCAGCTTACAAGCAGGATGGGTGAATAAGTAAAGGTGCTCAGAAATAATTTGAGAACTGAGTATTGGTACACATGGTACCACATGGAAGAAGAAACCAACTTCTAAGCATTATTTCTGTGGCACACACACACACACACACACACACACACACACACGCGCGCGCGCGCGCGGACAGAGAGAGAGAGAGAGAGAGAGAGAGAGAGAGAGAGAGAGAGAATATAAGCGCTCAGAAACCCATGTATTCAAACAAATAACTACAATTAAAACTAATTTAAAAAATTAGTCTCCAGCAGACTAATAATAAAATAAGTGGCTATTTAATCTTTTCTAAACAATTCCAAGAGCACATTCTTTAAAAAATTGACTATTGTTTTCTGAGTTATATTTTCTTAAATTTAGCCGGCAATAACCACCACATTCAAATATTGATTTCAGAAATAAATTATTTCACAGTTATCATCTCAAAAGCAAAATAATGATTTCATAATTTTTGTCACTAAAATATTTACTATATGTATTTTATTATATTTAACTAATATATTTATAATTTATTTAATTATATGTGATTTATACTTACTTATTATAAAACTACATTCTAACAAGTAATTTAAAATACTAGACTTCAAATATCAATAGGTTTAGCACATGAATTTTAAAGATTTTTATCAAAATATACTACCTCAATGCTTTAATTGTGAATTATAATGTAAATAAACATAGCCATAAAGACCTAAAATCACATTTGATGAGTTAATATGATGAACATTTATTTACTTATTCATGCTACAGTCTGTTAGTTGACAGGGTTTGGGATATTAGAAAACTCGATATTACATCTTATCATTCAAGGATACAATACCCCACTACACTGTAGTTATCACTCTCTGTGGAAGACTCTATGATCTACTGTTTATTTCTGGATTCAGACATGGAAAACAGGAGATGAAAAAGGGCACAACTACTCTTAAGTGGAATTAGACACAGATCCAGGTTACCAAGATTATATTAATATAAGCTTACTCATTCCTAATGTAAAAATGGGATAATTTAGTCAGGATTTCTAATCCTGAACAAAGTATCCTGACCAAAAAGCAAGCTTGGGTGGAAAGGGATTATTCAGCTAACACTTCCACATTGCTGTTCATTACCAAAGGAAAACAAGACTGGAACTCATACAGGGCATGAATATGGATGCAGGAGCTGATGCAGAGGCTATGGAGAGGTGATGCTTACTGGATTGCTTGCCCTGGGTGGGTCAGCCTGCTTTCTTAGAGAACCCAGATATACCAGCCCAGGGATGGTCCCACCCACCATAGGCCCTCCAGCCTTTGATCATTAATCGAGAAAATGCCTTACAGCTGGATCTCATGGAGGTGTTCCTCAAGGGAGGCTCCTTTCTCTGTGATAACTCCAGCTTTTGTCAAGTTGAAACACAAAACCAACCAGTACAGTGGGGAATTGTGAGTAGAATTCAATGAAGAAATTAAGTATCAAACAGAGAAGCTGAGTATGGCAGGTGCACAGTTTTATATATGAGAAAGTAAAATTAAATTAGTTTTGTACTACTACCAAAAATAAACTTTATGGTTATTACAGACATAAACATAAAATTAAACACTTTACATTTAAAAAAGAATTATAGCAATGCAATGGCTCAAGGTTTTAGGATTCCTTAAGCAAAATCCAATAAACTGTACCTGCAGTGAAACACATTAATACTCATATGCATAAGAGGATTTTAGAAGATTTGCCCATGAAAAGAAATCGTATAGGTTTCCATTAAAAAACAAAGAAAAATTATTCAGCATGTACACATGAGCAGCAGTGCACTCTGACTTGTGCTGGTCTCATAAGAGTATAACTCCAGCTTCCCTTAGAAGAATGTAGTTGGGAATGATATTTGGCCCTCCCTCAACCACCTTTTTACACTTTTAGTTCTCACAAAATATTGGTTCTTTCTTGAGAATTTTAGGTAAAAAGATGTTCAAAGACACTGCCTTTTCTTACAAAATGACCTATTACCAAATATCAAGTTTTATTTTATTTTATAGACTTCATATACTGTGTTGTTTGTGGAGGGAAATTGTTTGTATGGGAAAGTTCAATTTAGGAACAAGTGTATGAGATACAGCTTGTGTCTACACAAAACTGCGATTTATCCTTATTCAAAACAGGAAATTTTTGACTAGTCATTTCATTCCTGTGTATCCTTTTTGATTTATGGTACACTTGTACATGATTTAAGGGAAGAGATAAAATGCGTGCATCTGTAAGTATAGCAGAGTGACAAATATGTAGAATTTTAAGGCGGTTGATATCAATTCATGTCTATGAATCTTGAAAAACTTGTTTGAGCTTCTGGAATCATGGTTATAGGCTCTGAGTTTACTAAGTTCATAATGACTTGGTGCCAAATTATGGGCTTGGACACTACCTAGTATTACCTACACATAAAATATTTTGCAAATAAAAACATCTATTTATTCAATCTCACTTTGGTAAACTTAACATTTCATTTGAGGACTTTACCTTGCTAAATATTAAGGTAGGAAATAATAGAATAAACCTGTTATCTGTTTTCCCAGACCCAAACCCACAGTCTCCTCAACAACGCTGCAGCTTTCTCTCATCCTCCCAACATCTCTGTGGATCCCACAGACCATCTCCTTTTAACTCCTATAACTCTCCTCATGGAGACACCAACACCACCAGACCCTTCCTGCTAAACCATTTGCCACTACTGCATGCCAGACAACCAAGTAGAATACCTGCAGACTCTGTCACTCTCTGTTTCTACAGACCAATCCTGCAGTCTTATCCCTGGTGCTGCCATAGAAAACCAGCTACAGACTTCTCTATCTCATGCCCACCTCCCTGCTGGACTCCAGAGACTACTCCCACCTGATGTCTCTTCTCCATCATATCGCTATATCCCAGGATAAACTCCAGCAAGCACTCTAGGCTCACCCAGAGCAACAAACAAGCTGACAGCAGAGCCACAATCTGCTCCTGAGGTGTAATTACCCCTTCTGACCAATCCAAGTCTATTATCCAGATATGTATCTGGAAACCTGCTGTGGTCTCCTATTTCTCTCTGACCCAATCACCAAAGGATCACAAAGAACTCCTCCAAACTTCCTCCCCCCAACTCATTAATAGCCTCCAAAACCAATATATTCACTCTGAACATGCTAGCTCTACAAGTCAGGAAGACAGACAAATTTCAGGTATCACATTCTCTGATAATCCAGATAAATCAAAGAAATTCAGCTCATATCAAGGAAAAAAACACAGAATAAACATACAACAATCAAGAAACCCATGCCCAGAATTTTAACCATTCCAAACCTAGATATTGAGAAGTCATAATAATGCACAATCAACCACATTTAGGGAAATATGTCCCTAATAGAAGTCAGATACTCTACAACATACCCTAAATATTCTAAAAGGGCTAAAGCATAAGAAAAGACTTAAAACAGCTTTTATATAATATGACAGAGGTCCTTAAAAAGATAAATAATTTCCTTAAGTCAAGGAAAACACAGTATTAAAAACAAAAAGCAAAATGAAGCAAAGCAAAGAACAACAACAAAATATACCCGTTAAGACTTGAAATTGGAAATAGAGTAAATAAAAATAGCAAAACCAAAAGTATTATGGAAATAAAAGAACATTAGTACCTTGAACAGAAACTCCAGAGGCAAGCTTCATTAGTAAAATACAAGAAATGGAATAGGGACTCTTATGCATTGGAGAACAATAGAAGAAATTAATACATTAGTCACAAATATGGTTAAACCTAAAAAGTTCTGACACCAAGCATTCATGAAATCTGGTATACTATGCAAAGAGGAAACCTGAGAATAATAGGACATGGGAAGGAGAAGAATCCCAGCTCAAACTCCTAAAGAATATTAAAAAGAAATCATAGATGAAAAATTTTCTCACTTAATGAAAAACATGAATGTAGAAGTATAAGAAGCATAGAGAACGGGGTTGGGGATTTAGCTCAGTGGTAGAGAGCTTGCCTAACGAGCGCAAGGCCCTGGGTTCGGTCCCCAGCTCCGAAAAAAAGAGAAAAAAAAAAAAAGAAGCATAGAGAACATCAAATAGGCTGGACCAGGAAACCAAGTCCACTTGCCACATTTTAATCAAAACATTAAATGTACAGAACAGGAATGTTAAAAGTTGCAAGGGGAAAATACCCATTAATTTACAGCTGACTCCTTAATTGAGAACTCCTAACCCTAGAAAGGAAGTGATAAATATGCTGTGGACATTAATGTATAAAAGATTATAGCACAGACCACTATAGACGGTCTATGGTGTAAAATGTTCACTTACCATAGATGACGAGAATATGATATTCTGTGATTTAAACATTCTTTATATAAACCCAGCCCTTCAAAGAGTGCTAAAATGTAAATTAACCTAAAGAGGTGCTCCACACATGAAAACATATGAAATAGATAAGCAAACAAGATCAAGATCAAAATAAAAAGGAACACACAAAAAATACACATATTCACCACAGACACACACGTACATACACACATACAACCTCCTCCAACCAAAATAACAATAATCAACAGGCATTGGTATATCTCAATATCAATGGTTTCAATTTTATAAAAAAATTCAAATTAGTATAACAGAACAAAACAACAGCAACAACAACAACAGCAACAACAATAGAAAGCAAACAACCCAAAACCAAAATAAGAACCAAACCCTCAACATCAAAGATGGACACTATCTCAGCATAAATGTCTGGAAAAGGGCATTCCAAACCAATATACCTAAAAGATGGTGTAGCCATTTTACTATCTAACAAGGTGGATTTCAAACAAAAACTTATCAAAGGAAATAAAGGATACAACATAGTCATCAAAGGAGAAATCCACCAAGAGGACAAGATATTTCAAGCAAATATGCAGGTTATCCAGAAAAAAAATGAAGCAAAGACATATTAGAAATAACAGATGTGATAAACCAAAATGTCTCTAATAGATATTTATAGAACATTTTATCAACAATAAGTAATACACTGTCTACTCTCTAATCCATGGAATTTTCTCAAAAAAATGATCACATATTAAAACAAAAAAACAAGTTCAAACAAAAACTAGAAAAATGTAGTAGCTCAATTAATTGCAACAGAAACAGAAAAACAATACATCCACACAACTACTGACACCTCAGTTTTGTTAAAGAAGCCAGGAACAATCAATAATACAAGAGAACATCTTGCACGAATAGTCCAAGTCAAACTGGATTACTGTATGCAAAAGAATAGAAATAAACATATTTATCACCATGTACAAAACACCAGTCAAAATGGTTCAAAGACTTCAACACAAAATCGTATACATTGAACCGAATAAAAAAGAAATTAGGGGATTTACTTATTTTTTTGTGTATGTCAACTTGACACAAGATGGAATTGTTACATAAAAATAAGCCTCCCTTAAGGAAATGCCTCCATGAGATTCAGCTGTAAGGCATTTACTCAATTAGTGATCAAGATGGGGAGGGCCCATTGTGGGTGGAGCCATCTCTGGGCTGACAGTCTTGTGTTATATAAAAAACAAGCTGAGCAAGACAGGGAAAGCAAGTCAGCAAGTAACATCCCTCCATGGCCTCTGCATCAGCTCCTGCTTCCTGACCTGCCTGAGTTCCAGTCCTGACTTTCTTTGGTGATGAACAGCGATGTGGAAGTATAAGCTGAATAAACTCTTTCCTCCCCAACTTGTTCTTGAACACGATTCTTGTTCAGGAATAGAAACCCTGACTAAGACAGTTTGAATATATTGAAACAACAGAAGATCAAGAGTACATACAATGAGAACAAAAATTAATGAATGGGACCTCATAAAACTGAAAAGCTTCTGTAAAATAACAGATATCATCTACAGAGATAATGCTGCAGTCTGAAGAATGGGAAAAAAGATTAAATGGGTAATACACAAATTACATAAATCAAGAAATTAGATTAAAAAGCAAACAAAAAACGCAAGCCAAACCGACCAAACAAACAAACAAACAAAAAACTCCAACACTTCATCTTAAAAATGTTGAGCACTTTAGGGCTGTGGAATGCACACATTCTCAATATAAGAAACTCAAATGTTTGAAAACCAACAAAATGTACAACATCCTTAGCCATCAAGAAAAATGCAAATCATATCTACATTGAGATTCCAATTGTACCTATCAGAATTGATAAAATCAATAATGTAGGTGACAGCTCCTGCTGACTAGGATATGGAGGAAGGGAAACTTATTTCTATTATTGCTGACAAGAGTACAAATTTGTATAGCCACTAATGAAATTAATATGGTGGTTCCTTAGAAAATGGGGAATCAAACCACCTCTAGATCCATTTCTTGGTTGTAACTCCGAAAGAAATTTCATCCTACAAAAAGGACACTTGCTTTTAACCATGTTTATTGTGGTTTATTTAATTAGTACAGTCAGACACTGGACGTAACCTCAATACCCCTCAAGCAGAGACTGATAAAGAACCTGTGGTGTATTTACACATTGGATTATTATTTTGCTGATAAAAAAGGATGTTATGAAATTTACAAGCAAATGAATACAAATGTAAAATATCATCCTGAGTAATGTAACTCAGACTCAGAAAGATAAACTGGAACATGTTCACTGATAAGGGGAATTAGCCATTAAGTAAATTATAAACAAGTCAAACGAGTAGTCCCAGATAGAGTAGGTAAAGAGAAGATATCTAAGGAGATCACAGGGACCTCCTATGGAGGAGGAAGTAGAATGAATTTTATGATCAGCCTGGGGCTGTGGGAGATGGAAATGAGATAGGTTAGAGTAGAGAGTACAGAGCTAGTTGAATTGAATCAGGGGTACATGTGGGGGTGGTATGACTTCCTAGTACATTAGAAAGTATCTGAAAACTACATAGATGGTCCCAATTAGAATTTCTAGTAATCTGTCTTACCTATAAAATACTCTAGTTCAGTGGTGGCACAGAACTTATGTGAGTAGTCAAACAATGTTTGATTTTATCTAAAGCCCGCTCCCTGAGAAGAAATCACAATGAATACTGCTTGCATAACCAAGAACCAAGACACTACCAGATAGTGTATAATCATAAGGTAAAATCAACACTACTGGTCTAAAAGCAAAAGTAAATATATCAAATAAACAATTCTTAATGATAATCTGCTATAGTTTTAGATCAGTGCCCTTTCTAGTCATCATAAGAGGGGTTTCTTCTACTGTATATGTGAACACATGCAGAAAACTACAGCCTGACATTTTTATGAAAGCAAGTCTAATTTGGAGTCTCCACTAAATATTTCTTAATTTCAGGAATCCTACAGAGGAAGAGGTGGGAAAATGCTAAGAACCAAAGAGATAAAGGATACCAGGAAAGGAAGGTCTTATCAATCTACTAAGCAAGGTATATATGAGTTGTCTGCAACTGATACAGCAAGCACAGGGGCTACACGAGTCTACAAGAGGTTCTCTGCATGTGGATTTTAGCTATTAACTTAGTATTGGATTTCTGAATGTGGGAACCAGTGTGTCTGTGACTCATGTGCCTGCCCTTGGGACTCTTTACCTCCTGTTGAGTTTCTATGTCCAACTTGAATATAATTTCCTTCTATTTAATTACTTCTTATTTTGCTATTTGGTTGTCAACTTTTATAAGTCTGGTCTTTTCTAGTGAGAAGAAGAAAGGGAATGGATCCATAGGGAGTGAAAGAGAAAAGGCGCTGGAAGGAGTAGACGTAGGGGAATTTATAATTAGGATGCAATATATAACAAAAATGTTTTTAATAAAATAATCAATAATAATAAGAAAACATTAATTTGATAACCACATATTAGTTCGTTTTTAATACTACAGTATAAATCCATTTATCTGTGTAGTGTTTCTGTTTTAATAAAAAAAATTTAAAAATAAACAAAAGGAAAGAAAGCCTACATCTACACAATGGAATATTACTCAGCTATCAAAAACAATGACTTTATGAAATTCGTAGCAAATGGTTGGAACTGGAAAATATCATCCTGAGTGAGGTAACCCAATTACAGAAAAACTCACATGGTATGCACTCATTGATAAGTGGCTATTAGCCCAAATGCTTGAATTACCCTAGATGCCTAGAACAAATGAAACTCAAGACGGATGATCAAAATGTGAATGCTTCACTCCTTCTTTAAAAGGGGAACAAGAATACCCTTGGCAGGGAATAGAGAGGCAAAGATTAAAAGAGAGACAGAAGGAACACCCATTCAGAGCCTGCCCCACTTGTGGCCCATACATATACAGTCACCCAATTAGACAAGATGGATGAAGCAAAGAAGTGCAGGCAGACAGGAGCTGGATGTAGATCTCTCCTGAGAGACACAGCCAGAATACAGCAAATACAGAGGCGAATGCCAGCAGCAAACCACTGAACTGAGAACAGGACCCCCGTTGAAGGAATCAGAGAAAGAACTGGAAAGCTTGAAGGGGCTCGAGACCCCATATGAACAACAATGCCAAGCAACCAGAGCTTCCAGGGACTAAGCCACTACCTAAAGACTATACATGGACTGACCCTGGACTCTGACCTCATAGGTAGCAATGAATAGCCTAGTAAGAGCACCAGTGGAAGGGGAAGCCCTGGGTCCTGCTAAGACTGAACCCGCAGTGAACATGATTGTTTTGGGGAGGGCGGCAATGGGGGAAGGATGGGAGGGGAACACCCATAAAGAAGGGGAGGAGAACGGTTAGGGGGATGTTTGCCCGGAAACCGGGAAAGGGAATAACACTCGAAAAAAATAAGAAATACACAAGTTAATAAAAAATAACAATCTTTTAAAGTTTATTTAAAACTTTTTGTTTTATGGGGGTGAAATCTGCTGTTTCAATTTGGGTCTCAGAAAGAACTGCAAGTGGTGACTTCAAACTGTATAAAAATGGTTTATTTTTAATAAAACTGCATTAATATTCTCAGTCATTTACTGTCACTTTCTGTTGTCTGTGTCTTTCCTTCTGACTGATGTCCCCTTGGTGACAATGGTGAGAGGGCACAGAGCCAATGACACAGACTCCAGGAACAGGTGAGAATGTGGCAACAGTTTTTGGGGAGCACCCTTTAAATCCACTACCAGTGTTCTATTGGTCCCAAGCAAGCATGTCTTACAAGTGGCAGTTCCTGATGGATGTCATTGTCTGTATCACTCATGTGGAAGCTGCCTCTGTGGCTGCACAATCCAGAAGTCCAGGCAGCCCCCTCTTCATCAGTGAGGCCTGCCAGTCCTCCTACAGCTTTCTAAACTTCCATCTCTATACTAATAAATAATAAAAGTTTTATTGAATCTTCTAATAATTCTAATGCACATTATACTTTCCATTTCTTTATCTCTAACTAGGAATCACATTTCAATGTTGAGGAGTTTCTGTCTGGACTTCATTCCTAGTGAAATAGTAACTTTCAAAGTTTTGCTACTAAGATTGCTCATTGTTATCTTTGACACATTAAGAAAACTACCTTTAAAATCTTATTTTTCAAAAGGCACATCATCCAGAGGAGAAACTGGGGAAGAGGATAACATTTAAAATGTATATAAAACTAATCCAGTAAGAAAAACTTTTAAAATGAAATAAACAAAACAAAACAATACAAAACAAACAAACAAACAAAGACAACAACAACAGCAAAAACCCAAGCAATGCCTAGGAAAGTAAGTTCATAGGCTAAACACTGTACGCACATCATAATGCCTCATTAGCATGGACAGATCTAGGTTCTGTGCTATGTGTGACTAGTTGCTAAGGTCCTCTTAGTGGAGTGTTCTGGTTCCATGCTACAGGACGGAATCTGGTCCAGAGCTAGGTCAAACTACTGCCATTCTCAATCATGAGATTAACAGAGTTCTAAACTTGCTACAACCTTACAAGTTTTTCTGTCTGGTAGCATGGTTTACTGCCTCACAGTTAAAACTCCAGAATTTCCTTTATTGATCAGTATTTATTTAGCTATCCTTGTTTTTTTTGTTTTGTTTTGTTTTTCAGTATGAATCTTAGTATTATTAGCATTGTCACCCATGTTTTAATAGGATTATTGAATTCATCTAGGTCTAACATCTTGAGTTGTTTGTATATATTAGAATTAGTCCTCTATCGGATGTAGGATGGGTAAAGACCTTTTGCTAATCTGTTGGTTAACATTTTGTCCTCATGACAGTGTCCTTTGCCTTACAGAACTTTGCAATTTTATGAGCTTCCATTTGTCTATTCTTGATCTTAGAGCATAATCCATTGGTGTTATGTTCAGAAAAATATTCCTTATGCCTACGTATTTGAGGTTCTTCCCCACTTTCTCTTCTATTAGTTGCAGTGTATCTGGTTTGTGTAGAGGTCTTTGATCTATTTTGCTGAGGAGATAAAAATGGGTCAAGTTATATTCTTCTACAAGCGGACCTCCAGCTGAACCAGCACCATTTGTTGAAAATGCTATCTTTTTCCCACTGGATAGTTTTAACTCCTTTGTCAAAGACCAAGTTACTATCTCTGTGTGGGTTCATTTCTGGGTCTTCAATTCAATTCCATTGATCTACTTGACTGTCTTGTACCAATACCACATAGTATTCATCAAAGCCCATTCTTAAGAAAAAGTCAGGCATCTGTGTTCAGAGGCATTCTCCCAATAAGGTTCGACAGAGATTTGGAATCTCTACCGAAAAAGAGAGTCTTTCATTTTGGACTGAGCTCAGAGAGTTTTCTGGGCATAATTGATTGCATCCCTAGTAACAGGGCTGTCCAACTGGCATCCTCTGGAAAACTTGCTCTAAAAAATGTCAAGAAAATATTTATTTTCTCTGTTATGACTTGAGTTGTCGATTTTTGTATTTGTTTATTCTAATGAAAAATTTATAAATTAATATTTGTACAAAGTGACAGATGGCTATCTCATTTTGATTATCTATATGATATTACCCATTTTTAAAGCTGGAAAATATATAAAATATGTCAATAAGCATATTTGAATGAACATTGTTTGCAATGATTTTATTAAAATGCATATTTAACGTATGAATATTACTCAGGTAAAGTAATAAAAAATTGGAGCAAAAAACAATCCCTGGTGACTCTGGTGATGCTTTTTGCACACCCAAATTTCCTACTTCCTGTTTTCCCTCTCCCCAATTATTCAGATCATCTCCAAATAACTAGAAATTTACTCTGGTCATAATCCCCATAGTCTCAGACTCCCTACTCGGCAAAACAGTCATAATATTCTACAAAGATCCAGAAAGGACAACATAAACCAAGGAAAGGAACTTACATTCAATGATGACAAGACAGTATATCAACACCTAGAATAACGATAATCCTAAACACCAATGTCTGGATGTCAGAATAAAACCAAATTTTTAAAATTCAGGGTAATACGTCCCCACAAGTGTCCAGCAACCCTTCCATAGTAGGCCATGAGAAATTTAATATGGCTGAAGCAGAAGACAAACTAGCAATGAAGTACATAGCCAAAACTATTAAATTTGGTATGAATAAATAAATTAATGAACTATATTTTTACTCAGTTCCACTGTTTGTAAAAATATAGTTCAATAAATGAAAGAAGAAAATTGAATGACTACATAATACATTAGCTTAGGTACAACTGGAAATTAGTAATTTAGGAATTTGAACAAAACTTCCAAAGGCAAGTCCTGCAATCAGCAGAATACAAGAGATAGAAGAAAACTTGAAGGCAATGAAGATGAGATTGAAGAAATTGATACCTCAGTATAAGAAAATTAGGGAAGAGAGAGCTGGACTTTAACTGGGAAGAGAGATGGACTTTCCAAAGTACAAACAATCCTGAGAGCTTATGGGAGACCACTCCTTCTGCTCACATTTCTGGCCAAGGAGGAACCCGCGTGGAAATCTCTAGACACAAGAACTTAGGAGCAGTCTGGGACAGGATCCTTCTGTTGCCTCCTGTATGTGGAGATGACCCTGTGGCACCATCCCGCTGATCCCATTAGAAGGAAGCCCGATACCACCAGTGCTAACACATAGGCTTACAGGAGGGTCAGGTCACTGTGAGAGTCAGTAAGACCAGCAAAAACCAGAGACAACCTGATTGCAAGAGGCAAGTGCAAAAACCTAAGCAACAGAAACCAAGACTACTTGGAATCATCAGAGCACAGTTTTCCCACCAACACACCATAAGAGCAAAATTTGGACTTAAAATCATATCTCATGATGATAATAGAGGGCTTTCAGAAGGATATAAACAACTCTCTTAAAGAAATACAGGACAACATGTAGAAGCCAATAAAGGGTTAACAAAAAATCTGTTAAAGAGTTACAGGAAAACAAAACCAAACTGGTGAAGGAATAGAACATAATCAGCCAGGATCTAAAAATGTAAAGAGGAACAATAAAGAAATCACTAAGGAAGATAACCCTGGAGATAGAAAACCTAGAGAAGAGATCAGGAGTCAAAGATGCAAGCATCAGCAGCAGAATGCAAGAGATAGAATAGAGAATGTCAGGAGCAGAAGATATCATAAAAAAATGACACAACCATCAAAGAAAATGTAAACACAACAAGCTCCTAACTCAAAACATCCATGAATTCCAGAATACAATAAGATCAAACATAGAAATAATAGGTATAGATGAAAGTGAACACTTCTACCTTAAAGGACCAGTAAGTATCTTCAACAAAATTATAGAAGAAAACTTTCCTAACCTAAAAATAAAAGATGTCCATAAATATACAAGATACCAACAGAACTCCAAATAGATTGAACCAGAAAAGAAATTCCTCCAAGTATATAACAGTGAAAACACCAAATGCAGAAAATAAGAAGGAATACTAAAAGTTATAAAGGAAACAGGTCAGGTAACATATAAAGGTAGACCTATCAGAATTATACCAGACTTCTCACCAAAGACTATGAAAACCAGAAGATCTTTAGCAGATGTCATATATACCTTAAGAGAATACAGATGCCAGACCAGCTACTAGATTCAGCAAAACTCTCTAATAACATACATGGAGAAACCAAGATACTTCATGATAAGACCAAATTTATACAAAATCCACAAATCCAGCCCTACAAAGTATAATAGATGGAAAACTCCAACACAAGAATGGAAACTACACACTAGAAAAAGCAAAGAAGTAAAAATATAAAGAGAAACAATAAAGAATGCAACAAACCCAAAATAAGAGAGCAACACAAACATAATTCCATCCATAACAACAAGAATAACAGGAAAAAAAACAATCATTATTTCTTAATATCCCTTAACACCAATGGACTCAATTCCCCAATAAAAAGACATAAAATAACAGACTGGATAAGGAAAGAGGACCAAGAATTTTGTAGCATTCAGCAAACACACCTCAGTAACAAAGACAGACACTACCTCTGAGTAAAATGGTGGAAAACAATTTTCTAAGCAATTATCACAAGAAACAAGCTGAAGTAGCCATTCTGATATTGAATAAGACCTACAATCGGCTAAAAGTTATCAAAAAAAGATAAGGAAGAACACTTCATATGCATCAAAGGAAAAATCCACCAAGATGAACACTCCATTCTGAGTATGTATGCTCCAAATACAAGGACATCTAGCTCATAAAAGAAACCTTACTAAAGCTCAGCACACATTGAACCTCACACAATAACAGTGGGAGATCTCATCACCACACTTTCAAAAATGGACAGATTGTTCTGTTTCTGCTACAGAAACAGAAACTGAACAAAGACATAGAGAAACCAAGAAAAGTTATGAACCAAATGGATTTATCAGATATCTATAGAACATTTCATCCTAAAACAAAAGATGATACCTTTTTTCAGCACCATATGGTACCTTCTTCAAGAAGATTGAAATAATCCCTTGGATACTCTCAGATCACCAGAGACTAAGGCTGGTCTTCAATAACATCAAAAACGACAGAAATGTATACATGGAAGTTGAACAATGCTCTACTCAATGATAACTTGGTAAAGGACAAAATTAAAACAGGAATTAAAGACTTTTTATAATATAATGAAAATGAAGGCACAATATACCAAACTTATGGGAAACAATGAAAGCAGTGCTAAGAGGAAAACTCATAGAACTGAGTGCCAGCAAAAAGAAACTGGGGAGAGAATATATTAGCAGTTTGACAGCTCTAGAACAATAAGAAGCAAAAGGGTGTAGACAGCAGGAAATAATTAAACTTAGGGTTGAAATCAACCAAGTAGAAACAAAAAGAATTAGAAAAAGAATCAACAAAACCAGGAGCTAGTACTTTGAGAAAATCAATAAGATAGATAAACCCTTAGCCAAACTAACCAGAGGGCATAGAGTGAGTATTCAATTAAAAAAAAACAGAAATGAAAAGGAGACATAACTATATAATCTGAGAAAATTCAAAAAAAATCATCAGATCCTGCTACAGAAGCCTATATTCAACAACACTGGAAAATCTGGATGAAATGGACAATTTTGAAGACAGGTGTCAGGTACAAAATTTAAAGAAGGATAGATAAACCATCTAAAGAGTCCCATAACTCCCAAAGAAATAGAAGCAGTTATTAAAAGCTCCATAATAGAAAAAAAGCCCAGGACCAGATGGGTTAATGAAAAACTCTATTAGACCTTCAGAGAAGACCTCATACTAAGACTGTCCAAACTACTCCACAAAATTAAAACAGAAGGAACAATACCCAATTCCTTCTCTGAAGCCACAATTACACTTACACCTAAACTACACAAAGACTCAACAAAGAAAGAGAACTTGAGACCAATTTCCTTTATGAATATCAATGCAAAATTATTCAATATAATTCTGGAAAATCAAGTCCAAGAACACTTAAAATGATCACCCTTCATGATAAGTAGACCTCATCCCAGGGAAGCAGGGATTGTTCATTATACAAAAAGCCATCAATGTAATCCACAGTATAAGGAAACTCAAAGAAAAAGAAAAAAGAAAAAAAACACATGATCATTTCATTAGATCAAGAATAGTCAAATGGGACCTCATAAAATTGCAAAGCTTCTGCAACGCAAAGGACACTGTCATTTGAACAAAATGCAAACCAACAGATTGGGAAAAGATGTTTGTCAATCCTTCATCTGATAGAGGCCAAAATATCTAGTATATACAAACAATTCAAGAAGTTAAACTTCAGAGAATCAAATAACCCTATTAAAATTTGGGTACACAGCTAAATAAACAATTCTCAGCTGAAAAATATCGAATTGCTGAGAAGTACCTAAAGAAATGTTCAATGTCCTCAGTCATCAGGGAAATGTAAATTAAAACAACCCTGAGATATCACCTCACACCAGTAACAATGGGTAAGATCAAAAACTCAGGTGACAGCAGATGCTGGAGAAGATGTGGAGAAAGAGGAACACTCCTCTATTGTTGGTGGGATTGCAAGCTGGTACAAAAACTCTGGAAATCAGTCTGCAGGTTCCTCAGAAAATTGGACATTCCACTACCTGAGGATCCAGCTATGCTACTCCAGGGCATATACACAAATGATGCTCCAACATATAACAAGGACACATACTTCACTACATTCATAGCAACCTTATTTATAATAGCCAGAAGCTGAAAATAATCCACATGTCCTTCAACAGAAGAATGGATACAGAAATTTTCATACATTTATACACAATATAGTACTACTCAGCTATTAAAAAATGACTACATGAAATTCATTGCCAAATGGATGGAACTAGAAAATATTATCCCAAGTTAGGTAATCCAGTCACAAAAGAATACAAATCCTATGCAAAAATCCTAACATGATGACACTGAGGTGCAAGTGGGTGGGTGGGAGTTGGAGCATCTTCATAGAAGCATGGTGAAGAGGAAGAAGTTATGGTAGAGGGAGAAAAGGGGATAGCACTTGAAAAGTAAATGTGTATTGTACTAAAACCTCTGAAAAGCCAAGAAACAATTCACAGACCATATGAAGCACAAGAAGAAAGAAGACCAAAATGTGAATGTTTCATTCCTTCTTACAAGTAAGAAAAAAATACTCTTGGAAGGAAATACAGGGACAAAGAATAGAGCAGGAACTAAAGATGAGATCATACAGAGGCTACCCCAGTGGGGATCCATCTCATATGCAGCCACCAGACTGAGTCACTATTGCTGATGCCAAGAAGTGCTTGCTGACTGATGCCTGATATGGATGTCTCCTGAGAGGCTTTGCAAGAGCCTTAGAGATACAGAGGAGGATACTTGCAGCTAATCATTGGACTGAACATGGGGACTGCAATGGAGGAGTTAGAAAAAAAAAGTGAAAGAGCTGAAGGGGTTTGCAACCTCATAGGAAGAACAACAATATCAATCAACTAGAACAGCACCCCTCACTGGAGTTCCCACCACCAACCAATGAGAACACATGGGGGCTCCATGGTTCCAGGGGCATATGTAGCAGAGGACGGCACTGTCTAGCATCAATAGGAGGAGAAGCCCTTCTTCCAGTGAAGGCTCATTTCCCCAATATAGGGGACATCATGACATTGAGGTGTGAGTGGGTGGGTGGGAGTCAGAGCATTGTCATAGAAACATAGGAAAGAGGAAGGGGTTATGAGAGGGGGGAGAGGGGCAACATTTGAAATGTAAATACATAAAATATCTAATAAAACAACAACAACTAAAGAATTGTCATATGTGGAGCTCAGCACACAAGTCCCTTTGTAGCTTCTAATACATGATAATTAAGTACTATGTCATAACCAATCAACCTATTCACCCCTACCCCTAATAGGCCCCTACATATTCTACCCCTGGAAAATAAAGCAGAGCTGTCTTACGGAAGCTTTCCCCAGAGGTCCTTTCAATATACTCGTGCCTATCTGAACCCTTCCCTCAACTTCTGTTCCCTCTACCCTCGTGTGCTAGTGACCAACAGCCCCAGAGGAGAGGGATGAGCCAGAGATGCCAGAAAAACCCACTTCATATATTATTGGTCGGAATGTATGTTGGTTTAACCACTTTGGAAGATTACTAATTAATAAAATTAGAATTACCCATAAGGTAATTGTAATTGGCAGGCGTCTATTGTTTCGTAAGATGGAGTATTAGATGTGACTTCACTCCCGTTTTAACAGCAGCTCTGTTCACAACACACACTGATGAATGAGTAAAGCAAGTAAGGTTTATACACAGTGACATTTTCTTTATCAGTAAGAAAAAATAGTTTGTCATTTGAAGGAAAACACATGTACTACATCACAATAAGTGGAATAAAGCCAGATGTCAAAAGACAAGTATGACATATATTTTCTTATGTGCAGAATCTATGGTTTAAAAGGGATTAAAGTAGAGTGTTGAATATTTGCAAAAGATTTCAAGTGTAGATGTTGATGTGTACAGGACACCACAATGGAATGTTAATATGATCCAAGACTCCAAAAAGTTTATAAATTGTCACTAAGAATTATAGGCAAAGTTACACATGAGCAATATCATGTGTGTTTGTCACTACTTTTAAAAAAGTTTTCTTTCACATATCCCAGGATCCTAAGATGCTCTACCAGGCAGCTGATTCAAACAGATACAGACAGACACAGAGAAATGGAGTGGATGGAGCTTGAGGACTCTTATGGAAGAATAAAAGGAAGGATACTGGACACAGAAGGGAATAGATACTCCACGGAGAGACCAACAGAGTCTACTCACCTTGACTCTTGGGCCTTTCAGAGTCTGAACCACCAACCAAAGAATGCACACAGGCTCAACCTAGGCCTCCCTGCACATATGTACACATGTGCAGCTTGGTCTTCATGTGGATCCCAAAGACCTAGGACAAGGGCTATTCCAAAAGGGATTGACTGTACTTGAGATAGCTTCAAGCTGGGCTGCATTACCTGGGCTTAGTCTGTGCCTAACACCACAGAGACTTGATGTGCCATGGTGGGGTGATATCTGGAGAATTGAAGAAGGGGAGGGTAGAATAAGGGAAGGATGTGGGAGAAGGTGACAGGGATTGGAACAGTGAACTGAATATAAAGGATATAAGTAAAAAAAATAAATTAAAAATACAAAATACAAAAAAAAACAAACCCCAAGATCAAACATCGTATGTTTGTAGTTTCATTACTATAGTTTTCTGACTCTGTACACATAAGCAAGCTTTATATATTTTCCACATATTATTGGAAATCTCATTAAACTGGATACTACATTTAACATGCAATAATAGTATGTCACAAAGGATTATTTTTGATAGGAGGGAAGATAAATCATGAACATGTTTTAAAATCCCTTTAGAAAATGTAAAACGCCTATAAAGTTTGACGGGTCTTCTACTTCAGAATGATAAAACTCTCTTGGTTTTACCATGTATCTTTGCAAATACAGAAAATTTCATTGTGTAAGAGTCAGAAAATGACTTAAGGAAGATCCCAGATTTAGATAGTATGCAAAAACAAAGAGTATTTATTCTCCAGAAACAACCAGAATGCTGCGTCAACCATTCTCTGAAATGGTGACATATGAATTCTTATAGGGAACTGAAGGAATTCTCTAAAAGGATTAGTTAAGCATTGTACATGGAAATAAGGATAGATCAATTTCCATTCTTCTACATGTTGACCTTTAGTTGAACCAGCACTGTTTGTTGAAAATGCTGTCTTTTTTTCCCCATTAGATAGTTTTAGCTCCTTTGTCAAAGATCAAATGACCATAGGTGCATGGGTTCATTTCTGGGTCTTCAATTCTATTCCATTGATCAAGTTGCCTTTCTCTGTACTAATACCATGCAGTGTTTATCACAGTTGTTTGTAATACAGCTTGAGGTCAATGATGATAATTTCCCCGAGAAGTTCTTTTATTGTTGAGAATAGTTTTACCTAGCCTGGGTTTTTGTGATTCCAAATGAATTTGCAAATTGGTCTTTCTAACTCTATGAAGAATTGAGTAAGCATTTTGATGAGGATTGCATTGAATCTGTAGATTGCTTTCAGCAAGATAGCAATTTTTACAATATTAATCATGCCAATTCATGAGCACGTGAGATCTTTCCATCTCCTGACATCTTTTTCAATTTCTTTCTTCAGAGACTTAAAGTTCTTGTCATACATATTCTTCATTTGCTTGGTTAGAGTCACACCAAAGTATTTTATATTGTTTGAGGTTACTGTGAAGGGTATCATTTCCTTAATTTCTTTCTTCTTTGAGTAGAGGAAGGCTACTGATTTGTTTGAGTTAATTTTATATTCAGGCACTTTGATGGAGTTGTTTATCAGCTATAGGAGTTCTCTGGTGGACTATTTAGGGTCACTTAAGTATACTATTATATCATCTGCAGATAGCAATAGCAATAGCAGATAGCAATATCAACCAACCAGTTCCTTCCAGAGTTCCCAGGGACAATGTAGGTTGATATCAATATGTGGGTGAGGGCTGGCACAAATTAGGTCAAGGCCCTGATTGGACAGTATAACTGCAAGGCAGGGACACTATTTTTGTAAGGCAAGAGAGAAAGAAAAGTGGGAGAGTCAAGATGGAGAGCGAGAAGGGTGACCCATATCCGGGTGGTCTTAAATGTCCCTAGGTAGTTTTGTATATCTCTTAAGGAATGGATTTCTAGAGGTAAATTTATGTTATCTAGGTGGGCAGTTTATATGTTTATCAATTGGTTGTGAGTTTATTGTGTGGATGTATTGTGAATTGAGAATTTAACACATAAATCTAGTTTATAGATTACAGCTTATTGAATAGTGATTTTAATGTCTATTTGGGAGTGCATACCTTAACTACCATGGGGTGGCTGATCAGAGTGTGGGTAGAGTCTGGGGCAGGGAGCCACAGTAATCAATCCCCGTGTTGGACTTTTGGAGCCCTGATTTTACTGGGTAGCTGGAAGCAGAGAGTTTGCTGCTAGTACACAGCTAACCACCTCGAGGGATACTAACCAGAGATAAATTATGGTTAGTTCCATATGGCCCCACAGGTTCAGGATTTAACTCTAGGGACCACACTGGAATGGCTCACAGACTTCCTAGGTCAGAAAGAACTTGGGGACAGTGTGGAGCAGCTGAGATAAAAGTACCCCGCAGTGCCAGGTGGCCCAACGGGTACAGGCTCTACTGTGGGATAAAAGGTTCTACTCTATTTTTATATTTACTACAATAGGACTAAACCACCAACCAATGAGTACACATGGAGGGACCCATGACTCCAGGCACATATGTAGCAGAGAATGGCACTCTCCCTCATCAATAGGAGGAAAAGTCCTTGGTCCTATGAAGGCTCAATCACCATTGTAGGGTAATGCCAGGGTGTTTAGGTGGGAGTGGGTGGGTGGGAGTTGAGTACTCATGGAAGCAAGAAGAGGGTAAGGGGGTATGGGAGAGGGGGGGAAAGAGGATAACACTTGAAATGTAAATGCAGAAAATATCCAAGCAAGATCAAATTAAGAGAAAAGGATTAGTTAATCTAAAGTGTCATAGGTGATCAGTTGTCTGCTTTCCTATGTCATGAACTTGCAAACATGTGATGAAATAGGGCCAGTGCAGATGGCCAAATCTGAGATATTATATTTCCCCATTGTTGTTGCTATCCCCAAGATCTTCTTAGGGAGAGGGTTTTATGTTCTTTATGTTATGTTCTATGGTCTGTTCCTTGAGCTTGTGTCTTATGTCTTAGTATCTGGAACTATTAGTCTATTTCTGCAGCTGATGCCATAAAGCTTGTTTTGAAATCAGGACTGGTCCTTAAACAGAGGCAAATGGGTGCATTAAATGAAGATAAATGGGGTTCATATTGCCCTTTCAACAGGCTGATTCAAAATTTTTCTGGATGGAAAAATCTATTCATTTCACCATAATTTAAATGTGAGAACAAAACTAACAAAATGCTTCTATGCCATTAGTACACATCCATCAGTGCTGTAGATCATCCTTCCCTTGACATTTTAAAATGGATTCCCTGATAAAACTAGCACCAAACAGTGTTAAGAGTGTGATGAATAGAAAGTGGTTAGGGATATAATGACATGATGACTGTATTCTCTTGTAAACCAAGAAAAATAATTTGAACAATGCAGTTTTGTTTAGGTAAACATTACAGCTGAACTAGGTAAAAGCATAGATTAACATTTCTGCTAAAATACTCTATCCTCTGAAGCAGGACAATAATAAACTAGAAATCATATACTCACATGATCAGAATAAAAGATAAATAGTAGTTCTGATGGAAGTTTGAAGTCATGGTGTATAAAGAATCATTTAGACTTTTGGGGAAAAGATGTGGTCACATGACCTTCTTGAACTTGCTTACTCTTAGATATGGGACACCTTTCTGTGCATTGGAGGGTGCTCAGCATCAAAGCAATGCTGCATTCTAGATTCAGGAAAGACCTTCTAGATTCTAATAATGAAAAGTGTCAATCAGTGCTACTGGGAAAACAGATGGGAAGAGCAATAGCAAGCATATACAAATCTCATGTCAACAGGCATTATACCAGATAGTAATGTGTGTTCCAAAAGCTACAGAATTCAGAGAGAAGTACAAGTTAACAATTTCAAAAGATTTCAAATGACTTGAAATTTCCCATTTTAATGGCCTTGTACAAAGCTCAAGTCAAAGTGGATCAAGAATCTCCACATAAAACCAGATACACTGGGTTTAATAGAAGAGAAAGTGGGAAGATCTTCAAACACATGGACACAGAGGAAAATTTCCTGAACAAAACACCTGCGGCTTATGCCCGAAGATCAAAAATTGTCAAATGGGACATCATAAAATTGAAGTCCTTCTGTAAGGCAAAGGGTGTTCTCAAATAGGACAAAACAGCAACCCACAGATTAGGAAAAGATCTTTACCAACCCTACATCTGATAGAAGGCTAATAAATAAAATATACGAACTCAAGAACTTAGATTCCAGAGAACCACATAATCCTATTAACAGTGGGGTACAGAGCTAAACAAAGAATTCTCAACCAAGGAATCTTTCATGGCTGAGAAGCACCTAAAGAAATCTTCAACATCCTTAGTCATCAGGGAAATGCAAATCAAAAAAATCCTGAGATTCTACCTCACACCACTCAGGATGGATAAGATCAAAAACTCAGGTGACAGCAGATGCTGGCAAGGATGGTGGGGTTGCAAGCTGGTAAACCCATTCTGGAACTCAGTCTAGAGGGTCTTCAGAAAATTAGAAATAGTTCTACCTGAGGACCCAGCTATGCTCCACTATGTTTATAGCAGCCTTATTTATACTAGCTAGAAGGTGGAAACAACCCAGATGTTCCTGAACAAAAGATTGGATACAGAAAATGTGGTACATTTACACAATTGTGTACTATTCAGTTTTAAAAACAATCACTTTAGACAAAGAGGCAGATACTCGCAGTCAATCATTGAACAGAGCATGGGGTCTCCAATGGAGGAGTTAGAGAAAGGACTGAAGGAGCTGAAGGAGTTTGCAACCCCATAGGAAGCACAACAATATCAACCAACAAGACTCCTTAGAGCCTTCAGGGACTGAACCACCAGCCAAAGAGTACACCTGGAGTGAGCTATGACTCCAGCTTCATAGCAGAGGATGGCCTTGTGGGGCATCAATTGGAGGAGAAACCCCTGGATCCCTGAGGATTTGATGTCCCAGTGTAGGGGAATGCCAGGATGGGTAGGCAGAAGTGAGTTGGTAGATCATTGGTAGAGCACCCTCATGGAAGCAGAGAAGGAGGTATGGAATAGGGAATTCTAGAGGAGAAAGGTGATGATGTTTGAAATGTAAATAAAGAAAATATCCAATAAAACAAAATAAAACAATGACTTCATGAAACTCTTATGCAAGTGGATGGAATTAGAAAATATCATCCTGAGTGAAGTAACCTTAGAGTAATGACAAGGTTTTGAGTTTGAAATGGGTGAGTGGGACTGGGAACATCCTCATAGAACAGGGGTATGATGAAGGGGATATGGGGTGGGGGGAGGGATAAACAAAATTTTTAAAAAAATTAAACAACAATGAAAAAAACAAAAAACCGAATGGTATATTCTCACTGATAAGTGTATATTAGTCTAAAAGCTCACAACTGCCATGATACAACCCACAGATTTTATAGAGCTTAGGAGAAAAGAAGACCAGGGTGTGAAACCTTCAGTTCGGCATTGAGGTGGGAACAGTATGATAATGGGAGGTGGAGGAAGGGGGTCCTGGGAGGGAGAGAAGATGAAAGTAAGGGGGCAGTATCAGGTACTGGAGGAGACCGAACAGAGGTATAGATGGTCAAGAAATTGAATAAAAATATGTAGCAGGGATTTGAGGAACTGGTGATAACTACTGGAGGGCCCCAAATACCACAGAAATGAGAGAATTCCAACATCTAACAGGGATGATTTAGCAGAGAAGGGGGAGATAGAACCAGTGGTAGGATGGAGTCACATACCCATCTCAAAGTTTTTAACCCAGAAATGGCCCTGTGCAAAAGAAGAACATGAACAATACATGGAGCAGAGACTGAAGGAAGGACGAATCTGAGGACTGCCCCACTTGGGGATCCATCCTGTCTGCAGACACCAAAAACAACTCTGTTTCCTTTGCCAAGAGGCACTTCCTGCCAGTAGCTTGGTGTGACTGCTCCTCATGAGGTTCAGACAGCAACTGACCAATACAGATGTGGATGAGTGGAACCAACCATCAGACTGATCTCAGGGACCCAGGTCAGGGAGCTGGCAGAAGGACAAGAGGTGCTGAGGGGGATTGCAAACACATAGAAAGAACAACAGCTGGCAGGACCACTCAGTGCTCCCAGGGAGTAGACCACCAACCAAGGAGTGTACAGGGAAGGATCCATGGCTCCAGATACATATGTACCAGAGGATGGCCTTGTCTGATAACAGTGGGAGGAAAGTCCCTTGGTCCTGTGGAGGTTTGATGTCCCCAGTATAGGTGGATACTGGAGGGGTGGGACAAAAGACAGTGGAAGGTGAAGGAGTGCCCTCATAGAGGCAAAAAGGAGGGAGGAGAAGGAGGAGAGGAAGGTTGTAGGATGGAGGGCTTGTGGGACTGGTAACCTGGAAGTGGGATATCATTTGAGATGTAAATGAATGAAATAATTAATTTTTTTAAAAAAAGATAAAAAGATATAAATAAATAAATTTGCTAAAGACCAGCCTCAGCATGGAGAGGGGTTCTGAGCAAATTGTGGAACCAAGCTGATGCTGATGGCTACGTTCTGCCTCTCTCTCTCTCTCTCTCTCTCTCTCTCTCTCTCTCTCTCTCTCTCTCTCTCTCTCTCCCTCCCTCCCTCCCTTCCTCCTCTTCTTCTCTCTTGTGTGTGTGTGTGTGTGTGTGTGTGTGTGTTCTGCCCTGCTCTAGATAGCTTTTTCTTGCTATTCTAAAAACTCTATGATTGATACAACTCTCTCTGCTAGTAAAAATTTTAAAAGATAACTGGATAGCTCATGGCTTTTCTGACCAATGTCAGAAAAGATGCTATAAAAAAATTATTGGACTTTCTGACAAAGTCAGAAATCTTGTTAAGAAAAAATGCTTGAAGAACTGTGTTGCTTTCCAGAGATCTCCAAACAGCTCAAATCTCACTAGAGAAAAACTCTAAGGGAGAACTGCTATCTCTTTTGCTAGCCCATCTCAGGAAGACCAAAAGCCCAGTTTTTAATTCAAATATCAATTCAGTCATTTATTCCAGGTTTCCTTTTGATTATTTTAGGAATATTGCAAAATAATTCAGAGATCTGTCTGCCTTTAAGTACAGGGATAAGCTAGTTGGGTGGGACCCTGCTTTGAAATTACTAGCTTAACTGTGTCCCAGGGTGACCTTGAATTCAGGAACCTACCTTCCTTTATATCAGGCAGCCTTTCTATCTTTCTGACAAGCTGATTCAGTAATGCAGGTACCTTTGTTCCTTTAGATTAGTGAAGCCCCTTATAATTCATATTGCATTCTTATATTCTTATTTGCATAGTTGAGAAGTTATATATACATTGAGCTCATGTATTTAGGTCTCTCTTTACATAGCCTTCTGGGCTGTCTTGAAGGGGCCAGCATTTATGAGACTTTGCTGAGACTTTAGCCACCACTTCACCTCCTAGACTCTTGCTGTCTGATTTATGAAGGAGTCATTAACATTAACAGAGAGGAAATTTCTTGCAGGATTGTGAAAATAGGTACATTGTTACAAAAAACAAGCCTTACCCACACAACAGCCATCAATCATCATGGAGGATCACACTGGGGCCCTGTCCTGGGGAAGGGAACCATGTCACTCTCTCCCTCCAGGGCCATGCTGTGCTTGGCAGAAAGCAGGTGAACTGAAGAAATATTTGTATCCTCATGTTTATTGGCACATTATTTACAATCTCTAAATCTAGATGCAATCCAAACTTTGGTTAACTAATGCATAACATTGTAATGGGTATACAAAATGACATTATATTTTCTTTCAAAATACTGACCTCTACCATACTGTGAATTAGTTTGTAGCTCTTACGTGTTGTGGTGTAAGGCTTGAAGTGGGTCTTAACTACCAGGGGACCCCCAAAGTGAAACATGAGAACAGAGTTTGATGCAAACGAATGAGATTTATTTTATGGTGCATTGGACTAGACCTTCAATCAGCCCCTTGTGTCGAGTGACTAGAAGGCAACCCCTAATGGCTATAACAAGCAGTGTTTATACTTTTTAGAAGTTAAAGTACATGAGCAAGTTTACATTTAAAACTTATTGACTAAGCATATTGACCTTTGAATTTATTATCTAGCAAGAATATGACATGCATTTCAACTCTATCTGGAACCAGAGGGTCAGGTGACAATCAGTCAGTACATTCTGCAGTTTTTCAGGAATATCTCTGCTTCTCCCACAGGGAGAAGTATTTCTATCTAGACATTTTCTTTTCCTTTCTATACCTACAGCATGTATTATGTCATGGAGAGTTTTTTCCCCTTACTCTGGCTAATCTGGAATTTTGTGTAACCTGAAACTAGCAAGGCAAACTTGCTGAGTCACCTTCCTAAATGCTGAGGCTGCTGGTCCTGAGACACTGCTTCAGTCTGTAGGTCATTTAGTGATGAATTAGGAATTGTTAGGAGTATGTAGGCTTGCAACCTTCTCTTTTAAGTAATTGAATTTATGAAAGAATAAGTCTCTATAACCTTTATTAAAAATTCCTCTTTTTAAGGAAAAAAAAAGAACTATGGGTGGAGAATGTAACTTGGCCTAGCCTTGACCTGAGATAAGAAGCTGGAACTTGGCCAAGCCTTGACCTGAGGTGGTGGGTATAAAGCTGGTGAAAACTCTTAGGGTACTTTACAGGAAATCCATAACCTACTCACTTTCTAACAGGCAAAGCCTCTGAATATCTCTTCAGTAAGAAGTAGGGTCCTTCAGTGGTTTGAATACGAAATGCTTTCCCCAAAGACTTAAATTCTAATGACCTTATTTCTGTTCAGAAGAGGGCCATTTAAAAGATGACAGGATCATAAGTTAAAATAAATGTATTTTTTCTGAAGCTACTTTTCTTGCAGCAATGAAGAAAGAAAAACATACCTTGATAAATGAAACAAACCAGGTATAAAAAGACAAAAGCTGTATAAGGGACTACATTTATGTAAAATGTACCATGATCATGTTCAAAGAGGTAAAGAAAATAGAATTTCCATTTTCAAGGTTGCACAAAGAGGTACAATGGTGATACACGCGATAGTTTTCCATTGATTATGACTAGCTAGGTTAGAAAAAAACCTGGAAGTATATACTAATGAGGTTTATTAAAAATATGGATAATCTTTAAGTCATTGGACTATACTATTAAATTGTTAAAAATGTTAAATTGTCTATTTTTTCATCACAAATATTCATGGTAATGATGATGTGCTTTGGAAAATGAATAGACAAAAGCCTTTTACTTTAGAAAATGCCCTTAATGAAAATTATCTAGAAGTTGAAAACCATTGGATATTAGAATATCACTGTTATTTCAGAATTTGATGACATTTAGCAAAATATTGTATACCATTTTATTATAAAACATATGTTCTACTCCTAAATATTACTTTCGAAACAACTATGCAAAAAACTGGAGCACAATGAAGTTCATATGAGTACTTTCTGTCAATAAGACAATAGTCACAGCTTAGATGCCTGTATGCCAATGAATATTAAAGAGTGAACCTGGCAACAGGGTAACCAATCATTCTAGCCAAATTGAAATACTTCAGTTTGAGTGCAAGACCTTGTCTCTAAAAGTATAAAAGGACAGGGATTTAGGAAAGACAACTAATATTGACCATTGACCTTTGTGCACAAATGTGCCTGTATATCAACACAGAAATAAATGCATATAAGCAGACAAAAATTTGAAAATGGTGTTATACTTCAGGGATGCTCAGACAGATCCATAGTCACATTGTGAAGACATATAATCTGTAGCTCTATGCCGATTTGTAAATACCAGAGCACATCTCTTTATCTTGGGTCATTGAATGGTGATGAGAGAGTTATGAGAAATCATATAGTGTTCAATACAAAAAAATAACAAAATTGTTTTATTATTTTACCCATCTATGAGAGAAATAGAGATACTTAGAATATTGTGCTCTGCAAATATTTGATATTGCAAAGTATCAAAATATGGGTTTAAAAATTTAAAGGATTTAAGACTACACAAATGGAATTAGGTAATAGCTCAATAAATTAATGCAACGAATATAAAACACTGTGGTACGATTTGTTTTGCTGTATATGAACATCGTGAGAAAATATTCAGAATATTTATTTTTATAAAATGTGACTTTTTATTGCTCATTTCTCATGGTTTTATGAAATAAAATTATAATAAAATCTTTTAAAATGAACTAATATTTAATTAAAATAATCTGATGACAACTATTAGTTTTAGCAAAATATTTTGTATAAACTCTGCTATGGTAAATAATATTTTGTTAATGACATAAGAAATTAATATATATTTATATGAAATTAAATTAATTTGTGAGTCAGGTATTACTGAACTTCTTATCCATGAAAATATAAGTAGCTACAAGTACTTCTTTAATAGAGCAATGGTATCATATACATATGCAAAATAAATATATAATAATATAGCAAATGTTATCAAAAATATATATTTTACATGACTTTATCTTATTGAACAATATTTAATAGTTGAAAGCTGTCTTTTTGTGAAAATTAGAAAAGAAACAGTAAAATAATTTTTTCAAATATAAAACCAATAAAAATTGCACCAGTAATTGGCTTTGACATGTAGGACAGCTCATTACCGTATAGGCTCATGAAGTGCAGTTATTTTAAACTTTAGTAACTTGTCAAATTCCACTCAGATTGATAAATATAGATTTTAAAATTGCCATATAAGATGTCCTATCTACTTTGTTGGAAAGTTATCCATTTATTCTTCAGTGCCCTTTGCTCTGATATTAAAACATAAATTACTCTACAGTGGAAGATAATGATGCATCTTGCCAATATAGTTCTTGAATACATGAAAAAATTATGCAGCTTGACAACTTCCAATAATGTGAAGAAGTTCAAAATGATTTAGAGCCTCAAGGAGTTTCACTGCCAGAGAGAAAGGCCTTCAGCACCTGTATATATTCTGCCAAAGCTATTTAAATTTTACCCTAATTTAAACACAGAGAATATTTTTTTTTAAAAATTAGGTGTGTTGTAAAAAAAAATCAATCAGTTCTAAGTGATCAGAGTAACATTACCAAAAAATAAATAAATTATAAGTAAGTTTAAAATTATAGTGTGGATCTGGAGAGATGTGGAGATAATCCATTAATAATGTATATTGTTCTTACTGAGAACCTGGGTTCATTTCCAAGCCACCAAAAAAGGGCAGCTCACGATTTTTCTTAATTCTCCAATAATTCAAAGTCTCTTTTTGTCCTTCTTGGGCATCTGCATTCACACATGTGAAGACAAACATAAAGTACACACATACAAATTATTAAATTAAAGCCTATAAAACCTATATTAAATATAGGTTATATATATATATATTAAATTAAAACCTATAAAAAGCAGGTGTTAGAGCCTTCCTAATTGGATTGTAAGGATAAGGAATCCTCTCCAGGAATTCAGAAGACTGTGTGCTTTTTACAAGAATCTTGCTCTTTGTTTAATGAAGATTTTGTTGAGTGCATAATAAAGAGTAAAATGAAACATCTCATTCTATCTAGGAACAAAAATGTTAAGATCTTAGCTGTAAATTTAGGGAAAATATCATTGTGGTACTACTATTTATGAGTTTTTTGCATTTCTACAAGAAACCTCTTACTGTAGTAATATTTCATAAACCACACGCTTATGGTTTTACCTAATTCCGAGACACTGTATCACTAAATTGTCCAGAGTATTCTATATGTCATTTGAATCCCAGACTAGACTTGAACTTTTGATAGACTTTTTTAGATTTCCAATTTCTTTAATTGCAGACCTGTGTTTTGATAAGGTTTCCAAGCATTCTTAAATATATACTGTTGAAATGAAAATACTTTGTATCTGTAAGAATAAAGCAAAATAACAAAATTGGTTAATAAAATCAAATCTATTAATTAAAAACTTCAAAATTAAATTTTAATTTATTTTTTCTGACCATAATTTTAAATAACTTGCTAGGTATTCTATCTCATGTGGTTATTTTCAAACAATGAATACAATCATACCTTAAAAAATATAGTCTAAAAGTTTCTTAGTACATACAGTCCCAACAATAAACAATGTCAAAAATACTTTAAATGAAAAATCTCTCATATGAAGTCATTATAAATAATTTTCAAAACCACAAGAAAACTAATCCTACTTAAAAAGATATTATCATGGCTTAGCATCATAGTTTAGTGGTAGATCATTTGCATATATTGTACAAAACCCTAAATCCAATCCTTAACACCATAAAATGTATGCATACACACATAAATATATATATGAGAAATATTTAATTGTTATAAATAAGAAATACCTATAAATATTTTATATGAAAGTGGACATTTAAATATATATTATGACCTTATTTCTCCTTTGAAGAAAATTTCTATAGTGGTATAACTAGTTTCAATTTGTTAATAGAGGCAAACTAGAGGATGATGAATGGAAGAGAAATTGGGTGAGTGGATCAATGTTTCCAAACTGAGTGTCATGTACTCCACAGTGACGATGTAAGTAGAATGATTTAGGAACATAAGTAAAACCAAAAAATACCCACTTTGAAAACTGTGAGTTTTTAATGCCTTACAGACTTTGTTTTTACCATTTACAAGGAAAGTATTTTAGGTGTCTAGAGAAAAATATCTATAATATTATATAATATATAGTTTTATGAGTGTTATTTTTTATTTATTTATTTTTATTAACTTGAGTATTTCTTATATACATTTCAAGTGTTATTCCCTTTCCCAGTTTCCGGGCAAACATCCCCCTCCCCCCTCCCCTTCCTTATGGGTGTCCCCCTCCCAACCCTCCCCCCATTGCCGCCCTCCCCCCATAGTCTAGTTCACTGGGGGTTCAGTCTTAGCAGGACCCAGGGCTTCCCCTTCCACTGGTGCTCTTACTAGGATATTCATTGCTACCTATGGGGTCAGAGTCCAGGGTCAGTCCATGTATAGTATTTAGGTAGTGGCTTAGTCCCTGGAAGCTCTGGTTGCTTGACATTGTTGTACTTTTGGGGTCTCGAGCCCCTTCAAGCTCTTCCAGTTCTTTCTCTGATTCCTTCAACGGGGGACCTATTCTCAGTTCAGTGGTTTGCTGCTGGCATTCACCTCTGTATTTGCTGTTGAGTGTTATTTTTTAAGAAAAACAATTTATTCTTAGCTCCTCCATAACATTGAAATAAGCAGCTGATGTTGTGTTGTTATATAAGGTGCTTTTGATAAGAAAAAATAGTGTAAGTACTGAATTAAATTTAATTACGTTTAATTCAAGTCAAGCATCTACCACGAAGTAAGCTTTATAATAATAAATAACAGTTTTAGTCTGACCACTGATAGACTTCCAAAACCCCATGAGCTTTGGAGAGATATAAAAGGGAAAAAAAAAAACAATCCTAACAGGAAATCTCTTTTTTTTTTAAACAGTTATCTAATAAACTCAGGTTGGCCTAAAACCCAGTGTGTAGGCAATGGTTGCACTGAATTCATACATTATTTTTGCCATGGCCTCCTAAGACCATAGATGACATGCTTTTTCTATCAACTATAAAATACCTTTCAAAATGAAAGAAAAATGGTGAGAAAGGGGACAATGGAAAACTAGAGGTACAAGATGAAATAAACTGAATAAGTCTATACCATGCAAATAGATTAAAACCACGAGTAAAATATATTCAGTAAGGATTTAAAAATCAACCCTGAGATTCCACATCACACCAGTCAGAATGGCTAAGATAAAAAACTCAGGCGACAGCAGACGCTGGCGAGGATGTGGAGAAAGAGGAACACTCCTCCATTGTTGGTGGGATTGCAGACTGGTACAACCATTCTGGAAATCAGTCTGAAGGTTCCTCAGAAAATTGGACATTCTACTACCTGAGGACCCAGCTATAGCTTTCCTGGGCATATACTCAAAAGATACTCCAACAAACAACAAAGGCACATGCTCCACTATGTTCATAGCAGCTCTATTTATAATAGCCAGAAGCTGGAAAGAACCCAGATGCCCTTCACCAGAGGAATGGATTAAAAAATTGTGGTACATCTACACCGTGGAATATTACTCAGCTATCAAAACCAATGACTTTATGAAATTCATAGCAAATGAAATGAATTAGAAAATACCATCCTGAGTGAGGTAACCCAATCACAAAAAACAACTTGGTATGCACTCATTGATAAGTGGATATTAGCCCAAAAGTTCGAATTACCCAAGATGCAGTCCAAAGACCACAGGAAGCTCAAGAAGAAGGATGACCAAAAGGCGGATGCTCCCACTCCTTAAAAGGGTGAAAAATATCCATAAGAGGGGATAAGCAAAGTTTAGAGCAGCTACTGAGGGAACGGCCATTCAGAGCCTGTCCCACATGTGGCCCATGTGGCCCATATATATACAGCCACCAAAACTAGATAAGATCGATGAAACTAAAAAAAAATGCATGCTGAAAGGGACTGGATGTAGATCTCTCCTGAGAGACAGATGCAGAGCATGAGGTCAATGCTATCAGCAAACCTCTTAACTGAGAAGAGGACCCCCTTCAGGGGGAATTAGAGGAAGGACTGAAAGAGCTGAAGGAGCTTGCAACCCCATAAGAACAATGTCAACCAGCCAGAGCTTCCAGGGACTAAACGACTACCAAAAGATTATACATGAACTGACCCAGGGCTCCAACCGCATATGTAGCAGAGAATAGACTTGTTGGATCACCAGTGGAAGGGGTAGCACTTGATCCTACCAAGGTTGGACCCTCAGTTCAGGGGCAGTAAGGGAGGTGGATGGATGAGTACCCGTATAGGGGAGGGGGATGGAATGGGGGCTTATGGACAGGAAACCAGGAAAGGGAATAACATTTGAAATATAAGTAAAGAAATATATCTAATTAAAAAAAATAAAATTAAAAAAATAAATTCAACTGCATTAAAAAATGAAAATAAAAAACAAATTGCAAATGTTTGACAGTTATATTGAGGAGGATTAATAATCTGAAAATTAAATTACAGAAAGAGATTTAGAGAAATTAAGGGTGGCAATAAAAGCTGTTAGTTACTGACAAAGGGAAAAACTCCACAATCTGTAGGCATAGTCTAGCTCATGGCTAGAGTAAAGGTATCAAGTGTAAGTTTATGACTCTAACTTCCAGGAAAAATGGCAAAATAGAGATTTAAAGTGACTGTCTCAAATGTGCAGAAATCTGAAAAAGACACTATGCAAAAGGACTCAGTCTGAGAATGAAAAAAAGTGAACATTATTATGACTTACACAGTAAAATATGTCAGTAAGGATGATGCAGGATGAATGTGCTTTTATTACACCAAGTAAAGATGGGCTACAATCTCTTAATACACTGAGTCACCAGTAAGCTTTAAAACTCAGAGGCTCAGAATTCTCACTAGGAGGAATGTCACAACAAACAAGGAGGAAGGATAAAGTCCTTCATGTTAAAGAACCTATCTTCCTCAATTGTGTTGTAAATAAACAAAATATGTCATGCTAGAAAGAATCCTTCGAAGTGGGAATTTCTGGTTTCTTTGGAAACTCAGTTATGTCCTATGACAGAGAGAGAGAGAGAGAGAGAGAGAGAGAGAGAGAGAGAGAGAGAGAGAGAGAGAGAGAGAACATAAATAATTTTTCTGATACTGTATGTGTTGGCAGAAACAATATTAAATCATATTTATGCACCAACCAAATTGGGCCATAATTTTATATATGAGTTCTTATAACTAATACAAAATGCCAAAATGTTTGGTTTATTAGTTTTTCCAAGAAACTTAATGTTATAAATACCTGCCCATATATTTGAATGCATTTTCCTTTCAAAGTACTTATGCTTTATAATTGTTTCATAAATTCATGTAATTTGCTGTCTCCCAGGTATCTGGATGTTTATAAAACTTCTTGGAAATATTAGGATAACAGCAGTTTTTACCATAGCCACTGATGGCATTCCTAGATACACTCATTATTTTATTGAAAAGAACACTTTATTTGAAGCCTTACTGATTTTTAATTGTAATGAAAATTTGTGTTTGTATATGATGTGTGTATATACATGATCCTGTGGGCATGTGGGTGGAGAACATTCATGCTTTCCTCAATCACTGCATATTTTATTTTTGAGAGAAAACATCTCTTCAAACCTGGAGCTCATCAAATTTTCTGGGTTTGAAGGCTACTGAGCTGCAGAAATCCTCCAGCATCCTTTCCCCCAGAGCTCTGATGGTAAATCTCTATGTAGTTCTTCAAGCTGGCACAGCAAGGGATTTATCTTCTATGCCAAGGCTCCAGTCCCTAATCAAAATATGTCCAAATTTAGGAGCTAAATCTTAAGTCTTAACATACAGGAGTTAACTATTGAAGTACATCTCCTTCAATATATTCTTCTGAAGTTCATAGAACTTACCTGTTCAACATTCAGTGTACTTAATACATGCCTAATGATTTTATTTAGAAAATGTTGAAACGTTTTATTTACTATAAATTATACTGTCATGCTCTTTTGCAAATTGTTAATTTAGAGATTCTCTTAACAAAACCCGGTAATTTTTATTTTTAATTGAAAATATTTTCTTTCATAAAATATATTCTGATCATGGTTTCCCCTCTCCCAAGCCTTTCCAGATCCCCCCAATAATGTCTTATCTACCACATTATATCTACTCCTATGAACAGCATATGAAATTCAGATTAGAGACTGGAAATTTGATTTTTTGATGATTACATGGGAGAAAAGTTCATTAAAATATGATCAGTTCTTAAGAACATCTGGGATAAGAAAGCTCTAATATATAATATGGTTGAGGGCTGGAAAACTCATTTTCATAGTGGCTACATTTTTGATATATTAATGATATATATATTTCTCTTTCTATACAATTTTGCATTACTGATGATGAAGTTTTTCTTTGGTATTTATGCACAACATATTTCAGATAAGATTGATCTTTAGAAACCAAGCTTTGAAAAATGTAAATAACATATTTCATTTAAAAATTTTATAGTATTTACTTTTCAAGGCATAACTAGGAAAGGTGTTTATTATAACTGCTTATAAAATGTAATTAAATTAGAATATATTAGACTTCTTTCTGCATCTTGGCAAAAAGGAGAGATTTTCCATCTTCTACTGCTATATGTTATCCAAAAAAATTAAAACAGGTTTTAATACTTTGTGGGAATGTGTAGATTAGATCTTCATTGCCCAGTCAGGTAAATTAAGATTATTATTTATGGTAGTTGGAATTAGAAATCACATTAAGTCACCACTATACTTCAAGTTTCAAGCACAAGGCCAGATACAATCAATTTGGACAATGCATATTTAGAACATCATCATGGTTAATTCAACTGGAAAACATTCAATAGATTTATGTAACTTTCATAATTTATTTTCATTCTTTGTTGCAATAAATTAGACAGAAAGAGATTTGATAATGAACAAAATGAGAGAATCAATAGTCAATCTTTTTAGAACAAACCATTTAAATGGTTTCCATTAATTCACAAATGAGCTATTTCTACATTTCCATTATGCAGTAATACTTTGACAATAAGGGACATTTTTTGCAATGTGATTATAAAATAAATATGTGAACATTTGTAGTAGTTTACTATAGATTGGAGCAGTGTTCCCAATGTTTCCCATTATAAATATTTCATGTTCAATATCTTAGCGTTGTGAAGTGCTCTGAACATTTTGATTTTGAAGACTAATGGGAGCTCCTTAGGGGTATGATCTCAAAAGAGATTTTAGAGCTGAGAGATCCATTCTCTTTCTCTCTTCTCCTTTGTCTTAAGATAAGTCAACACCAACTGTTTCTATCATTGCTATCTACTTTTCTCATTGGAGATTGTATAGACCACCCACGTGTAAGCTAAAGAAACATTTAGCTCACCACTTAGGCATCTTGTATTAATGAAAAACTGAATAGAAGCTGTTCTGACAAAATGCCATTGGAGTCCTCAAATGACATGAATTTACTTTCTCTGAATTTATATACTGGAAGTTCATAACTAAATAGAACTTCACCTTTGTTTCTGCAAAGGCTTCTTGTCATGACTTCCCAGTTCTGACCTCTCTCCTGTCTTCTTTTGATCCTCTGTACTCACAGAACTTCCTTTTCTTACAAAGACAGCACTCATGTTGTGAACTCTCTCTTGTTGTCCACTCATACTTAAGATTTTTTACTATGAACTTTTCCTCATAATCGAGTCACACTAATAATTATGCTAGGGTTTAAAGTTTAGACATTGTGGAAGGAGCACTCACATCAACCCATTACACCTCCGTATGCTGTATGATAATACTGAAATATTTCATGACAGAACAGTTTCAACTTAACAAAATAAGGTTCATTATATCTAATCCCAAACTCTGTCTTCTGCTATCTATTTCAGAAAACTATATATTTTGTTCCTTTATTTGAAACAAAGAACATATTATTTTAGATGTAAATTTTAGAGTGACTTAAAAATGAAAATAAATGTGATCCAAAGAGAAGTTTCTATACTAGAATGATATCAAGATAAAAACTTCAAATATATAATAATTGCATAATAGATAACATTAAAGTAATAAAATGTTCTTAAAATCAATGCTCCATTAAATCCCTTTTCTGATCTTACTCATGTCATTCGAAAGATTTCTAATTACTATAAGAGGGTTGTTAAGGACCCTTAAGATTTTTGTTAAGCATATTTATTTTCATTCAGTCTATATTGTTTCAGTTTATGCCCACATATTGGTGGACACAGCTGCTATGTTTATTTCTATTAGTATTCTCCTGTCCTATAAACCTTGCAAAAAATTACTAGAGTAACCAATGTCACACTGACCGGGAAATATCTTCCTTGTCGCTGGCTTTCATAATGCCAGAGGTACTATGTAGACTCCTGGACATGGGTAGGTATTCATATTCTTAGCTTCTGCTGACATTGGAGCTACAACACCAACCTGTCACACAAGATGTGCCTACTGATGAAATACTAACTCTGCAGTTATGGAGTAAACTCCTACTTTCTGATTGAATTCAAACCACACTACATAGGAGGAAATTCATTGTTGGCACTGTAAGCCTAATCAAAATATTGTAGCTGCTTAGCTCATAGACTGTAAGGTAGAATTTACTCTTTTTATTTTGCCAAATGGCGACATTGTCAAACGTTCTTATATATATTTATGTGTATTTATGGGCCTTGAGCTTCTTTGACCTTTAGTCACAGAAACTTCCTTTTGCAATGAGAAACAGTCATTCCAAAAACTCATAACTGATCGAAGTTCTGAGAATAAGTTATTGTGAGTGCTGAGACCTAAAAGAAACAACTTTGTCAAACTCTCTGCAAATCCTGCCAAGACTAAGTGCTCAAAAAGCTTCCCAGAAAAGGAAATAGAAAGAATTAAGACTGAATGGAAGGGCAAGAGTACTTTGAAATGCTATCTTTTGGACAGGACATGATTTATACACACACGTGTTCATAGCATCTGTGGTTAACTGTAGAATGGTTGCACATTATCAGGCTCACAAAAATCCCAGCAAAGTTGTAGAAGGAACTGATGAAAACCCACTCATAACTAAGGTGCTATTGGTACTTGATAGCTTCTGGGAGAAGGGGATTAATTCCTTTTTGATCTGTGGCCCTTTTGTGGGTTCCTCATGCTCAACTGTATAGTTCTAAAAGAGTGCACAGAGGGATAACAAAAAATGGACATTGAGTGTTAATAAAAGGCTTTTTAAAATAAGACATGAAATTAGACATATATGCAGGGGGTGGAATTCAAGAGAATTTGAAGGGGCAAATTGAAGGTGCATATCGTCATATTACATTATATTCATGTATGAATTTTTCAAGTGCAAAATAGTTAAATTGAAATTTTTAAGTGAATAAATTAAACAAATACAATAAAATCATCCCCTATAACACATTAGGTTTTTATTCTTTTACTATATAGTCATGTATCATCAGTGGGTGATATTGTCCTTTTGTGACCTATCATTGAGTGTTATTGAATATTCATCTCATACCAGAAATAATATGGATCACTCATGGGAAGTTGTCTATTGATATAATAAATGAACTTGGCTAGTAGGAGATATGTGAATATGCTGCTGGCACATCATGGAAGCCTGCTTTTCAAAAAAAGCATTTTTTATAGTAGTATATTCTAAAATAATTATTTGATGATACTGTCAATACTGAAAATTCATAACTACATGGATGCTTATGTAGTATATATATTTTTATAAGCAGTAACTGTACATTTGGCATCATATTAAACATATTTAAATCAGAATCCACATAGTTTAGAAAGGGACTGACTTATGACTTTTTGATATGTTGATACTAGGAAAGGAGAAATTTTAGTTCATACTTTCAAAGACATGAGACAGTTAGTAAATATTTGCCATAAGGCATATACAAATTTGAGAAACTGAAATTAATGTAATCCATATTTTATTTTAATCAAGTTCTCTCACACTAGGAAGAAATCATAACATATCTTGCATTCATTGGCCCCCCAACATGTGTTGGGACCAGCATGACTAGGTAAGGAGTCATATGACACAGTTCTTCTCCCTGGATTATTGCTAGGCAGTTGATCCCTGTGTCTGCTGATGGTTGTTCTTGCCCTGAAGCTGATCTGCTTTCTCTTCTATTTTACTTTCAATCTCTCTTTTTTTGGGAATACACTTTCCCTATTACTCAGAGCTAATAACTCCATAATCAATGAAACAGATGTGCTTTTCAGGGATGAGAAATGGAGGTGGTCATGAGTATGTGGAGGACTAGGAACAGACCTTCTGCTTGGCCCTAAGAGTCATGGGAAATGATTTAGACAACATATCTAACATGGTCATTATAGAAATTGCTTATTTCAAGACTTGGTCAAATTAGTAAATATGAGGAGATACATTAACTCTCCAGTTATGACTGCTGCATTGATTAGCCAGAGTAAACTTGGGGAATTCAATGATAGAGAGTTAAAGTGGTCTCAAGAAGAAAAGGCATGGATAGGGATAAAAGAGGAATCTATAGAAAACAAGCAATTGATAGGTTTATCTTATAGAAGAAAGGCTTGTATACAATGTAGAAGCAAGCAGTATTAAAAGTAGAGTACTTGAGGCCATGGAACTTCTAGGATGAGGGGAAAAAGACTAGAGAATTAAAAGACAATGCATAATCATATAAAAAGTGAATAATTTGTTCTCTTAGATACTTGAAAACTTCGAGATGACAATTCCTGGAGATATCATAATTAGTGGCTTTACTTACATACGTTTTGAAATTTTGTAAGAAATTATTCTATCTTTAATAGTCTGTCACCTTTCTGTTCTTACATGAGACCAGTTACTTGCTGTCTGCTGTACTAGGAAACCACAAGCGTTGTGCCTAGCTACCCATGAAGGACAGGCTGTGTAAATGGAGAAGAGATATAGGAAATGCTACCCAGAGACTGAACATCTGGGATCCATCCCATTCACAAACACCAAACCCAGAGACTATTGCTAATGCCAAGTTGTGCTTGCAGACAGGAGCCTGGCATGGCTGTCCTCTGAGAGGCTCTACCAACACTAAGACAGATGTGAATACTTACAGCCAACCATTGGACTGAGCCAGAGAACCCCTACAGAAGAGTTTAGGGGAAGGACTGAAGGTGCTGAACTAGACTGCAACCCTATGAGAAGACCCATGGTATCAACTAACCAGATCCTTCAGAGCCAGGAACTAAATCACCAACTAAAGAGTATACATGGTCTGGTCCTTGACCCAGCTGCATACGTAGCAGAGTATTGCCTTTTCTGGCCTCTGTGGGAAGGTGGCCCTTGGTCCTGTGTAGGCTTGATGCACCAGAGAAGGGTGATGCTAGAGGGGGCATGTGGGAGTAGGTGGGTATGTGTGTTGGAGAGAACACATTTAGAGGAAAAGGGGAGAAGGGATAGGGTGGAGGATTCATGGAGGGGGAAACTGGAAGAGGAACAACATTTGAAGTGTAAATAAATAAAATATTTAATAAAAAGGAAAAATCTGTAAGGAAATGTGTTTTGGTTTGGGTAAAGTTTCGCTTTTAAGGAAGCAGGGGTTGGGATTAATGACGCATGATCCATGAAAGTTATATAAATTTAAGAATTTCTAAAAAGCATATTAACAATGTTCAAAGCCTTGATGATGCAGATATTTAGAAAATAAAAAATTGGTTCAGGCTCTCTACTCAGAAAAGGGCAAAATAGTGAAAAGGGAGAAGGAAATAAATAAGAAGAGGAAGAAGGAAGAAGAATGAAGAATGAAAAAATGAGGAGGAGGAAGTATGATGAGAATTCTCCAGCAAAGAGAGAGGCCTTGAACTGACAGCTTGCATCCACTACTGACTCCGATTCATTGGATCAGTGTTGTTGCCATTTCCCCTTTCTCAGGACCTTCCTCATGCTTGGGCTGGACTTTGGCAAACATATGCAGCACTCTTTTGACTAAAATTACAGTATGTGACAGGTGACTATACCTGTACTCATAAAGAATCAAGATCAATTTTGAAAAATAAACATCTTAAAATTGTTAACATTTATAGAAGAGATCATCACTTGATACCTCCAGAGTAAGATATTTGGTGGTTTAAAGACAGTGATATTTTCTTATTTATGAAAACTTTGCAACATGTTCTGTTGGGAATATCAACAGATTACTAAGAAGGTATTTTAGAGCTTTTATTTTAAATTATATGTAAATGTCTCCGTGAGGGTTTGTAAAGATGTGTGCAATGCCTGCAGATGTCAGGAAAAGCACTGTAGCCCTGTGGACCTGGAGTGCCAGGCAGTTGTGAGTAGCTAGACATGGGTGCTAGAACTAAGTTAGGTCCTCTGGGAAGCAGCAGGCACCCTCAGTAGCTGAGTCATATCTCAAACCTCAGGATATTAGTTTGAAACAATTTGGAACACTTACAAGGATGCTATTCTATCTGAAGCAGAGTATTACCCCGATCAACAGTTTCCAAAGAACAAAACTTATGAAATATTTTTTAGTATTTTGGCAGGTCATTTGGAATTTCTTTGATTCTGTTTTAGTTCTTTGAGAATGTCTTGCAGTATGTAATGATCATATTCATTTAGACATTCTTTGTTTTCCTGGATCCATTCCTCTGTGGCCTACCCACCAGATGTTTTACCTTCTTTTAAAATCTATATTTATTATTATTTAGTCATTATTATTACAAGTATTTTAATTTATACCCATCAAGTTTAATTTGTGCTACTCATATTTTGGACTTGTAGCTTTCTCCTGGAAAATGATCAACTCAAAGGCAAGATTAAAAACAACCCCTTAGATCACCAGACCCCTATGAACCCATCAGTCCCTAAGGTAGTCCCTTACCATTTGACTGGACCAAGGCCTGTGAGACCATTTGGAAGTGGGGAGCCATCATAGCCTGAAAAGGCATACCTGTAGTCACTTCCAGTGAACCCAGCCTGTGGGAGCTGATGCAGGGATGCCCATCTGTAGCTGAGAAACCATACATCTGCAGTGACTGTGGCAAAAGCTTTAACCAGAGGTCCAAACTGCTGTGGTACCAACAAATCCACATGGGTGAGCGCCCAACATGTGTTCAGAATGTGGCAAGAACTTTACACAGAGCTTGCAGAGCCAGCATATGCGCACGCACACACACACACACACACACACACAGAGAGAGAGAGAGAGAGAGAGAGAGAGAGAGAGAGAGAGAGAGGTGAGAAGTTGTCCAAGTGCAGAGTGCGAGAAAGCCTTCACACAAAACACCAACCTCACCAAGCACCAGCGGTAACACACTGGAAAGAAGACCTATAAGTGTGGCGTGTTCCAAACCGTTTACTCCGCAGCTCAGACCTCATTCAAGAGGAGGCCACACACACAGGTGAAAAGACCGACAAATGCCCGGAGTGTGGCAAGAGCTTCATCCAGAGGTCAGAGCTGATGCAGCACCAGCGCATGCATACAGCGGAGAAGTCCTATAAGTGTCTGGAGCATGGCAAGGGTTTTAGGCACAGTTCTATGCTCACCAAGTATCAGCAGACACACTTATGGTCTGTGGCAAGACTTTCACACTGAGTGCCATGCTGCTGTGCCATCAGTGCCCTACAAGTGCCCTGAGTCACAAGACTTACTGCAGTGGCAAGTCATTCCCTTAGATTTTGTCCTCAGTGGAGAGAGCCACTTGCTGCTAGTCAACTTCTAAAGATGAAATTCCTTCAAAGATTCAAGGTTTGTATGTGCTTGTCCTCCCAGATGCCTACAAGTCCACAAGAGCCACTTTTGGTTGATGAGGGACAGTAAGACAACAGTATAGACATCTTTGATTTACTAGCACTCAGATTTTTGTGTGAACTTCAGTTGTAAGGCCACCTGAAGAACACACCACGCTGCACCTGGTGGATGTGTGGCTACACTTGACACAGCACATATTGGACTGGAGGCCCAGAAGAGGCAATGGATATTTGACCACCTTCTTCATCTCCAGTACTTGGATGTCCCCGAGATGGGGTGGTAAATTTTGATTTTGGCCCCAGAAAGGGACTGATTCCAACCAATACATTTGACTTGTCTTTCATTAGTTAGAAACTTGTGAAGGGAAATGAAAGCCTAAGAAACACTCCCGCACTGCGCCTATCTCCTTCTCAGATACTAGAGCCTGGATTATTAATCGAGACAAACCTGCTCATGTGACTGGAATTGTGTGACGGAGCAAAGAGTCTGGCTGTATAAACTGTTGAAGAAAACCTTTGGTGAGAAACATATATAAAACAGACTCTTAAAGATGGGGAGGACTTTCCCTGGTACTTGGGTAGCAAAGAGAATGTCCCTGTTCTGGCACTGGCATTAGTGACTCACTGTCCAAAGAAGCAAGACAGAGACTCCAAGTGATATATTGTTTTTTAGGAATCCTGTACCCAGGATTGACTGGGAACCCTACAAAGCCGGAGAGGATACCCTAATTTCATTACCTAAAAGTTCAAAAGGTAGCAACCCATCACCATTTATCTCTCTGTCCGCAAATGAATGACCCTCAAAATTTAAAGGACCAAAATCTAGAATACTGAAAGAAAAAAATCCCAGGCTTCCTGGGCAGAGAGAAAAGGAAAGCCTTAGACAATTACAGGGAAAGCCTTGCTAGAGTCCTAAGTGCCAGGCAGGGGAGGACCTTGGAAACTGGAAGGAGCCTGTCTATATATTGACAGAAATGTTGATAAAGGGGGTATCCCTACAAAATGAAGTATATACTCTCCTAGGTATAAGCTGATTTGTTCCTTTCTAAGATGGTAGCAGAAATAAAGAGAAATCTTTTATAAAACTAGGAACAGATTCCCTCAGACATAAGTCTGAACCTCTATCATCAGAAGCATACTGGAGGGGAGATGGAAGTGTAGTTATGGTTGGCTGTAGACTATGGAGGACTAAGATGTAACTTATGTAATATGATGCTCACCTGTTCTGGAGACAGTGGGGTTGTGCTCTTGATCCAGCACTGAATAGACCATGTAGACAGGTTGCTGGGCTTCCTAGTAGGAAAGGGGGCAGAGCAGAAACTTTGTGGCGAGACCTATTCTCTTGAACAACACTTTCTCAGTTCCAGCTACACCACAGGATGACCTAACTGGCTCAGGAAATGGTCCACAACAATGGAGTCAACTCTGTACTGGACATAGAGCCTTCAGAAGTGCTCTTGGGGAAAAGCCTAGCAACCATAAGCAAAGGAGTGCAAACATAGGAGAGGGGTGGAGCTAGTGTTCACTTAAGGTGAGACTTAGAACTGATGCTGAAAATAGATAGGAACTTGTTAAAGAACTGAATCATGAATTGGGGTAAGAATTTGAAACCATCATGATTTCCCATCCCCAGTCTGAAGTGGGTAGCTGCCAGAATCCTTTGCCTTCACAAAGGAAGTCCTGCTCACCTAGCTTGTCCCCTTGGAGTGATGGAAAGTACCATTTTTAAGTGTTGTGTGTCAGTAGCAGTGTGGTGTCACCCATGGTCATGTTGAATAGTTGAATAGAATAAAAGGAATAATATTAAAAGAGCAAGTATTCAGGCTTACACACACACGCACACACACACACACACACACACACACACACACACACACACACACTCAAATGAACAAACAGACATTCTTTCTCTGAGCCTCTATCAGTTGCCAGTATCTCCCTGGCTTAGGGACTGACTCCATATCTTTCAGTTCATTCCATCCGGAGATAACTGTGGGTTCATATTTGCAGTTGTCCTACTGTGTCTGGAGGACATTTGCGTGATTCCTTACCTTTATCTTGAACACTTTTCCCACCTCTTTTCTTCAAAGAACCTGAGCCTTGGTATAAAAGAAATGTGTTATAAATGTTCTGGTGAGGTCTGAGCTAAATATTTTATTTTCTGTACCCTGGGCAGCTTTCAGGGCTTTATGATACTGAAAATAACATTAACAAAATCCTATGGGCTTTTTGAGGTTATTGAATCATATGATGTTTTGATTCTTCTAAATTTTATATAAAGTTAAACTCAGTTTAAAAGTATCTATTTTCTTCAAAGATTTTTCATTTCCTGATAGCATAACATTTAAAATCCTCTTTTTTTGGCATTTTGAAAGGTACAGCATATTATATTTATCCATGTTACCTACCGTGCAAACTCTAAGACCTAGTATCATTCATCAACTCTTTTTCCCTCACTATCCTCCTCTGCCCCTAATCTGTATTGACCAGCATTCGATCCCAAAGTCTATGGGACAAAATTTCTATATTTCAGATATGTGATACCTTTCTTTAAAGATTTATAGGGCCATTCATCTACAATTTATGATTAGTTTCTTTCGCATTAACTTTGTGACACACATACATTATTCACACATAAGAGCAACAGAATATAAATAGAAATTAATGTTCACTTTAAAAGTAATATTCATATCTTATTTTCAACCTGTGAATATTTATGAGTCTGGATTACTGGAAAAAATTTAAATGTTGATTCTCAGTCCATAGTCTTTATGGTATCTTTCATTTTTAAAATGAGTAAATCATTCATAACTAGACCCCTTGGTTTATGTCAAATTAATTACCTTTTAGCTAAACTCCATGGCTAGGTCATTTCCTCATTAGGATCCTTCCTGATTATATCTGACTTTAATCTATTCTAAGTTGTTTTATGGCTTTAAATTAGAAAGATTTGGAAACATTTAAAAAACTAGTTTTCACAAGAATTATATAAAATTTATTTTTTGTGTGTATGAGATGATTAAGCTGAAGTTTTAGAATATTCCTGAACATGTATGCTATTTGTTCACACGGAACCAATCATGGCTATTAGAAGATGTTTTATAGCACTAATCTGGAGCTAAATGTACAGAGAAAGCAAGAATCAAATCAGATCTAAATAGGATCTTTGTGACATCAATAATTAGACTCAGGAAATAAGGCAGAATAGGAGTTGATGGATAGGACATAGCCATTGCTATCACAGACTCTGTATTGTTACAAATGTCTCCAGAAGAATGAGCTAATCAGCAGTTAGGCAGGGGGGTGAGGAGGGTCAGTGCTCCGTAACTCCCTTTTGTAGGCTATGTTTTATTGAAAGACTTAGAAAGAGGTAGAGCCATTGTCTTCTGATATACCTGCTAGTGACCTATTCAGCCTCTAATCAATAATTCTAATTCCACAGATTGCCCTGGTTAAACCAAGTGTGGTATAATATATTATGGTAGGAAATGAGTGAGGTGACAAGAACTGGGGAGGCACAAGAGAGATGAGGGAGAGAATAATCAAAGTGTATTAAATACATTTGTAAGATTACCAAAGAACAAACGAGAGAAAGACAATAATAGAATGAGCGAGTGAGCATTGGAATCGAAGGACACCTGAGTAGAGAATGCTAGGCTCATAATTTGATTCCCACATACCTAACTAGAGGGGACATGAAAGACTTTTAAATGTATTTTGTAATCTTGGAGGTGTCTTTAAAATTAAGATAAATGAATAATAGTAATAAATAAATAACATTTTATAAAAAGAAATACTATCAATTAGTCTTTATACCTTAAGGCACATTAAAAAAAAACTCTAGAAAGAGAATAATTAACACAGTATCTGTTTTATATCTTTTACAGTCATCTCAAGCGTGGAGAAACTCCAGTTAATACGAAGATATGCCCTTCATTTGGATTTGGTCCAGTTACTCTCCAAGGCCAAGATGAGCAAGGCAGAATGTATATCACCTACCATTTTCTCATGCAGCGATATACGTCAAAGAGGAATGAGCAAAGAGATTCAGCCACACCTCTTATGAGTTCATTAAACTGTTAAAAGAGTAAAATTGAAAAGGCTGGAAGTCTTGAAGATTACCCCCATTTGCTTCAGTTGACTGGTTGTGAGGTAAAAGTTCTGAAGTTAAGAGAGAGAATCATGAACCTAGGAAGTTGAACAAAACATACAAAACCTGTAGGCAGATCTCACATTAGCTCCCGACCCTTGGTCAGATTGCACAGCATGCATGGATATAAACTCTAATATGAACTCTTAAAAAGGAAAGTACTTGCATTGAATGATAATAAGATATTTTGAAGTTTGATTGTTTAGCTATAAGGAGGCAAATATTCATGTTCAAAATTTTATACTGAGATATTACATTAGAAACTTTAATGTATTTAAGATAAACAAGCGAGCGTTTTTAGTTGAGGATTCATTAAAAATAGAAATTACTTAATGACAGAGATCAAGAAAATTATGTTTTTCTTTTAGAATATACTACTATGTGAACATAATTGAGTATTTATGTGTTTGTGGTTCAAATAATAATGATAGTTGCAACATCAAATGGATACTATTTAGTAGCCTTGAAAATAAGGCTAGTATTATTAGTATTAGAATTATATCACTTATGATCATACACAAATATATTTCCTTTAGTGAATACACTATCTAAGCACATCTGAAAAGGTGAGAAGCCCATCCAAGTGGTCAATGTACTCTGATTTCTATTCTTTAGGTCTGAGGGTAGGAGGTTTTAGTGTGGAGAGCAGCATCAAACTGATAAGTTTTTCAGTTCCAAATAACGGTATTCCTGGCACAAACTCTAAAAGGCTATTATCGATGATATACCATTTTATTTAGATAGTTGGAAATATAGGAATAAACATTAATACCTCTATGAGTTGACAATTTTGAAATATCCATATTCTGTAAATGTAATATTAGCTACAAATCAGATTTAGGATAAGATACAGATGTATTAAAGCAGACAGTGATACAAATGGATGTTATTTTGGTTGGTCTTGAATACAATAGACTGACATCTGAAATACTAAAATATGTGTAATGTATGTAAAGTTGAAGATGGGCAAAATAAAGCATGTGGTTCAAAGAGTCCTTATTCACTGAAGATGGGCAGACCAAACGGAAGCTTAGGAAATTACCAAATTAGTTGTACCTCTCCCAATCCACACACTGCTTAATCATAGGTCTGCTAAATTCCACTAAGATATGCAGTATGTGATTTTGAACATTCATACTATGGACATTCCTGTATGTGTTCATGTGTATTTTATACATTTGTTCATGCATTTAAGAACAACCTTACAAGTCATTTATCACATGATATGCATTACTGTTTTTAGAGTCAAGATATTCCAGAGTACTGGACTGAAATTATACAAGTAATCTATGCTAGCTAGCTAATGGTATCCAGCAAGCTGTTTGCACCCATTGCCTCTGTCCTGGGAATTACAAGTGTGTGCTGCCATTCTGTACTTACATGGGCTTTAAGGACTGAGGCAAACACTTTGTTAATGGAGTATTCCTTGACTCCTAAAATACAAGCTACTGAACATATGTTTTGCACCCTCAAGTTGTAGATATTATATTTACAAAGGCAAATATGATCATTCAATTACTATTTTGAGAAAGTTTTGTTTATCTTATTTATAGAATAAATTGAGGTTTTTTTTTATTTTAGCATGATGACAGTGATATCAATTGCTGTCCATAAGCAATAAAGAGATATAATATTCTTTCTGTACATTTATATACTTAATTTTCAAAGACACTGAAATACCTAGCTTTACAATTCTTTTAACATAAAATCTATATTTTAGTTAATATTTTAGAATACTTGAATTTTCATATTTTGGTTTTTGATTTTTTCATTTCTTTCTACCATTCTACTTGGCACATTGGTGAACTTTCTGTGATATAAATGTTTGCCAGTGCTCCAGTTGTTGGTTTGATATATCACCTGCTGTGATTTTGATATACATTAAAGTGATTCTGGAAGTTATGCACACATAAATGGCGCAATGTGGACTTGTTGGCTATAAAACGAGCATGGTACACAGAGGTATGAAGGGTTAATTGATCCTGTAGTCGTCATATACCTTCCTTCAGTGTGACATAGGCCAACTCACTCCTGACAGAAAGCAACAAAAGAAATGGATATCTCTTTTGGTGACATCATTGAATGCTTTGCTTTTCTTTCCTCTGCTTCCCATTATGCTTTTTCACGAGGTAGTCATGCCCAAATGCCAGTGTGGCGAGGGAACAATAACTTGCCCAGTCACAATATCTGAAAGTGTTGGTCACACCCACTCCTTATAGTAGAAACTCCAAATAAAACCATGACTTCAGGCAAAAAACTTCCTCCTAATTTCCTGAGAGCTATGTGAGTGGTACCCAGCGGAGCATCAAAGGTAAACCAGACAGACATTGCCTGAAGCAGGGAGAGCAGTGATGATTGACAGCAGAGAAAATTCTGTGCTCTACTCCCATTTGTGCAGAGATGACTCAATGTTTTAAAGGGAGAATGAGGGAGGGGATATCAAGCAAGCTGGGATCAAATAGAGACAGGGAGGTGGAAATCACAGAGAACTGGTCCATGTAAGCGTGATGGGATCAGGTGCATCTGCTGGAAACCTGGCAACAGAAGAAGACAGGATTCTGCTCTCCCACAAAGGATACAAGTAAGGAGCACTACCTTGCCTATGATCATACTTCAAACATGAACTGTTTACATCTTTTACAGAAATACTCTGAATTATAGAAGATACAAGTCTGTCTCCAAGGGACATAGGGACGGTTCATGGTTTTAAGTTCTTTTATTAAGTGTTCTAAGAAAAGGAGAACAGGGCCTGATTATCAAGTGCTGGCATTATTGAACCTTCTGAATGCAGAATTTTACTGGGTTGGAAACAGAGCATGCATTATTTAACGGACATGGTTTGCTGCTATTTAAAGACATCCTAGAGTCTGGTCATGTCTCAGTGCAGAGGTTTGCACTTTCACAAGTAGCACTTATATACGTTACCTTCTCTTATGGAAGCTGTGAGATATTTACTACAAATCACTGCATTAATTAGTTATATAGTAATAATTTCCGTGGAATTGATCCAATAAAAGCCAGATACAAACAACATACAAGGTGGAAAAAAATGGTTTTTGGATTCGGAAAGGGTATGTCAGGAAAAGTTTTGCAAAACAGTTTTGCAGAAAACACACTCAGTTTCTGCTTGAAACATGTGCTAGTGATGCTCCAGCGAACTTATGAGGTATTCCATAAAGATAGCAGAATAATGGAATTCTGTAACATGGTCATACAAGTTTTATGTGTAAAAATGAACTAGGAATACATGCAAAAAGCTTAAACTTGAAGTATTTTATTAGACAGGGTTCTCCAGTGGGAAAGGATATGGTGTTTTTTGGTGGTGGTGGTGGTGGTGGTGGTGGTGGTGGTGGTGGTGGTGGTGGTGGTGGTGGTGGTGTTGGCTGTGTGTGTATGTGTGTGTGTTGTGAGAGTGTGTGGGTATGTGTGGATGCTATAGAGACTCAATAGTCCATCAGGAGAACTTGCATGGTATAGATGCTGAGCTTGGAAACTAGCTGCTCCAGCATCTTTTCTTTTTTTCTATTCTTTTTTTTTTCGGAGCTGGGGACCGAACCCAGGGCCTTGCGCTTGCTAGGCAAGTGCTCTACCACTGAGCCAAATCCCCAACCCCTGCTCCAGGATCTTATTCTGACTCGTAATGCCTGGCATTCCCTGAATATTTCCTTATGTTGAGTGTGCATTGGAGGCCACAGAAATATGTTCATAGCAGTTTATTATGGCAGCATTAGGACGGTTACTTTAGACACATGCTTAAATGTGTGCCTGCTGGATGGTTCTAAATCCAATCAAATTGATGAGACCAAGTAACACAGGCCTGATGTGAGGTGAATTCCAGAGAGGGCTACCCGTTGGGAAGGACCCTTCCTCAGAATAGGAGGAGGCAAAGAGTGGTGCAGGTTCAACGGAGGTCTGAAGACGAAACAACTTAACCTACCTGCTTTTGATATTTCTTCTTCAGTGACTGCATATGATCTCCATTAAAATATTCACTAATTGCATCATTCTGAATCATCTTCAGATTGGTTTGGGTGTATAGTTAAGTATCTGTCTTTACTGATATTAAATTACTTAAATGGGTTGGGGAATGGTGGTGGGGAAATCTCTCCTGGCTATTTGGGAAAATAAGGAAAATAAAGTACTTCTCAGATTCTTACTTCGTATGCTAGAATATGAAAAAAATAACATAAGTGGAAGGAGGAGTACGATGCACAGAAAGGCACACATGACATTTTAAAAATCCTCAGCTTCATGGAATTACATAGAATGCTCAATTTAAAAAATGTATCTGAGAGCAGATCGAAGCTAGATCTCTGCCAGAAAAATATGATCTAACAATGATGCCAAGGACTAAATTCCTCAAAGCTTTCAAATCAATGTGTCCTTATCTTGTGAATGATATTACCTTCTGAGTTCTCACTCAGAAGATATTGTCCTTGTTCATTATGAGATCATCATTAGGATCTATTACTATGATGTCACTACCTAAGAAGATTTTCAGAGAAAAAGAAACAGCATTCCGAGAGAGCTGTAAGGAAGCATCAACACAATTCGTTTAGGGAGGGAGAGGAAACCAGAAGAGAGAGAGAGAGAGAGAGAGAGAGAGAGAGAGAGAGAGAGAGAGAGAGAGAGAGAGAGAGACAGAGACAGAGACAGAGACAGAGACAGAGACAGAGACAGAGACAGAGACAGAGACAGAAGAAAGAGTTCTCCCGGCTTTGAATTACACAGCCAGGAAGCATTCTGAAACATCTGTGGAGCAGCAAACACATCTGAAAAATAATGCAGAAAGGAATGGTGCTTGAGAAGGCAGAGCCAGGAGTCCTCACGGTGACATGAATCACCATAAGTTTCTCTAAGCTCTTGCAATCCACTGCGGACTCAGAGCATTAGTGTAAGTCTTTACCAGAGCATGTAGTGGCCAGTATTTGAAAGAGTGTAAAATAGCAGCAACACTATGTCCATCTCTTGATAATTTTCTTTCTTTTTTCTTTTCTTTTATTGGATATATTTATTTACATTTCAAATGTTATCCCTTTTCCAGGTTTTCGGTCCAGAAACACCTCATCCCATTCCCCCACACCCTGCCTCCATGAGGGTGTTTCCCCACCCATCCACCATCTCACTCCTGCCTTCCTGCCCTGGCATTCCCCTACAGTTGCTCATCAAGCCTTCCCAAGACGAAGGCCTCTCCTCTCATTGATGCCTGACAAGGCCCATGCTCTGTTACATATGCAACTGGAGCCAAGGGTCAGGCCATGTGTACTCTTCAGTTGGTGGTTTAGTCCCTGGGAGCTCTGGGGTGTCTAATTGGTTGATGTTGTTCTTCCTATGGGGTAACAAATCCCCTCAGCTACCTCATTCCTTTCTCTAACTCCTTCATTGGGGACTCCATTCTCAGTCTAATGGTTGTTCCTGCCTCTGTATTTGTCAGACTCTGGCAGACAACTATGTCAGGCTCCTGAGAGCGTGCACCTTTTTGCATCCCCAATACTGACTGGCTTTACTGACTACATGTGGGATGGATCCCCAAGTATGGCAGTCTCTGAGGGGCCTTTCCTTCAGTCTCTGCTCCACACTTTGTCTCTGTATTTCCTCCTGTGAATATTTTGTTCCCCCTTCTGAGAAGTACTGAAGCATCCACACTTTTGTCTCTCTTTTTCTTGAGCTTCATGTAGTCTGTGAATTGTATCTTGGGTATTCTTAGCTTTTGGGCTAATATGTATTTATCAGTGAGTACATATTATTTGTGTTCTTTTGCAATTGGGTTATTTCACTGAGGATGATATTTTCTATAAACAAGCAAGCAAACAAACAAAAGGCTGCTGCTTCTAATCTGTCTCTGTAAGTCCCAAAATTTAGCAAACGGGTGTGCACACTAGTGTACGTAAAGACCAATGCACCACTAGACTTACTGAATATCATTAACTTTGATTCGGGATTTTATGCACAGATTAAAATAAGTTTCTGACAATGTAGAAATTTACAAGTAACGTTTACAATACAAATGGCATGGATGATGAAGGCCAGAAAGGAAGATTAGAGATGAAAACCAATAAAGTGGCTTTAATTTTCTCAGATCCTGTTAGTCTGGGCTCCAGAGAATTTTATGTTTTTAATTTAGATAATCAGGATTAATAGTTTGTCATTTGAGTAGTTATGACACTGATATATTTAGAAAGATGATAAAATCTGTGGATAATATAAAGTGGAGGAAGTCAAAGAGAAATTGTTAATAAATATACTACATTAGAAATGGCACTTAAAAGGTATCTTACACAACATATTTCCAGCTAAAACCTTTTAGAGTCACCATATGGTATCCATGTATAATTTTTATTAGCAAAGCTTTAATTATTTTAAATTTTCACAAATGCCTTGCTATTTTGTAGAAATACAACTAACACCACGGACAACATAATACTACATAACGTTTTACTTCTATAGCTATTTTTATATTTGTAGACACGAAATATGATGCCAATGGAATTACATAGTGAAATAATATTTGTTTGTTATATTGTTATATATTATATTGTTAACAATATATTGTTATATTGTTATATTGTTATATTGAAGATTTTAAGTCCATACAATTCCACATGTCCAAATGCATAACTATATGTTTTCTATCGTTTTTAAGTAATTATTTATCACTAGAGCATAAATGCTAATTATCAAATTGTTACAATTCATACTAGGAGCTTACATATAATTTATGGTTTACATACGTTAAGAATATTTATAGAGGACCAGTGGTATAGTTTAGTGGAAAAACACTTGTTCTACAAACACAGGGCCTTGGGGTTTAACCTGATGCACTAATGTGGGAGGAAAAAACAAAAGTAAAGGAAAAGGAAAAACAAACAAACAAAAGCCCAGGAAAGAAAAACAAAACATTAGAAAAGGCATGTTTGGCTCAGCAATATCCATGAATGCATAGGTTTGCAATGAGAAAAAGATGTATCCTCAGAATGTATCTCCAAGTCATGTGGAAGGATACTCAGAGATTACATGCAGGGTAGATATTTAGCGCTTTTTTACAAATAGCCCTGGTTTATAATGCAGATGCATATTTATAATGCAAAGGCTATGGTATGCCTTTGGAGACTCATTTAATTGGAAAGGAAAAGAAAGAAGTAAAAACATGTCAAGGAGAAAAGGCTCATTGTAAGTATGGCTATTCTTCCAGAATCAATAGTGTAAAGTTCAATATTCATTTAAGTCTATAGCTTGCAGTGCTTATGAAATAATTTGTCACATTATAATCATAGCTAATACATTTTACTAATTGTTTCTTTATGGCTTAATAAGGATTTACCCCTCAAAGCATCCAGCTTACACAATGTTAATGAGATTAGACTTAATTTCTAACAGACTCAGTGAAATAAAAAAAAAAATTAGGCTAGCTTGACTTAACACAAGTGAGGAAAAGACCTCTATCATTCCTTAGAATTCTCAGCCTGTATTCTGTCATCATTAAACATGGTGCACTGACAAACTGTTGCCACAGTTCAGTCACTTGTTCTAGATTTTTTCTATGAGCATGATAAACAACACGCTCAGTAGCAACTGGGAGAGGAAAGGGGTTATCTATTTCCCACATCCGGACCAGTCAAGTACTGTGAGAAGTCAGGACAAGAGCTGGGCTTCAGGAAAGGCAGGAACCACAGAGGAGAGCTGCTGCTTGATTGCCTCTCCAAGTCTTGCTTAATTACTTTTCTATGTAAACCACGAATACCTCACCAGTGTTGAAACAACCACAGTGGGCTGGGTCCCTCCCATATCAATCATTAACCAAGAAAGTGCTTCATAGACTGACCTACAAGCATATTACAAGTCAGGTTCTTTCCTCCAAAATGAATTAAAAACTCTTTTAAAAATCAGGCAAATTTTTATAGTCTTGTATTCCTCACTCTGACATTTACAACATGCTTAGTAAAGTTATTTTACCTCTTTGTGATTAAGTTTCTTCTTTTAAACAAAGCGAAAATAATTGCATTGACTCAGCTTGAGAAGAAAATTTTAAACGCCCTTGGTAATTCTAAAGGAATTCACTCCACAAGATAAACACTTAGTACTTACACATTAATATGATGTTTCAATGCTATGACTCCATTAATCTTCTTTGCATTACACTGCCATTTGCCAATGTTTTCTTTGGCCAATGTCTTACTTTCTTGGTTCTTAGAGGTAGGGTTTCATACAGCATCGTTAAATTTTCAATGCATCCCATTCTAGCATTGAACTCCTGAAGCCCTCCTCTCTACCTCCCACATTTTTGGATTACAGGTATGTACAAACATGCCTGTTTCTATATCCATTTTCCACCCCCAGCTGTGGCATATAGTTTCTTCATATATTTGTATAAATCCAGTTTATCTAAAGTCAGATGGTACTGTTGAAAAACTTTGTAATACAGTGCCAAAATAAATCTTAGGGAGGGAGTGAGGGACGGATGGAGGGAGAGAAGGAAGGAAAGAAATGGAAGGAATGGATTTCAATAAATTATTGTGTTCTGTTTCCTAGAAGTAATCTAAAAATTACTAAAGACCTTCAAAGAAGCTTCTACTGCATTTCTATGTGATCCAAGTGGTTGTGGTTTTGTTTGATTGCATTTCTCTACACTCTATACTGTCTTTTAGTCTTGATGATTTAAGATGGCAGTTAGTTCATTTAAGACAGTTTCCTTGGTAATGCATACTATGACATGTCCCATGGGTCCTCTTCAATCTTGACAAAACTCTATCAGGAATGGAGAAATATTTTGCTATTGCTGCAGTTTGCTATCACAGGTGATTACAGCAAGGCTTTTATGTGTAGGCTGCTTCACTGATATTTCTTTAATATCTATAGAGCTGAATCTCCTGTTTTCCATGATATTTTTATACATGTTTTCCATGTTATTTCCGTACAGTGTTGACCTCAACATTTGGTCACAGATAGATAGGAAAGAAGCACTAATCTGTGAATCTATGTGCTTGTTAAAAACAAAGATAGAGCATAAAGTATTACCATTCACTCACCTATTATATTTGGATCTAAATGTCTTATTCTTAATTTCTTTTATTCATGGGTATGAATAGTTTGCCTGTATATATCCATATACGCTCCATGTATTTTTGGTACTGAAGGAGGTCAGAAAAGAATAGGAGATCACCTGGAATTGGAAGCTCTAGGACTGGAGTTACAGAGTGTTGTCAGCTGCCACAGAGTGCTGTGAATTGATCCCTGGTCCTCTGTAAAAGCAAGAGGCTTCTTAACCACCCAGTCCTCTTTTGAGCTCAGGAATTTATTTAAGAATTTAGTTCTCTGTGATAAAAATACTAAGAGGAAGACTCATAGGAGTATTAAGGTACACTTTAGGTCACAAATGTATCTGGTATCTTCCTCTTCCCTTTCATTTCTACCCATGATATAAGAAGCTTTTCTGAACAAACACTTTCACCATACTGTCTCGTCAGAGGACTGAGATCAGTAGACTCAATTGATCAAGGAATGAACCTCTGAATTCCTTTACATGCCATAATCAGAATCATCACACTTATTTTTTTTTGTAATCACAGAAGCTGACCAGCTCACAGACTTTCCAAATAAATGAATACTCTGTGGACTTCTTTTAAACAGTAATCTTACATTATAGTCTTTACTTTTAGGGGTTGACCAAAGAAAACCCTAATATAGTATAATATTTGTTACTGTCTGGTTGATGTGAAGAGACACCATGACTAAGGAATCTCTTATAAAAGAAAACATTTGTTTGGGGTCTTATTTACATTTTAGGGGATTAGTCTATGGTCTTCCATGAAAGGAAACACATGGAATCACTCTAGAGTAAGAGCTAAGAGCTTTCTGTCCTCATCTGAAGGTAGTATGCAGAGATGGGGGGTGGAAGAGGGAGAGACCCTGAATCTCGCATGAATTTTTAGAACCTCAAATCTTATTTTCAGTGACATACTTTCTCCAGTAAGAGCTCACTTCTTATTTCTCTAAAAAGTTTATCAACTAGACACTAGTCATTGAAATATGTAGATCTAAGAGGGCTATTCTTATTCTTTCTGGCTCCCCATCTTTTGAAACATTTTAGTTTAAATTTTATTATTTTAATCTGAACGCTAATTATGGTTTTCATAATGTCAACTACTGAAGAAAGAAGATATTATTTTATAATATGCTTTATTATCAGTTTTTTATTTACTATTTAGTCACTAATGTATAATTATTCCAGGCTAGTTTATGACACGGAAAAAAACAGAATGTTTACCTCCACAAACCTCATCAATATAACATGTTGAGTTCTCAATTTGACTCCATTTGTAAATAATGTGATATTTGAGTATTTGAATCTCTAAGGTTGTTATTCTGTATATCAAAAATGAAAATAATACAAATTATAATTGTTATCAAATGCATTTTAATAACTTATATGAAGTAGTAACATACATTTAATGCCTGGATCCATTCCTCAGGTTTGTACAGTGCTTATTCTTGAATATTGAATCTAGTGTCTACTTTAGTGGAATTTTCCATTATTTTGTACAGAGGAATCTATATTCTCATAAGAACACAGGGAACTAGGTTTTCTAGCTCCTTCTCTGAATACATAATGGCAACCATAGGACTGCAAAGACTTGGTCACTTAGAATTGCAGAAAGATTCTTGGAAGGGTTATTAGAGAGGCTTTTGCAGAGAAAGCAAGTTACATAGTAGATAGAATGGACACTCTGTGTTTGTCATCTGTTCATCTGTCATTGTTGCAGAGCACCTCCTATCTCTTGCAGATCAACTTTGAATCCCATATGCTTCTCTTCAACCTCTGACTTTGCCCTATTTCTTTAAATACCTAAAGTCATTTTATAAGGAATGCAATCAAGAGAGTATTGAAAATTTCCCTAATTATCATCTTATTTTTATCTGTCTTCATTTTCTTATGACAGAAAAGCACAAGTTAGCAGATCATTGAAACTCAGCTGACTTGTTCCTGTATTTGCTTCGTTATGAGTTCTCAAGCCATTTACTGTGTTTCTTTCTTATTAAAGTTTTTAATGATGTTTTTTCCAAAGTTCAAATTTTTTTCTCTTTTTGATTCCCTTATACATTGCCATAATTTTTGGAGCATTCATTTTGTTCTTTAGGCACAAAATATGTGTACATTATGTGAATACCTGAAAATATTACCCTAATTAACTGTTTCTTTCTTTTACATCCATTTTCTTTCTAGAACATTCTCTATCTAAATCCCCTTTAAAAACATGTGAAGTTTTTGCTCTATTTTCTTCAGACTTTCACAGCCAATTACTTGCAAATCGAAGTGAAAAATCTTGACAAGTTTTTATTTTCATTTTTCTTTTTGTAATACCAATACCTTGATTTGGAACTCATTATTTTCTCCTGAATAGTTGGGGTTTCTTCCTTACCAATGTCCTTGTCTCCAACATCTACTTATTTAAGGAAAATGGAGTATATATTTTAACACTGAAATAAGTCTTGTAAAGGAGAATTTCTAAACATTTTATGTCTCTGTATTGCTTAATGATTTCTGTAACATTAGGATGCTTGTGTAAGAGCTCATTTAAGCTTTTACTGTCATGAATGTGCTGAGCAAAGTTCATACCTGGATAGAAAATTATCCTTTAGACATATAATCAGAATACAAATACAGAGATTCTAAGGCTCATCTTTCCCTGTGTTTGTGTCATTTTCTGGCTAATACTCTCTTTTCACATACTAATCATATCCTTTTCTACACTGACACCATCTTTCCTTTGCTCACAATGTATCTTAATGGACTCTGCTATCTATATCCTAAGCATCATATTTCATTTAATTTCATTTATCAAAATCATTGCAATGGATTCATGACAAAGAGATAGTTGGATGGATAGATATTAAGATAGATGAATATATGCATAAATGATAGGTAGAAGATAAATAGACAGACAGACACATAGATAGATAGATAGATAGATAGATAGATAGATAGATAAAATATAGAGGTATTATACACAAAATGATGGGTAAGTAAATTTAGATTATCAGGAATCTTTGGAATCCACATTATTTTCTTTTTAATATTGAATAGAATGAAGTGAATACTGTACTATCAGATTTTTCATAGTGAACCCCCAAATTCACATTTTATATAGGATTCATGGAGGAGGTTATGCATGACATTAGAAAGACATATAGAGGAACCCATGACTCCATCCACATATGAAGCAGAAGATGTCATTGTCCAGCATCAATAGGAGGAAAAGCTCTTGGTTCTGTGAAGAATAATTCTCCCCAGTTTAGGGGAATGCCAAGGTGTTGAGGTTGGAGTAGTAGGTGGGAGCGGGAGCATCTTCATAGAAGCAGGGGAAGTGGGGAGGAGGCTTGGGAGAGGGGGGATAGGGGATATCATCTGAAATGTAAATACAGAAAATATCCAAGAAAAATAAAATTTGAAAATAAAAAAAGAAAAGTTAAAAAAATAAGAATGATATGAATGAGATATGCATTCTTGTCAAACTAGACTGCATTAGCAACTCTGTGACTTCTTCCTCATACTGGTATGGGAGAAGCTGCTTTCTATAACTCAGAAAGTGGTTCCTCAGAAGCCACTAAATCTATTAGTAGACTTATTTGGACTTCTTAATCCTCAAAATGTCAGAAATGCATTTGTAATTGGTGTGGAAGTTTTTATTTCTCAAGTAAAGTTATATTCTGTTTTGTTTCATTGTCCAAGATTAAATTAAAATTAGCAATTTACAAAAAATAAAACCCATGCCTTCTATTTCTCATAAGCATTTTCTGGATAACATTTTGAATCTCCATAAAAATATCTTTCATCTTCTAGTTGCATCTATATGCTATACTTTCTAAAACATCTATACATTTCTATAGCAATATCTCTTTTCAACGTTATTTATTAGTACATGTTTTCAGAAATATTTGTCCACTAACTGAACCTCTAACAATGAATAGATTCTAACTCTTGTGCAGGTTCATGAGACAACTGAAATCTAAACTCAAGAGGCAAATGGAAATTTCTTTCTGTTTTTGTTAAAACCTTGACTCACCTCTCTAAATGTTGTCATGAAGAAGTGATGCTATCCTGAAAGAAACTTTGTTCTTCAAAATATGTTATTTAGTTTGACATTTTAACAGTGTATTTTATGAAGATTTTATAATAGCTTGAAAAGACCAGCACATTGATTGTCCCAGAAGAGAAATGAATAATTATTTCAATCAACAACATCTTTCTTTAATTCAATGACTCTTTATTTAGGAGTAAGCAATATTATGAAAAGAACTGAAACCATAACTCTCAGAGGACTTTTATAGGATAATATTGAAATCTCTTCTCTAATGTTTCATTCTGATTCAAGTATGTTTGTTTTGTTTTTCTTCAATCATGTTATTTTTTCATGAAACAAAGTGGCATTAAAATTCTTGCCTTTCCTAATGTTTGGCTGTGAGACTGCATCTGCTCTCAACAGTTGCTAAATGAAGTCATTCTGCTATCTCTGATGGCAATTCTGGTTACAGAATGCCCTGCAGTGAGGAAAAACTGAAGGTCTAATGTTTTATGGCTGGGCTGTGTCCCAATGCCTCCACTTGCACTGCTAGGTGGAGCTCAAGGGTATCCTGTTGAGGATGAAGAATAATTTGATGAATCAGAAGGCTTAGTGACTCCACAAGAACAGAACAGGGGCCAAAGAATCAACTGGCAGGGAGTCATGGGTGCCTCACAGGCAACAATGAACCTGTAGTGGTCTGACTTATATCCTCTTCAATAGGTCATGGTTGAGTAGCTTAGTTTTCTTGTGGGAGGACTAGCTGTGGGATCACAGGCTATGCCTAACTCTTGTCTACTTTTATGACCTGTTCCCCCTACTGGGTTGCCTCTTGAAGTCTTGATAGTATGTGCTTGGTCTTATTGTAGCTGGTTATGCTGTGTTAGTTTGATATCCATAAGATATCTGCACTTTTCTAAGGAATGACAGATGTGAATGGATCAGGTGAAAGGGAACAGGGTAGAGAATAAGGGCGGGAGTCTAAAACTGTGCTCTGATTATAATATATGAGAGAAGAATAAAATTTTCTCAATTTTCTCTGTATAGCTCCAATTTTTTGGATGTATCTGAGAGCTCTCCAACATAAAATATATTTTTGTCTTTTGTTCCCAATGTTATTTCTTTCCTTGTTGGGAGAAACAGTCACAAGAGTTGTGGTGGACCTAGGATTACTGAAAATTGAGTGTGATTAGAGAACATTATGTAAGATTAACAAATATTTCATTAAAAATATGCTTTAAATGAAAGGGAGTCTTTCTCATGTTCATAATTGAATGGAACTAAAAATTGAAACCACTGCCTACCTACACATATATTCTGACAACTAGAGTGATCCAATCCTCAAGCAAAGAATGCCTTCTGATGGTTTATGAGTCTTCTAACACATGTTCCCACTTTTGTGTATCCTGATCCCCTCTGGTTTTCAGCCTCATTTTTATTTGCTGAATCCACTGATGTATAAATTTCTATGCTCTGTAGTTTGCAAAGTCCTGTGTAATTGTTACCATGTTTAAACATTTTTTTTTTGTTGAGAAACTGAAGTCTATGTTCCTGGGCTATAGTCACTCTCATTGCTTCATAAATAAACTATTCCTGATTCCCTATACAGGGAAAGCTATGACTTAAGATGGCTAGAAATACACTTAAAATTCTTCCTTCTACCTTTTTGAAATAAGTAATGTCTCAGCTTGATGGCAATAAGGAAGATAAATTTACTTTTCTCATGGAAGAGCAACACATCTATTTCAAAATGACTTGATAAAGAATGGTATCACTGGGGAGAGCAAACTATTCTAATTAATCTTCCAGTATCAATGGCAATTGCAACTAAAGACTTTCTCCAAAAAATATTTAACCAAATATATGTCCAGCACCTGGCCCAGTTAGTTGACACATAAAATTAAATATGTCATTAATGCATACATAAAAGTATAGATATAGTGTGCAAAGAACTCAAAGGTCACATTTATGAAATGTTGAAAGTAAAACAAAACTATTGAATAGATAAATTATATTTTTATTAAATGTCTCTGTTAATGCACATATAGCTGTTACAATTTGTACCCTTTAACTCATTTTTAAAGGGATGCTTGATTTTTTAACAAGATATAGGAATTATTTTTATATGAAAAAATTTTAAGAACTAGTTTTAACTGTGAGTACAAGGTTTACTTTCTTTTCTTTTCTTTTCTTTTCTTTTCTTATTAATCATTGAGATAGTTTATATCTCAAATGGTATCCCACTTCCCGGTTACCTCCTCCACCAAGACTCCATTCCATGATAACCCACTTCTTGGTTACCAGCCCTCCATCACACATCTGCTTCCCCTCTCCTCTTTGCCTGTATTAGAGTGCTTCCCCATGCACCCATACTTTCCCTCCCTACTGCTCCAGTATCCCAATACACTGGGGCATCAAACCTCCCCGACCAAGTGCCTCGCCTCCCATTGCTGTCAGGCAAGGCCATCCTCTGCTACATTTGTATCTGGATCCATGGTTCCCTCCAGGCACACTCCTTGTTTGGTGATCTAGACTCTGGGAGAACTGGGTACTCAGGCCAGATTATGTTGCTCTTCCAATGGGGTTACAATCTCCCAGCTATCCTCCGGACCTTGCACCAGCTACCCCACCAGGTTCTCTTAGCTCAGTCTGATGTTTGTCTCTAAGCAACCACATCTGCATTGATCAGTTACTGGCCCTACATCCTCAGGAACCACCACACTAGGTTCCTGTCAGCAAGCACCTCTTGACCACAGCAACATTGTTGGGTTTTCTGTCAGATATGATGGTTCCCCAGGTGGGGCCGTCCCTGGTAAGCACTTCCTTCAGTCTCTGTTCCATTTTTTGTCCCTGTTGTTCTTTTGTACAGGAATATTTCTGGGTTAAAACCTTTGAGATAGGTGGGTTTCCCCACCCATCCACCGGGGCCCGTGCCTATCTACTGCAGGAGGTATCTACAGAATCTGTCTCCCCCTTCTCTTTGCAATTAGGCTAAAATCATCTCCGTTGGGTCCTGGGAGCCTCAATTTTCTCTGGAGTCTGGGAACCCCCTGCCATGGCTATTCCCAGTTACTCATCACTCTGTTACATATTTTGCTCGATTTCCTGACCCTCTATCTCTCCACCATATCTTGATGAAGCCACATTTATTCCCTCCCACTCCTTCCTCCATCCCAATTCTCCCTTTCTATCCATGTCCCACAATCATCCTGTTCCCCCATCTGTGCAGGACCGAAGCATTCTCACACTGGTCATCCTTCCTTCTAGGCTCCACATGTTGTGGGGTTGTATTATAGGCATTCTGGGTTTGGAGGCTAATGTCCATGTATTAGTGAGTACATACCGTGCATATTCTTTTTTTCTGGCTTACCTTACTAAGGATATTTTCTAGTTCCAATCATTTCCCTGCTAATTGCATGAAGTCATTGTTTTGAATAGCTGTATTAAATAGTAGTATTCCATTTATGTTTACCATGTTTTCTGTATCCATTCTTCTGTTGAGGGACATCTGGGTTGTTACCATGTTCTGGCTATTATAAATAAGTTTGCTATGCACACACTGGAGCATGTATTCTTATTACATGTTGGAGCATCTTTTGGATATGAGCCCAGGAGTGATATAGCTGGGTCCTCAGTTAAAACTTTGCCAGGAATGGCCAGACTGATTTCCAAATTGGTTTTACCAGCTTGTAGTCCCACCAGCAATGGAGGAACGTTTATCTTTCTCCACATCCTTGACAATATCTCTTACCACCTGCATTTTTTAATCTTAGCTATTATGACTTGTGTGAGATGAAATTTCAGGGTCTTTTTTATTTGCATTTCTGTGACAACTAAAGATGTTGAACATCTCTTTAAGTATTGTCAGACATTAAAGATTCCTTGGTTGAGAATTCTCCATTTAGCTCTGTACTCCACATTTTAATAGGTTTAGTTGGTTCTCTGCAGTCTACCTTCTTGTGTTCTTTGTATATATTTGATACTAGCCTTCTATCACATGTAGGGTTAGAAAATATCTTTTCCCAGTCTTTAGGTTGGGGTTTTGTCCTATTGACACTGTGTTTGCTTTAAAGAAGATTTGCAATTTTTTGAGGTCTCATTTGTGGATTGATGCTCTTAAAGCATGAGTCATTGGTGTTCTCTTCATGAAGATTTTCCCTGTGCCAAGGATTCAAGGCTCTTCCCCACTTTCTCTTCTATTAGATTCAGCATATCTGGTTTTATTTCGAGGTTCTTGATCCACTTGAACTTGAGGATGGTTCAATTTGCATTCTTCTACATGTAGATTTCCAGGTGAACAGAACCACTTGTTTAAAATGCTGTCTTTATAGCACTAGATAGTTTTAGCTTCTTTGTCAAAGATCAAGTGACCATAGGTGTGTGAGTTCATTTCTGGGTCTGCAATTCTATTCCACTGATCAAGTTGCCTTTTCTATACTAAAAATATGCAGGCTTTTTTGGTTCTTTTTTTCAGAGCTGGGGACCCAACCCAGGGCCTTGTGCTTCCTAGGCAAGCACTCTACCACTGAGCTAAATCCCCAACCCCTAATAATATGCAGTTTTAAACACTAATTGATTGCCGCATAATACAGATTGAGGTCAGGGATGGTGATTCCCCAAGTTCTTTTATTGTTGATAATATTTTTTTTGCTGTCCTGGGATTTTTGCTTTTCCAAATTAATCTACAAATTGCTCTTTCTAATTCTATGGGGTTTGAGTTGGAATTTTAATGGGGATTGCATGAGCATGGTGTATCTTTCCATCTTCTAGAGGTCTTCTTTGATTCCTTTCCTCAGAGATTTAAATTTTTTTCATACACATCTTTTACTTGCTTGGTTAGAGTCACACCAAGGTATTTTATATTATTTGTGAGTCTTGTGAAGTGTGTCCTTATCCTAATTTTTTTTCAGCCCTTTTATCCTTTGAGAAAAGAAAGGTTGCTGATTTGTTTGAGTCAAATTTATTTCCAGCCACTTTGCTGAAGTCATTTATCAGCTGTAAGAGCTTTCTGGTAGAAGTTTTGGGGTCACATATGTATCTATTATATTATCAGCAAATAGTGATATTTTGAGTTCCTCCCTAGCAATTTGATTACCTTTGATTCATTTTGCTGTCTAATTGTTCTGGGTATTATGTCGAGTACTATATTGAATAGGTAGAAAGAGAGTGTACAGCCTTGTCTTGTTCCTGATTATAATGGGATTTTTTGGATTTCTTTCCATTTATTTTGATGTTGGCTATGAAACCCATAGCTGCATATTGTTTTTTACTGCATTTAGATATGCACCCTGAATTCCTAAACTCTCCAATACTTTTAACATGAATGTGTGTTGTATTGTGTCAAAAGCTTTTTTGGGATAAAATGAGATGGCCATGTGTTTTTTGTTTGTTTGTTTAGTTTAGTTTTTTTATATAAAGGATTACATTGATAGATTTTCGCATACTGAATCATACCATCATTCCTGGGATGAGGACAACTTGATCATAATGGATGACTATTTTGATGTGTTCTTGGCTTCAGTTTGCAAGAATTTTATTGAGTATTTTTACATCAATATTTATGAGGGAAATTGGTCTGTAGTTATTTCTTCGATGGGTCTTTTTGTAGTTTAGGTATCAGTGTAACTGTAGCTTCAAAGAATTAGGTAGTGTTCCTTATGTGTATATTTTATTTAATAGTTTAAAGAGTTTTGGTATTAGGTCTTCTTTGAAGGTCTCATAGAATCCACATTAAAACTGTCAGATCTTGGGCTTTCTTTGGTTGGGAGACTTCTAATGATTGATATTATTTCCACAAGGCTGTTTAGATGTTTTATCTGATCCTGATTTAACTAACTATGGTAGCTGGTATCTGTCTAGAAAATTGTCCATTTCATCCACATTTTCCAGTTTTGTTGAGTATAGTCTTTTGTATCTCGATTTGATGATTTTTGTAATTTCCTCAGTTTCTGTTGTTATGTTTCCCTTTTCATTCCTGATTTTGTTAATTTTAATATGATTTCTGTGCTCTCTGGTTAGTCTGATTAAGAGTTTATCTATCTTGTTCATTTTTCTCAAAGAACCAGCTCCTGGTTTTGTTGATTCACTGTATAGTTCTTTCTGTTTCTACTAGGTTGATTTCATCCCTGTGTTTGATTATTTCCTGCCATATGTTCCTCTTTGGTGTATTTGCTTCATTTTATTCTAGACATTTCAGATGTGCTACTAAGGTGCTAGTGTATGATCTCTTCGATTTCTTCATGGAAGTACTCAGGGCTATGAGTTTTCCTTAGTCCTGAGCCCTTTCACTGTGTCCCATAAGTTTGGATTGGCCTTTATTTTTATTGAATTCTAAAATGTCTTCATTTTCTTTATGCTTTCACTGACCAAGTCAACATTGATTAGATAGTTTTTCAGCTTCCATGTATATGGGGGCTTTCTGTTGTTTTCATTGCAATTGAAGACCAGCAATAGTGCATAGTGGTCAAATAGAATACATGGGATTAATTGAATGTCCTTGTATCTCCTGAGATTTGTTTTGTGTCTGAGTTTATAGTTGATTTTTGAGAAGGTACTCAAAGTGCTGAGAAGAAGGTATAATCTTTTGTTTAATGGTCAAATGTTCTGTAGATGTTAGTTAACTACATTTGGTTTATAACTTCATTTAGTTTCACTGTGTCTTTGTTTAGTCTCTGTTTCCATAATATATCCATTGGTGAGAGTGGGAGGTTGAAATAACCTACTATTATTGTATGAGATGCACTGTGTGCTTTGTGCTTTAGTAGAATTTCTTTTACTAAAGGTGGTGCCCTCACATTTGTGGTATAGATATTCAGAATTGAGAGTTCATCTTGAGGAGAGTGGAAAGGCAAGATTTGGAACTAAAATCACTTCACGTGGTGATGATAGAGGATTTCAAGAAGGACATAAATAAGTCCCTTAAAGAAATATAGAAGAACACAAATAAACAAGTAGAAGCCCTTAGTGAGGAAACATAAAAAAAAAAAAACCTTAGTGAATTACAAGAAAACACAACCAAACAGATGGAGGCATTGAACAAAACCATCCAGGATCGAAAAATGGAAAAAGAAACAATAAACACATCATGAAGGGAGAAACCTCTGGATATAGAAAATGTAGGAAGGAGATCAGAATTCATAGATCACCAACAGAATAAAAGAGATAGAATTTCAGGGGCAGAAGATACCATAGAAAAAATTGACACAAAAGTCAAATAAAATGTAAAGTGCAAAATGTCCCTAATACAAAATATCCAGGAAATCTAAGACACAATGAAAAAAACAAACCTAAGAATGATAGGTATAGAAGAGAGCAAAGATTCCCAAGTTAAAGGTCCAGTAAATATTTTCAATAAAATTATAGAACAAAACTTCATAACCTTAAAATAGAGATGCCCATGAACATACAATAAGCCTACAGAGTTCCAAATACACTGGACCAGAAAAGAAATTCCTCCTATCACATAATAATCAAAACACAAAATGTTCAAAACAAAGAAAGAATTTAAAAAAAACATAAGGGAAAAAGGTCAGGTAACATATAAATGCAAATGTATCAGAATTATGCCAGACTTATCACCAGAGAATGTGAAGGCCAGAAGATGCTGGGTAGATGTCATACAGATAGTAAGAAAACACAAATCCAAGATCAGGTTACTTAATATTCAGCAAAACTCTCCATTAACATAGATGGAGAAAGAAAGATATTCCATGAAAAAAACAAATTTACACAATATCTTTCCACAAATCCTGCTCTGCAAAGGATAATAGATGGAAAACTCCAACAAAAGGAGGGAAACTTTACCCTAGAAAACACAATAAAGTAATCTTCTTGCACAAAACAAAATGAAGAGAGTGACACAAACATAATTCTACTTTTATAAACAAAAATAACAGGAAACAACAATCATGATTCTATAATTTCTCTTAATATCAATGGACTCAATTCCGCAACAAAAAGACATTGACCAACAGACTGGATACTGAAAGAGAGACCCAGGATTTTGCTACATACAGTGACAAAGACAAACACACTACCTCAGAGGATATGGCTGGAAAGCAAATTTCCAAACAAATGGTGACAAGAATCAAGTTGAAGTAGCCATTCTACTTTCAAATAAAATCAACTTTCAAACTAAAGGTATCAAAAATAAAAAATAAAAATGATACATCATACTCATCAAAGGAAAATTTTACAAAGATGAACTCTCAATCCTGAGTATTTATAGTCCAAATGCAAGGGCACCTACATTCATGAAAAAAACCTTACTAAATCTCAATGCTCACTTTGCACCTCACAAAATATTAGTGAAAGACTTCAACACCCCACTCTGAGGAGTGGCAAGATCCCAGAAACAGACCCAAAGAGAGACATAGAGAAACTAGCAGTAGTTATGAGCCAAATGTAGTTAACTGATATCTACCTTCATTTCAGCACCTCATGGTACCTTTTTCAAAACTAATAATATGATCTGTCACAAAACAGGTCTCATCAAATGCAAAAAGACTGAAATAATCCCATGCATCCTATCAAAGAACAACAGACTAAGGATAGTCTTCTTTAAAAAAAAATCGACAGAGAAATCGACATGGAAGGTTAACAAAGCTCTACTCAATGATAACTTGGTCCAGGAAGAAATAGGGAAAAATTAAAGACTCTAGAATTTAATGAAAATGAAGGCACAAGATATTCAAACTGATTGGAGAAAATGAAAGCAGTGCTAAGATGAAACCTCATAGCACTGAGGGCCTCCAAAAAGAAACTTGAGAGAACATACATTAGCAGCTCGACAGCACAACTAAAAGCTCTAGAACAAAAAGAAACAAATACACTCAAGAGGAGTAGAAGCTGGGCTGGGGATTTAGCTCAGTGGTAGAGCGCTTACCTAGGAAGCGCAAGGCCCTGGGTTCGGTCCCCAGCTCCGAAAAAAAAGAACCAAAAAAAAAAAAAAAAAGAGGAGTAGAAGTTAGGAAATAATCAAACTCAGGGCTGAAATCAACCAAGTAGAAACAAAAAGAACTATACAAAGAATCAACAAACCAGGAGCTGGATCTTTGAGGAAAATCAACAGGATAAATGATCCCTTAGCCAGATGAACCAGAGGGCACTGAGAGAGTATCCAGATCAATAAAATGAAAAGTGAAAAGGGTGACATAAAAACAGAATCTGAGGGGTTGGGGATTTATCTCAGCCGTAGAGCACTTGCCTAGCAAGTGCAAGGCCCTGGGTTCGGTCCCCAGCTCCGAAAAAAGAAAAAAAAAAAAAAAACAGAATCTGAGGAAATTTAAAAAATATCAGATCATACCTCAAAAACCTATATGCATCAAAATTGGAAACTTGGGATGAAATGGACAATTTTCTAGACATATACCAGGTACCAAAGTTAAATGGAATCAGATAAACCATCTAAACAGTCTCATAACTCCTAAGGAAATATAATCAGTCATTAGAAGTCTCCCAACAAAAAAAAAAAATGGCAAGGACCAGAAGGGTTTATTGGAGAATTCTATCGGACCTTCATAAAAGACCTAATACCAATTCTATGCAAAGTATTCCACAAAATAGAAACAAAAGGAACATTACCAAATTCTTTCTATGAAGCTACAATTATTCTTTTACCTAAACCAAAGAAAGACCCAAACAAGAAAGAGAGAGAGAGAGAGAGAGAGAGAGAGAGAGAGAGAGAGAGAGAGAGCGCTGTGGACCAATTTCCCGTATGAATATTGATACAAAAATTGTCAATAACTGGTAAAACCATTCTGGAAATCAGTCTGGAGGTTCCTCAGAAAATTGGACATTGAACTGCCTGAGGATCCAGCTATACCTCTCTTGGGCATATACCCAAAAGATGCCTCAACATATAAAAGAGACACGTGCTCCACTATGTTCATCGCAGCCTTATTTATAATAGCCAGAAGCTGGAGAGAACCCAGATGCCCTTCAACAGAGGAATGGATACAGAAAATGTGGTACATCTACACAATGGAATATTACTCAGCTATCAAAAACAACGAGTTTATGAAATTCGTAGGCAATTGGTTGGAACTGGAAAATATCATCCTGAGTGAGCTAACCCAATCACAGAAAGACATACATGGTATGCACTCATTGATAAGTGGCTATTAGCCCAAATGCTTGAATTACCCTAGATCCCTAGAACAAACGAAACTCAAGAGGGATGATCAAAATGTGAATGCTTCACTCCTTCTTTAAATGAGGAAAAAGAATACCCTTGGCAGGGAAGGGAGAGGCAAAGATTAAAGCAGAGACTGAAGGAACACCCATTCAGAGCCTGCCCCATATGTGGCCCATACATATACAGCCACCCAATTAGACAAGATGGATGAAGCAAAGAAGTGCAGACCGACAGGAGCCGGATGTAGATCGCTCCTGAGAGACACAGCCAGAATACAGCAAATACAGAGGCAAATGCCAGCAGCAAACCACTGAACTGAGAATAGGTCCCCTGTTGAAGGAATCAGAGAAAGAACTGGAAGAGCTTGAAGGGGCTCGAGACCCCAAAAGTACAACAATGCCAAGCGACCAGAGCTTCCAGGGACTAAGCCACTACCTAAAGACTATACATGGACTGACCCTGGACTCTGACCCCATAGGTAGCAATGAATATCCTAGTAAGAGCACCAGTGGAAGGGGAAGCCCTGGGTCCTGCTAAGACTGAACCCCCAGTGAACTAGTCTATGGGGGGAGGGCGGCAATGGGGGGAGGGTTGGGAGGGGAACACCCATAAGGAAGGGGAGAGGGGAGGGGGATATTTGCCCGGAAACCGGGAAAGGGAATAACAGTCGAAATATATATAAGAAATACTTAAGTTAATAAAAAAAAAAGAAAAAAAATTGTCAATAAATTCTTGCAAATCTTGTCCAAGAACACATCAAAATGATCATCCAACATCATCAAGTAGGCTTCATCCCAGGGACGCAGGGATAGTTCAATATACAGAAATTTATCAATGTAATCCAGTATGTAAACAAACTCAAAAATAACCACATGATCATCTCACTAGATGCTGAGAAAGCATTTGAAAAAATTCAACACCCCTTCATCTTAAAAGTCTTTGAGAGAACAGGAATTCAAGGCCCATATCTAAACATAGTAAAAGCAGTATACAGCAAAGCAGTAGCCAACAACAAACTAAATGGAGAGAAACTTGAAGCAATACCACTAAAATCAGGAACTAGACAAGGTTGCTACTCTCTCCCTATTTATGCAATATAATGCTCAAAATTCTAGCCAAAGCAATGAGACAACAGAATGAAGTCAAAGGGGTACAAATTGGAAAGGAAAAGTCAAAGAATCACTATTTACAGATGATATGGTAGTACGCTTAGATGTTCCCCAAAATTCCACCAGAGAACTCCTGAATCTGATAAACAACTTCAGTAAAATAGTTGGGTATAAAGTTAACCAAAGAATTCTCAGCTGGGAAATATCAAGTGGCTGAGAAATACCTAAAGAAATGTTCAACATCCTTAGGCATCAGGGAAATGCAAATCAAAACAACCCTGATATTACACCCCATGCTAGTCATAATGGCTAAGATCAAAAACTCAGGTGACAACATATGCTGGTGAGGATGCGGAGAAAGAGGAATACTCCTCCATTGTTGGTAGGATTGCAAGCAGTTACAACCACTCTGGAAATCAGTCTGGAGGTTCTTCAGAAAATTGGACACAGTACAACCTGAGGACCCAGCTCTACGTCTCCTGGGTATGCACCCAAATGATGATCCAACATATAACAAGGGCACAGGTTGCACTATGTGCATAGCAGCCTTGTGCATATTAGCCATAATCAGGAAGAACCCAAATGCCCTTCAAAAAAGGAATGTATACAGAAAGAGTGGTACATCTATCCAATGGAGTACTACTCAGCTATCAAAAACAGTGATTTTATGAAATCCATAGGCAAATTGATGGAACTAGAATATATCATCCTAACTGAGGTAACCCAATCCCAAAAACATGCGTGTTATACAGTCACTGATAAGTGGATATCAGCTCAAAAGCTCAAATTACTCAAGATACAATCAACAAACCACATGAAGCTCAAGAAAATGGACAATAAGTGTCCATTCTTCAGTCCTTCTTAAAAGGGGGAATCAAAATATTCATATCACCATATGAAGACAAAGTTTGGAGCAGAGACTGAAGGAATGGCCATTGAGAGCCTGCTGCAACTGAGGATGCAGCCCATACACATACGGTCACCAAACCAGACAATATTGTTGATGCCAAGAAGTGCATGCTGACAGCAGCTGGATATAGCTGGATGCTGAGAGGCTCTGCCAGAGCATAATAAATACAGAGGCGAATACTAGCAGCAAACTATTGAACTGAGAACAGGGTTCCCATTCCAGGAGTTAGAGAAAGGTTTGAAGGAGGTAAAGGTACATGCAACCCCATAAGTACAAAAATGCCAACCAACCAAAGCTCTCAGAGACTAATCCACTACCCAAAGTGTACACATGGATAGACCCATGGCTCCAGCTTCGTATGTAGCAGAGGTTGGCCTTGTTGGGCACCAGTGGAAAGTGGAAGTCCTTGGTACTGCCAAGGCTGGAACCCCCAGTGTAGGGGAATATCAGGGTGAGAATTGGAGGTGGTTGGGGAGTTGAATACCCTCGTAGAAAAAGAGGGGTGGGATAGAGGGCTTATGAACAGGAACCTGGGAACTGGGATAACATTTGAAAGGTAAATAAAAATATATCCAATAAAAATAACTTCAAAAAAATAACAACGAAAGACAGAGTTCACCTTGGGAATATTTTCCTTTGATGTGTATGCACTGTCCTTCCCCATTTTTTCATAACTTTGATTAAAATTCTCTTGTGCTGGATAATAGAATGGTCACTCCATCTTGTTTCTTGGGACTGTTTGCTTGGAAAAAAATTTCCCTTATTTTCCTTTCAAATTATGTCTGACTTTGACTCTGAGATGTGTTTCCTGTATGTGGCAAAATGTTGGATCCTATTTATGTATCTAATCTGTTAGACTATGCCTTTTTATTGGGGAATTGAGTCTATTGATGTTGAGGGATATTTGGGACCAATGATTGTTTCTTCCTTCTTTTTTTCTTGTTAAAGGTGGAATTATGTTTGTGTGTCTCTACTTTTGTGTTTGTTGTGAAAATTAATTACCCTCCTAGTATTTTCTTTTTCCTTCTATTATCCTCTGTAAGGCTGGGTTTGTTGAAAGATATTTTTTAAATTTAGTTTTGTATTGGAATACCTTGGTTTCTCCAACTATGGTAATTGCCAGTTTTGCTGTTTGTAGTAACCTGTGCTGGCATTTTTGTTCTTTAGAGTCTTTACGTCATTTGTCCAAGATCTTCTGGCTTTTAGAGTCTCTGTTAAGAAGTCTTAGAAAGGACTGAAAGAGCTTGAAGGGGCTTGAAACCCCATATGAACAATAATGCCAACCAACCAGAGCTTCCAGGGACTAAGTCACTACCCAAAGACTATACTTGGACTGACCCTGGGCTCCAACCTCATATGCAGCAATGAATAGCCTAGTAAGAGCACCAGTGGAAGGGCAAGCCCTTGGTCCTGCCAAGACTGAACCCCCAATGAACGTGATTGTTGGGGGGGAGGGCAGTAATGGGGGGAGGATGGGGAGGGGAACACCCATAGAGAAGGGGAGGGGAAGGGGTTACGGGTATGTTGGCCTGGAAACTGGAAGAAGGAATAACAATCAAAATGTAAATAAGAAATACCCAATTAAATAAAGATGAAGAAAAAAAAAGAAGTCTGGTGTAGTTCTAATAGGTCTGTCTTTATAAGTTACATGACCTATTCCCCTTACTACTTTCAATATTCTTTCTTTGTTCAGTTTGGTCTTTTAATTTTTCATAAGAAGAGAAATGTCTTTTCTGCTCCCATCTTTTTGGTGTTCTGTAGGCTTCTTGTAGTTTTATGGGCATTTCTTTCTTTATGTCAGGAAAGTTTTCTTCTATAATTTTGTTGAAGATGTTTGATGGTGTTTTATGTTGGGAATTTTCACACTCTTCTATACGTATTTTTCTCAAGGTCAGTCATTTCATTGTGTCCTGGACTTCTTGAATAAGAAGATAGGAACTTTTTGTTTTTTGCATTTTCCTTGACTGTCGTACTTATGTCCTCTGTTCTATCTTCTCCCACTGAGGTTCCCTCTTCTACCTCTTTTATTCACTTGGTGATACTTGCATCTGTGACTTCTGTTCTCTTTCATAGGTTTATCCATCTCCATGGTATCTCTGTTTGAGTTTTCTTTAGTGATCTTATTTTCATTTTTAGATCCTGGAGTGTTATGTTGAATTCCTTCACCTGTTTGATTGTGTTCTCTTGAATTTCCTTAAAGGCTTTATGTGTTTCTTCTTTAAGAGCTTCTACTTGTTTATTTGTGTTCTCCTGTATTTCTTTAAGGGAGTTATTTTTGTCTTTCTTAAAGTCCTCTATCATCTTTATGAAATCAGAGTTTAGATCTCAACCTTACTTTATAGGTATGTTGGGGTATTCAGGACTTGCTGTGTTGGGGGAACTGGGTTTCTGATGTTGCTAATTCTAATTTGTTTCAGTTGCTTATAATCATTGCTTGCCTCTCACCATCTCATTATCTCTGGTGTTATTTGGCCTCCCTGTCACTGACTAGAGCCTGTTTTTCCTGTGATCCTGTGATCCTCTGATCTTGTGATACTGGATGTCTCAGAATACCTGGGGAGTTGAACTGTAACTGGGGGCTAGTGGGATTGGATCCAGTGCAGAGGCTCTGGTGCCTGGCACAGTTGGGAAATGGAAAGCATGAGAGTCTTTGGCTAGGCAGAGAATCTACTTCCTGGGTTACAGTGGTCCCAGTAAGAAGGGTTTTGGAGCAGGGTTTAGGTTCTTATCTGTGAAGATGGGTGTGTCAGAATACCTGGTGGTATAGGCTACAACTTTGTCTGGGCTGTGTGGGATCAGGTCTCCATGGTTTACTTTTCACTTGTCCTAGAGAAAATGGTTAAAGTCATGCAGAACCATGTGCCCATTCATTGGTTTCTCATTTCTGGGACACACACAAACACACACACACACACACACACATACACACACACACACACACACACACTTTTTGAAATATCTCTTTTCCAGAATACTACACAAGCAAGCATTATTTAATCCTAGCATACCAAAAGAGACAGGTTTAGGAAATAAGAGTCTCTAGTATATTGAGTGAAAATTAAAATATTAAAGTTGATTAAAAATGAATCATGAATGTCTGTAAGAATTGTGGTTTAATAATTTGAATAAAGTCTGGAATATATATATATATATATATATATATATATATATATATATATATATATATATATATACTCTTGGGATTCTTATTCCTAATGAAACACCAAAAAGGGAGGTCTGAGTTGTATCTGAAGGAAATCTTCAGTCACCATAGGATATAGGATATGTATGAGACTAGAGGAGAATTGAAGCCCCTAGATTATTTTGACATTGTTAGATGCAGACCTATAAATAATTAAGCATATACAGTAGCAGCAATGTTAACCTTAAAGCAAACTACATCCTTAGATAATTGTAGAATATGTTCTAGGTAATAAAGAAAAGCAAACAATACAAGTTCAGTGCCTTTGGAAAGTGAAAGATATGCAGAAAATTGGGGAGAACTAAATCAAGTAAATACTCTCTTACATATTAGTCATAAACTGTAGCAGCAAAAATGCTAATTTTTTGTTTTCCTTTCAGCAAATGTTTATAGTTAAATGTTGAAAATGCATCATCTGTAAGTAATATTCAATTAGAAAAAGAGTGTATCTGAAAAGTCTAAATATGAATTTTTTCTGATATGCCTTATAGATTACTCTGACATTTGGTGTTACTCTCGTGTATTTTCAATCCACAGGGAAGCATCTAACATTGTATGAGACAAGGAAAGTTTTGAGGTAATACAACAGACTGTAATCTAAGGGCCATGCAATAATTAAGTGCAAAATAATTCTTTATTCATTGGTGGAATTTTGAAGAATATGAAAATTAATGTCTATGAAAGTTTTCATCTCCTCTCAATAGACAAGTGATCTAAGAAAGCAAATAGCTCATTCTCTCAATTTATTAGTAGAGAATTAATGCTTAACTTACTACAGTGATCTTTTATGATGTTTCTTCTCCCTTCTCTCTATCTCTCATATTTTTATACTACATTTCTTAATAGAATAATAGCTTCCCATAAAGAAACCAAAGTATGTCCTGTGTGTTGAGAGAGCTTTAAATGTTTAGATATTTGCCACACTAAAATAGTAATTTTTAATTGTCATAGAAGTTATTTTGATTAACAGTGGAGTGCAAATTGATTGAATGTCTCTACACCATTTTCAAAACTTCTTGCAATATAAAACAAAGTAAATGAAACAGGAAAACCTTGAGGCATTCAAAGAACAAGTGTGTTTGTGTCTGTGTGTCTATGTGAGTTTGTGTTTGTATGTCTGTGTGTGTGTCTTTGGGTCTCTGTGAGTTTGTGTGTGTATGTATGTGTGTGTGTGTCTGCATTTATTAAAATGATCTTTAGAATTTTCAAAAGTAAACAGGATATTTCATAAGTAGCTATAGGACCATTGATAATTTCTGCATTTCTAAGTCACATTTTGAAGGCTGTGATTTAGATAAATTAAAAACTCATTTAGGAAGGAATGATGCATAAAATGACTTGTGTACATTTGCCAGAAGAGAGGCTATTTCCGTAATCCAGGTGTAAGATGATGAGCTACAGTTCTAAGGTGGTGGAAGAAAGCACAGAAATAAAATGACACATTTGAAGATGTTTGAGGATGGATTGACAAGATATGATTGCCTGTTAGATAAAAAAAACTGACTAAAGAATGATCTGTATTAAAAAATAACTGTAGAGATATCAAGCTGTGTATAAATGGTATGATTTCTGAAAGCACATTTTTGTTAATTTCCCTAAAGAAAATGGCCATATAGAGACAGGTGGCTTTAATACAGTAGATATAATAATGATTCAGGAGATAACCATACTCATGAACAAATATTAATTATAAGGGCATTCTAAGCCAGTAATTTGGCACTGAGAAGGCTTACTAAATAGTGAATAACAGTTAGCAATCAAGAAAAATATGCCTGTACTTAATGACATTTATTTTAGTGAGAATAGACAGGGAAAAGACACAACCAGAGAATGAATTAATATTCAGAGACACTACAATTGGCTAGAAAATATACATTACAAAATTGGGGATGTTCTCAAGCCCTAGTAACTGAGACATTCTGAGGATCAATCATCTGAGAAGAGAGTCAGCGAAGTCTAACAGTCTAACAGTATACCATCATCGTTAGCCTGTCTGGGGAGGAGCACTCAATGCAGAATGAGCCAGTATTTAAAATATGTAGAAAAGAAGCTCCAGAAAAATAATGGAGAACCCCTAGGATAGGAGGCCCCGCCTGTCAACAATTGTACAATTTAGGCATTTTCCAAGATTTTAAATTATGCTTCTAAGTTGTTTTGCAAACTCATCATTTCTGAAAGCATATACACACATACACAAACACACACACACACACACACAAACACACACACACACACACACACACACACACACACACACACACACACACAAAAGAAACAAACTTTCCCTAAAAAGAGTAAGGATATAGAGAATGGATCTGAAAGTAATTAGAGGGAGTGGTGGAGGTGAATATCTTGAAAGTGCATTGCATGCGTTATCATAAAATTAATTAAATGAGATACACACAAACTATAGTTTATATCTTTCATCAAATAGCAACTTTGCCCATTGCTGCTGCAATTATCCCTAACTCTGAGCTACATACATTGCTCATGCCATCTCGTCATGTCTTTTCATGTATGAGTATAAATGTGCTAATTGAGAATGTAGACTTCCTTGTCATTAAGTCCTTTCAACTGCCAAAATCAAGGGTTTTCTCTAAATTTTTCTGTATTTGTTCTTACAACTTGCTTCACAATGATACCTGAACTTCCAACAGTATCTAATATTTAAGGTTTTGTCTTTCAGTTGTGTCTTGGTCTTGATTCAACACCTACAGCAATAACAAAATTCTTCAGCTCAACGTTTTCATGTCATTTTAAAATGCTACATCCCATAGATGAAGCCGAATATATTATATCAGAAGTTATTACACTGAATATATATATACATATATATATATATATATATATATATAATATGGAATGACAAGATTTTATACACATATATATATAATGTTTATATTTATAATCACACATGTTTACTATATGGAAGTAATTAAAGAAAAAAGGGTATGAACTTCAAAGAGAGCAAGATATTCTTTTACATTGAAGGTTTGAGGTAGGAATTAGTAGGGGATGATGTCAATCTATCTCAAAAATATCTAATAAAGTTGTCTGTAACAATTATTTTCCCTATAATGTTTGTGGTTATCTATGTTACTCCATTTTGTTTTACTTCCTTGTTTTAATGAAAATAAGACTTGGTAGCAGAAGGTTATTCAGTGCTCAAAAACTCTTGTGTACAAACCTGATGTCCTTGAGTTAAATTCCTTGAAGCCACGTCAAGGTAAAAAGACCTGAGAAATTCACAGGTACTCCTTGTTCTGTATAACCTACATTTGCATATGCATACATCTTGCATGTGTACACATATGTTGCTTTTACTTTTAATACACAAAAATTAGCTATTAGTATCTATTAGTATTGCTTAACATTGGGAATGGTTAACATTTTGGTTTTTATTCATTCTCTGTGACTACTTTGTTGTTTATATTTGTAATCAATATGATTTATCCAGAAAATAAAAGAAATGTATTTTCAAGTATCATCAATTTTAATTCATTATTTTAAAATTGTATAATATATACTATTTTGTACTTTTCTTCTCGAGCAAAGTTCACCTTTTAATAGATACATATTCAAAAGAAGCTTTTCATTCTATTTTAGAGCATCGTTTTCCTGTTACATATGCATAGGTTTTGTTAATTTTAAAAAAAATCATCAATATTTCAGAGTTTACATAGTTTGTTAATTTTATATTTAAAATTGTTAAACTTTCTTGTTAATATAATAATGCATTTCAAATTTCCAATTCGAAAATTTTTTAACATTAGTTTTTAAATTACTTTATTTGAAATTATAACCTAAATATGTTATAATTCTCTTTGCTTTCCTTCTCCAAACCTGACTCAGCCATATCTAATGGGAACAGTAAAAGTCTTAAAGCCATCACAGCTGCTTGACAAAGATCTAGCAAAGCTGACCTATATGATGCAGTGGCCACCGTATCTTGTTACACTTTTGGTCTTCATCTGCACATCTTATAGATTTGCCAAATCTTTAATATCTGTACACCATTGGATGTTGGATTGATGTGAAATTTCTTATGAATTATTTCTGCCTTCTTGGAGTACTGCTTCTAATCTTCTTAGGAAATCCCTGAGCATACTACTTCTCCACTTTTATGGAAGTTCTTCTTATCTGGCCCTACTTAATGGTATTCCTTGTGCTCTGGAGGGTATGACTCACATGACCAGGGCAGAGATCTCCTTATAATTCTGGCTCCAAGAAACTCTTGTAACATCTTCACCTGTACTTACTTAGGAACAAGATAATCAGAATAAACTTAAAAAACTAAACAGATTCAATGTACTAGAGGAATTGGCAGAAGATCAAGTCTCTTCCTATTACATATTCAGGTATATTTATGGTATGTATGATTGGAGGGGCAGCATATGAAGGAAAAGATACAGCAATAATATTAGAGTGGATGGAGTCATCTCTGCCCTACACAAGTGCTTATACTGTTGACCCTGAATGATGTCGAAAAAAGATAAAGAATGAAGTTCTAAGACCCCCTTTTCTTAGAAAATTTTGCTTATGCAGGCCTATAGTGGTATAGTATGTCCAAGGAATAAAGGAATACTATGATTAGACATATATATATATATATATATATATATATTGTATACAGTTATAAAATATGGACGTTGTATTATGTCAGAAGTTGAGTAATAACTATAGTAGCTTTGGCCTGAAGTTTTTCTAGGACTTAGCCACAGTTGGTATTTCAATCGTTAAAGATTGATAATACACTACTTGGAACATGGTAATATGCCCGAGGTGGCTTGGAGATTTTCTTTCTGTTTAGTGCCCTTGAATTAAAAATCTCTCATAAGTTGAGTTGATGAGAGAAATAGTTGTAAATGATAACTATTTTATAATTGTTTATCAATGAAAACAACCCTTATGACAAAGTGGAACATAAAACATATATATATATATATATACATATATATATATATGTATATATATATACATATATATATAGAGACAAAAATGATATGATATGTTTTAGAACAGCATGTGTCTATCCCTGCTTAATGAGTTATGTATAAATAAGAGAGCAATCTGATTGACAATCAGTCAAGCTGTAGGATTCTCCCAACTACAGTGCTACTCATTCCTCATTCACTTGCTCCTTACCTTCTCTATGAGAACTGGTCATTGCCCAGACTAACCCCTGGCATGAATCCTCCAATATATCATCCTTCCTCCCTTTTAAATTGTAGACCATTTTTCCACTATTTTTACACACATTTGTGCGAGCATGTACACATAAACATACCAACATAAATATCATTTACATAAATATTATTAATACAATCTCATATTTCTGCCTAGTGTTACTCTTACGTATATTATAAACAATAAGCATTTGGTACTGGATATACAGTTGATGTGCTCTTCACTGGGTAAGACTATTTCTCCCACTCCAATAATTCTGGAGGGGAGGATCTCGCTGATTCTGTAGTCCGACTGTGTTATCCATCCCCTAAGGCCTATTTTGTTTGGCCAAGGATGCACCTACCCTGGTAGAAACTTAATAAGCAAGGGTCAGGATACCCACAAGGGGGCATGCCCTCTCGGTGGAGAAGGGGAAGTGGATAGAGGAGGGTGTCTGTGAGAAGGGACCTGGGGGGCATTGTTTGATATAAATAAACTAAAAAAATAATAACAATAACAATAATACTTAAAAGAACAACAATTTCCTTAGCTGCCTGAAGTTTTTTATGTAAGTTTTGAATTCTTGGGCCTTCCCCTCTTCACATTAGCATGTTTCTAACTGTTGTCCTTGTTCAGAGTATCTCTAAGTATTCATGGTGGTGAAACTTTTTTAATTAGTATTGCTTTTGATATTTCTGGGAGAATAATCTCCTAGCAAACTTTGATTCTCTGACTCTTACACTTTTTCTAATCCCTCTTCTGCAACGATCCCTGAGCCTTGGGTAAGGCAATTGTTTCACAGTTGTATTGATTTAGACAGATACCTATAATTCAGATTTTGGGTTCGGTATGGTAATCTGTAATGATCTTGTAGAAATAGAAGTTTCATTGATGAAGGATCAGGACTACACTTATCTGTGTGTATAAAAACAAAGATTTAGAATGTAGTAAGGAATTACGCTTGTTTAATAAATGACTTGTTTAGTTAGTTCTCCTTCAAGACCCATGTCTCCACTAGTCCTGGTAAGAGATACATGCCCAGTATGATGCATGGCTTTCTTCTTATTGATTGGTTTGTAAGTAGAGTTAGAGAGCTCCTGGTTACTACCAGGGCATGTTTGCCAATACTGTACTCTTCGGGTTATTGCAGCATGTTTGACATTGCCACAGTTCATAGTCATTTTAGCTGGGTAGGATTATTTGTTGCTTCTGTCCTTTGAAAGCTTATATGGCATCTTCTGCTGTCAGGAATGCCATTCTCAGGTAGTAGACATTCAAGTCAGTTCTATCTCAGGTGCCACTGAACCCAGGCTCCTTTGTGCACAGAACTTTCAGGAATAGAGATTTGCCTTCCACCTCTGGGCTACATCCAAGTGTTATAAACAAACAAACAACAACAGCAAATTAGTTTTGGCAGTCTCTTGGTCAGCCCTTACAGGCAAATCCAAAGAAGAGATCTTGTGCCTGTTTTTGTTTGTTTGTTTATCAGGTTTGTTTCCTGTTGCTTTGTTTGTGTGTTTATTTTAGTTTTGGTTTGTTTCTTTTTATAACTTTATTTAATCTTTTTTTCTAATTTTTACATGTTGATGGTCTCATATCAGCTATTGTATGCTGCCTGGTTGATGATACAATGATTGAAAGATCTCTGCGGTCCAGGTTAATTGAATCTGCTGGTCCTCCTACAGGGTTGCCTGCCTCCTCATTATCTTCCAACTATTTCCTAATTCAACTTCAGGGGTCAGCAGCTCCTATCAGTTGGCTGGATGTAAATATCTGCATCTGACTATTTCAGCTACTTGTTGGGCCTTTCGCGGGGCAGTCATGTTAGGTCCCTTTTTGTAGGTACTCCAGAACCTCAGTAATAGTTCTCAGGCCTTGGGCTGGATCTAACTTTGGTCCTGTCACTGGATCTCCTTACCTTGAGTTCTTTTTCACTTTTGTCACTCTAGTTCTTTCAGACAGGAACAAGAATGGGTCAGAACTTTTGACTGGAATGGTAACCTTGATTCCTTTTCTTTCTGTGGGTCTTTACGAGTTAGTTCCCTCTACCCACTATAGGGCATATCATCTAAGGTCCCTGCATTTGAGTCCTGTGAGTCTCTTGTCCTTTTTTGTGATAGCCAGAAGCTGGAAACAACCAGGATTTTCCACAATAGAAGAACAGATACAGAAAACGTGGTTCATTTACACAGTGGAATACTACTCAGCTATTAAGAAAAAGGACAGCCTGAGTTTTGCAGGCAAATGGATGGAACTAGAAAATATCTTCCTGAGTGAGATAACTCAGACCCAAAAGGATATGCATGGCATGCACTCACTGATAAGTGGATATAACAAAAAAAATTACCCAAGATACTATTCACAGAACTTAAAAAAGTCAGCATGATGAAGGACTCATGTGAGGACACCTCAATCTCACTTTGCTTTTAATTGTTGTTTTTTGTAGTTGTTGTTGTTATTTTGAGGTGTAATTATCAGCCCAAAGGAAATAATTTAAATTATATTGGTAGATTTAAACAAATATATATTAAACATTGTTGTGGGGTTGAGAGTAGTATAATTGCTTGTGACAATTACAGACATCCTTATTATCATTCCTTCCTATTTTCACCTTATTCTAACTTTATTTTCTGCCCTCTTCCCTAATTAAAGTCAGTCCCAGTCTTTCCAATTCCTGACCAGATCACCTTTACCTTGCTATTTTCCTCTCTGTTGCTGCATTACTCTTCTTACCACCATGGAAACAGTTCCTCTTTTACTTTTCTGGTTTCTGCAGTTATTCTGATAATTGTCCTTGTATCTGAAGATATAGAGCTAGAAACCTTGGATCAAAGGAATCACAAGAGAAACATATTTTTTTTCTGGGTTTGGCTAACCTCACTCAGTATCATCTCTTCTAATCCTACTAATCCTACCTATTTTGTGTGAAAAGTTCTGTAGACTTACATTTTTCAAAATCTACTTTGAATAAAGGTTCTCAAACTTTTTAACTCCCTTCTAGCCTACCAACTAAAAGTAGAGAAGAAAAGATGGTTCATAGGACATGGAATCTAGAAATAGTTCTCTGGAGTGATTCCAATATCCATTTGTCAGGATACAGGCAGTCCAGTTCAGTCATGTCAGGATACTAAACATGAATCAGCTGTAATGGGATGATCCAGCAGAAACAGCCAGGCCTCTGCTGAATCAGCATGAATCAGTAGGAGCAACCAAATCCAGCCGGGACACCAGGAGAACTTCCCTGCCATACTTTCCCCAACAAAGTGAATATCAGTGAAGACAAAGACACAGGACCAAAGAAGAAGTTTCAAAGCTACCTATGGAAGCACTACCACTGTTTGTTGAGTCTCTCCAAACATCAAGTGTCCTCCTATGGGTCTTGCCTTAGCAAAGCACCAGGTGAGACTATATCAGCAAAACAGCAGGTAAAGTCTACATCACCTACCATAAGAAACATCCACTTCCAAGTCTACTGATCCATCTTTCTTTACAGTTGAACAGTGTGTATGTGCCATATTTTCCTTTTCCAAGTCTAAGATGCATTTTGTGAGCAATATTCTGTTAACACATGAATTGATAGTGAACCTGGAAAATATTAATGGAAAAGCCTTTTACTTGATGATACTGAGTCTGTAGGGTCTGTTAAATATGGAAATATCAAGATTTTTTTTCTAAAGATTCTTATTGAAATTTCAATTATGTTTTTTATAATATGTGAATGCTCTATTGACTGATAAATATTATGAATAACCCTAGATTTCTGGGGAGAAAATGTAGTTCAAAATTATCACAATACAGTGTTTTATTATTTTTCTTTATTTTTACATATTAAATCTCCATAATCTCTTTTATGATTTTTCAATTCATACAAATTTCCTCATTTGATGAATATAGATAGTATTTACTACCTATCAACCTATATCCACCAGAGAAAACTCTCTTTACATCTCAATATCCATAGGCACTTCTCAGTTGGAAACCAATATTAAGATGAAAACTGAATATAACAAGCATGAGTTTATGAATATACAAACAACAGTTTCTGCCTTAAGTAATAACATGGCAAAGTATTTAAGGTGAGGAAGTATGAAGGAGCAAATTTAAATCAACATGAGAATATTAGCATTATACTATAAAATCAGTTTATTTTTCTCTAATAAGTAATTACGTCTAACATTAAACACATCAAACTTGATTTTTATCATAATCAAAAGCAATAACTTAATGTAAAAATAAAAACAATTATGCAACTGACGTTATATTATCACAAGACTTTTAAAAACATAATTTAATATTTTATATATAAACCTTATTTCTAAATTTTACATGTACACATTATAATTGACATGTGTTATCTCATATATAGAGACTTATACAAACACTGTATCTTTAAACAAATGCACAGACTGAGTTTTTGCTTTTAGTATACAAGTGTCATTTGTTTGTTTGTGTACAAATATCAACTTGAATATAAATGACATTTGACCGAATTGGAAATTTTAATATTATTGAAGACCAGAAACAAACATGAACATTTTCACTTGAATTCTGATAAATATTTCACTTTGAAGGGAAATTCCATAAAGTTAATAAGTATTATATGGCAAATATCACATAGCTGAAGTGTTAGAAAGAAGTCACAGTGCTTAAGAACTTTGGTCGCTTTTCCAAAAGACCTGAGTTTGATGCCTAGGACACTGGTGCTCACTAATACCCAACTGTTTATAGAGTTTATAGTTATGAATGTCAAAGGACTATAGTTTTGGTTGCATGTCCTATAAAGAATAAAAACAGTATGTACCACATTAAAATGACTGCAGTAATGGACAGGAGATATGAAAAACCGTGATAATTTATAAATAATTTAATTATCACTCTTATTATAATCTGAGTGCTTTGACATTGTCTACAATCCTACCACTGCATGGGATGAGGTAAAGGGTTGTCACATTTGACCACATTAGATACTGTAAGCAAACTGGTTTATGGTGAGTTGAGGCAATCATGAACTGTGTAGAAATTTCCTATCACAAAAATATGATTATAAACCCATACAATTTTTCTTTTCAAATGTGTATCAGAAAAATGCATATTGAAATGATACTGTACCAGTAGAATGAACAAGATAATATCAACCTGGTCAGACATTAATTAGGTATAACTTCTGAGACATTTTAAGAAACAGTAATTATAACTTAAAATAACATCATATACTATAATTTTTCAAGCACCTATAATTACTGGCAACAAAACAGAAATAAGTATTCTTTGATGTGTAAATGAATGCTACATAGATTTTCAACTTTGATACAAAGCAGGAAATCCCCAAATAGTGTAAATTATTAATTTCCTTTGAATGATTTTGTAGCTCTAAATATTTCAAAGGTTAATCTGTTGTAAATATAGGAATAAAATGAATATCATAGTTGCAGAAAAAACACAAAACGTTCATGATGTGATATACACAAATCAGCATACATTTTCACGTGAAAATTGACAAATAGTTCATTTTGAAGGGAAAGTTTGTATTGTTTAGTAAGTATTATAAGACAAACATCATATAACTGAAATGTTAGAAAAATGTCACAGTGGTTAAAAGCATTGGCTGCTTTTCCAGACAAGCTAATATTGATGCCTAACAGACTGGTACTCACTAATACCCAACTGTAACTCCTGTCCATTGCATACGGCACCATCTTCTGATCTCCACAGGTATTTTCATGAAGGCACACAGACAATCAAACCATATACATAAGATATAAATAAAGTCTCCCTACACCCTGCATTTAATCGTTTATTCTCTTTCAAAAATCATTAATCTTTACTCTTTGCATATTATCTTGTCTTGTAATGCAAGAATAATGGAAATAAGTATTAGAAGAACAAAATTCAGTTCATAAAACTAATTATGACCAAGATCTTTTACCATGATGCACACATTTCTTTTAAGCCTTTGACTTTTCTAACTTTAGGAATAAACTGTTCAGGAGACAACTAAACAAAAGTTGACGGCTTTAGAGAACATACACTTTGGTTTCTGAGTTTAGAAAGATAGATTTTTCATATTATCCACTAGTAATATTGAGATAGAGAAGGCTTATTGCTTGGAATTTGAATTATTTGTACATCATGAAATTATAGACAAGAAACACAAAATTCTGAGATGCTGCCATACAATAAAAACAATTCAGTTTTATGAAGAATATATATTCAGCGTGATTGAAAGTAATTGAGTTTTGTAAGAACTTCAAATCCCTGAATTAAACTTAATACTTAATGGTTGATTATTTTATAATCTCTTAAATATTGAACTATATATAATCAATGCTGGTATTTTACTTCTAAAATATTTTTTACTTTTTAAAAATGGGAACCCATATATTTTACAAAAAGTACAATTTTATAATAATGTAGAAACAATGATATTTTCATTCATGACACAAAACCTGAACCACTGTTTTTTTTATGGTACAGCTCCTATTTTCTTCAGGAATACTTCCTCTGGGTTAGCCTTCTCTCATGGCCATCTCAGCTAATCTATCAAGTCTTTGTTCTGTCAGCTCTGTTTAAGGTAAATGTCCTGCCAGTAGTTTGTTGATCTATCATCTCCTGTTTCACTTGAAAGTAAAGGTTCTTTTTGCTGCTACTGCTTCAATTTATTTCTCTTTCTTTGTGCTTTCAGCTTTCACAAAGATACTTCCCATATTCAGCTGTGTACAAGCAGGAAGAACAATGATTGAGATTTTGTTTTTGTTGTTTGCTGTTTTTTGGGTTTTTTGTTGTTGTTGTTGTTTTGTTATTTTTTTGAAATGTCAGGTAAATTTGGAAGAGAAGAGTGGTAGAAGAATATGGAAATATTGGAAGTGTAGGAATGGGCTATTGATTTAACCAAAACATTAGATATGTGTATGAAATTATCAATAAAAATAAAGAACAGTATTTAATAGACAGACAAGGGCTACATAGATAATCTACATAGCTTGTGGAGTCATTTAGTACACTTTAACCAAGATCTTGAAAGGTGATTTCTTATGCCTGAATTTTTTAAAAATCTACAGTTCCCGAAGGGATGGTTGTACGTTCAAGTACCTTTAACATATTTTAACGAGAGAGAGAGAGAGAGAGAGAGAGAGAGAGAGAGAGAGAGAGAGAGAGAGAGAAAGAGAGAATGGAATGATTGTGGGTCCTTCTTTGTTAAAAACAACCCACAATTATGATACAGAACACAAGACACAGGAGAACTGAAATTACTTAAACTAAATATTTTATGAAAGCTTTTCTTGCTGTCCAGATTCCATATTCCAAAAAAAATACTATACAAGAGGTCATGGGAGATAAGCAATTAATGAATTTTACTCAGATATAACATCCATGAATAATGTCAATTACCAGCATGCCAAATATGCATAAAAGTGTAAAAAGTGATACTTGCTGCCAACAAACACCTGTCTAATTGGACTTGAGGATCGTTCATCAGGAAGGAAATAAAATAATGTCTCTTATAAGAAAATTACTTGTTTCCTGAGGTCATGAAACTTGGGAAAGAATTTTCTGTTGCTGCTTTGCTAGACTAGAATAATTAATTAATACACCTAAAGCTTATATATAAGTACAGCTACCTCAAAAAAAAAAGCCTCTGTTTACAGCAAATAGAAACCAGCACAGAAAATCACAACTGAACAGAACGTAAAGATCAACAGATCAAAGGGAGCCCAGCCCAGTGTCTGTAATATACTATGCTGTGAGTTCATGAATAGAATAGCAAAAAGTGTATCATTAGATATTTTTATATCATAATTTTTAAAGTGGAAGATTAATATATACTAGAACAAAATGACAGAAGCAAACACAATATATACACATAAATTTTGAAGATAAAATCCTACTATATAGAAAAAGGGAAATGAAAATTATCAAAAGAGCCTTCCCTTTAACAGTATTTAATATGTATTAACACTCCTTATTAATTTGCAAAAGAACTAATTTATACAAAAGGTTTTTAACAAAATAAAATAACAAAGAGTGTCTTCCACAGTTATCAATTCTTCTACAAATTATTATCAAATTATCATCAAATTATTATCAAATTATCACTTGAAAGCTACTAGATTCTTGAAAATAGACCTTTAAAAGCATGACAGTATCAATTGCTTAAGGGAACTTAGACCAATCAGGCTTATTATTATACACTACATGCAAAATATCATAGTCATGTTGAAAAACAGTTTGACATTTTCTTGCAAAGAGAAACAAATAGTTACCATATGGACTAACAATTCTCTTTCTAGGTATTATACCAAGAAACATGAGTTCATGTACTCTTAAGAACCGGCACACAAATGTTCATAGCAGCTTTATTCATAATAGCCAAAAATTAAAAATCAACTAAGTTCCCCATCAGCACAAAAAATATCTTCTGGAATTGGATAATTTCATCATCCAAAATGTGAAGCTTTTTCTGAGGCATTGTCTAGTAGAGTAGATATATCAGATATATACTGAGTGTTTTAGTTCATACAACATTATAAATACCAAGTTATTTTAGAAAGAAAATATAGGAAAATATCATCCTGAGTGAGGTAACCCAATCACACAAAAACACACATGGTATGCACTCATTGATAAGTGGCTATTAGCCCAAATGCTTGAATTACCCTAGATGCCTAGAACAAACGAAACTCAAGACGGATGATCAAAATGTGAATGCTTCACTCCTTCTTTAAAAGGGGAAAAAGAATACCCTTGGCAGGGAATAGAGAGGCAAAGATTAAAACAGACACAGAAGGAACACCCATTCGGAGCCTGCCCCACATGTGGCCCATACATATACAGCCATCCAATTAGACAAGATGGATGAAGCAAAGAAGTGCAGGCCTACAGGAGCCGGATGTAGATCGCTCCTGAGAGACCCAGCCAGAATACAGCAAATACAGAGGCGAATGCCAGCAGCAAACCACTGAACTGAGAATAGGACCCCCGTTGAAGGAATCAGAGAAAGAACTGGAAGAGCTTGAAGGGGCTCGAGACCCCATATGTACAACAATGCCAAGCAACCAGAGCTTCCAGGGACTAAGCCACTACCTAAAGACTATACATGGACTGACCCTGGACTCTGACCCCATAGGTAGCAATGAATATCCTAGTAAGAGCACCAGTGGAAGGGGAAGCCCTGGGTCCTGGTAAGACTGAACCCCCAGTGAACTAGATTGTTGGGGGGAGGGCGGCAATGGGGGGAGGGTGGGGAAGGGAACACCCATAAAGAAGGGGAGGGGGGAGGGAGATGTTTGCCCGGAAACCGGGAAAGGGAATAACACTCGAAATGTATATAAGAAATACTCAAGTTAATAAAAAAAAAAAAAAAAAAAAAAAGGATTAGCCGCTGAGAAAACAAGTTACAAATACATTGGCGGATTTGGAATAATTGATACAATGCTGTTAGTTTTGATTTTACTGCTGTTTTATAGTTTAAAATCCATTAGGCTTATAATTTATTATAGTAATTAGCATGCATTAATACAGTTCTTTCCTAATGTACAAATAAGGCTTATTGTAATGTTGATTTCAATTATAGGAGAACACCTAATGTGATTGCTATCACAAACAAACCTTTAAGTAGGTAACACATTTATTTAAACTGTGTTTTCTAAGTGGCAATACACTCTATAATACATGTTTTTTTTTACTGAAGAATTATGGTATGCTATTAATGAATCCCTTGTTTCTGCAATTAAAATGACTTTCTTTTCACATATGGATACTTGTGAACAGTGTTGCAAAATCAAAGTAAAAGTGAGAAGACTAGTCAGAAAAGGTGATTCAATTGGATGATAATGAGCAAAGTACTTTGAAGTACACATGAATATATAGAACAGTATAATAATAATAACATGCTGTAGATTAATTAAAATATAAATATTCATACAAATATTAAAAACTATTTTTTCTTATATAAAACAGAAAAATGCAAAATGGAATGACTCTAAATTTAAGAAAGTTAAGTAAATTTGAGCTTCATACCCATGAATTATAACATAAAGAAACATATATATATATATATATATATATATATCCTTAATTTAAAAGACATTTAATAGTCTCAATGTAAGGCCTTTTGCAAATTTGACAATGCAGAAGGAGGAATGTATGTGGAGAATAAGCAGGACTAAGAGGGGTGAAGGAAGAAGTGTAGGAGCCCAGATAATGATAGAGAATTGTGAAAATGTCATAAGAAAATCTCAGAATACTTTTCTGAGCACTACATTCTATAAATGTCAATTACATCATACAGGATCTATAAAGCAGATGAATTAAGAAAACCAATCCATGTCCTAAGGAATTTACATAAAAAATTTGTTACATACAGTTCATGTTTTGAAAGGAAGAATGAATTTAGAAATGTGAAATAACAAAAGCAGATGAGAAATACTTTTGGAAAAGAAGCAAACAACCAAATACAGAATATGTGTCAATATTAAAGACAAGAAAAGGTTATAATAGCAGAATGGTAGATAAGGTCAAAACAACAATTTAAAGACCTATATAATATGTACAAAGAGTGAAGTTAAGACTACATGAAGTGGAAGGATGTAAAATAAAACCTACAAGTATAAACAAATTAATTGATGAAAATGTCAAGGATTTCTAAATATGCAGAAAGTAGACATTTCTACACAAAAGAACATTGAAATTGTCTCATATAAATAATAGAACCTGGATATGACATATTGTAAAGAAAATATAAATTTTAATGTAAATCAACAGTCTTAATAGCAGTATGGGAAAATAACTATTGTCAAATATCTCATAAGCTACTTTAAACTTTTTAAAAATGTTATTGAATATTTGAGAATTTCACGTCATACATCCTAATCATATAATCATATATATTCCCAAGTCTGCCCAGGTATGGACCTACCTTATACTTTCTAAAAAAAAAAAAGAAGAAAAGAGGAAAAAAAGGAAGAAGAGGAGGAAGAGGAGGAAGACCAAAAATGATAATGACAACAGCAACAACAACAACAACAACAACAAAAACTAGTCAAATTAATGTTACTCTTATATTCATTAGAATGTGGTCAAACTCCAGGTGGCCAAGCCACTAAATAATTTCCCACCCACCAGAAGCTATCAGTTCTGTGGATATATACTTCAACATCCTTATCACAATTTTTAGGCATCCTTTTTGATGGTTCTCTGTCTAGAATGTTACTTATTTTGGGAACAGTGGGTTAGTGATGGAGATAAGGGCTGTCAAAGAAGCTCTCTCTCTCTCTCTCTCTCCTCTCTCTCTCTCTCTCTCTCTCTCTCTCTCTCTCTCTCTCTCTCATGCTCTTTCTCTCATTATTGATAGCACTGCAAGGGTAGCAGCTTTCTCGCCCTTTACAGTCAATGGGTCCATGGATCATGATCTTCTACATGGTTTCTCATGGAAGTACTAACCACAATCACCTGAATAGTATCTGGATGCTGTACACACCACATATGTCAACACAGACTTCTGCTTAGACAGCCACAATCATAGTTCTTGTCATGAACCATTGATCATGGACATCAACATGCCCTCAAGGGCAGCAGGGGCAATGGACTGCAATATGATACCAGGGAGGAGCATGGACCCAGACATCGACACTGCCTTAGTGGTCAGTGCAGAGCAATATTTTCCTCACTGGCAGTCCAATCCACTTTGCTTTGGGCAGCTGAACAGACCATAGGCATTGACATGGGCCTGACTGCATTAGGACCACGGACTATCAAAAACATGAAGCATCTATTCCCATCCTGAAATAAAGTGATACCTCCAAACAAAAGTAATACTTCTGGAAGGTTGTCTCAAAATTAATGTGGGAGTAATGGAATTTTTAAAATTGAAAGAAACCAAGGCAATTTACATCCAGCAAAAGCCATCAACAAATAAGATGCTCAAAGAAATACTGCATACGGACGAATAAAATAAAGAATATCACCATGAAAGAAATTTTAAAATAGGAATTCCTAAGTAAATGAAATATCAAATGGAATCCAGTATGCCCAATGTAGTAGCAGCCATCCTACCATACTCTGAGGAGAGGGAAAAGGGAGCAACAGTTATTCAGCCAACCACAAAAGAAACCTATAGGGAATTGCAAATCCCTCCTCTAAACAATAACTTTAAATGAATATTTTCACAGTTTACATTTTAAAAGATTCAGAGTTGCTATCTCTAGTAAGCAGAATGAAAAATCTATTTTCTGTCAAAGATATTAAAATCATAGTCAATGAAATACTTGGAAGGCAAGGGAAGATAGATCTTTCGGAGTTTAGGGCAAGCCTAATTTACAGAGTTAATTATTGGACAACCAGGGTTACAGAGAAAAATACCCTGTCTCAAACCAAAGCAAACTAAATTAAAAAAAAATAATCCAGAGAGAGGAGAGGAAGGGAAAGGGAGAGGGAGAGGGAAGGGAGGGGAGGGAGAGGGGGAGGGAGGGAGAGAGAGAGAGAGAGAGAGAGAGAGAGAGAGAGAGAGAGAGAGAGAGAGAGAGAGAGCGAACTGAATTGTCAAGTAAATAGAAGTAGGAAACCAACTTGTATCTATCACAGATTTTGTATTGTACTTTTTCCACACACCCCCTTTTTTGTACTTTTTTAAATTTTGCTGTGTGGCTTCAGTGTGAGGATAATGTTTGAAATATTACAATGAGCTTTGAAATAGGGCCTTCTCTTTTCTCTGACAGGTTCTGCCAGACTAATCCAGATACAAATACTAACAGCCTACCATTGGACTAAGCATGGGGACACCAATGAAAGAGGTAGGGGAAGAACTGAAGTAACTGAAGGGGGCTGAGACCCCATAGAAAGAATTGTATCCACTAACCAAACAATCCAGATAACCCAGGTACTAAACCATCAACCAAAGTATACACATGGAAGGATCTATGGCTTCAGATATGTATGTAGCCGAATATGGCCAATATAGCATCAATAGGAAGGGATGCCCTTGGGTCTGTGGAGGTTTGATGCCCAAGCATAAGTGAGTGCTAAAGCAGTGAGACCAGAGTAGATAGAGGAGCACTATCCTCTATGAGGATAGAGGTAAAGGGGAGGGGAAAGAAGGGAGATGAGATGTGGGGTTATGGAGGGGAAACAGAGAAGGAAGATGTCATTTGAAATGTAAATGAATAAAATGATTAATAAAATAAAAAGAAGAAATAAGACCTTGCCTTATTTTTTGAGAAATTTTAACAATTGGTCTTGATTATTTAAATAGTAGGAAATTGCAAACGAATTCATTTTTATCCTCATTGAACTGATCCTTGTTAACAGTAGGAGACATGCCTAGTTATTCTGCTTCTTTATCATTCATTCTTGTATTGTTCTAGAAAATGATCAACTTATGACAGGGTATGCAGGTTGTTGGAAGTAATTCTCATAACACCGATAATATTTTTCTTTCTGTTACCATATTTGTGGTATTTTTATTTCATGTTTTATTCTCCTAATTTAAATGTGGTATCTTTTCTCCTGGCCTGAAGAAGAATTTGTCAGTTTTATTTCTCAAGTTATACTGATTCTTTGTCACTCCTGTATCCATTGAAACTCAGGGCATTACAAAGTGTGTAGTTCTTTCTTATTCATCTGGGTGTCCAGGGTCTTATGCTCTTTGTGCCTTTCTACTACTGCAGTATCTGAAACAATTGTCTGTTTAGGGTACAATCTGTAGTAGACAGATAGAAGAGAAATTATGTAAAAGTCCATATCTAAAACTATATTTTAACTATATAAAATTTTGATTATTAATATTACCTGTACAAGCTCTTTCTACAAAGAGTTTAGTATTTGTGTTCTATCTAAGACACCAGATGAAATGAAAGTCACCAATGACTTATGCATTGGTATAAGTATACATTTTATTCAGCCTAATACCAGTGTACTACATGTTTCTTATAGTTATAGTCTGCTTAATCAAGGCACGCATGGAACAGGTGTCCCCAGGTAACTTAAATTTGCTTATAATCTGCCAGAACTATATGATCCCTTGTATTCCAGTCACCTCCTGTTGATTTCTTAAACACTCAAAGAACAAAGTCAAGAGACTTTTAATTAGAAAAAAGGAATAAAATTCATGGGACAAGTACAAATTACAGCCAGTAGCAACTTCTAAATAAATTTTTTCAGAAAAATATACATCATCTATTGAACATGGACATTATTTACTTATTGACACACTTCCATAGGCGATATCTTATATTTATTTAACATATAAATATATGCAAACACTCACCAAGAATTCAAGGCAGGGAATCAAATAGTTAAATGTCTCTGTCCATCATATCCTCCATTCCAATGCATCAGTATTATTCCCAGCTTTTCAGCACACTGACTGCTGCATCAATCCATTTTGCCTCTATTCCCAGAAGGCTTCAGATGTTCATGGCATACCTAGCTTACTAACTGTGTATTCTCCCACCCTGTAACACATTCTCATTACTTCCTAACACCTATCAATAGCTAAAAGTATAGTGTACCTAAAACCCTTAGGGGCAACACACTGAAGGGTTTCAGTAGCATCAACTACCAGGCAAGCCACTGGTGCCATATTCTCCTAAGATAAACAGAAGACAACAAAAAGCAAGTGGGGGAGAACTGGACTCTCAGAAGTGCGGACATTCCTGAAAACACAGGGGATGTCACCACATCCACTCAAATTCCTAGGCCAAGAGGAACTTGCCTAGAGACCACTGGACTCAGGAACCTAAGAGCAGTCAGGGATTGGACCCTCTCAGTTTCTGCCTGTGCCCAGAGCTGACCCAGTTCCACAGCTCTTTGTACACAGATATTGTGGAGAGAAAGCAGGGCTCTCAGAAGTGGGAACAATCCTGAGAGCACAGGGGATACCAGCACTTCTGCTCACATTCCTGGCCCAAGAGGAACCAGCCTATATCTCTTTGGACACAGTAACCAAGGTGCAGTCTAGGACAATATCTTTCAGGTTTCTGCCTATGCCTGGAGCTGACATTGTGACACAGGTTTCTTTACCCAGAACCTGCTGGGAGAAAGCTAGTATCCAGGAGTACTGACACACTGACATAAGGGACAAGCCACTGTCAGAGACAAGAAGACCAGCTAACACCAGAGATAACCAGATGGCAGGAGGCAAGGCCAGGAAAATAAGCAATAGAAACCAAGACTACTTGGCAATATCAGAACCCAAACTAAGCAAAAGAAACCAACATCAGAGTCCAGTTCTACCATCACAACAAATACTGGATATCCCAACACACAGGAAAAGCAAGACATGGATTTAAAATTACATCTCATGATAAGGATGGAGGATTTTAAAGAAGATATAAATAAACCCCTTTAAAAAATACAGGAAAATAGAGAAAAAAAGAGTAGAAGTCATTAATAAGGAAACAACCAAAATATCCTTAAAGAATTATAAGAAAACACAAACAGGTGAAGGAATTGAACAAAATCACAGAGGATCTATATATAGAAATATAAACCATAAAGAAATCACAAAGGGAGACACCCTTGGAGATACAAAACCTAGGTAAGAAATTAGGACTCATAGATTTAATAATCACCAACAGAATACAAGATATAGAAGAGAGAATCTCAGCGGAAGAAGATCCCATAGAAAACATTGACACAATCACCAATAAAATGTAGAACATTAAAAAGCATCTAAACCAAAACATCCAGGAAATCCAGGACACAATGGGAAGATAAAAGGATTATAAGTGTAAAAGAGAGTAAAGATTCCCAACTTAAAGAGCCAGTAAATATCTTCAACAAAATTATAGAAGAAAACTTCCCTAATGAAAAAACAAGAGAGGCCTATTGTCATATAAGAAGCCTACAGAAATAAAATAGATTGGACAAGAAAATAAATTCCTCTCCACACTTAAAAGTCAAAATACCAAATGGACAAAACAAATAAAGACTATTAAAAGCAGTAAGGGAAAATGGTCAAGTAACATATAAAGGCAGACCTACCAGAATTACACCAGACTTCTAACCAGAGACTATGAAAGCCAGAAGATCCTGGGCTGATGTGATACAGACCCTAAAATAACAGAAATGCAAGCCCAAGCTACCATGTTCAACAACAATCTCAATATAGATGGAGAAACCAAGATATTCCATGACAAAGCCAAATTTACACAATATCTTTCCACAAATCCAGCCCTACAAAAATAATCAATGGAAAACCCCAAAACAAGGAAGGAAACTATACCCTAGAAAAAGCAAGAAAGTAATCTTCTTGCAACAAACCCAATAGAGAAAAGCAACAGAAAACATAATTCCACCTCTAACAACAAAAATAACAGGAAAAAACAATCACTACTCCTTAATATCTCTCAACCTCAATAGAATCAATTTCCCAATAAAAAGACATAGACTAACACACAAGATAGGTAAAGAGAATCCAGCATTTTGGTGCATACAGGAAATATACGTCAATGACAAAGACAGAAATTACTTCAGAATAAAAGTCTGGAAAACAACTTTCCCATCAAATGGTCCCAAAAACCAAGCTACAGTATCCATTCTGATATCAAATAAAATCGACATTCAACAACCAAAAGTTATCAAAAAAGATAAAAAAGGAAACTTTATATTCATCAAAAAAAATATCCACCAAGATGAACTCTCAATCCTGAATATCAATGTTCCGAATGAAAGGGCACCAACATTCATAAAAGAAACCTTAATAAAGTTCCAACCACACAATACAGATCACACAATAATAGTGGGAGACTTCAAAACCTCACTCTCATCAGTGGGCAGATCATGGAAACAGAAACTAAACAGAGGCACAGAAAAACAAATGGAAGTTATTAACCAAATGGATTTAACAGATATCTATAGAACATTTGATTGTAAATTAGAGAATATATCTTTTTCTCAGCACCTCATGGTATCGTCTGCAAAAGTGACCACATAATCAGTCACAGAACAGGCCTCAACAGATACAAGAAGATTGAAATAATTCAATGCATCCTATCAGATAACCACTGACTAAGACTAGTCATCAATAACAACAAAAACTACAGAAAGCCCACATAGAAATGGGAAGTTGAACAATGCTCTACTCAATGCTAACTTGATCAAGGAGAAAATAAAGAAATAAATCAAAGACTTTTCAGAATTTAGTGCCAATGAAGGCAAAATAGACCCAAACTAGGGGACACAATGAAAGCAGTGCTAAGAGGAAAACTCATAGCTATGAGTGCCTACAAAAAGAAAATAGAGAAACCATACTTTAGCAGCTTGACAGCACAACTAAACGCTCTAGAACAAAAAGAAGCAAATATGTCCACGAGGAATAGACAGCAGGAAATAATCAAATTCAGGGCTGAAATCTACTGAGTAGAAACAAAAAGAACTATACAAAGAATCAACAAAACCAGGAGCAGGTTCTTTGAGAAAACCAACAAGATAGATAAACCATTAGTGATACTTACCAGAGGGCACAAAGACAGTATCTCAATTAACAAAATCAGAAAAGCAATGGGAGACATAACATCAGAGTCTGAGGAAATTAAAAAATTCAACAGATTTTACTACAAAAGACAAGATTTATCAAAACTAAAAAATCTGGATGAAATGGACAACTTTTTAGACAGATTCCAGGTACCAAATTTAAATCACAATCAGATAAAACATCTAAACACTCTCATAACTCCTAAAGAAAATAGAAGCAGTTATTAAGTCTCCCAAACAAAAGAAGCCCAGGGCCAGATAGATTTAGTGAAGAATTCTGTCAGATCTTCATAGAAGACATAATGCCAATACTGTCCAAACAATTGACAAAATAGAAGCAGAAGAAACAATTCCTTCTATGAAGCCACACTTTTGCTTTTGCCTAAAAAACACAAAGACCGAACAAAGAAAAAGAACTTCAGACCAATTTCCCTTATGAATATCAACAAAAAACAGTCTAAAATTCTAGCAAATCAAATCCATGAACACATGAAAACAATCATCTATTGTGATCAAATAGGCTTTATTCAGTATATGGAAATCCATCAACCTAATCCACTATGAAAACAAACTGAAAGGGCAACAAAACACATAACCATCTCTTTAGATGCTGAGAAAGCATGTGACAAAATTTAATACCCCTTTGTGATAAAAGTCACGGAAAGATCAGGAATTCGATGTCCATACCTAAGCATAGTAAAATCAGTATACAGCAAATGAATAGCCAACATCAAACTAAATGGAGTTAAAATTGAAGCAATCTCACTAAAATCAGGGATTAGACAAGTCTGCCCACTCTCTCCCTACTCATTAAATTTACTACTGGAAATCCTAGAAAGAGCAATTAGACAACAAAAAGATACCAAAGAGATATAAGTTGGAAAGGAAGAAGTCAAAATACCAGTATTTGCAGATGATATGATAGTATACTAAAGTGACCCCCCAAAGTCTCACCAGAGAACTCCTAAGCCTGATGAACAACTTTAGCAAAGTTCCTGGGTATAAAATTAACTCAAATAAATCAGTAGCCTTTCTCTACTCAAAGGATAAACAGTCTGAGAATGAAATTAGGGAAATGGCACTCTTCACAATAGTATCAAATAATATAAAATACCTCAATGTGACTCTAACCAAACAAGTGAAAGATCTGTATGACCAGAACTTCAAGTCTCTGAAGAAAGAAATTGAAGATCTCAGAAGATGGAAAGATCTCCCATGCCCATGGATTCATAGGATAAATACAGTAAAAATGGCCAAAAGCAATCTACAGGTTCAATTCAATCCTCATCAATATTCCAACTCAGTTCTTCATAGTTAGAAAGAGCAATTTGCAAATTCACTTGGAATACCAAAAACCCAGAATAGCTAAAACTATCCTCAACAATAAAAGAACTGGGGAATTCTCCATCCCTGACCTCAAGCAGTATTACAGAGCAATAGTGATAAAAAAATGTATGGTATTGGTGCAGAGAAGGCAGGTAGATCAATGGAATAGAATTGAAGACCCAGAAGTGAACGCACACACCTATGGTCACTTGATCTTTGACAAAGTAGTTAAAACCATCCAGTGGAAAAAAAAGATACATTTTCAACAAATGCTGTTGCTTCAACTGAAGGTCAGCATGTAGAAGAATGCAAACTGTTAACTTTTTTTCTCCTTGTACAAAGCTTAAGTCTAAGTAGATCAAGTACCTCCACATAAAACCAGAGACACTCAAACTATTAGAAGCAAAAATGAGGAAGAGCCTCAAATACATGGGCACTGGGGAAATTTTCCTGAACAGAACACCAATGGCATATTCTCTAAAATGGACAAATTGGACTTTATAAAATTGCAAATCTTATAGCAAAGGACACTATCATTAGGACAAACAATAACCCACAGATTGGGAAAGATATTTTCAGTCCTATATCTGATAGAGAGCTAATATCCAACATATAAAAGAACTGAGGAAGTTAGACACCAGAGAATCAAATATCCCTATTAAAAAATGGGGTACAAAGCTAAACAAAAATTCTCATCTGAAGAATATTGAATGGCTGAGAAGTACTAAAGAAATGTTCAACATCCTTAAATGCATCAAATCAGGTAAATGCAAATCAAAGCAACCCTGAGATTTCATCTCACACCAGTCTCAATGGCTAAGATGAAAAACCTTGGGTGACAATAAATGCTTCAGGGATGGGAGGAAAGAAGAACACTCCTCCATTGTTGGTAGTATTGCAAGCTGGTACAACCCTCTCTGGAAATCAGTCTGTTGATTCCTGAGAAAATTAGACATAGTACTACCTGCAGACCCAGATATACCACTCCTGGTCATACACTCCCAAAATACTACAACATATAACAAGTTCACATGTTCTACAATGTTTATTCCAGCCTTCCTTATAACATTCAGAAGTTGGAAACAACTCATATGTCTCTCAACAGAGGAATGAATTCAGAAAATGTGGTACAATTATACAATGGAGTACTACTAAGCTATTAAAAACAATAACTTCATAAGATTCATAGGCAAATGGATGGAACTAGAAAATATCATCCTGTGTGACCTAACACAGTCAAAAAAACCACACAAATGGTAGATACTCACTGATAAGTGAATATTAGCCCAAAAGCTCTGATTACTGAAGATACATTCCAAAGACCATAAGAAGCTCAAGGAGGACTTCCAAAGAGCGGATGCTTCATTTCTTCTTAGAAGTGGGAATAGAAATATTTATAGGAGGGTGTATGGAAGCAAAGTTTGGATCAGAGACTGAAGGAAAGGCCATTCAGAGAATCCCTTACCTGGAGATCCGGCACATACACACACACACACACACACACACACACACACACACACACACACACACACACACACACACACACATATATATACATTATATATATATATATATGTATATATATATATATATAAAGCTCCACCAAAACGAGACATTAATATTGCTGATTCCAAGAATTTAATGCTGACAGGAGCCTGATATAGCTGTCTTCTGAGAGGCTCTGCCAGAGCATGACAAAGGCAGAGGCAATTGCTTGTAGCTCACCATTGAACTGAGAACAGGGTTCACCTTGGAGGAGTTAGAGAAAGGATTGAAGGAGCTTAAGGTGTTTCCAAACCCATAAGAACAACAATACCAACCAACCACAGCTCCCTGGGCCTAACTCACCATACAAAGTGTACACCTGGACAGACACATGGCTCCAATTAGAGGAGAAGCCCTTAGTCATGTCAAGGCTGGTACCGCCATTGTGGTGAAAATTCTGGGTGGGGAGGCAGGAATGGGTGAGTGGTTGTTTGGGGGATAATTCTCATAGAAGATGGAGAAGGGGGAAGGAATAGGGGTTGATGAATGGGCAATTGGAAAAAGGAATAACTGTTGAAAATACAAAAATATCCAATAAAATTAAATTCAGTAATATTAAAAAATTGATAAAAGATTGGCAAAATGAGAATAAATGTTCAGGATGTTAAACACAACTTCATATTTTGTTTATATTCATATAATTTGAAAGTTTTCACTTTATAAAACATTTGAAAATAAAGTAAATTATATAAGTAAAAAAACATAAGAAAGAATGATAATAGGGAACACAAGATAGAGCACTCTGTAAAGTGGCTGATTATAAAGTACATGGTGTATAAGCATGAGAGACAAATTTCAACCCACAGAGCCACATATACAGAGGGATCTGGAGTTAACATGTGTTTTCATGCTCAATACTGGGACTGGAGTGACAAAGGGATTCCTGAGGTTCTCTGACCAATCCAGGCTCACTAAACTTGCAAACCAAAGGGCAAAATAAGGTCATGTTTTATAAAACACAGTAGGACAATTGGCATCCTCATTCCTCCACTAGAGGCCCTGTCTATCTACTGGAGGTTCCATCTCACCACTGTTGAGCTCTTTAGCTAAGGTCACCCAAATAGTGTCCTGAGAGTTTGCCTCATCCAGTTCTCTGGGACTTTCTAGAGTTTCTCCCCATTCCCAACCCCTGGAATTTACAAAATTTTTGTTCATTTTCTTGGCCCTCTGAGCTTCTCTTCTGTCTTTCCCCATACCTGACCCTGGCCCCATTTTTCCTTTCCTCTCCTGTCTCCCAACCAGGTCCCTCACCCAGGCTTTCCTTCATGTTTAACTTCTTAGTGTCTGTGGGGCATATCATGAATATTCTGTATGTTGTGGCTAATATCGATTTATCAATGTCTACCCATCATGTATGCCTTTATTTTCCTAAAGGAAAATAAAGTAGCCCTAAAACTGTTTTCGTTTAAAAGAATTGTGGGAAAAAATGGAGCAGAGAAAACTGAATAGCTGACTAGTGACCAGCACAAATTGGGATATGTCCCATGGGCAGTCTTCAAACTGTGACACTGTTACTGATGCTGTGTTGTGCTTGCAGAGAGGAGACTAGCATGGCTGTCCTCTGAGAGGCTCTATCAGAAACTTGCAGATACTCACAGTCACGCATTTGATTGATGTAAGTGCTCCTATGGAAAAGCTAGGGGAAGGATTGAAAAAACTTAAGGGGATGACAATTCCACAGGAAGACAACAGTGTCAAGTAACCTGGAGCACAGGGAGCTCCCGAAGATTAAGCCATCAACTAAAGAGGATACACATGCTGGTCTGAGGCCCCTATCACATATGCAACCTCAGTTAGAGAGGTTGGGCCTAATCCTGTAGAGATGTGATGCCCTAAGGAGGGGGGGTACCCTGGGTGAGCAGTCATTCTGAGGCAAAGAGGTAGGCAAAGAGGAGGAACTCTGTAAGAAGAGAACAGGAGAGGGACACTTGGGATGAAAGTAAATAAAATAATTAATTAATAAAAAGTGAAATAACAACAAAACCCCATAAACACACATATGCAAACAAACAAACATGGTAGGTGTCTTTTGTAGATGAGCAATAGCTAAGGTTGTCTTCTAACTTGCACATGTTTATTTAGACACATGACTCCCTCACATATACAAAAATAAACATATATACACACATAGAACATATGCACAGATAAGGGAAAATATTAAACTTTATTTTCTTGGTCTGTAGTTTTGTAACTTTGAAACTACCCTTTGTGGCCACATGCACACATGAAATGACAGCCAAATTTTAGATTTTTGTCCACAGTCTGGTTTATGCTGGTCTTTAGTCAATATTGGATAAGTATAAGTTATGAACCAAAGGTAACTTCACTTCAGGAGTTTCTTGTCTTTGTATATCAAGAGCCTTCACAGAACACCCTGAGGTTTCCGGTCTGTGGAGTGCACAGGTCTGATCATGCTCTAAAGAATCTTCAAGTCATATTCCTGAAGGTGAATAATGTTTTATTAAGAAGGCATGGACAATGTGACTTAGGAGAGTCAACCATGAAGTTATCAAATTGACATTTGAGTCTTTTAAACATTGACTTCCATGATGTGGGATATATTTTGGGTGTGTAGTGTTGTGTCAGTTACAGACAGTGATGCAGATGGGACAGGAGGCTCATGGAATTTCTAACACTAGTCTCAATACTACCAGACTTCAGTATTATTGTCGGTTTCAGTGATACACTTCTGGACGCTGAGTGCAACATTATGAGCTTCACTGCTTGAACTGTGTCTTCTGGGCACAAACTTCTGGACCTGTCAGTGTCTAGATCTCCTACTCGCCTTCTGTCTCTTACAATACAGTTTGACTGATTAAGTTTATACTTCTCTGTTGTTTCAACTCTAAATCCACTACAACTCAGGTTTAAACTGTATGAATTCCCACTCTAGATGGGATTTGACTATTACACAGTTTGTGACATAGAGTGATATAAAAAGATTTCTAATTATTGCTGACCCGTTTGCGAAAGGAGTAACTGTGTTAATATAACCTGTAAGTCAACCTAGTACTAAGGAGCATGTTGGGCTTGCCCTGAGGTCACATCATGCAGAGGTTTCTCTGCAGACCCGCCTAGTTCATCTTTTTGGATAATGATTGGTACTTTCCTCCCCTTGCCCAGAAGTCACCTGCTGAAACATGTGATCATGTTGAACATCTTCAGTTTGTTTTCTGTCTTTAACTTTCTTTGAAATTTTCAAAGAAGTTTTTCAAAAAAACCACTCGGTTTGTAAATTTTCAAAGCTCTTCACTTCTGTCTTGAGAATTGATACTGCTCATACCATTATTGAAAAGAAAACATATATGCTAAACTATATAATGTTACTTCAGTTACTATTATATACAAATAAGAGTGAACATGTAAATGTGGAAAATATAAAAACAACATGTGATTTTTTCTACTATGCTTCTAAGAGCCTTGATAATAATGGGATATTTGAAATCCTCAGAACTATAAAATACTGCATTCTCAACAGAGTTAGACTAAATTGTAGATCTTAAGGTACAATGCTATAGAATAATATAAACAAGTAAGTTCCTAGTGTGTATGTTACAAAGGAACATGTGTGTGTGTGTGTGTGTGTGTGTGTTTGTGTATAATTTTGATTTAAATGATACAATGAAAGCTATGTCCTACTTGACTCTGCAGAACTGATGGGCACTGACAACTCTAACAACTTTCTGAAGGCTGAAATAGCTCTATAATATACTGAGAAAAGGCAAGAAAGTTCGTTTCTGATGCCCCAGTTATTTCTTACATTGTTGTGGGCACTGATTACTTGGTAATACAGTCTGTAAATATCAGTGTACTATGTAACTATTTATTCCTTGTAATCACATTACCACATTCACCCTTTTTCTGATAACATTAAATGGGGTAAATTTACATATTTAGAAAATTTTAAGTAATTGCAATTAAATGTCAAACTCATTTTTACTAAGGAATATCATCCAAAAGAGGAAATATTTCACTTTAATCATTATCAGTAAAAGACAGAATTATTTTCTCTAATTATTAAACATGAATAAACAGGTGCAGCTTATTGTTGGTAATCTACTTCATGATAGTATTATGAGTGAAAACATTATCATTAAGAATTCCTAAGCGACAGTCCACAGACAACAGGAAGTTCAAGAAGGACAACCAAAGTGAGTTGCTTTACTCCTTAAAAATGGGAAGAAAAATATTCATAGGAGGGGATATGGATACAAAATTTGGAGCAGAAACTAAAGGAATGGCCTTTGAGAGCCTGTCCCCCATGGGTATACAGCCCTTATATATAAAGTCACCAAAACGAGATAAGATTGATGAAGCTAAAAAGTGTATGCTGACAGGAGCTGGCTATAGTTGTCTCCTGGGAGACACAGACAGAGCATGTCAAATACAGAGGTGAGTGCTAGCAGGAAACCATTGAACTGAGAATGGGATCCCCACTGGAGGAATTAGAGAAAGGAATGAAAGAGGTGAAGGGGCTTTCAACCCTATAAAATTAGCAATGCCAACCACCCAGAGCTCCCAGGAACTAAACTACTACAAAAAGACTATACATGGACTGATCCATGGCTCCAGCTGCGTGGAAGGAGAAGCCCTTGGTCCTGCCAAGGCTGGAGCTCCCAGTGTAGGGGAACATAAGGGGGGATGGAGTGATGAGTAGGGGAACACACTTATAGAAAAGGGGAGGGAAATGGAATAGGGGGCTTATGTCTGGGAAACCAGGAAAGGGAATAACATTGGAAATGTAAATAAAAAACACCCAATAAAAGAAAAGATAAATGTAAAACCTTTTTAAAAAGAAAAGAAAAAAAGAATACCCAAGCAAGTACTGTCATATGGTTTTTATATAAGTTATGGCTTAAGAATGTTAAATACAAGTTGGAGAGATGGCTCAGTGGTTAAGAGCACTGACTGGTCTTCCAGAGGTTCTGAATTCAAATCCTAACAAAAACATGGTATCTCACAAACAACTGTATTGAGACCAGATATGTCTGAAGACAGCTACAGTGTATGATGTATATATATATATATATATATATATATATATATATATATATAATCTTTAAAATAAGAATGATAAATATAAAAATGAATGAAATATTAGTGTTCCTACAGAGGGCTTGTACAGTAAAGCTGCCCAGTTTATGTAGAACTTTTCAGAGTCTTTTGGAGAGAAAATATAGAGAGTGAACATTAAGCCAAGCGTATTATCAGAAATGACAGTTAGTTTTTCAGTACTTAAGGTCATCTATTATTAATTGTATCTTCCCAAGTGAAATTCAGTTCATGGTATCACTTCATTTAAAGGGATACTTTGATAAATGTCCAAAGAAATGAACAAGTTTAAGGTGAAATTTCAAAGTTTCTGTAGTGGACATTTTCAAAAGTAGATATCTTCTGAATGGTCAATGAGCATTTTCTTCCACACCTCTTCTTTTAATTTACCTGCATTTCCCTTTATTACTAGAACACTTTCACAAAGAGAAACTTCTTGGATATCATTGATAAGTACATGTTACTTTTAGAGCATATTATCAACACAGAATAGTTCTTTCTCTGTTTTATCCATTTTCAATATTTTATCCAATTTCAAAAAAACACTAAAAAAACATATTTTTGGATCCCTCGAACACATTAACATATGTTGATGAAAAAATACTGTTGCATAAGTAAAATGAAACCGCATGTGAAGAAAAATACAGTATTATATTAAATATCATACAAATAACTGTGGAATTTAGATCTCTTGGTGTAATGGGGTAAAATATCTAATTATGCATTCAATACAAATTAATTAAAGCCATTAAATTCCAAACAAAATATTTTGAAAACTGTAATATCATGCCAGTATAAAATAAACATATTATCTACTGAAAATTATGATTGATTTATCAGTATATAGCCAGTTATGGTGGTTTCCACCTATAACCGAAGCATTTAGGGGTCATCAGCAACCGGATTTATGTAAGTTCAAAATCACCTTGGTTTAAAGAGTTGGTCCCAAGCCAACCTTCAATGTAGAATGAAATGCAGCAATATCAGAACAGAACAAAAATGTAATATGTGCCAATTTTTCCATATTTGTAAGTTTTATTTCCCAAGCATGGAATCATCTTCTAAAAGCTGATACATGTCCCAATAGATGTGGAGGAGATAAGGAATTTTAAAAAGGAAATGAAGTCTGGTGTAATTTTTATAGGTCTGACTTTATATGTGACTTGACGTTTTTCCCTTTCTACTTTTAATATCCTTTCTTTGTTTTGTGTATTTGATGTTTTAACTATTATGTGACGGGAGGGATTTCTCTTCTGGTTTTATCTATTTGGAGTTCTGTGAGCTTCTTGTATGTTTATGGGCATCCCTTTCTTTAGTTTAGGGATGTTTTCTTCTATAATTTTATTGAATATATTTACTGGCCCTTTAAGATGGGAGTCTTCACTCTCTTCTACACCTATTATCCTTAGGTTTGATCTTCTCATTGTGTCCTGGATTTCCTATATGTTTTAGGCTAGGAGCTTTTTGCCTTTTAAATTATCTTTGACAGTTGTGTCAATGTTTTCTATGGTGTCTTCTGTCCCTGAGATTCTCTGCTCTCTCTCTTGTATTCTGTTGGTGATGCTTGTATCTATGGCTCCTTGTCTCTTCCTTAGGTTTTCTATATCCAGGGTTGTCTCCCTTTGTGCTTTCTTTATTGTTTCTATTTCCATTTTCAATTCCTTCACCTGTTTGATTGTGTTTCCCTGTAATTTTTTCAGGGATTTTTGTGTTTCCTCTCTAAGGGCTTCAACTTGTTTATTTGTGTTTTCCTGCATTTCTTTAAGGGGGTTCTTTATGTCTTTCTTAAAGTCCTCCATTATTATCAAAAATGTGATTTTAAATCTAAATCTTGCTTTCCTGGTGTGTTTAGATATACAGTATTTTCTTTGATGGTTGAACTGGGCTCTGATGATGCCAAGTACTTTTGGTTTCTGTTGCTTAGGTTCCCATGCTTGCCTCTAACTATTGGATTGTCTCTGGTGTTTGCTTGCCTTGCTGTTTCTGAGAGTGACTTGGCTCTGCTGTAGGTCTCTGTGTCAGCACTCCTGTAGAACTATTTTCCTGTTTTCTTTCAGCCTTTCCTGAGAACAGGTGCTCTGCTCTCAGCTGTGGCAGTGCTCCTGGAGACTGTCTTCCAGCTCTAGGTGCAGGCAGGAGTCAAAGGCTCCAGCCCCTGATTGCTCCTAGGTCCTTGCACCCCTTGGGCACAGTTGGCACTATTCGATTCCCTCTTGTGTCTGGACTGTGGGCAGAGGGTATTCTCCTCTGACTTCTCAGGAGTATCCACACTTCTGAATGTCCAACTCTCTGCCCTATGGGATTTGGGTGCAGAGAGCTGTTTGGCCGGTTCAGTTCAGTCCTGGTCGAAGACCAGAACCGCAGGTACCAGTGGCTGTTTGTTACTATACAATTTCCACAGATATACAATTTTTTTCCACTTAACATGTTTTTTTTCAAAGCACAAAATCTTTTTTTTGGTGCATGTGATTTTTTTATTAATTATTTTAGTCATCTACATTCCAGATGTTGGATATTTCAAGAAAGGTTTAAGGGGCCATATCAATTGGAGCTGTTTGAAAGTGGATCTGAGAGCAAGGTAGAGTATGATGATGCACTCAAGAAGTTTATAAAGAATATAAACAATCCTTGAGATTAGATAGAGGAAATATAGAAGTGACCTCAGAACAAGAAAAACCCAGCTAAGATACCAACATCTGAAAATGAAATAAAGAAAATCTTCAACAGTGAAGAAAATCAACAACAGAAGCCATCTACATGTAATTGAAGGAGGCAGCCAAATTCTAGACTCAGCAAGCAGCAGAATTTGGCAGCTTTTGACCAGATGGTTCTAGGTGTAGAGTCAAGTTTAAACAAAGAGGTTCTGATATCTCCCTCCATGTACAAGGTAAGCCATACTGCTGAGCCTAAGCATGTGTCAGTGGGATGCCTGCATGAAGTCCAAGAGAGAGTATTGCATGATACTGTGAAGGTAAAGCTTGTATTGTATCAGAGACTCAACAATTTTTAGAAACTAGAGTCATTTGTTATCTGTCAAGGAAGATGGAGAAACAGACACAGAGAGAAGTATGCTGCAGTCAAAGAAAGAAAGATAGATAGAAAGAAAGGAAGAAAGGAAGGAAGGAAGGAAAAAGAAAGAAAGAGAAAGAAAGAAAGGAAGAAAGAAAGAAGGAAAGAAAGAAAGAAAGAGAAAGAAAGAAGAGTAGAGATCTGAAGAGCAATTTGACAGTGTTAGGTCTCAAAGCAACCTGGGACAGTCTCCCTCACTCCCGGGGCTCCTTCCATACCTTTTCACTCCAACTCCATGCTCTAAACTTCTTGAGCTCAGGGACTGAGCTTCTATATCTCCAGCTTTGTGATCTCTATATAATCTTAGCAATTTTAAATTATCTATCTATCTATCTATCTATCTATCTATCTATCTATCTATCTATCTATCTCCTCATTAACTCTTGGCTGGCTCCTCTCCCTGATCTCTCTTGATCTGTTTTCCCAGTCCCTTTTCTCCTGCCTCCTCTAGCTCCCCTCATGACCTAGTTCAATCTGCTGGCCATGTATACTTTTGCCTCTTCCAGCTACCTCTGGCTATTCACTCCCTGATGTTTACCATAAACCTCCTCAACCATACCAGGGGACCGCCATGTCCTCATTTTTCATTCAGACATCAGACATAGAGAATCAGAAACTGCAATATCCCAAATAGTTTTTGGTTTTGCTTTGGTCCAATATTTGTTCACTATGGTAACTTTTCTTCTCATTGGAATCATAACGTATATTTTATGTCATTGTATATTGAAATTATGTGATCTGTTTTTAATCTTGATTTTATAGGGGCTTACATTTAAGAAATTTTGCTGATTCTGAAGAGAGAGTGTGATATTTTCAACAATGGTGAGACTAATAGACTATGGGGATTTTTTGAGGATGAACTGAATTCGCTTCTTGATTTTAATTTGGTTATACACTTATATCTAGGGATGCAACGTGGTTTCCAATAAGAATTCCACCACAGACTCTTATGATATTTGAATGCTTGATCACCATAGCTTGACATTATTTGAAAGTGTTAGAAGGACAAGGAGGTATGACCCTGGAGAATGTGTTCTGTAGGGGGTGGCATTGGAGGTTCAAAAGCCCATAGCAGGACCAAAGTCTCACCATCTTTCTGACTACAGGTCGTGATGCAGTTTTAAATACAATTCTAGTACTTTTCTGTGTGCTTCCCACCATCATGACAATGAACAAAACCTCAGACCAAATGACTTTTTTCTTAATAGTTGTCGTGGTTATGATGGCTCTTCATATCAATAAAGCTGTGGATAAGGTGCTGGTGTATTACTCATACCTCAGGACATTTCATTTAACTAAAATAAAATCAATAAAAACAAATAAAGAAAGCAAACAAACAAACTACACCAAATAAAATGCTATGGTCTTTTGCTTGAATATTTTGGTTTCTAATTTATATTTTTATGTTCTTTTATTTGTTTTCTTTTCTAAAATTCTAAATTTAGAAATTTCCAATTCTAAAGAGAATTGGAAAAAGGCATAGAGTTTGATGAGTAGATACATTAACTTGTGGAGCAGAATTAATAATCATAATATATCATATGAAACATTGAAAATAAATATATTTTCAATTGAAAAATAAAGATTTGAACACATTTTTTTCTGGAAGAATGAAATTTACACATGGAACATATGAATGACTCATGAATCATTATGATATCTAATGCCTTGGTAAATTTTAACCTCTAGTATTCATTTCAGAAATTCTCTCTAAGTGATTTTTCATCACTGATGGCATTTTTGTATAATTATCCTATATTTGGAAGGTAGCATAAACTTAATCATTCTTGTAAGTACATTTAATTTTCTAGCTACTTTATTCTAAAGATACCCTAGGTCTGGATTCATGCTCTGACATGCTCTTTTGATAGAACTGCAGAGCTGCTGGGCAAGCAACTCAAAGGCCACAGTGAAAGTCACAGTTCTTTTTTTCTTTCCAGGACTCTCTGTGAAAGGTATGTGCTTAGAAAATGATGTGACATTGCATGTATTTAACTGGAAATAAGACAGAATAGTTGAAGAACCACTTCAGTTGGGAGTAAGTGGGTGAACAGAGGGATGGTTTCATGGAAACTTTCTCCAGGATTGGAGATTAGCAATGGTTGGTAGTAATCATAATTTCATAACTGTATAGGCTTATACAATGAGTAAGTGGAAAAAGGAAGAACCTAGAGATGAAAATATAAAGGAGGTTTTCTGAGTAATTAATTTTGATTGATAAACCAATGGATTAAGTCTATATTCCTTAATGATACATAGACAAAAATATAAAAATTAATTGAAATTATAAAGTTTCAATTATTTGAAAACTGTCATAAATGATTGTCATATGTCTATTCATAAGTTAGAAATCACTATTTCTTGGTATTTAAAATATAATCATGAATATAATAGAATATATTCTTCTCAGATTATTTAATTACAAAAAACATATTTATTTGAAAATAATAATTATATAAAATTTAACAAGATTATTTGAACTGTCTTTAAGGTTTACAAATGTAATTGGATGCATGTCTGTGACTCTGTGAACTCAATAGAAGAGAATACTTGGATGCTTCAATCACTTGTCTCTCCTTTCTCATTCAAGGGCTTTGTCATGCTCATTGATGTTGTACTATTTCCAACAATTAATTAATTTTTCCAGAGAACTCAAATACTCTTATAGCCTTTGGTTGAACCATGAATATAGTTTGCTTAGACACAATGTAGCCTGAAAAAAATGAAATATTCATTTTTAGGAATAACTTAAACACTATATTTCATTAAAATGTTGATTGAATTTTTCCTGTTATGTTTGTAAAGTTTAAGTTGATATGAATTTTCAAATATTTGATGACTTTCTTGTGATGGAGTTCCATGCATAACCCAGAAAATTTGCTATAGTATTTATAGTGAGTTTGATGAACAAAAGTTTAAACAGAAATTAGGCAGCCCAATTCTAAATAACATTCAAAGGAGTCTGGATGATTAGAAGACATTTTTTTTCTCTTCCAAACAAGAGTGATTAAAAACAATATGAGTTAGGAACACACTGAAGTTTTCTTTTTTTTTCTGAACACAGAAAACTGAAAATACATGATAAGAATCGGTTCAAAGGAAGTATGAAGATAATTTATGGAATATAGTCCTCATGTCTCATTTTTAAAAGATGGGAAGAAAATAATCTATAATCAAGTTAAAATCATTAACTTTAAACAATGACCTAGTATAACAAAATAAAACAAAACAAACAAAACTGTGATAACCAGTATGTACTTGGGTGTATACTCTCCCTCCAAATACTTCAATTGGGGATGATTTTTAAATAAGAAATAAAAGAACCTCTTAGACTAAATATTTTAAGCCTGTGGGATATGGGGACAGATATAATTAGTTTGAGTGCTGGAAAAGAGAGAAACTGAGTCATATAAAACTAGTCATTCCTCCTTTAGACAAAAAAAGTGCAATCTAAGTTGATATGAGGATATCAGGTCCTCGCAGGGTGGATAACATGTGCCATTGGGGGTCACTTGGTTATTATCTAAGGTCCGTGTAGAAAATGGAGGCTGAAAGAAAACAGAAGAAAGACATGTGTTACTAAAAGACATAAGTTGGTGTCTTTATTAGTGTTCATTTGCTGTGAAGAGACAAGTTAACCATAATAACTCTAAAAAAAATCAGAATATGGATTCTGTTCCAGACATTTAGTCCATTATCATCATGGAAGGAAGCATGGACCACACAGCAGATATGTGGGTGGAGAGGTAGCTGAGAGATCTGCATCACCAGGCAACAGAAAGGCAGTAAGAAAGCTAAGGATCTGCATGAATTTCTGAAACCGCAAAACCCATCCCTTGACAGATGTCCTCTAAGAAAGCCATGCATACTACAAAAGGTTGTACCTCCTAATACTGCTGCTCCCTATGAGAATATAGGGCCAACTTTTATAAAACAGTATAATCTAGTCTGTAGTCCCATAAGCTTGCAGTCATATCAAAATGCAAAAAAAAATTTTTAGTTCAACTTCAAAATTCCCAACTGTATTCTAACACATATCTTATCCTTTCAAACTTTGTTTAAATGTCCAAAGTTGAAAGACTCTTCTGAGATTCACGGACATCTCTGTAACCGCCGCTAAATCAAAATGATGAAGGAGATCACAGCTTCCGACACAGAGTGGTACATAATGTACATTACCATTCTGAAAAGGAGGAAAGGGAGCACAGTGAAGAAATACTGGAGCACTGCAAAAACATAAAACCAACTTGGAATATTCAAAGCTCTGTCCCTTCATGTCTGCTGTGAGTACTATACAGACATATAGATCTTCAATTCCTCTCAGCTTTGTTGACTGCAACACCTCAATTTAGTCTGTGGACAAGACAAGAAAGCAACCATATTCTTCTCCTAAATATCACAAGAGGCTCCAGGCCCATAGTGATATTATTCTCTTCTGAAATCATTTGACCCAGACCCTGAAAATTTCAACTCTTCCTCAGCACTTCTCTCTTCCAGGTTCCTACTAGCATGACCCATTAATCTGTGCCTAACACATTCAGTGGCTTTGCTAATCCATTGTCCCCATACCTCTAAATAGAAGCATGGTCCTGCCTATTATATCAATACCCCATTTTCTAGTACCAACTTCTGTGTTAATTAATGTCCTTTTATGGTTTCAAAAGGCACCATAACCATGGCAACTCTTTTATTTAAAGAACAGCATTAAATTGGTGAAAGCTTACATTTCATAGGTATACTCCTTTATAGTCATGGAGAGACACAAGGTTACACAAAGACAGACATGATTCTAGAGAAGAAGCTGAGAGTTGTGCGTGTGGATTGGCAGACAACAACAGAGAGAGAGAGAGAGAGAGAGAGAGAGAGAGAGAGAGAGAGAGAGAGAGAGAGAGAGAGCGCCATGGAGAGCCTGGCTTGAGTCTCTGAAACCTTAAATCCTCTCTCAGTGATAAACTTATTCCCAGTATTCACACCTCCTTCAACAAAGCCATGCCTCTTCTTTTAATGGGATATTTTATTTATTTACATTTAAAAAGTTAACCCCTTTCCTGGTTCCCTTCTGTAAACCTCCTATCCCATCCCTCCTTACCCTGCTTCTGTGAGGATGCTCCCACACCCACTCTCTTGCCTCACAACCCTAGCATTCCTCTGCACTGGAGCATCAAGCCTTCACAGGACCAAGAACCTCCCCTCCATTGATGCCAGGTAAGGCCCCTTCAGCTCTTTTGGTCTTCTCCCTACTCCTCCACTGGGGTTCCTGTGATATGTCTGATGGTTGACTTCAAGCATTCTCATTTGTATTGGTCAGGATCTGGCAGAGACTCTCAGGTGACAGTTGTAAACAGACACAGATCTTATTAGTGCCACTCCCGATGAGCCTATGAGTCCATTTTCATTTGAACAACCAGAAATGGGTATGTAATGCCAATGCTATGACTAGACAGGACTGATTCATATGATACTTAAGATAATTCAGCAGACACACTGTGGTTAATGTGGGGGTCTTCTTGGATTGCGTGAACCATATGGCAGGTCATAATCTCTTTCATGCAAGAAAGAGTCATATGATAAAAATTATTTGGAAATATGTAAACCAGGTTATATTAATATTAATGTCCTAACTCATTTTGACAATTGGCATATCTAAATGAATCTAGCTCACTTGAAAGCAACTGTCACCATTCATGCTGAGTCACAGTTCCAATGCAGAAAATAGATAAGAAACTATATTCAGTGCCTATTAACATCTAAAAGACTCTAAAGACTGAGGAAATATAATAACACTATGATTGACAGTTTTGCACAAATGACAAAATGAGGATTAATATCAGGTGAATATCATTTCAGTAAGCTCCCTGGATCTCAGAGCTGGACATGAGAAATAGTCTTTCAGTACGTGCATATTCAGTGTCTGGGAATTCTTCTTTAAATATTCCTGGGAAAAGCAGTGCAATGAATCTCAATGTTAAAATCATCAAATTAGTAAATATTTTTGGGCATAAACTTGAGGTGAATAAAAATATACCAATGTAATTTACTAAAAGAACAAATAAGATATGAAATTAAGATAGGGATTAAAAGTTACCTTTTCATTTCTCTTACCACAAAAAAGTAGACACTTCAAATCATAAGGAAATATATTATTGTTTAGAACATATTAATTTCAACCATGGTATTGTCAATATTTAGGAACAGGTTAACTCTTCCTAAAAGTGTTTGACCATTGCCTACATTGTAGAACTTCAATAACTCTCTAAAAAAATATTTCAAGTTTCAGTTAGCAATGAAATATAAAAAATGTTTCCTTGCTAGCAATAACCCTTTAGAAGCACAATTCAAATTCTGTAATAAAGTATGGATAAATTATATAAATATGTAATATGAATAAATGAAGAATAGAAACTGAAAATTGAAATAATTGTCATTGGTAATCTCCTAGATTTTTTTCTTGCATAAAATTTACAAAAGGTCTTTAGACTACTGTGCATTAACATTTAATTGTGCCAAGTCAACTAGGCTTAAGCCATTTTTCTTAGAATTCTTCTGTACATAATTGCAGGTTAGAAGGGCCAAATGAAACATTTTTCAAGAAAGTTGGAAGGCAGAATTATGCTGGAGACACATTAATTTTGTACTTGCCAGTCCCTTTTGTATTTTTCCAAAAGGACTTTAAAAAGGAAAAGAAAATTGTTAAGTAATATAATAAAGATCTCAGGGCATTGATTTTTTTTTGTTCTTTCAATGAAGATTCTACTAGTACTATAGAAGAAACCCTTGTCTACAGGGAAGGCACAGTATAAAAGTATATTCACCTTTTAATGTTGAATGTAATGATCCTATACTAAGGTTGAATCTACAATTTTAAAGCTGTCTTGTAATACAAGCAAGCATTGTTTGTAAGCACTAAGTTCATAAAATGGGAGTGGCTACTATGATGGTATGAATGAAAATGGGCTCCAAAGCTTATAGGGGATGGTAATACTAGGTGGTCTGTCCTTTTGGAGGTCTCATTGCTTGCTGCTAAGATGATAATGGACAAAACCTCTAAACCTGTAGGCTTGTCCCATATAAGTATTTTATTTTATAAGAGTTGTAATGGTCAGACTGTCTTTTAACAGAAACACATACATGACTAAGACAGATACAATCCAAATTTAAATAATAATGATAATAACAATAATAATAATAATATTAATGATAATAATGTTGAAAAGGGCAACTAATTCTCATATTTTGGACCCAACAAAACTACTGCCTCTATATCTTTTGTACATTTATAATGATGAAATACCCATATAATAAGACTAAAATTATTATAACTATTTCAGATTAAAATTGAAGAACACAAATTTGAGAGTTATTCTCCAGGAAAAACAAAATAAAATAACATCCTGCATTCATTTTTCTAAATCAAACGATGAGAAAAATTTCATAAGTTTATTTCCTGTTAACTTAATCATACACAATGTAATGGCCAACATCAAGTAAAACTGTAAAGCTACATTTCATGTTATAGAGAACACAACCTAAGTTAAAGATACTGAAGTTTTTATTTATGACACACCTCATTACATATCTCTTAAGATACCCAAAGCTTAGTCATAAATGTGCTGCCTTCACTATGTAGAAATGAATACCTTGCCGTGGAACATACTCTCCTAATCCCTAGTGAAATATTGGTCATGTCTTGCAATCGGCAACAAATTAAGTAGAAACTTCTATGTGAAAACTGACCTTCCAGAACTCAATTGTCATAATGAGGCACCCATATGGAAGACAACAGCTCATATAAGTGAATCTGAAGAAATGTAATAGCAGGTAGAGGGTAACGGAGATAAATCAGTTGTCAGATCATTCAATGCAGCCAAAAGCATTGTCATTTAAAATAATGATATCCTGTACTCAAATTTGGTGGTAACCCTATTAATGGTAACCATAAATCTATATTACATTTGTAAAAGTAAGCATCAGAGATCTGTTGGATAGATTATATCTAAAATGAAGATAATATCATACCGTTCTTTAACCACTTTATTGTGTGTCTTATTATAATGATGAGTCTGGGACTACCAAGAAGACTTCACTGCATAGCCTAAAATCACTCTAACAGTTATTTCTCAGTTTTCTTACAATATGGCAATTGGTTTGGTATTGTGAGGACAATGGTCACTAACTCTGAATCCTTACTTATTCTTAAAGGGCAAAGTAATATATGATGAACTTGTCATAACTAATTGAAGCTGTTACATCTATTTTCTGAGTTTCATAATAACATCGTCCAATCACACATAATTACAAATTTGCCTGACTCATTACATGATTACTGAATCACAGACAGATGAAAAGGAGCTAGTCAGAAAATGAAAGCTGATCAGAAATATTCAGGACTCCTTTTACATGAAAATTATTAAATCAAACAATACCAAATCCCTATAGGTACTGAGGGGATTAATGTCCTCATCACAGCACATTCAGTTCACCTGTTTCACTTGTTCAGAGAACAGATGTGAAAGCTAATTATAAAATTAGATTATTGAGGCGATAATTGCACAGTGTCTCCTATTGCAACTGCTGATCCAGATGTGGTTTTATTACTGGGTCAAATCATTACCTCTCCATGGCAATTGGTAAGCAGCCATATAGGAACAGAATATTTTTTATAGAAGAAAATATGTACTTATCCTGGTTTAGCAGATACAACCCAAAATAATAGTTCTGTTGGGCTACCTAACATACTTAGTTTGCTGTCATAGTCTAGTATACAGTGATATGCAATTCCATTATTTCACAGTGAAGTTCTTTTAGGCTTTGTATATAAAATTCATAGACTTGGGGTCATATGATCATGATTTACCAACTATACTGGTGTCTAATAAGAAAAACGTATTTTGGGGCTTCGAATTAGAGGCACATAAAATTTGGAGCCCTGATATCTTTGTTAATTCCTTGGAGAATTTAGGAACAATTCTAAAATATTTTTTCTAACTTGAGAAGTTGTTTCATGTGACTGATCCCCCTACTAAATCACATTTTTGCATCACATTTTTAATTTTAGTCTTAGGAACTGTCAAACTGATTTCAAGAGTGCTTGTACCAGTTTGCACTGCCACTAACAATGGAGGAGTGTTTCTATTTCTCCACATCCTCACCAGCATCTTCTGTCACCTGAGTTTCTTATCTTAACCATTCTGACTGGTGTGAGGTGAAATTTCAGGGTTGCTTTGATTTGCATTCCACTGATGACTAAGGATGTTGAAAATATTTTTATTAGATTTTTTTTTACATTTCAAATGTTATACTTTTTCCTGATTTCCCATCCATTAGTCCCCTATTCCATTCCCTTTCCCTTCTTCTATTAGGGTGTTCTCTCTCCCCAACCATCCCACTTTCCACCTCCCCACCCCAATATTCCCCTACACTGGGGGGTTCAGCCTTGGCAGGACCAAGGGCTTCTTCTCCCATTGGTGCCAAACAAGGCCATCCTCTGCTACATATGCAACTGGAGCCAAGGCTCTGTCTTTGTGTACTCTTTGGGTAGTAAATTAGTCCTTGGGAGCTGGTTGGTTAGTATTGTTCTTATTGGGTTGCAAGACCCTTAGGAATTTCTCAGCCCTTCGGTATTCCTCAGCTGAGAATTCTTTGTTTAGTTCTGTACCCCATTTTTAATAGGGTTTCTTGATTCTCTGGAGTCTACCTTCTTGAGTTCTTTGTATATATTACATATTAGCCCTCTATCAGATGTAAGATTGGTAAAGAACTTATACCAATCTGTTAGTTGCAGTTTTGTCTTATTGACAGTGTCCTTTGCCTTAGAGAAGCTTTCCAATTTTATGAGGTCCCATTTGTTGATTCGTAATCTTAGAGCATAAGCCACTGGTGTTCTCTTCATGAAATTTTACCCGGTGCCTATGTGTTCATGGCTCTTCTCCACTTTCTCTTCATTTCAGTATATCTAATTTTATATGGAGGGCTTTGGTTCACTTGGACATGAGCTTTGTATAAGGAGATAAGAATTGGTCAATTTGGATTGTTCTACATGTTTACCTCCAGTTCAACTAGCACCATTTGTTGAAAATGCTGTCTTTTTTTTTGCATTAAATAATTTTAGCTCCTTTGTCAAAATCAAGTGACCAGAGGTGTGTGCATTCATTTCTGGGTCTTCAATTCGATTCCATTGATCTACCTGTCTGTCTGAACCAATACCATGCAGTTCCAATCACACTCTTCCTCTGTAATATAGCTGGAGATCAGGGATGGTGATTTTCCTAGAAGTTATTTTATTGTTGAGAATAGTTTTCACTATCATGGGATTTTTGCTTTTCCAACTGATTTTTGCAAATGTCTCTTTCTAACTCTATGAAGAATTAAATTAGAATTTTAATGGGGATTTCATTAATTCTCTAGATTGCTTTTGGCAAGATGGCTTCTTTTATCATATTAATCCTTCCAATCCATGACCATGGGAGATCTTTCCATTTTCTGAGATCTTCTTCAATTTCTTTCTTCAGAGCCTTGAAGTTCTTTAAATATAAATATTTCATTTGCTTGGTTAGAGTCACGCCAAGGCATTTTACATTATTTGTGCCTATTGTGAAGGGTGTCATTTCCCTTATTTCTTTCTCAGCCTGTTTATCCTTTGAGTAGAAGAAGGGTACTTATTTCTTTGAGATAATTTTATATTCAATCACATTGCTGAAGTTGTTTATCTGCTGTAGGAATTCTCTGGTGGAATTTTTGTTTTCTCTTAAGTATAGTAATATATCATCTGCAGATAGTTATATTTTTATTTCTTCTATTCCATATCCTTATTCTTCTATTTATATCCCTGTGACCACTTTTTATTGTCTAATTGCTCTGGTTAGGCTTCAAGAACTATATTGAATAGATAGGGAGAGAGTGGGCAGCCTTGTCTAGTCCCTGGTTTTAGTGGAATTGCTTCAAGTTTCTTTCCATTTAGTTTGCTGCTGGCTAATACTTTGCTATTTATTGTTTTACTATGTTTAGATATCGGCCTTTAATTCCTGATGTTTCCAGGACTTTTATCTTGAAAGGACATTGAATTATGTCAAATGCTTTCTTGTTATCTAATGAAATGATCTTGTGGTTATTTTTTACTTTCAGTTTGTATATACAATGGAATACATTGATAGATTTCCATATATTGAAACGTCCCTGCATCCCTGGGATGAAACCTACTTGATCATTTTTTTTTTTAGTTCAATATTTTTTTTATTAACTTGAGTATTTCTTATTTACATTTCAAGTGTTATTCCCTTTCCTGGTTTCCGGACCAACATCCCCCTAATCCCTCCCCCTCCCCTTTATGGGTGTTCCCCTCCCCATCCTCCCCCCATTGCCACACTCCCCCCAACAATCACGTTCACTGGGGGTTCAGTCTTAGCAGGACCAAGGGCTTTCCCTTCCACTGGTGATCTTACTAGAATATACATTGCTACCTATGAGGTCAGAGTTCAGGGTCAGTCCATGTATAGTCTTTAGGTAGTGGCTTAGTCCCTGGAAGCTCTGGTTGCTTGGCATTGTTGTTCATAAGGGGGTCTCAGGCTCCTTCAAGCTCTTCCAGTTATTTCTCTGATTCCTTCAACGGGGGTCCCCTTCTCATTTCAGTGGTTTGCTGCTGGCATTCGCCTCTGTATTTGCTGTATTCTGGCTGTGTCTCTCAGGAGCTATCTACATCCGGCTCCTGTCGGCCTGCACTTCTTTGCTTCATCCATCTTGTCTAATTGGATGGCTGTATATGTATGGGCCACATATGCGGCATGCTCTGAATGGGTGTTCCTTCTGTGTCTGTTTTGATCTTTGCCTCTCTATTCACTGCCAAGGGTATGCTTGTTCCCCTTTTAAAGAAGGAGTGAAGCATTCACATTTTGATCATCCGTCTTGAGTTTCATTTGTTCTAGGCATCTAGGATAATTCAAGCATTTGGATTAATAGCCACTTATCAATGAGTGCATACCATGTGTGTTTTTCTGTGATTGGGTTACCTCACTCAGGATGATATTTTCCAGTTCCAACCATTTGCCTACAAATTTCATAAAGTCATTGTTTTTGATAGCTGAGTAATATTCCATTGTGTAGATTGAATGATCATTGTGAAGTATTCTTGGATTTGGTTTGTGAGAATTTTATTGAGTATTTTTTCATCAATATTCATGAGGAAATTTGGTCTGAAGTTTTCTTTCTATGTAGGGTCTTTGTGTGGGTTAGGTATAAGCATAACTGTGGCTTTAATGAACCAATTAGGTAGTGCTCCCTCTGTTTCTGTTTTGTAGAATATAGATAGCATGCACCTCATTGGCATGCACAACTCTTGTCTCTTTACTCTACTGAAAAGCCAATATTTTTTGGTGGGATTAAGTATGTCTTTGCAAAATATTGTCATCGATCTGCTATGAAAACTATTCTGCAATGTGGGGACTGGTAGCAGTTTTTAGTGTGTGTCTTTTTCCCATTCCTTTGGCCATTGAAAATAAGATTTATATTTTTGGTTTTGAGCCTAGCCTTTAATGGTTGAGCCATCTCTGTTGGGGGAGGGTGGTAATGGGGGGAGAATGGGGAGGGGAAGCCCATATAGAAGGGGACGGGAAGGCGTTAGGGGGATGTTGACCCGGAAACCAGGAAGGGGAATAACAATCAAAATGTAAACAAGAAATACTCAAGTTCATAAAGAAATAAAGGGATTTAAAATTAAAGATTTAATTAAACATTAAAATATGTTAGGAAACAGTTCCAAGAACTTGTCTTCTCCATGACATGGTCATGGTCTTTTTTGTGGTTAGGTTTTATTGTTTTTGTTCTCATCAGAAATAAATTGGCACCATTAAAATAAAGAAAATAATATAGATTTCTATTAAGAGACTTTGCTTTTTCACTCCTTATGGATAATTTATAATGAGTTAATAAGAATTAGAGAAAATTTATACATTAGAAATATAAAGAAAGAGATGATCAGTAGCTGCTTCTTTAGAATTGCTGATGTTCAATACTCAATCTATAAGGCAACTGTTACTTTATTTTTCTTAAAGCTTGGTCCTTAACTTTGAAATTCATTTTTCAATAGTAGCATAATTAACTTGAATCTTGAACATTGAAGACATTCTTAGGTCATTAGAATTTATACTCCTTCCTCCTTGAGAGTGGTTTCATCATGAAAATCCATGACTTTTTATTGAAGAAGTTGACAAGAGAAGAAGATTCATGGTTTGTAAACTTTGCCTTTCTAGAGAAAACTGGTGAGTATGGTACTCAAATCATATTTCTGTGATTATAGTTTAATCACAGAATTTATCTTCTCCATTTCTTCCCTTCAAATTCTCCAATGTACTCCTTGAAATCCATAGCCTCTACTTACACTAACTGTCATTCTATATGCATATGTATATGCATACATATTACTAAATCTGACCTAATAGTCCAAAAAAGTTATTTGATATGTTTTCAGAGCAGATCATGATTCCCTTGATTCTCAAATCTCAATCTAGCCATTACTCTTTGAATCAAATTTAAATTTTCTTGCAAATATTTATATGTGCACATGTGAAAATATATATATATATATATGTGGTGTGTGTGTGTGTGTGTGTGTGTGTGTGTATGTGTGTGTGTGTGTGTATTCCGTATGTGTGGTATCATGTCAGTAGATGCAGCAGTAAGCTTCCATTTGGCTAATTTTTGATTATACTGCATGTTTTATTTCAAAGTTAGAATATTTTCTTGAACATATACAGTACATTGACCAATAGTGAAATTTCTAGTAATATACGCTACTATGTTATCTTTACCACTGATACTTTTTCTGACCTAAGTAGTTTTAACTGTTTTACTGAGATTGCCATTTTAGTTTCCTGTAAACACAGCATAATATCTGTTTTCTAGCTGATCATTAATTTAAAGAAGATTAAGAAACTTACAAAGGTTCGAATTAATTTTCTTTTTTTCTTACTATTGTTGTATAACTGAGGGAGCAATGCCACATTGGTATGTACAGGTTTCAGGATGCTTTGCAGAGCTGACTCTCTTCTATCTTACATGGCTATGAGGAAGCAAACTCATGTCATATTTGCACAGACTGTGGTTTCAGTGACTGAATCAATTTGCTGACCCAAGAAAAATTTCCTATATATACAATGTGGATGAGATGGCTTCAATTGAAAGATGTATATTCAAAAAAAACCTAATACTGTACTCCCTGCCATAGAATGTACAGAGAGTATTTTTCCTTGATTTGTATAGAGTTGAAAACCATTTCCAGAAAACTGTTTCTTTGGGTTATGAATGTTGCATTTGCATTTATTTTATGTTTGCAGCACACATGTTATTAAGGCAAATTATTTTCCATTTTATTTATGTGAGAAATAATACTGTCATGAAAGTAATATCCCTTGGAATATATTTCCTCCATTGTTAATTCATTTCAAAGTCATGCACTTAAGGCTGATTAAAACTGAACAAGTGGTATTATGTAAACAGACAAGCTTTATCCCCTGTAAGGCTGGTGATTTAGTAAACACTTTTCATAATAAGTCAAGAGGACTACAGAACTATCACTTCACCATAAATGAAACAAGAGAACCAATTCTTTACAAAGAAAATGGCTAATGTGGAAATTGGATTCTGTGACAAGTCATTGAACAAACAATCATGAGCAACCACAATAAAATGTAATTTCCGTTATCTCAGATTCTTTAAAGTTAGCAGTTAAAACTGGATTCTCACATATGCCATTCCATATAGTTTATCTTTCAAGTGGATGATTTTATGTTCAAATATCTGTAGCAAGGACAATGCATGGGCTGAATTTCAGGGATGAAGGATGAAATGGGACATCACACTGCAGTTTCTTGCCTTCAAAGTCATAACTGCACATGTTTTTTTTTTCTTTCTTTCTTTTATTTTTCAGTTTGTATGAGTTCATCGAGCAGCGGGGAAGCAGAATATAATCAAGGCAGCAGGGAGCTTTTCTCTACAACTAGAATGGATTTACATTTATCTATTATGCAAATGATTTTCAACATTTTCCTATTTGCTCATTTAAAATAGTAGCAGACAAAATTTCCATTCACACTTAGGAAAATGTTTTGAAACTTTTTCTACAGTTGGAATATGGTTTTTTTTACTAATATTTAAACAAATTACGCCTATACTCCTCTCAAAACAAGCAACTTCTTCAATTGCATTATTTTCTTTAGTTTTAGGTGACTTAAATGAAGAATCAAATTTGCAATGCATTTATTGCACAAATCAAACTACTTATGATTATAGTGTTTGTAGTCTGTGATCATTACATTTTGTCCTATTTTCGAAGTGGAAAATAGTTATTTTATACAATAAATTCCCATTACAGTATCCTCTCTCCCAAACTTTCTGAGATCTTCTTCACATCCTCTCTCATCCAAATCCATACCTGTTCTGTAACTCCTTAGAAAACAAAGAGGTGTATAAAATGATATAAAAGAACATAAAAGCAAGAATAAAAAAACTGGAATTAAACAAAACAAAGAATCAAACCGAAAACAGAAGTAAAGGCGAAAAAGAAAAAGCATAAGAAACGCATAGACACACAAGTTAACACATCCAGGTATCCCATCAAAACACAGGACCAGAATCCATATATAAATACACAAAGACTGTCAAATTATTTAACAAAGTTCAGTTTTGATTTTACAACTCATAGCTATTTTCTGTTACTACAAACCTTAAATGAAACACTTAATGATGTTCTTATTCTGCCAGTGGTCCTTAACATCTTCTATGAATTTATCAAATACAAAATTTATGCTTCCTGGTATTTTTAAAATTATACTTACTTGGTTTTGTTTTCTTGCGGTATAAGTATAGTTGAATCGATTCACTGCAAGTACGGAAAATATTTCAACCTCAAAGAAGTAAAAGTGCAATTTAAAACCAATGCCTTGCTATCTTTTCCATTTAATCACCAACCTTCCTGTGAACTCAATGAATGATATATGTTTTTATTCCTGAAATTCAGTTCACTTTATTGCAGCTGCACAAATAGTCACTCACTCAGTCAACACAATTAATAACATGTCAGGCACGTAGTAAAAATGTTTCCTTCATTTATTTTCTTTACTGCAGAAACTAGGGGCAGTTTGCAATGACATAGGTTTCTCACTAGTAAGCAGGTTTCCATAGCATAGGGTAACATTCTTTTTATTTATTTTTGTTCTAAAGTGTTTGTGAAATAAGAATCCAATGTCACAGTTCTGCTATTTCCACCAATACTTCCTCCAGTGGCTCACCTTCCTCTCTGACCTCAACCCTGACTTCCATGGTAAGAACTCAGGGACACATGGATGCTAACTCCCACTTCTATACTTAGGCTTCAAGGTTACTATCAAATGTATGCACAATAAAATTCTTTTACAAACATAAATTTTGTAGTCACAAGGCAAAGGGTACTTTGTTTCAGAGGCAAACCTATTGTTTCCCTCACAATTTTTTTCTGTATTTTTGAATCATATTTGTTGCATTCTGTCCAAAGATTTGAAGAGTTTAGTTTCTTCTAAACACACTTCCAAATAGTGTGCACTTGGAGATTCTTTCAATGACATTATTCACTGTCTGGAACTCAATTTTTTGAATGTTTTCATTAACTACTGAATTCTTTACTTGGACATATAAGAATTTCTATTGTAATTTGACAGTTTGAGGAGGCACACTTCTAATAATAACTTAAAAATCTCAGTTAAGTAATTTTATTACTTTATTTGTAATCCACTTCTCTCTCTCTCAATCTCTCTCTCTCTCTCTCTCTCTCTCTCTCTCTCTCTCTCTCTCTCTCATACAAACACACATACACACACACACTCATACCTATGTGTATGCTTGTGCTTAGAGATACAAAATACATATGTACACACACATACCATTGCATGTAGTGACTCAAACACTAAAATATACATATGCATAGATAGAAACAATGCAATACACACAGACACACTTGCTCCCACATGCACACCTACTCCTTACAATCATCTTCCCACTGACTAAACTTATCATACAATATGCTTTTTACTTTAATGGTTAAATATGAGACAATGTATCATTTCAAACTTCATGAAGATCTAGAATTTAAGACAAATGTCTACAAGGAAATCTCTTAGAAAGTGTATAAGTTGCCTCTCATTTCACAATTTAATGGACATATTCACGTCACTTTAAGAATTATTTTTGTTTAAATTTGATTTTCACGTTTGCAAATCAGTTGTAATAATAAGCTGTTAAAAACCAACTGGAGTGAAATAATATGTTATGATTTCTGTAGGATATTCTTAAGAAATTCTCTGAATTTAGATATGAAAATTTTGTTTGCTTCACTATATTTAAAAATGATAACATTACATTTCTTTATATTTTTATAATTTCATTAGGCAAATGTTTTATCTAATGCATTTGTTGTTTAATTCTTTTTTATGTTTTATATTCAGAGAGCTTATTAGTACATTGAACTTATATGATTTTGTATCTATGGGAGTAGAGTAAAAAGAATCGGATTTCTATTATTATTATGTGATGATTCAATAATAAATCAAAACCCTATGAGCTGCAAAATAATTCTGAACATGAATCTAAATTATTATATGATGAGACACAAAAGTAAAATAGAGTGGTTAGCAGTAAATCTCTTCCTAGTGAATCAGCTGTTAGAGGTGGGTAGTTCCACATATAACCTTCTCTATTGCTAATAATTTTGCTTGAGGTTTACTAGTAATAAAAAGAACCTCAGGGATAGCATTGAGTTTGGATTATAATGTTAATAATAATGGAAACTGATCTGTAGATTAGCTGTTGTCCTATGTTTGGCAACTTTTACAATGATGTGACAAAGCTTACTTAATTTGCCTGATGTTTTCAGAGGTGCAACATTATGGCTCTAACACTTCATGGTAGTGCAAAGCATGTAAAGCCCATGGCATTCTAGATATTGAGACAAGCTGGGGATTAATGCACACGAATGAGAAGATAAGACACATCGGGGTTTCAAATGCAAGCTTCTGTTTGGTGTGTGTGTGTGTGTGTGTGTGTGTGTGTGTGTGTGTGTTTGTGTGTGTGTATGTGTGTGTGTGTGTGTGTGTGTGTGTGTGTGTGTGTGTGTGTAGGTACTACATCTAACTAGGTCCTAATTCCTGAAAGTCCAGTTGGTGAAGAATTTTTTAATCAATTGACCTCTCAGTGAAGTTGGAATGTTATGATCCAGCCATTAATCAAAAGCCTATCTTCTGGCTAACAAGTCCATACCTGAATCCAAATTATGAGATGCAAATCTTGACAAAGCATAACACAAAATGTAATATACAAAATAGAGCCTATAGTCTGCAATATATTGAATATGCTTATATGAAAAAAATAAATGTTTCCCTTAAGTGTGGTAAAAGTTTAATTCGTAATATCAGCATGAAAGAGTTTGTGACACACAGATGGAAATGTGATGCCAGTTTAGACTCGTTCACACTCTCCACAGCAAAGACAGCGTACTAAATACTGGCATGCAGTTTAAGAGTGTAAGTCATTCTAAATAACTCTAAGCCTGTCACAAGACACTCTTTGTTCTGTGACAAGACTATCATGATTTGGAAAACCTAGATTTGGTAATAACAAAATTAATGAGTTCTAATATACATATTTATTATAAAATCCTTAAAGAAAAATGCTTGTGAACTTGGTGTTTTTCCAGTGAATTATACTTATTTTATATAATGTTATCAACAAATTTCAATCACAGTTGGATGAATCAGAAACTTTAGGATAAATGCTAAATAGTCATTAAATTATGTTATATTTAACATGTACTAAAATACCTTTCAGTATCTAAAAGGTAGCAGTTAATATACTTGTGTATGAATAAATTTAAGAAAATTTAAAAAGCACAAAATATTCATTTTACAATAGATTTGACAGTGGCTCTTATTAATATTAGAAGGTTTAAGCTCCTAAGTCTATCCTACTGTCTTCTTCTTAATATCTCACTGATCATATTTGCTGAAGGGATGTACTTTTTGGCATTGCCCAAACTCTTAATGAGTTTAGCATGTCCACAAGTGATACTTACATTCTTGCACACTGCTGTGTTAAAGAATCCAATGGACTTGCTTGGCATCAGTCCAAACATAATATGGAAAATAAGAAAGTCTTTGACATGTGTCTTAGAGTTTCTAGTCCTATTAATACAATGTAAATATAATAAAAATGAGTATTTTAGCCTAGTGTGGTCCAAGTGTACACCCGTAAAATCAGCACTAGAGAAAGTGAACATAAATATTAAAGCGGTGATGCCAGACTGAGTACTGAGTTCCACAAAAATAGTACATTACTGACATGCAGATTTAAGTCCTCATCAATGATTCTTAACCAGATCCTTTTCACATAATGAGACCCTGGACACACTCCTGTGCATTTTTTCTTCCTTTCTCAACAAAGTACTTTGAGTTTCTTCATTGGATGAAAAATAGAGTCCTGTATTATTTCAGTAGCAAAGGCATATATATATGCAAAAAGGATTTTTATTTGTCTGTTAGGACTTTTAATTTAAATCCAATAACTGAATATAGATTGATATGATTCTTTTTTGTCTCATAAACAGTATATAAAATATTCAAAGTTTTACAGTAGAGTATTATTGTCTACCTTCTCCTCTAAGGTTTATAAATAGCTTACCATGGCATAGTGTACATTGTAATATAAATGAGAACTGTGTACAATCTTAGGCTCTTAGCATAACTGATCATTAATGCTCAAGCATGTTTTATGCTAGAGAGCATAAAAAAATTGACTATCACTGAATGAAAAACAGAAACATGATTATACCCAGAAAATAAAAGCAGTAAATGGTTCATTTGCTCTCTTTCCATTTGCAGAATTGTAATAAAAGTGCCAAGTAGATTGATATTTAGGCAAACATCACAATGCAATAAAGTTGAGATTTTTAGAGGAGATGCATTAATAGAGAACATTCCTCTCTGAGTTTGCTTTTTCTACTTTAGCTTCAGGAATAGTTGGCATTTTAATTTCTGTAACAGATACTCATTTAGCCCCTGATTCAAAAGGAATTATCTTTTATATAATATAAATTTGGAAAGCTCTAATTTATTTCATTTTACCAGAGTTTTCTTATGTTTTAATCTCAATATTTAAAAAAATAACATTAAAACGTTATGATCCTGTATGTCATACAAAAAATTATTGCCTTTGCATCCAAATGATATTAAGCTGTTGTAGCAGCAGCTCCATTGGGTTAGCACAACATATGGTGTTGAATTTTCCCCTTTTTAATGAAAATCCAAATCTCTTACCTCAAACTGGTGGTGAGATGTTTAGCCAAAGTATAACATATATTACTTGATATTTAAAAATGTCACAGAGTTTTTCTTTGGGCAATAGGGTGACAGAAGTATGAAGGGTTGTTAGAGCAGGAGGAGGATGTGGAGGAGGAAGAGAAAGAGGAGGAGGAGGAAGAGGAGGTGGAGGAGGTAGAGGAAGAGGAGGAGGAGGAGAACAAAAAAGATAAAAATAAGGGGAAAAAAGCCAGAAGGTAACAGTCCTAAGTCCAAATGATATAATAGTCTCAGTCAACATGCCATGGAATGTCTCTGAGGTAGTTGTCTTCCTTAATTATCAATGTTTATTTTTTTGCATCTACTCATTTGATAAGACACTCTCTGGGTCTAGGTCTATTTGAGGAATATTTCCTTCAGAAAATGACATTGTGTTTTGATTACTAGAGATTAAAAAAGTCTTGGACTATGAGCTATGTTACTAGCCTCAGAAGAAATGTCAAAGTAAAACATTTTTAGATATTTCAAGAGTCTCCATTTTGTATGTAATAGGATTAATTTAAAGAAAGCAGGAACCCTCCTAAATTGTTGGTTGAATTGAAAACTGCTACAACCACTCTGGAAGTCAGTCTGGAGGTTCCTCAGAAAATTAGACATAGTACACCTAAGGACTAAGCTAGATCACTCCTGGGCTATACTCAAAAGATGATCCAACATATAACAAAGACACATGTTCCACTATGTTCATAGCAGCCTTATTTATAATAGCCAGAAGGTAGAGAGAACTCGTATGTCCTTGAACAGAGGAATGGATACAGAAAATGTCATACATTTACACAATGGAGTACGACTTAGCTATTAAAAACAAGGGCTTCATGAAATTCTTAGGCAAATAGATGGAAATAGAAATTACCATCCTGAGTGAGGTAAATCAATCACAAAAGAACACACATGATATGTACTCACTGACAAGTGAATATTAGCCCAAACACTGTTTATTTTGTCTTTTTTTTTCAGAGCTGAAGACTGAACCCAGGGCCTTGCGCTTGTTAGTCAAATGCTCTACCACTGAGCTAAATCCCCAACCTCTGCTCATGGCTTGGAATACCAAAGATAAAATTCACACACCACATGAAGTTCAAAAAGAAGGAAGACCAAAATTTGGATGCATCAGTCCTTCTTAGAAGGGAAAAAAAACACAGGAGGAAATATAGGGATAATGCATAGAAGAGAGTCTGAACGAAAGGCCAACCAGAAATTTCCCCATCTGGTGATCCATCCCATATGCAGTCACCAAATCCAGTCATTGTTACTGATGCCAAGAAGTGCTTGCTAATAGGAACCTGATATGGAGGTCTCCTGAGAGCCTCTGCCAGATCCATACTGATGCAGATGAGGATAATTTCAGCTAACCATCAGACTGAACACAGAGACCCCAACTAAGGAGTTAGAGAAAGGACTGAAAGAGCTGAAGGGGTTTGCAATTCCATAGGAAGAACAATGATATCAACCAACCAGACTCCCCAGAATTTCCAAGGAGTAAACCAGCAACCAAAAAGTACACATGGCAGGGGGAGGGGGGACTCATGGCTCCAGATGCATATGTAACAGAGGATAGCACTGTCTGGCATCAATAGGAGTAGAAGCCCTTGGTCTTGTGAAGGCTCTTTACCACAGTGCAGGGGAATGCCAGGGTGTTGAAGCTGGAGTGGGTGGGTGGGAGTGGGAGCATACTCATAGAAGGAGGGAGAGGAGTATGGGAGAGGGGGAACATAGAAAGGGGATAATAGTTGAAATATAAATACATGAACTATTCAATAAAAAGTGACTTTTGATAATAAGAACTCAAAGAATCATGTTAGAACAAAAAGCAATCTATCAAATGAGCACATCACCAAACTTCCTCCAGGGTGGAGAATTTTCAGCTGTGCCATAATGTGCATTTTAAGGTATAATTGGATTTCTATATATACAGAGATGCTTGACAACCTATATGAAAAGCTCATTTTTAATTCAATTATATTCCTATTATACAAGGTGTGGAATTTAAATATTTTAATGTATCATGATTATAGTAATATATTGAAATATATACTGTGTTATATTTTACTAAGACAATACTGTAGATTGTCAAATCTTGTACAATTCAAATGACAAAAGTTGAACATCTTTTCTCTGGGCTTCTTGAAATAAAGAGTACTCTTAGTTTATCTAGCCATGCTGCTATTAATAATATAACAGAATTACATCTTTTTGTTTCAGTGATTCAGTACTTATTTAATCATTTTCACATCCTCTCTTCCTATTACGGTTATGGCCTCTGGTGAACAGTTAAAAAAGTTTCTAGCCTATCAGTTCAGATTTTTGTACATATAAATTAAATCAAGTGCAACTTGACTTTCCTTGCATGGCTTACTTCATTTTACATAATGATCCCCAGTTCCAACTGTGAATCTGCTTCACTCTCACCCACCTGATTATCAATGATGCTATTTTGTATTTTAGCTGTTTTCATTAAAACCATTTGCATTGCAAACTATTTTATCACTTCATCCCTCCGTTTCCTTCATAAAAGATACATACAGATCAAGAATTTAAAAAAAATGAACTTGTCCATTTTTTTTCTAGATTTGTAATGTTATGTTTTTTTCCTTCTTTGGAAACTTGAGTTCTAGATGTTACACACACACACACTTATATTTATGTGTGTGTCTATGCATGTGTATAACAAACTATGTATGATTTGATCGTTCACTACAAGCAACACTAATTATGGTATCATTATGTTGTCAAATCACTAAGAAATGAATCAGTTTTGTAATCCTTAATAGGGTTACAAAAGCATGGGATGGAAAAATTGTAAAGATTTTGAAAAGATACTGAAAAGAATATTTTTATTTATAAGAAACAACATATTATACTATGTAGTGACACATTTAACCCCAACACTTGGAATACATAAACAGAGAGATCTCTGAGATATATAGGCCAGCCTGGAGATATAGGCCAACTCTAGAGAGCGAGTTTCATGACAAAAAAGATTATGCAGAGAAACAAAGCAACACATTAAACCAACTGTATGGATGGCAAACTATTAAGAGAAATTTACTACTTAAAATTGACATTCTAAGAAATAGGCAAACTGCTATCATTTATGCCATAATCACTACCTTAATAAGGTTTTTACAAGTAAATCACTTAATCTACAATTTCTTGTTGAACAGTATAATAATATTAAACTATGCTAATGAATACAATATTTAAACATAAACTTTAAACTAAATTGTCAACAAGCTGATATTGACAAAACCTGAAATCGTTTATAGAAGAAAATAAACTTACTTAAAGCCTCCTTCCTCAGGTTTTATCTAATGAAATGCATGTGTTATAGTCTTTAATATATTTCAGATTTTATGTATAACTCCAAGATATTTGAGTTAAATAACACATAAATTTCATATATTTAAGACTTTAAAAAATATTTGGCATAGTGTGTTTGGGGATTTTTTTCTAATTTTAATGACCTATAATAAAAGAATAGTCTATACTTGTTTTCCTGATTTTCATTTTGAAAATTACTCTATTTTGATTTAGTAGTTTGTAATTACTCATACTTAGGTAATCTGCCTCTGAAATCAAAGGTTGAGTCCAGTGTGTGAATGTTTGCCTTTAGATAATTTGTCCTAAAATATTTCCTGACACAGTATATTTCCAGTTCATCTAATTTTTTACTACATGATGCTCTGAAATACACTAGTAGATATTTTCTTTTTCATAGATTCCTAATCATTTTGCATGTACCTTCTGAGTAGTATATACTAAAACGGTTTATGAATTTATGCTGCAAGGTTACATTTTCCTTATATTGCCACTTTTATTCATTCTACAAATTTACTTCTTGAAAATAATGAAGACATCCAAGGTGACATGTTGGATTACTGATTTCCTCTGAGTCATTCTATGAATGGGAGGAGTAAGTATGTTATTAAAGAAGATTATTCTGCAGTTTGAAAAGGAGAGGTTTGAGAAACAAGAATAAGAGACACAATAGCTGGATGTCATAGAAAAACAGAAAGGATGTGCAGAGAAGTATAAGAAAGGTTTATAGCTCCAGTCTTTTGGCTCAAAAAACCAAAAAAAAAATACTTTGATTTCACACCTCTAGTACAAAGAAGATAGCCCTGTTTAAAGAAGAGTGACAGATCAAGCCATACGAGAAGCATTAGATTTTCACACACTTTGAAGGCGGTGTAGGGATTTGGAATGATGGTGACCCCTAAAATCAGGAACGAGACAATGGAACACTTTCAAAAGCCTAGACTGACTCTTGACAGGCTTCAATTTGACAGTTTAGGATTCTAGGTCTAAGTTCAGGCAAGCCTAGGAAAGTCAGTTACTAGAAAAATGTCCCAGGCTTCAGACAAGATAGTCAGAAATTGCCCTGCCATTAGAGGCTGCCCTACCACCTGGCCTGAGGGAAGGACAATGGGTCAGCAGCAGTTTCCAGACTTCCTCAGCATTAATTTTCAGACTTGCCCAACAACAATTTCCACCCCTGGTAATGGTTCTGATATGTTCTTAGTGATGGACCCAACAAATTAAAATAGAGGTCACCCACCCCAGAATTCCCTTCATGTGCTTTAAATCTGGCCTGCAAGCTCACTTGTTTGTCCTTCTATCTTGGTAATGGAAGACCCCAGCCATGCTGGACAGTATTTGAGTCCATGATATCCTTCTTCAGGGAATCATGGACTCTTATAATTTATATATTCCTTAAAGGTTTTGCTACATCAAAACAAGAAAATTAAGTAAAAGGAATGAAACTTGAGAAGAAAATAAATTCCCACTATACAGAACTATATTCCTATGCCTAAAATATCCTGAGGATTTTGTTCAGGGGAAAAAGAATCTCTTAGGCCTAATAGTAAATTTTAATAATGTAGAAAAAATAAAATCCGTATTGAAGAATCTCTAGGTTTTCACAAGTAAGAAACTAACATTCTGTGAAAGATAAGAGCATAGTGCTATTGACAACAGGCTAAAGAAAAATCAAAATAAAACAAAGATAGAATGATAACTTACCAAGAGGACTGACATATTGGATGGGTGTGGAGACAATTGACATCCCAGTGTGTGTTAGTGGCAAGGACACTCATGTTTCAGATTAGGAAATTACTACAGACTGTCAGGTTTAAGACACTGGCAAAGCCTTCTCATGCTCAGAATGCAAATATTGACAGAGTAGAAGGAGATCATCCACCTGAGCTTCCTCCTCCCTCTCTACCTGAGACTGTACCTAACTGAGAACTCCTAGGAGACTGCTAACCCTCCCTCTGAGCTGTGCATAGCAAAAGTGCTGAGGTTCCAGCTTGTGCCTGTGTAGGTGCAGCACTATTATAATAGCACCTGAATAGCCCATCAGATCTTCTAAACTTGTATCTCTGTAAAAGTCCCTTCTTGATTTCACCTCTGTCAAGTTAGAGTATTTGTCACAGAAGAATGAGTGTTCGAGTTTAAATTCCCCAAACCGTTGTCTATAGAGCCTAGTATGATCATGGATCAGTATAACCCAAGTGCTGGGAAGAGGAGAGTGATAGATACTAATAGCTTACTGGTCAACCAACCATGACAAAACAGTAGTCTCATTTCTCTGATGAAGGTATCTCTTCTTTTTCTTTTTCCTTTTTAAAACATTTTATAGCTACATTTGTTTTTTTTTCTTTTTATTAGATATATTTCTTTACTTTCATTTCAAATGGTATTATTTCCTTTCCCGGTTTCCTGTCCATAAGCCCGCATCCCCACCAACTCCCCCATATGGGTGTTCCCCTATTCACTTCCCTGACTGCTCCCCTGCTGACATTCCCCTGCACTGGGGGTCCAACCTTGGCAGGACCAAGGGCTTCCCCTTCCACTGGTGCCCCAGGAAGGCTATTCTCTGCTACATAAGCAGTTGGAGTCCTGGGTCAGTCCATGTATATTCTCTCAGCAGTGGTTTATTCTCTAGAAGCTCTGGTTGGTTGGCATTGTTGTTCTTATGGGGTTGCAAGCCCCTTCTGTTCTTTCAATCCTTCCTCTAATTCCCCTAAATGGGATCCTGTTCTCAGTTCAGTGGTTTGCTGCCAGCATTGACCTCTGTATTGGACATGCTCTGGATGTGTCTCTCAGGAGAGATCTATATCCATTCCCTTTCAGCATGCACTTATTAGCTTCATCAATCTTATCTAGTCTTGGTGGCTGTATGTATATGGGCCACATGTGGAGCAGGCTCTGAATGGCAGTTCATGAAAGTAACTCTTACATTCTAAGACAGTGAGAGTTTTTCTGAACGTGATGCCAGAGTTTTAAAAAACCAAAACAAAGAAACAACCAAACAAACCATAAACCAAAACAACAACAACAACAAAAGAAAACTTAAGGTCAATTAACACTCAAGGCTGCTATCCTACTATGTACTTAGCTTGCTTGTTTAAGTTGTTTGTAAGGTTACAGTGAAACAATCTTACTGGCTTTGAAATTCCTTTTTAACCAAAATTTGCAACCTAAGCTAAAACAAAGTTATTATATTCAATGATGTACTCTTCCATGACCCTGATCTAAAACAATGCATGTCTATCATTTGCTGAAATCAGCAAATAAAAACGTTAAAAATAATATCCTATAAGTTTGCACCTTAAATGCTAAACAGAACACTTGGATATTGATTTTTTACATACAATGATGTTTGTTAAACTCTATTACTTGGGTCAGGTGAGGTCAGTTTGATATGTAAAACTGTTAAAGATTTCCGTATTCCTCAGTCCTACCCATCGAATGAATTCTATGCTGATCCTTTAAGAGAATGAAATACTGTTAAGAAAAACACAGACAGACAGACAGGCACACATACACAGTTACACACAGTAACAGACACAGACATAAGACAGCTTTCACCAAGCAATCAAAAATTCAATGCCATGCAATAGAAAAACACAGGAGAAAAGACAATTGACTCCGTGTCATTTTATTTCCTTCTCTAAAGTAACACTGATACAATACTAGTAATTCAGAATCAGTAACTAAGGCAATTAATACATTCATCCTATGTTCAATATCGTGGTGAAATCCCGACAATAGAGGAAGACAGTAGAATCTTTGGCCTCCTCACAAAGACTTATTTGCCCATCCACAAAACTTTACATATACATGTACACACATATACAAAACATAATCCCTGCATAAAATAACACATAAACAAAGATAACCATGAATCTCCAATTCTTCTACAAAAATGACTGTAAAATACAGAAGTTTGAAAAATATAGCGTAACTGAGCAATAGCATATACATAAGAATAAATAGTATAAATAAGTCCCTATTATCAAAATTTCTTCTGACACAAATGCTATCCCAACAAAATATCCAATTAAATTCTTCAGAGAAATATAAAACCTAAAAGTAATTTTTGCTAATCTCAAAATAATATGATTAGAATACCAATGTCATAGTTATCACAGTATTTGATTTCAAATTATAGAACTAAGATTATTAATAAGAGCATAGTGGTGTACAAGATATGACCAACAGTCCAGTGAAGCAAAATGGAAAACAGAGAACTATAACCATTTATGACCAACAGAATAATAACAATAGACCACAAAACATATTGCAAGAAAATAAATTTATTCAGCCTATTACAATGCTAAAACTGTGTACATGTAGAAGGTAATATTAGATAGCTACCTCCACTTTTTTCAATGTCAATATATTAGCATTCAGGAAGATGTTATTAGTGTGCAGCTCTTAAGAACAAGTATGGAGCCATTGTTTACTGAGGTATATATGCCATAAATTACATTTAGTAATACCAGATATTAGAAGTGGTCTTTTGAGTTACAACTAGTCAGAGTTATTCAAGATACTCCTTTAAGTTTAATGAAATTGTTCTTATTTACCCCTCAGAGGTGGTGTAACTCCATATTAATGAAGACACAATGAATTTTAGACACAAGGCTCAGAGATTCTGGAGCTGAAACTGACAAGAAAAGCTCCTTCCCGAGGACTAGCTTTTGTTGTACTGCAAGGTTTTGAGTGTACATGAAAAGGAAGGGAACAAACCAACAGTTTTACTCATATGTAATCCCTATGAATCACACCGCTGACCAGCATGGTACAAACAAACAAACAAACAAACAAAAAACAAACAAACAAAAACAACAAAAAACTATATGTAATTTATGTCATATATACCTCAGTAAACAATGGCTCCATACTTGTTCTTAAGAGCTGCACAACAAAATGGAGATTATCTCTAGTGCTAGAAACCTCATCAAACACCAAGGGCAAGTAAAGACGAAGATCCTATAAGGAAACCTACAACCTATTACTTTAATAAAACCAGGTTAATCTGTATCTGCAGTCTAAATATTTTCTTAATATTTCCACAGATAAGTGTAATCTTCATCCTGAATCAAAAATCCTCTGTTTGTTACAGATAGATACCATTACATAAAAGTAACATCAAGTTCAATGCATACATCCACAGTAGAGCCTAAGGCTCTGGGATCATTCTAAAACAGATATTGAAATATTCGAAGAGTCAGAGGAACAGAGAGTTTGCATGACATTTTGCATTTAAGGAATTTTAGAAGCTGTATGTATGAAATCTCACCAATATGACTTCATAGGCTAAATGAGAATAATAATAAGCATGGTAGTAAGAGCTAAAGAAACCTCAGGTCACAACCCTATACAAAAACTGCAAACAACCAAGGAAATTTTTCCAGAGAAGAATAGACCAATTAATTTTCTAGTACCAAATGCTGAGTCCTGATGCCATTATGACATCATGTAGACTGAACAATATATATATATATATATATATATATATATATATATATATATATATATAACAAATAAGTCATCCTATTCCATTTATGGCTGAGCACATCAATTTTTCTCTGCATATTTTCAAATCGAGTGTTACCATTACAGAATAACACACGTACAAATTGTGTGTTGTTTGCTGTATAATATGAAAACCATTTTTAATAAGGGTTGTCCATTAAACTGACCTGTACACCTCATCAATAGTTTTACTGCAATGTTCATATAGCAGGTTTTTTCCATGTACCATTACCCATGTAATTTGAAGATATTTGCCTCATGAATGTTTCTGGTATGAGCAGCATGTTCTGAAACATTCATTAAATCTAAAACAAATGGTGTCGGCTTCTCTAACAACCTTTATGCCACTATCATATGAATCAGAATAACTTGTAGTCAGGACACTATTCCATCTCACATGATATGGCAGTTTAAATGAACAAGATGCCTATACATGCACGAATTTGAATATTTGATCCTTAATTGCTGGGTCTGTTTTGTGTGTGTGTGTGTGTGTGTGTGTGTGTGTGTGTGTGTGTGTGTGTATCATGAAAATGTCCTTTCAATTTTTTTCTACCTTTTTTTAATTGGCTTTTTTTATTGACATTTCAAATGTTATCCCCTCTACTGATTTGCAGCCCACAAACCCCCTAACCCATTCCCTTCCCTCCTCTTCTATGGGGGTGTTCCCCCACCCATGCATCCACCTCTTCCCACCTCCCTGTCATGACATTACCTTACACTGGGGGTCTGAACCTTGGCAGGACCAAGGTTTCTCCACCCCCTGATATTCAACAAGGTCCTCCTCATCTGTGTTTGCCATGCTTGGCAGAGCATCTCAGGAAACTGCTATATCAGGCTCCTGTCGGCATACACTTCTTGGCATCAGCAACATTGTCTGGAATTTGTGGCTATATGTGTATGGACTGGATACCTGGTTGGGGAAGTCTCTGGAAGATCTTTACTTCAGTCTGTGTTCCAAACTTTGTCTTCATATTTCCTTCTATTAATATTTTTGTTCCACCTTCTAAGAAAGAGTGAAGCATCCACATTTTGGTTGTCCTATTTTCTGAGCTTCATGTGATCTGTGGGTTGTTATCTTAGGTAATACAAGCTTTTGGTCTAATACCCACTTATCAGTGAGTCCATACAATGTGTGTTACTTTGTGATTGGGTTACCTCCCTCAGCATGATATTTTCTAGTTCCATTCATTTGCCTATGAGTTTCATGATGTCATTGTTTTTAATAGCTAAGTAGTACTCCATTGTGTAGATGTACCACATTTTCTTTATCCATTCCTCTGTTGAGGGACATCTGGGTTCTTTCCAGGTTCTGACTATAATAAATTAGGCTGCTATGAACATAGTGGAACATGTGTCCTTGTTATATGTTGGAGCATCTTGGGCATATGCCAAGGAGTGGTATAGCTGGGTCCTCAGGTAGTAATATGTCTAATTTTCTGAGAAACTAGCACCATTTGTTGAAAATACTTTTTTTCACTGGATACTTTTAGATCCTTTGTTAAATATCAAGTGACTATAGGTGTGTGGGTTCATTTCTGGGTTTTCAACTCTATTCCACTGGTCTATCTGTCTGTCTCTGTACCAATACCGTGCAGCTTTTATCACTATTATACTATAATACAGCATGAGGTCAGAGGTGGTAATTCTCCCAGAATTTCTTTTATTGTTGAGAATAGTTTTTGCTATCCTGGATTTTTGTTATTCTGAATGAATTTGCTGATTGTACATTCTAACTCTATGAAGAATTGAGTTAGAAATTTGATGAGGATTGTATTAAATACAATGTAATTGTATTAAATTGTAATTGATGTAGATTGCTTTTGACAAAATGTCCATTTTTACTTTATTAATCCTGCCAATCCATGAGCGTGGGAGATGTTTCCATCTTCTGAGATCTTCTTCAATTTCTTCAGAGCCATGAAATTCTTGTCATACAAATCTTTCACTTTCTTGGTTAGAGTCACACCAGGGTATTTTATATTATTTGTGACTATTGGGAAGGGTGTCATTTCCCTGATTTCTCTCTCAGCCTGTTTATCCTTTGAGTAGGGAAGGCTATTCATTTGTTTCAGTTAATTTTATACCAAGCCGCTTTGGTGAAGTTGTTTTTCAGGCTTAGTAGTTCTCTGGTGGAACTTTTGGGGTAACTTAATTATACTATTATATTATCTGCAAATGGTTATATATTGACTTCTACCTTTCAAGTTTGTATTTTTTTTTACCTCTTTTTGTTGTCTGATTGCTCTGGCAAGGATTTCTAGTGCTATATTGAATACATAGGGAGTGAGCAGGCAGCATTGTCTAGTTCATGATTTTAGTGGGATTCCTTTAAGTTTTCTTCATTTAGTTTGATATTTTCTGCTGGTTTGCTTTATATTGCTTTAAAATTTTTAGGTATGGGCCTTCAATTCCTGATCATTTCAAGACTTTTAACATGAAGGATTGTTGAATTTTGTCAAATGCTTTCTCAGTATTTAATGAGATGGTCATGTATGTTTTCATTTTTCCCTTTAGTATGTTTAGTGGATTACATTGATGAATTTCCATAAATTGAGCCATCACTTGGGATAAAGCCTACTTGATAGGGATGGATGATCCTTTTGAGGTATTCTTGGTTTTTGTTTGCAAGAATTTTATTCAGTAATTTTGCATCTATATTCATAAGGGAAATATTTTGTAGAATAATTTGGAGAGAATTAGTATTCTGTCTTGTATGAAGGTCTAATGGATTCTGCAATAAAATCATTTGGTTCTGGACTTTTTTTTTGATTGGGAGATTTTATTAACTGCTTCTATTCCTTTAGGAGATATGGGACTGTTTAGTTGCTATATTTAATCCTGTTTTAACTTTGGTACCTGATATCTGTCTAGAACATTTTCCATTTCCTCCAGACATTCCAGTTTTGTTGTGTATAGGCTTTTGTAGTAGGATTTGATGATTTTTTGAATTTCCTTAGTTTCTGTTGTTCTGACTCCCTTTTCATTTCCACTTTTGTTAATTTCGAACTCTCTCTGTGCCCTCTTGCAAGTCTGGGTAAGGTTTATCTATCTTTGTTTTTTTGTTTGTTTGTTTGTTTGTTTTCCTTGTTGTTTTTGTTATTTTGTTTTGTTTTGTTTTGTTTTCCCACAAAGTACCAGGTGCTTGTTTTGTTGATTCTTTGTATAGTTCTTTTTTTTTTTTTGTCTACTTGGTTGATTTCAGTCCTGAGTTTGAATATTTCCTGCTTTCTACTCCTCTTGGGTATAATTGAGTCTTTCACTGTAGATTTTTTAGGTGTGCTGTCAAGCTGCTGGTGTATGCTCTCTCCAGTTTCGTTTTGGTGGCACTCAGAGCTATGTCTTTTCATCTAAGCACTGCTTTCATTATGTCCCATGAGTTTGGGTATGTTGTGTCTTTATTATCATTACATTCTAAAAAAAGTCTTTAATTTCTTTATTTCTTCCTTGACCAAGTTATCATTAATTAAAGCATTGTTCAGCTTCCATGTTTATGTGAGCTTTTTATCGTTTTTTGTTGTTATTGAAAAGCAGCCTCAGTCCATGATGATCTGATAGGATGCATGTGATTATTTCAATTTTCTTTTATCTGTTGAGGCCTGTCTTGTGAAAAATAATATGGTCAATTCTGGAAAACGTACTATATGGTGCTGAGAAGTTTTATTTTTCTGTTTTAGGATGAAATGTTCTATAGACATCTGTTAAATCCACTTGATTCACAATCTCTTAGTTTCTCTGTGTCTCTGTTTAGTTTCTGTTTCCATAATCTGCCCACTGATGAGAATGGAATGTTGCAGTCTCCCACTATTATTGTTTGAGGTACAATGTAAGCTTTGAGCTTCAGTAAGGTTTCTTTTATGAATGTAGATGCTCTTGCATTTAGTGCATAGATATTCAGTATTGAGAGATCATCTTAGTGGATTTTTCCTTTGATGAATATGAAGTGTTCTTCCTTATCTTTTTTTAACATTTGGTTGAAGGTCAATTTTATTTGATACTATTATGGCTACTTCAGTTAGATTTTGGGACCATTTGCTTGGAAAATTGTTTCCCAGCCTTTTACTCTGAGGTAAATGTGTCTCTTTTTGTCACTGAGGTATGTTTCCTGTAAGCAGGAAATTCCTCAGTCCTCTTTCTGTATCCAGTCTGTTAGTCCATGTCTTTTATTGGGGAATTGAGTCCATTGATGTTGAGAGATAAAAGGGATCAATGATTATGGTTTCCTGTTATTTTTGTTGTTAGTGGTGGAATTATGTTTGTTTTGCTATCTTGTCAACGAGGGTGCAGAGGGCACCTGGAAGAGAATAGGGAACAAGAGACGTGAAGAAGGACACCAAGAAAGGAGTCTGATCAAGGCAACAATTTTATTTTTCCCAAGGCTGAATTTATAACATAACAGGGGTAACAGAGGGAGCGGGAAGTGTGAAACATTTACGCAGGCCAAGGGCATAGTATTCGTGTGGTCAACTGATATCAACAGGATGTTAGAAAGGTCACAACTTTGTCATATCTATTAGTCAGCAGGATTTTTTTTTCAGAAAGGTTACAGGTCATCTCATTGGGCATCTTGACATCAGATGTATTTCTCAGCAAGGTCATAACTTTATCATATCATTATTCATCCTGACCACCAGATTTGTATTAGTCTCCTGAAGCTGACTGGAGATTTTCCATGAACCCAGTCATACTTAACTCTAACCATAATATTAACATCAATAATGGAGGGTTTCAAGGGCATCACTCCCAACACTATCTTCTTTTGGGTTAGTTGAACTTATATTACTTCTCTGCTTTTCCTAGTGTGTACTTTCTTTGTGTTGGAGTTTTCCATCTATTATCCTTTGTAGGGCTGAATTTGTGGAAAGATATTTTGTAAATTTGGTTTTGTCAATGTTTTAGAATATCTTGGTATTTCCATCTATGTTAATTGAGAGTTTTGTTGGATATAGTAGCCTGGGATGGCACTTGTGTTCTCTTAGGGTCTGTATGACATCTTCCTAGGATCTTCTGCCTTTCATAATCTCTGATGAGAAGTCTGATGTAATTCTGATGGGTCTGATTTTATATGTTACTTGACCTTTGTCCATTACTGCTTTTAATATTCTTTCTTTGTTTTGTACATTTGATGTCTTGATTATTATATGACAGGAGGAATTTGTTTTCTGATTCAATCTGTTTGGAGTTCGTTATACTTCTTGTATGTTTATCAGTATCTCTTTCTTTAGGTTAGGGAAATTTTCTTCTATAATTTTGTTGAACATATTTACTGGCCCTTTAATTTGGGTATTTTTGCCCTTTTCTATACCTATTATCCTTAGGTTTGATCTTCTCATTGTGTCCTGGATTTTCTGTATGTTTTGGGCTAAGAGATTTTTGGGTTTTTCCTTTTCCTTGACTGTTGTATCAATAATTTCTATGGTATCTTCTGCCCATGAGATTCTCTCTTTTATCTCTTATATTGTGTTGATGATGCTTGCATCTATGACTCCTCCTTTCTTTCCTAGGTATTCTATCTTCCGTGTTGTCTCCCTTTGTGTTTTTTTATTGTTTTTACTTCCATTTTTAGATCCCAAATGGTTTTGTTCAATTCCTTCACCTGTATGGTTGTGTTTTCTTATAATTCTTTAAGTGATTTTTGGTGTTTTCTCTTCGAGGGCTTCTGTTGTCCTGTACACCTTTAAGGGAGTTATTTATGTCCTTCTTAAAGACCTTGAACATCATTATGAGTTGAGATTTTTAAATCAAAATTTTGTTTTTCCAGTGTTCTGGGGTATCCAGGGCTTACTGTGGTAGGGTAATCGGGTTCCGATGATGCCAATTGGCCTTGTTTTCAGTTGCTTAATTTCTTGCCTTTTCCTATGGCCATCTGCTTCTCTCTGGTGTTAGGTGGTCTTGCTGTCTCTAACAGGCATGATTCTCCTGAAATCCTGTGTGTTAGCATTCCTGAAGACTGGCTTTCCCTCTGCAGGATCTGGGTGCAAAGAGTTGTGTCATATAAGTTCCAGGTGCTTGTGGAAACCAGAAGGATACTTTTACAGACTGTTTCTCATTTCTGGTGTCCAGAGTGTCTAGGTGGTTTCCTTTTGGGCCAGGAAGGTGAGCAGAAGTTGTGTTCTCATATGTGCTCTTAGGATTGTCTGCACTTCCTAGAGTCCAGCTCTTTCCCCATGGGATCTTGCTACAGATACGTGTCTCAGGGTCAGCTGAGTGGATGGATGCAGGTGGAAACCGGAAAGATCCTGTCCCAGATTGCTTCTCAGTTTTCGTGTCCTGAGCATGCCAGGCAGGTGTCTTGGAGCAGAATTAGTGTTCTTAACCTCTGCTCTCAGGCGTGTCAGTGCTCCTAAAGACCGTCTTTCTCCAGGCAGGATCTGGGCACAGAGAGCTTTATCAGAGTCTGCTCTGGGTACAGGTGGAAACTGGGGGTCTATTTTCAAAGAAGAAAAGTTGTATGACTGTAAAACAGATGAGTAATTTCCCTTTTACTAATATATATTGTTCTCTTCATCAATATAATCACTAGTCAGGAAGCATTTAGCTTTTAGTTGAGTATCAGTTCAACTATTCCATATTTGATGATCTAATTATGTGGGTTTTATCATTAGATGTGGAGGGGAACTACAAGCTATTGGGAGCAATGCCCTTAAAACCCTCCATTATTGATGTTAATATTATGGTTAGAGTTAATATTATGATTAGAATGGGTTCATGGAAAATCCCCAACCAGTTGCAGAATGCTAATCTGGTGGTCAGGATGCCTATTGATAGACAAACCTGTGACCTTCCTGAGAAACCAACATCCTGCTGACTAATGATATGACAAAGTTGTGACATTGCTGAGAAATACATCTGACATCAGGATGCTCAATGATATGACAAACTTGCGAACTTTCTGAGAAACCAACATCCTGCTGACTAATGAGATGATAGACATGGAACCTTTCTGAAAAACCAACATCCTATTGACATCAACTAATCACATGAGTACTGTGTCCTTGGCCTGCATAAATGTTTCCCACTTCCTCACTCCCTCTGTTACACCTGCTATGGTATAAATTCAGCCTTGGGAAAAAAAATTGTCGCCTTGATTAGACTCTTCTCTTGGCATCCTTTTTTGAGTCTCTTGTCCCACATTCTCTTCCAGGTACCCTCTGCACCCTCGTTGACTGTCCTGCAGGATGCTATAACTGGACAGGACAACAAGTTAATGGCAATAGTGTGTTCTGGTTGGGAAATCTATGTGCTATATTTGTCCATTGACTCAAAATTATGCAATTCATTCCTGATATCAGAGCTTTTTTTATACTGCCTGTGTTAATATCAGTTAATGTTGCCAATATGCAAAACAACTGGCAAACAACATAATCTATTACAAAGCATCATAGCATATATTATGTGAAATGTCAGACACTAAAAAATACGGATAGATAGATTTAGATAAATAGATAGATAGATATAGATATAGATATCATGTATTATCTCATTAAGCTTAAAGTGAAAAAATCGTATGGAGAAAAATTTGAAGCAGTTTTCAGAAATTTTTGAAATAATGTGAGAAATAAGGTATGTATGATTTACCCCCCAAAACTAACCCCAAACAACCCAATCAAAAATGGGGTATAAAACTAAGTTGAGAACTCAAAATAGAGGAATCTCGAATGGCTGAGAAGCACCTAAAGAAATCTTCAACTTCCTTAGTCATCAGAGAAATGCAAATCAAAACATTCCCAGATTCCACCTCTTATCAGTCAGGAAGGTTAAAACCAAAACCTCCAGCGACAGCAGATATTGGTGATGATGTGGAGAAAGAGGATCACTCCTCCATTGCTGCTGGGATTGCAAACTGGTACAACCACTCTGGAAATCAATTTGTAGTTTCCTCCCAAAATTGGAAATAGACTTACCTATAAAACCAGAAATATCACTGTGGGGAATATATTTCAAAGACGTCCCACAATGCCGCAGGGGCACACATACCACTATGTTCAAAACAGCCTTATTTGTACTAGAAACTGGAAACAACCCAGATGTCCCACTACAGAAGAAAGGATACAGAAAATGTGGTTCATTTACACAATAGAATACTACTCAGCTATTAAGAACGGAGACATCCTGAGTTTTGCAGGCAAATGGATTGAACTAGAAAATGTCCTCCTGAGTGAGGAAACTCAGACCCAAAAAAGTTATTCATGGTATGCTCTCACTAATAAGTGTATATTAGTCAAAAAATGAAAAGATAAAAGTACAGCATACTCAAGATAGAGTCCACAGAACTCAAAAGAGTCAATAAGCTGAAGCCAAAAAGATGATGCCTTAGTTCTACTTGGGAGGGAGAAGAAAGCAACCACAAGGGGTTGGGGAGGGACAGGGGGGCAAAAGGGGATGGGTTGGGGGAGAGGATGTGGTATTGGGTAGAGGAAAAGTACCTAAGCCCTGAGGGGCAGAAGAAAAAATGGAAACAAGTAACCTAAGGAGGAAAGGTTGGGAAGACCCTCTAGAATCTACCAGAGACCTAGGAATGAGAGACTTTCAGGACTCATGGTGTATGGGGATGTAGATAAAAGGCCCTAGAGTGGAGAGAGGGAACTTACTGAATCCACCTGGGGAAAAAAATCAGGGCTTCAAGGGAGGAATGGGGTTGCTAACCCACAGCCAAAGAACTGACCCACAATTCTTCCTGTTTGAAAGAAATGCAAAGATTGAAGTTGAGAAAAGCCTGAGCAAAAGAAAGTCCAGCGACAAGCCCAAAGTGGGATCTAGCTCAAGGGGAAATCCTAAGACCTGACACCATTTCTGAAGTTATGGGGCATTCGCAAAAAGGGACCAATCATGACTGTTCTCCAAAAGATGAAGCAGCTAAAATTGTCAGTTACAGATATGTGCAAAGAACAGAAGGTGCTGACCACTCTGGTTGAGTTAGAGAAAAGCTGGAGAAAGCTAAGGAGGAGGGCAACCCTATAGGAGGACCAGTAGCCTCAATTATCCTGGACCCCAGAGATCTCTTAGACACTGGATCACAAACCAAGGATCATACACCAGATGAGATGAGGCCTTCAACACATATATAGCAGAGGACTCCACAGTCTGGGGTCAGAGAAGATGCACCTAATCCTCAAGAGACTGGAGGCCCCAGGAAACTTAGAGGTCTAGTGGGGTGGGTGGGGTGCGGAAATCCTTGTGGGATCTAGTAGGGAAGGGAGGGTGTATGGGATGTGCAACTGTCAGGAAAGGGGTTAACTGGAAAGGGAATAAAATCTGGAGTATAAAAATAAATAAATAAATAAATAAATAAATAAATAAGAATTTAAAGTATATGTATGATATGGGAAAGATTTGTTTGCTGATTTTAGTCTTCTATTTTTGTTTTTTATGGTGTTGCAAATCACACAGGTGTTTAATATACTAGGAAAGAACTCAAATACAAAGTTCTTCTCCTATCCTATACTGTCAGAGTTCAAGTCCATGAAATTATAAGGTAGAAATAACTTTTCTGTTTTGATGTAATAATATTACTAATTATAGCATAATTATATACTTCTCACTGCTCAGATTATTATTAGGAATACATGTCGTACTTCTCAATTCCATATCTGTTGCTTATTCTATTCATACAATACATCATCAAAGTATATATGACCGTAAAATTAAAATAAATTATTGACACTGTTGTACGGGAAAAGTGGAGGGTTGATATCTACTTCCCTAACATCCAACAAAGAAGCATTTGACTGAGTTAACGGAGAGTTATCTGAGCACATAAATTATGATAAAATTTTTAAAGCATCCTATTCCAACTAACTCTAATACTTTATTTTTATTTCTTTCACATTTTCAGATAGGTATGTTATATATCTTGATCATGTCCATACCTTAATGCCTACTCTGATTGCACTCATTATCTGCCAGCACATACCCACGTTATTTTTCTCTGTGTCTCTCTGTCGCCCCTTTCTTACTTTCTTTCTTTTCCTTTCTTTCTTTCTTTCTTTCTTTCTTTCTTTCTTTCTTTCTTTCTTTCTCTCTCCCTCTTTCTTTCTTTCTTTCTTTCTTTCTTTCTTTCTTTCTTTCTTTCTTTCTCTCTCCCTCTTTCTTTCTTTCTTTCTTTCTTTCTTTCTTTCTTTCTGTCTGTCTGTCTTATCTAACTATCTATCTATCAATGTTATTATTATCTATTTATCTATCTTATTTATAACTCACATAACCACATTAATGCTGTTTACATGCTCATAGGTTTGGGTTATTATCTGGCCTATCAGTGGCTACTTAATAAAAATCTTACTTTTCCTCACTCGGCAGCCTATGGGTAACTTCTTTAGTTAATGGAGGGCCTCAGATCTCATTTCCAATACATGTTAGAAATTTAAAGTGGATTTATGTTTTGTGAAATTAACAAAAGTTTTTATTAATTCAAATTACAACAGCCATCTTACATTCAGATGGCAGAATTTCATTTTTATATACCATTTTTATAGTTACATCTATTTTTAAAAATGAAATTTCTTTTTCATCAATATTATATCTTCTGAATTATTATTTCAACAAAATTTGAAATATATACATGTGAATATATACATGTGAATTCGTGGTTTTAAAACAAATGTCAACCATAAGTACTTTTCCTGAGGTACTGGATAATACTACTGACTCCATGTATGAGAGGCAATGTCACGAGCTATACAGACCTTCTCAATTATGCTATGTTGACTGAGAAGCAAACCCCAATGATTCACATATGTCTGACCTTCCAAGGCTGGGATTGAAGGTTTGTCAGCTCTAGTTTAGGGTATGATTGTCTTTAAAATTATGCAATAGTAAGTATAAGATAATAATGTTTTCAAAGTAGTAAATTATAGTTTTGAGAATTTAAGGACTAAAAGGGAACCTAAGAAATCACAAACATATTTTCTAAAGGATGAAATGAACAATTATTAAGATTATATGTATTCTTGTAATCTGTCTAATATCACAGTATGTAATCAAGAGCAATGTATCCACTTTTAGTCAATTATACAAATACACAATTACCTAAGATATCAGTTCAAGCAGTTCAAGTATTGTTTATGAGATATTTACATATGGTATCTCAATGGTATTCAAATTTCAAACTGATGAACTGATAGACTCTGAAACTCATGATAGATTAGCGGAAGCTGAAAGATAATGACAAATCATGATGGCAATGATAGATTGAAGAGGTCAGCATAAAAATACAAGGAGACGAATTATAGTCCAATTCAAAAAACTGGAACATGTGTTTAAATGCAATTGGGTTACTTAATGAGTGTATTTATTGAGAGAATAGTACTCTGTCATACCACTTCAGCATATTTAATACCTCCAGGGGAAAATGTTGCAAAGGAGTTTTAATTAATTTCCTTCATCTAATCCTCTCTTAACTCTGATATCCCTTTGCCACACATATATCATATGACTCTCAAGGACAGAGTGCGGGCCATTAAAAAGCAGTGTTATCCAAATAAGTTTGCTAAGAATCCATTCCTAACTTCTTCATTAAAGCTAATGCACTTAACACCATGCCATTTAAAATCCATAATCCAGTGCAGCAACAATTACATGAAGTATGCACTGCTTTAGTTTGTCTTCATATGATATCGTTATATTTTTAGGAACTTTAGTAAGGCAATATTCCAGAACGTTCAGTTCTAGCTTGTGAAGGATTGCAACTCCCCTCACAGCTTGAAATATCAATATTTCAGGACACTGAGTAGACCAGCGTCTATATCTAAAATTGATTGCCAGGCTCGAAGTCTTTGTAATTTATCTATGGTTTTTATGTCCCTGGTCAAAGAAAGTGATAGAAGATTAATGGGGTGACATATTAAAAAGTTTTATGAATAATAAATATTACCCTTATTTTTTTCTTTAGGATAAATGAAGTCATGTGTAGGTTAAGTAACCATTAGAGCTGATTTTCTTTAAAAGGATCCATTTATGGTTCATTTAACTACATTTCTAGCACTTACTCACTTCTGCTATTCTTAACGTCATTGTGAGTGCAAAAGGTTGGTAGGAAGAAGGAATTTTCTATAAAATATGAAAATCTTGATCACTTAATCTATCTTTAAAATACATATCTATATGTCAAGTTTAATGGCCAAAGAACAATATTTTGCCTTCTGTTTGCCCCACTCCTCTTGTGAAGATTGTCTTAATGAGAGAGAGAGAGAGAGAGAGAGAGAGAGAGAGAGAGAAAGGGAGAGAGAGAGAGTAATGTAGATTTACAGTTATTCAGATTTACTTAAGGAAATGCATTTTCCCAAACACATAGCATCTTTTAGTTTTTCAGTGACTGTGTAGAAAGCCATTCATACTGTACTCTCAATAAACAACTCTCTCCATACAACTCCAGAAGCACATTCAAGGTATAGTCACAGAATATTTTATGATGGTCTACATGGGATGATTCTCCTTCCCTCTCTCTCTCTCTCTCTCTCTCTCTCTCTCTCTCTCTCTCTCTCTCTCTCTCTCTCACACACACACACACACACACACACACACATATATATATATATACATATATATATATATGTATATATATATATATGATGAAATACAGCCATATGCTGTTCCCTAATATAAATTTTTCAAGTAGTCCGTGTTCATCATGTACTACTTGTTTCTTCATGATTACATTCTGTATCAACTTCTTTCAAAGGAGTCTTCTGCCCAGCCACATAATACCATGTTCTATCCTTATCAAGATAAAAAATTGAGCTTAATGGCAGACTTCACATCACTTACTACATAATCGTCTCTCCTTTAATCATCATTGTTTAAGAGGTTTTTAACTTTCAGTCTCTGTCCCTCCTTCTTTCACATCTTATTAGTTTGTCTCCACTTACATATAAATAGGAACTTAGGTCTAGGTCTTTGTCACACCATTTTTTTTCTTTCCTTTTCACAGCATCAACCTGATTTCAAAAAAGGTTTTCATTCCTAATAATGGGCAGACATCTTCTCTTCAGATTAAAACCAATTTTATTGTATAATTTCAAACCAGGAAAGGAATGGAAATAAAAATAAATGGAAAATGCTACCTGGCAACTTCTGGTAAAACCAAGACTTCTGATATTTTGTAATTGAAAGTTTACCATGGAAGACAAATCATAATGCAGACACTTTCATACAATCTCAACAGAATAAGCATTCAACTTGTAGAATTAAGGGCAAAATCATATAGCCACGTTTTAAAAACAAAATATCATAATTTACAGGAAGAATTCCTAAAATTCTTTTGCTTTCCAGGGATTATAGATACTGAATAAATTTTAATAGTGGAAAAGGGGGACAACAGTGACACAGATACTTTAATGTAGCATTGATTTCATGCAATAACTAATTTTATCCTCTAATGAGTGATGCATTTGAATTATTTGAAATGTGTGATGATGATGAGACAGTAAAGTATCGTGGTCAAGAAAACAGAAATTGATTTTTATCCATGGTATTTAATCTTAATTCACTATACACACATTTTGATAATTTAGTTACATATTTTTCAACTATCAGAGAAAAACAAAATAATTTTAAATTCCTTTAAAGAAGCTGCTACAATGCATTGATATGTCATGGGTAAAATTGAAACATCTTTAACAATTTAGGTTTTTATTCTTTTTTATTTCTTAGGAAGTCTGCGGTTCTGTAGTAGAGGTCTTTACAGTGTGGGAAAACAATGCAAGTGAATGAAGAACAAATGAAGAAATTTTCTTTTTCTTATATTTTCGGTTGTGAGCTTAGCCTTTAATGGCTGAGCCATCTCACCAGACAGGAATTTTTCTTTTTCTAAAATACAGCAAAAACATTTCTGATATGAAGGAATAAATTTTATTAGAAACCTATAAAAAACAAAATGATTTTTGTTAAATTCTTTTAAACTTAGTCATTTCATAATGTTCTTGATCAAATAATGATTTTATTGTTTTTATTAGATTTATTTTAGTTTATGGGACCACCAATCATTAAAATGTACATAAACATATCCAAAGCATTTCAGAAGTGATTTTAGAAAATGGAAGGCAAGACAGGAAAAATGGCTCGGCAGTTAAGATCACCTGGTTGTATTATCACGAGAATATAACTTAGATCCACACACCCATATTTCAAACTGGGCACCCAGGAAACACTTGTATCTCTACCTAAAAAGGATCTGATGCCTACTTCTAGCATCTGTGCTCCTAGGCACTTCTAGTGTTTCATACATATTGCATAAACTCACAAAGACAGACACATATGGATAAATTTTAAATATAATTAAAAGGTAGATGAGAATAATTCACAGACTTAAGAATGTATATATTAACATAACAGAAAATATTTTAGAAAATGCTATTTAATCAAAAATGTTCTACATGTTTTCCTTTTTTTCCTTTAACAAATTTTATTTACACTTCAAACTGCTTTTAAATCTTCAGTTTTTTTCCTTATTACTCCAGTTCAGTGCTCCAGAATGATAGCTTGGTACAAACCTCAGAATTTAGAATTTTAGTGAAGCTTCATCATCTGTGATTTTACTTAATAAAAGTATTCAATAAAAGTAAAACCCTTTTTCTTTCTTTTTTTTTCTTGTTGGATATTTTTTATTTACATTTCACCTATTATTCCCTTTCCTAGTTTCCCGGCCATAAGCCCCTTTTGCCACTCCAACCCCTTCTTCTATAAGGGTGTTCCCCCCCCAACCACTCCCCATTCTTGCCTCATTTTCCCCCTCCCTACATTCTCCTGGACAGAGAGGTATTGCCTTAGCAGAACCAAGGGCTTCTCCTCCCACTAGTGCTCAACAAGGACATTCTCTGTTATATCTGCAGCGGGACACTTGGGCCTGTATATGTGTAGTCTTTGGGTAGTGCTTTAGTCCCTGGGAGCTCTAGTTGGTTAATATTGTTGTTCTTAGGGGTTGCAAGCCCTTCAGCTTCTTCAATTCTCTAATTCTCCAACTGGGACCCTGTTCTCAGTTCAATGGTCAATGGTTTGCTGCTAGCCTTCACCTCTGTATTTGACATGCTCTGGCTGAGCCTCTCAGGAGACAGCTATAGCAGGCTCCTGTCAGCATGCACTTCTTAGCTTCATCAATATTATCTAGTTTTGGTGAATATATATGGGCTGTACACACATATGAGGAAGGCACTAAATGGCCATTCCTTTAGTTTCTGCTTCAAACATTGTTTCCATATCTGCTCCTATGAATATTTTTGCTGCCCCTTTTAAGAAGGACTGAAGCATCCACACTTTGGTCACCTTTCTTGAGCCTCATATGGTTTGTGGATTGCATTTGGGTAATTTGAGCTTTGAGCTAATATCCACTGATCAGTGATTCCGTACCATGGGTGTTGCTTGTTTGTTTGGGTTTTTGTTTTGGTTTGGTTGTTTGTAATTGGGTTTCCTAACTCAGGATGATATTTTCTAATTCTATCCATTTGCCTATGAATTTCATGAAGTCATTTTTTATATAAATGTACCACATTTTCTGTATCCAATCCTCTGTTGAAGGGCATCTGTTTTTTTCCAGCTTCTGGCTATTATAAATAAGACTACTATGAACATAGTGGAGCATGTGTATTTGTTGTATGTTGGAACATCTTTTTAAACCAGGAGAGGTATAGCTGGGTCCTCAGGTAGTGCAATGTCCAATTTTCTTAGGAACCTCAAGATTGATTTACAGAATGGTTGTACCAGTTTGTAATCCCACCAAAAATAGAGGAATGTTCCTCTTTCTCCACAACCTCACCAGCATCTGCTGTCGACTGAGTTTTTGATTTAGCCCTTCTGACTGGTATGTTTTGATTTGCATTTCCCTGATGACTAACGATGTTGAACATTTCTTTTTTTTTTCTTTATTAACTTGAGTATTTCTTATATACATTTCGAGTGTTATTCCCTTTCCCGGTTTCCGGGCAAACATCCCCCTCCCCCCTCCCCTCCCTTATGGGTATTCCCCTCCCAACCCTCCCCCCATTGCCACCCTCCCCCCAACAGTCTAGTTCACTGGGGGTTCAGGTGCTTCTCAGTCATTCAATATTCCTCAGCAGGGAATTCTTTGTGTGGTTTAGGTAAAAGCATATAATTGTGGCTTTATAGAAGGAATTGGGTAGTGTTCTTTCTGTTTCTTCTTTGAGGAATAGTTTGTAAAATATTGGTATGTGGTTTTCTAAGAAGGTCTGATTAAATTCTGCTCTAAACCCATCTGTTCATGGGCTTTTTAAGATTGGAAAATTTTTAGAATCTGCTTCATTCCTTTAGGATTTATGGGAATGTTTAGAGGGTTTAGCTAATCCTGATTTAACTTTAGAACCTGGGATCTAATTTAAAATTTTCCATTTCATCCGGATTTTCCTGTTTTGTTGAATATAGGCTTTTGTAGTAGGATATGATGATTTTTTGAATTCCCTCAAATTATGTTGTTATGTCTCCCTTTTCATTTCTGATTTTGTTAATTTGGATACTCTCTCTGTGCCCTCTGGTTAGTCTCAATAAGGGTTTATTTATCTTGTTGATATTCTCAAATAACCAGTTCCTTGTTTTGTTTATTCTTTGTATAGCCCCTTTTATTTCTATTTGGTTGATTTCAACCCTGAGTTTGATTATTTCCTGCCTCTTACTCCTCCTGGGTGTATTTATTTTTTTCTAGACCTTTTAGATGTGCTGTCAATTTGATAATGGATGTTCTCCCCAGTTTCTTTTTGGAGGCACTCACAGCTATGAGTTTTCCTCTGAGCACTGAGGTCATTGTGTCCATAATTTGTTTATGTTGTGCCTTCATTTTCATTAAACTTTAAAAAAAGTCTTAGTCCCCATCAAAATTCCAACCCAATTCTTCATAGAGTTGGACATAACTATTTGCAAATTCATCTGGAATAACAAAAAACCCAGGATAGGTAAAATTATGCTCAACAATAAAAGGAATTCTGGGGGAAATCACTATCCCTGAACTCAAGCAGTATTACAGAGCAATAGTGATAAAAACTGCATAGTATTGGTACAGAAACAGACAGATAGAGCAGTAGAATAGAATTGAAGACCCAGAAATGAACCCACACACCTATGGGCACTTGATTTTTGACAAAGGAGCCAAAACCATCCAGTGGAAAAAAAGGTTGCATTTTCAGCAAATGATTCTGGTTCAACTGGAGGTCAGCATGTAGAAGAATGCAGATCGATCCATGCTTATCACCCTGTACAAAGCTTAAGTCCAACTGGATCAAGGTCCTCCACATCAAACCAGGTACACTCAAACTAATAGAAGAAAAAGTGAGGAAGAACCTTGAACACATGGGCACTGGAGAACATTTCATGAAGAAAACACCAATGGCTTATGCTCTAAGATCAAGAATTGACAAATGGGATCTCATAAAACTGCGAACTATCTGTAAGGCAAAGGACACTGTGGTTGGGACAGAATGGCAACCAACAGATTGGGAAAAGATCTTTACCAATAAGATAGAGGGCTTATATCCAAAATATACAAAGAACTCAAGATGTTAGACAGCAGGGAGACAAATAACCCTATTAAATTTGGGATTCAGAGCTAAACAAAGAACTCACAGCTGAGGAATGCCTAATGGCTGAGAAACACCTAAAGAAATAATCAACATCTTTAGTCATAAGGGAAATGAAAATCAAAACAACCCTGAAACTCTACCTCACACCAGTGAGAATGGCTAAGTTCAAAAACTCAGGTGACAGCAAATGCTGGCGAGGATGTAGAGAAAGCAGAACACTCCTCCATTGTTAGTGGGATTGCAGACTGGTACAACAATTCTGGAAATCAGTCTGGAGGTTCTTCAGAAAATTGAACATTGAACTACCTGAGGACCCAGCTATACCTCTCCTGGGATATACCCAAAAGATCCCCCAACATATAACAAAGACACACATTTTCCTCTATTTTCATAGCAGTCTTATTTATAATAGCCAGAAGCTGGAAAAATCCCAGATGCCCTTCAACAGGGGAATAGATTAAAAATGGGGTTCATCTACACAATGGAGTACTACTCAGCAATCAAAAATAGTGGCTTCATGCAATTCATAGGCAAATTTTATGAATTAGAAAACATCAACCTGAGTGAGGTAACTCAATCACAGAAAAACACACTTTGTATGATAAGTGGATACTAGCCAAAAACTCGAATTACCCAAGATGCAAACCACAGACTGCAGGAAGGTCAAGAAGCGTGACCAAAATGCAGATGCTCCCACTTCTTCTTAAAAGGGGAAAAATATCGTAGGAGGGGATATGGAAGCAAAGTTTAGAGCAGTGACTAATGGAATTGCCATTCAGAGCCTGCCCAACGTGTGGCACCATATACAGCCACCAAAACTAGGTTAGACTGATGAAGCTAGAAAATGCTAAAATGGACCAGATATAGATCTCTTCTGAGAGACACATCCAGAGCATGTCCAATACAGAGGTCAATGCTAGCAGCAAACCACTGAACTGAGAACAGGACCCTCTTGGGGGAAATTAGAGGAAGTATTGAAGGAGTTGAAGGAGCTTGCAACCCCATAAAAACAACATTGTCTACCTACCAGATCTTCCAGGGACTAAACCACTACCGAAAGACTATACATGGACTGACCCAGGGCTCCAACTCCATGTGTAGCAGAGAATAGCCTTGTTGGCTTTGGTCCTGGCAAGGTTGGGTCCCCAGTGCAGGGGAATATGGGGCAGGCAGTGAGGGGGATGTATATGGGAGTCAGGGAGGGGGAGGGAAGGCAATGGGGGCTTATGGGCAGGAACCTGGGACGGGGAATTACATTTGAATTGTAAGTAAAGAAATATATGTAATACATTTTTTTAAATCCAATAAAAAATAAAGAAAGAACATGACACACAATACCAAATTAGAAAAAAATCACTTATAGAGTATATGCATGCATATAATAGACATTTATAAGTGCTAACATAATTCTAGGAATTTTAACATATAATGTTATTTTGTCTTAGTTAACATTTTTCATCAGTGTGAATGGAATATAGAGACTTAAATGTAATATAGCATTTATGTATATTTGAACTATACCCTCAAATGTAGATGAAAACAATTATAAACTCATATACCAAGAAAATATTTACATGAAAATGTGGTCCTATATCAGTTGCACAAAATATTCAACATTAAATCCTGTCATATTACAATGCAATATTTGTTTTGATCTATTTGTGGGAACTTGAATGTTTCCTTTATTAATTAATTTTCTACTCTGATAATTTCAAAAATTTACATAATGTATTCTGGTAACTTTTATCCCCTACCCTCTTCTATTTCTACCTCCTGTCTCTCAAATAACCCTTTTGACATATTCATGTTTATTTTTGTTGTTGTTCTTCTTGTTCTATTTTACACCTCTTTTCCTCTGCTACTTATACAATGACAACTCTTGTTTGTATAATCTTACATAGTTTTCTTACTTGATTCTTAAAAAATAGATATTTGTTAAAATTGTATGTTTCTACATACAATAACAATTATGTTCATTCTTTATAGATAAGAACAAAACTTCAAATCTTCATTTTCCTTCAATTCTATTATTATTTTTCAGCCATTTATATAATTTAGCACCTTTATACCAAGTACTAAAGGCTGTATTTCCAAGTGCATTAGTGAAAATACTTATGAAAATTGCAATATATACCATTATATTATTAAATGAAAGATTGAAAGGTTCATTATTTATATAATGGAGATTAAGGTAATACAAAAATATATTTTAGAAATATTTATTAATGACTGATTTCAAATATTTGGTGCATAAATATTTATAACAGGCAAAACATTTCTGAAATAGGAAAACAAATTTGAAGATGTACAGTATGTGATTTCAGGTGTCAAACTACATGTTACCAATGATATATCATTGTCTTAATTATACAAAAAAATCATTTAACATAAATTATATATTCCTAAGTCTTCTTGAATATTCAACGAGAGTACCAATGGCATCTAGAAAGTGTTGATAAGAAAGCTCCACAGGTAAAGGCAATAGCAGTTAATCCTAGAACCTGAGTTTCTCATGTCAGGGCTTACATGTTGCAAGGAAAGAATCCTACATATTTTCTGATCACCACAATAGAATTTCACATCATCCAACTTACACACCTACACCACACCAAACAAAATTAGTAAATAAATTGAGTAAATAATTTTTTTGCAACAGAGTCATCTCACAATATATGTGAGTGGAGATTAACTCTTACCTTAACAAATATAATATCATCTTTTCATAGCCATTCGACCTAAAATGTAGCAATGAAAAATGAAGGATAATTTTGAAAAGATGAAATGCAATAGTCAAAATTTTATTTAATTACACTTTAAACTTTTCCTTGCTTGAAAATAGGAAAAGTTATTTTTTCCTCTCCATATTTTATTCCCAAGATTAATTAACGTGCAATTACATTTGTAGAAATCTACAAATCCCAAACAAATGTATTTTAAATTTTTAAGAAAATAATTAAAGGAAATGTAGAATTAGTTTTAGAATGAATTTGAGAAAATATAAAAAGGACACAGAAGAAATATTAAAATATAACACTATTTAAAAATAAATATATTGATTTCCTTTGAAAAATATATTTAAACGAACAACCAATAAAGAGGTTTTTTTTTAATTGAAAAATTAAACAAAGAATAAAAGCATGAGGAATTGCATCAAAATTGAATGATTATGTAAGCATTTCAATCTCATTGCATCTACTTAAAAGTGCACTAGAGGTTCTGGTTTGAACTTATTCAATCGAAAGAACCAAGGCCATATACATTTCTCAGTAATAATATTTTTTATAAAAAATAATTTAAAGTTTTGCTTCAGGGTTCTGGAAGTTAATTAAAAACAAAATAACATGTGAGGAATGTAAGTAGCACAAATATTATAGCATGACTTTTGTTTAATTAACTTTTCCCAGTATTCTGCAAGACAACTAGGGACAAGGTTTCAACTAGGCCCTCAGGTGTGATGTTTTCCCTCAGACCCATATTAAAAATAATGCATAATTCAGCAAAAAGAAAAAAGTTCAAGGAAAGTTATTTTGTACTCATTCCTTACCAACCTAAAAGCACCAGCAAGTTCTTAGTGTTCTCAATAGCAAAGTCCTCAGAGTCATACAAACACTCTATTTAATGATATAGGGCTTCTCTATTGATTAAAATATTGAAACTCATATCTTTTTTATAGAAAACAACAGACTACTGGGAATCTTCACACTGCACTATGAGCAACTACCTAAAGGCCAATTCCTGGTGTTGTACAAATATATCTTGTTAAATTAATAAGCATTGTAATTAACAATTTTGTGCATGTAGAATTATGAAAATTCACAAGGAAGTATAAGTAAATTTATGCTTTGTTATTTTAAAGAGGAAACATGCAATGAATTAAATGGAATAAAATAAGACTACAAATGGCAATGTTAGTTAAGAATAATTTAAAATTTCAAGAGATAGTCATAATTGAACTACATTTAAGAAAGTATTCCCTATACAGGAATAAGTTAAAGGTTCAATAATTTTGTACAGGTAACAGGCACACACACACACACACACACACACACACACACACACACACACACACACTTTAACGCTTATAAAAAGCAGAGATTTATATTATTTATATATATTATATTTATATTTATATTTATATTGAGTGTACTCCTAGTTATTTGAAAAAAAAAACAGTAACATTTTTAGATGTGTTTGACTATTTAGGAAGAACTTAAAGTGGTAGATTGAGGTTTGTTTTTTGTAATTGTTGTGACTTTTTTAAGAGTTTATCTCTTCACTGATTTAAAATGTGGAAAAGAATTCTGGATAACCATCTTCTGTCACTAGGATGTGGACAGATTCCACATATTTACTTTAAAGTTTATTATTGAGTCTTTGTGAATTTCACATTGTGAATCTCAGCTTCGCTCATCTCCCATCTCTACCTCTGCCCTCTAAGAAAATAAGAATAAAAGTAAATAAATACATAAATAAATATATAAAATTCTTCCTGTGGGAGCTGCAGTATGTTACAGTTGTCACACAGTATACACTTTGCCCAAGCAGTTTTACTTACAGTAGTCATTGTAATGAATTCTTTGTCTGGTTCGAAGCCTGTGGCTTCTGCCACACTATCAATACTAGATCCCCTTGGTGCTCCTGTAGGGATATCCAGTTGTTTTCATGTCCCAGAGATTCTGCTGCTGTGGACGTGCAGGAATGGACCTTTCCCTGTGTTCCAGCAGTTTGTAGATGGGGTTGGACTGGGCTAACTCAAAGCCTTGAATATGGCACAGGATGATGACTGAGTAGGCCAGCCTGCCAGTTGTTCCATAGGCAGGTTTCCAAGGCCAACTCTCCCACACTGCCCCAGTGAAGAGAAGGGTGGGGCACCTTAAAGTCGTGCCTCACCCAATGAGAGTCAAAGCTATTTCCACTCCCAAGTCACTTAAACCAGCTACAGTGTGCTGCCCAGGACATGTGCTGGGTCAACGAGTTGGTAATATCAGAAGTGTTTAACCATAAAGGTGTAGAGAATATTTCAAGTATATGTATTAAATATTTTTTTAAAAAATTTTACTCTGTCTTTATCATGATACTAATATTTTGCATGGCATCATTCCTCTCAACGTATTTCAGAACAGTATTTGTTCTTGATCGAATATGCAATCTTGTTTCGTAACATTCAGAACCTTCTTATTATATTTGATTAAAACGCTGTGCCACTTTACTAACCCAGATTAATCCACAACTTACTCTCAATACATGCCCTTATACAAACAGATAATTTCCAACCTCATTAAGGAAACTTTTCGTTTCAACGCACACGGACCATTACAGAAAATGGTAACCAATCACAGTGTTTGAGCAAAGTTCCAACCATACACCAAGGAAACGACTCCTTCACCGTGGCCTCAAAAAATACCAAGGAAGAGGGCAGAAATACTCAAAGAGCAAGAAAATCAGGGAGTTTGCTGTGAGATTTTTTTTCCCTTACAAATGCCAGGAACTAAGCCCATAAAATTTTAGCAATGTTAGTCCCTAAGTTTGAGCTAAGCAGGCACAACACTAGACATGCCAAAGTATGCGAGGGCAAGCAGGGGGGAGCCTGTGGAGGCCTCAAACACACAGAAGAAAACAGGCAGCTTAGGAATACTGATAGTGGGAAAATATCCTTTCATAAAAAACATACTGATACCTTAAAACATACCACGTGATCAGCACTAAACACACACACATACACACAGACACACACACACACACGCACACACACACGCACAGGCACACACGCACAGGCACACACGTGCGACATTATACAGACTGAGCAGTTTATATTTAGGGATGTAAGTCATCATAAATATGTGTGTATATATATATATATATATATATATATATATATACATTTAATAAGAACTGATGCAGAAGGAAGTCTTGGATTTGAAATAAAGCAAGAGGTCTGGACAGAAGGTTTTCTGTGGAGTAAAGTAGAAGGGGAAATGATGTAATCACACATAATCTCAAAAGTGTAAAAAACCAAAATAAAACAAAAGCACAACTCCTACATCATTCCAGATTGCACACCGTTTGCTCTCATTAATCCTGTCTGCAACTTTAACTCAGGAGTGCTACTATGTTAAATGTGTATGAGCCAGCACTGGATTCCGTAATGTCTTTCTGTAATTGGCATTAGTCCACTTCATCAAAGTCACATAACGGAATTCTTCTACTTTGATGGCTGAATGTTTTCTACTTCTCGCCATAAACTACTTCTTTTTGCTTAGTTTATGGACACATATTTCATTTGCTGGTATGCACTGTGAATATTGTTGCAACCAGCATAGGGTTTCGACAATTACTTTGTTTAAATAACAAGAGGTAACAGTATTGAGCTATATGAAAACACACTTTGTAATTTTTGTGAAGCATACATGTTGCTTAACCAAATAATGGTGCCTTTGACAGTCTTACCAATACTGTTCAAAGCATTCATATTGCTCCCCATGCTTTCCAGTACTGGCTGTCTTTCGGAATTTTGATACTATCCTTTCTAACAGGTATAGTGTGATACCTTCTCATAGTAGTGACCAAGCTGTTCATAATTATTCATAAGGCTAGTTATTTTCCCATACACCTCTTAATATTTATCTACCTCTTCATAGAAATATGTATTTGAATCCTTAGGCCACAATTTAATTGGTATATTAAAAAGTTTATGCATATTCGCTTTGTTAAATAATGTAAAGTTACAGAATACTATATGTTATTATAGACACAGACACTTAAAAAGGATATCCTAATTATGGTGCTATAAATTTTTGGCGATCTAATCATTAGAAATTTGAGAACTCTCATCAGGTGCACACAGTATGGCTGAATTCTCTTTAAGACTCAATTAGTTTTTCTTTTCATATTATGCTAAAATGCAAAGTGAATGCACAGTAGGAGTTACTGTGGCTTTGACAGCATATTAGTGTATATTTTCTGAGCTGTACAGATGTAGGTGTCATTGAAGCACAGGGAGAGATTCAAAGGTGTGAAGCACCTCAGGGACTTGGAGATTCAAGAAGCTTCACTGTACATTATATTTTTTTCAGGCCCATGTCTCCAAAGGTAGTTTTAATTACTTTCCAAGTTTCCCTGAGAATGATGCTGTCTAAAAATTAAAGATTTTAGGACAATGTAAAATAATCACTACTGTAAATATTACCTGAACTCACAATCTTTTCCTGACCATGTGTGGTATATGTATGAGAGAACAGAGAGAGAGTTCAGTCTCTGACATCCCTTGTCTCCTAATTAGGGGACATCAGAGCATCTTCTGTCAACTCTAAAAATATATATACTGTGGCAGCCAGACACTAATGTGTGAAAGAGACAGGTCTGAAAGGCTAGTCCTTCCCTTGAGAGCTAACATTTTCAGAACAAATTGGGCAGCTAACAAATACTCAATCTCCAGACCTCGGAAGAGAGTTAAAAGTGTATATCCCAGGATAGCTGAAAAACCAATGACCAGAGACTGAGTCGGAGCCTAGCCATTTGCTCCAGATCAATTCAAAAAGCCTCTTGAGCAATTTGATATTTATTCTGCCTTTTCAAATCAATATGGTGAGTTTTCCTCAGTCTTTGCAATTTGATTTTCAAGTAGATTTAAGCACCTTTTTCCATAGATTAATTTTTATTACAGAGGTTTCAGTATAAATTAACAAAATTTTCACATTTTGAGATTTGTTAACAAAAATAAAGAGGGTTGGGAGATTTTCCCTTTTTAATTTGCTGGAGGGAGGTACTAGATTTTCACATTGTTTATATTTGATTTGCTCATGGAATTATTTTTTCCCTCCATCAATTGTGATTACATTACTTTTCTTTGGTATAGTAATCTTGTTTGTCATTTGTGCTCTCTTCTAAGCCATTTTATTTTGTGTGTTTCCATTGAGAAGACAGGTAGTACTCTAACAGGTCTGCCTTTTGTATTACTTCGTCTTTTTATGTTATAGAAGTTCGTAATTTTCTATTTTCGTTGTAAGGGTTCAGTGCTTTGACTATTCTATGCTGACAGGAATTTCTGTTGATGCATTCTTCTTGCACCTTGACTGGACCTTTTTCTTTAGGATAGGGGTATTGCCTTCTATGATATTATTGAAAATATTTTCTGCATCTGATTTGGATCTCTGCTCTTTCTCTAGGCATATATTTTATAGATTTTTTTTAAATGTGCCTAGATTTCTGTTTTTGTTTGGTTTGGATTTTTTCTTTTATTGTTTTATTTTGTTTTGTTTTTGTTTTTTTTCTTTTGGTCTGTTTTAGCCAGAATAATTTCTATTTTAATACTTTTTTGACAGAGATATCTGTTTCTTTGGCCATTTCTGAGATATTTTGAACCCATAGCTTGGATCATGTTGATGAGGCTACCTCTATGATTCCTGTTTGAATTTTTCAATTTGCTTTAATTTCCAGATTTTTTTCAGATTCCTTTGTTGATTTTACCTCCAGGTTCAGTTCTTGAACTCATTTATTCATTTGCTTCTACTGATTGTGCATGTGTTTCCATAAATTCCTGTAAATGATTTATTCATTTCTTTTTTTAATGACCTCTATCATAGCCATGAATGTTGTGTTTAATGTCTACTGTGTGTTCTTCACCTATGTTGGAACATTCAGGGCCTGCAGTGGTATCACTTCTGGGCTTTAATGCAGACATATTGGCCAGGATGTTGTGTTTTCACACTGGTTTTTAGCATCTGGGTTTGGGATGGTTGTAATTCTACTTGCCTTATCATAACTTTTGTCCTCTCTGTTGGCTGTGTGTTACCTGGTAGGACATTCTTCTGGGACCAATATGGATTTTTACTAAAATATTTTTGATAGGTATTGGTAGCTGACACTTAGGGATACAGATGGGGTGATGTAAGGGTTCGCATGAAACTAGAGAGCATAGTGCTACACCGGGATCGTCTTGGTCTCCTGGCATTGGGGCAGAGAGTGAGGAGTGGAAACTCAGATCATCTGCAGCAGAGATGGTGAGGAGACCAGATATTTAGATTTGGAGGTAAGAAGGAGATGTACAGATCCCAATTAGCCTACTTCATTTCTCATTCTGAGTCAGTATGAAAAGAATATTATGGTGGGCATTGTTTTCAATAGACCAAGTTGAATTCACATTTGTTGGAAGAATTTTTACCTTTTTTATATGTTTCAGGGTGATTTCACTAATTAATATCATGTTGGAATGTAAGCTTACAAAGATTCTTTGCGTAACTGTACCAGGGCTTTTTTATACTATACATAGTCTTCTTTGTAGAGTACTAAATATATTCCTAGAGACTAAATCAGTCAGTCTAAATATATCAATATTAAATATGTCAATTTTTATATTATGACAAGTAACTCTTCCAATTATTGCCTGTGCTGTACTCTTGAGGATATTTTGTTGCACAATTTGCTAATGTACAAGTTGGTAACTAATGGTTAAATATTTATAATATTATAATCTTTGAAGAATTGTATATCATCAACTGAGTTTTAGGTGGATATATTGCTTAAATTACTCGTGTGTCCTCATGTTATACTTTATACATAAACCTCAATATTTATCCAATCCTTCTAAAAACTATAAATTATCTGAGTAACTCACTATCAATTATTCTCACATAATTACTGTTTTGGATAAAATGAGATTATAGATGTTACTGAGAAATCATAAATTATTAAAAAAAAATACTGTCTCTTAAGACTTTCTAAAACCACTCTGGAATTCTATTAAGGTTATTTATTTAACTATAAGTTAATATGCTACAATTCAGGTTTAAAGAATGGTCTAATTTCTCCATAATTTGAGGGATACTTTATAATTTATTTTCGGTTCCTTGTTCTTCAGTATTTTAGGAATATTATAGTCTCTCTCCTTAAGGTATGTAATATGATGGATTGTACTTTAAAGAACACTGAATTTCATGAGATTATGTTTAATTTTTTGTAAATTTTTAAAATTTTCAAACCTATGACATAGTGGAGCATGTCTTTTTGTTGTATGTTGGAGCATGGCTGGAAAAGTTATGAACTTTTCAGAAATTGGCCAGAGTAGATGAAATCAATAATTGTGTTCTGGCTTTGAGGGTTCATCACCTTGAGTAATGTCCTGTTGATCTTTTTTGCATTCAGTGAGTGACTGTCAAAGGATCTCTCAGGATTTTCTCCTACCAACAATTCTTCAATGCCATGATGGATGGATATTTGTCTTCCTGAATCATAAGCCAAAATAAAACTTGTTCCTTAAATTGTTTTTGCTCAAAAATTTATCAACAACAGGAATGTAACTAAGCTAACCATTTGAAGTTTGCAATTTTGCTGATTTCCTACTGCTGAAGATTCAAATTAGATTATTCTTCTGAGTGATACGGTTTTCTTGATATTATCATGTCAGAAACATGCCAGTATCTCATTATGATGAGGCCTTTCTCTTCATGGGTTCATTTTAGGACCAACACAACTTCAACTGCTTTATTTAGGTATGTTTTTTCCTAAAATAGCATGTAAGTCTTAGCAGAAAAGAAACAGTAAGTATCTTCTTCAATCACTTTTAATCTAAGATGCTTATATCATTATGGAGTGTTGTGAACAAAAAAAGAAGCTGTTAAAAAAGTGAGAGATAATGTTTATATATTTGGTCATAGTTCTCAGAACTATAATTAGAGATTAAAATATATGGAACACAAATATCAGTGGAAATTCTTTGAAGGCTCAATCACCCTGATACCTAAATCACGAAATGAATCAAAAAAGAAAGGGAATTTCAGACCAATTTCTCTTATAAATATTTTTGCAAAAATACTCAAGCACTCACAAACTGAATCCAGGAACATGCCAAAAACATTATCCACCATGACCATCTAGGCCTCATATCAGGGATATAGGAATGATGCAATATATAAAAATCATTTTTTAAGTGAAATTGGTCTGAGATTCTCTTTGCTGTGTTTATTGTGTGGTTTAAGTATCAGACTAATGATGGTTTCATAGAATGAAATAAGTAGTGTTCCTTCTGTTTCTATTTTTGTAGTAGTTTGAGGAATATTTTTATTAGTTCTTCGTTGAAGATCTGGTAGAATTCAGCACTAAAATCGTGTAGCCCTGGGTTGGTTGTTTTATGTTTGTTTGTTTTTGTTTTGTTTTGTTTGTTTTTTGTTTCTGTTTTTGGTTTTGATTGGTTTTGATGTGTGTGTGTGTGTGTGTGTGTGTGTGTGTGTGTGTAAGTGATTTTTAATGACTACTTCTATTTCCTTAGGGGTTATTAGACTGTTTAGATAATTTAACTGATTTTGATTTATCTTCGATTAATGTTATCTGTCTAGAAATCTCCATTTCTTCTATAATGTCCAGTTTGTTGAGTATAGGCTTTTGTAGTAAGATCTCTTTTTGTTTTTCTGTTTCTGTTGTTATGTCTCCCTTTTCATTTCTGACTGTGTAAGAATCAGGATAGCAAAAATAATCTGAACAATTAAACAACTTCTTAGGGAATCATCATCACTGACCTCAAGCTGTACTACAGAGGATATGGATTAAAAACCATATGGTATTGTTACATAGTCAGACAAGTCAATCAATTGAATAGAATTAAAGATCCAAAAAATAAAAGAACACATCTATGAACATGTGGTCTTGGACAAAGAATCCAAAACCATACAGTGGATAAATGAAAGCATCTTCAATAAACAGTGCTAGACTAACTGATGGTTTGTAAGTAAAATAATGAAAATAGATGATATTTATCATCATATATGAAGTTCAAGTCCAAGTAGATCAAGGACCTCCACAAAAAAACAGATACACTGAATCTAAATGGAGAGACAGTGGGAAATAGTCTTGAATGCATTGGCACAGGGGACATTTTCCTTAACAGATCACCAATGGCTCAGGCTTTAAGATCAACAATTGACAAATGGAACCTCATAAAATTTAAAAGCTTTGGTGAGGCAAAGGACACATTTGCAATTTGGAAGCACTTAAAGAAATTTTCCACAAACCACATGAAGTTCAAAAAGAAGAAAGTCCAAAGTTCAGATGCTTCAGTACTTCTTAGAAGGGGGAACACAAATATTAATAGGAAGAAAAACAGAGACAAAGTTTGGAGCAGAGACTGCCACACCTGAGAATCCAACTCATATACATGCAGGCACCAAACCCAGATAAAATTGCTGATGCTGAGAAGTGCATGTTGACAGGGGCCTGAGATACCTGTCTTCAGAGAGACACAGTCAGAGAATGTCAAATACAGAGGTGAATGCTAGCAGCCAACCATTGAACTGAGAATGGGGGTCCCAATTGAAGGAGTTAGAGAAAGGATTGAAGGAGCTGAAGGAGTTTCCAACCCCATAAGAGCAACACCACCAATGAACCGGAGCTCCCAGGGACTAAACCACCATCCAAAGAGTTCATATGAACAGACCCATGGCTCCAGTTGCATATGTAGCAGACGATGGCCTTGTTGGGCACCAATGGGAGGAGAAGACATTGGTACTGCCAAGACTTGACCGTCTATAGGGAATGTTAGGGCAGGGAGGTGGGAAGAGTTAGGTAGATGAGTGTTGGAACACCCTCATAGAAGGATAAGGCCAGTGGGATAGGAGGTTTATGGATGGGTAACCAGGAGAGGGAATAATATTTGAAATATAAATTAAAAAATATCCAATAAAAATGTTCAACACCATTATTCATCAGAGAAATACAAGCAAATGACTCTGAGATTCCACCTCACACCCATCAGAATTAGAATTAGAGCATAGATTGTTCAGGTGGAAATACCTAGAAATATCTCACAAAAGGCCAACGTTGTTCACCTAAGTTCTCCTTTAAGTATTTTGACAGATTGGAAATACCTGTTCTTTCCATTGGCAGAGGCTGAAGGGTTAATGGCCTTGAGATTAATTTTGAATAGTAGGATTTGATAGCTTTTAGGCATTGTTTTTCTCCTTTTTCATGGACAAGCCCACTTGAATTTGACTTTATTCCATATGTAATTGTTGTATTGTCCTGTTTGTCTCACTCTCAAGCTACTCCTTGATCCAAATTAGCAATGCTCTCCTGTTACCAGCTTTCTGCTTTATTCATTCTCTCTTTTTTGGAGCCACAGGTTACAGCAGACAGAATACCTTCTACTTACTGCACCTCTTGCCAATGTCAGGATCTCAAGTAACCCAGACAACCCTCAATTTTCTTCTTCCATTTGTCATCTTTCAAACTAACTTCTTACTACTGTCTGTTCATGGTGACTTACTTTTTTATTGTAAGAATCTATCTTATGTCTTCCTAACAATATACTGCCCTGTTTGAAGCACTGTTAAATAATATATTTAAATCTTTTCCATAAGAGTTATTAAATGTGTAGCTACATAGCTGATAAAAATTTCAAACATTTATATTAACTGCTATAATTTCCTTGACAACACGTTATACTTTAGATATTTATTTGAAAAATCGTTGGAATAACATTCCCTTGGAATACCATAAAGTGTTACCATCACATTTCTCATTAATTAACACAACTTTACATGTGTATTTCACTGAGTGGTTATTTCTGCAATAAAAATCAAATATTTACAGCCATTGTTTAACCACTTGGGCAATGCTTAAAGTATTATGTGAATATTTATTCAATGATATATTCATCTTTTATCATATACTTAAATAAATATTTTTGGAAATGATTTAGCCTTTAAAATTTCACTTTCCTGTTGTGATTTTGAGTTTGATATTTTAGGTTATAATAACTATATTCGGTTAAGTTCCTAAATGCTCTCAAGTGGTTACAATCTGTCTAATGCCTAACTCTTTGGAAAATAATTATTTTGTTTTTACGTTTATTATCATTTCCACTATGCTAGACATGGGGAAGACAGCACTGAAGGGAGAAGCATCCAGTCATGCAAGTATTACACTGAAGAGCATCATAAATTTTTCTGGTCCATTTAAAATATTTCATTAAATTTCATTGATCCTCAGTTTTATGCTTTTAGGTTCAAGTACTAAGAACACTCAAAGTAAGAAATAGTAACACTTTGCTGTTTTCTATTACAATACTATTTTTTATTGTAGAAGATATTTTTCTTCTCTGTAAAATTCATTGAGGAACAGATGTTTAAGTCTGAAATTTAGTTAAATAGAATTGTAGGGAAATATAAACCATAACTTAATAGAAATATGGATATGTGAAGTCAAAATTGTTTGGTTCAATTTTAAATGAAACCAAAATAAAATGCATGTATCCCAATTGTGCTTTGGTAATATGTTGTCTATATCTACTGTCTGAAGCCTTTTAACTATGAATTTCTTCTGCAAATTTAAGTTACAACTCAGAATTCCATGCCTCAGTCATCAAGTGAGTTGATTCTTCTTTTTTTTTTCTGTTCAAGACACGAAATACTTAAACATAAATATACCTGAGTATGGCAGAATGATACTCACAGAACCTACTTCTCTAGTTACTATTCCTATATTCATCATGGAGGATAAGTACTGGAATTTGCCTAGAGCAGTAAACAACCAAAAATGTTAAAACTTCCATCACAGAAGGTATATAGGTCTCATCCTTAACTGAGGAACTATAGGCAGTTGGTATATATACAGCCACCAAAACTAGATAACGTTGATCTAGCTAAAAACTGCATACTGAATGGGACCAGATATTTAGCTCTCCTGAGAGACACACAGAGAGCATGTCCAATACAGAGGTCAATGCTAGCAGCAAACCACTGAACTGAGAACAGGACCCCTTTGGGGGGAATTAGAGGAAGTATTGAAAGAGTTGAAGGAGCTTGCAACCCCGTAAAAGCAACAATGCCAACCAACCAGAGCTTCCAGGAACTAAATCTCTACCGAAAGACTATAAATGAACTGACTCAGGGCTCCTACTGCCTATGTAGCATAGAATAGCCTTGATGGGGCACCAGTGGAAGGGAAGCCCTTGGTCCTGCCAAGGTTGAACCCCCAGTGCAGAGGAATATGGGGGGCAGTAAGGGGGATATATAGGGGAAATACCCGTATGGGGGAGGGGAAAGGGAGGCGGAGGGGGAGGGGAGGGTAAGGGGAGGGAATGGGGGCTTATGGAAAGGAAACCGGGAAGGGGAAAAACATTTGAATTGTAAGTAAAGAAATATATCTAATAAAAAAATTTAAAAAAAAGAAATGTAGAGTCACTTTGCTTTCGGGGGCTGACTACTGGTCACTTACTTAACCACACGGAAAAGCAACATACACATACTATTTGTACATTGTGAGTTTATGATGCTAATGATGATGATGTGAATGATTAAGTGTTGGAATTAAAGTCGAATGCTATGATTTCTGACTGTGATAAAATTTCAAAGGATTTCTCCTCTATTTCTTTCTTTATAGCCACAAAAATTTATATTTTTTCATGACTAACTATAAATATTTATATCAACAATGAAATTCAGACTTGGTTTCTCTTCTTACAAAATAGTCTTAGACTTAAATATTCAAAGAGAGGTGAGATATAGTTGAAAAACAGTAACAATGTCTACTTTCTCCATCTTCTAACCTGTTTTGCTCTCTTGGCTGCAGTAATTTTATCTGTTGATGAAGTGAAAATAATAAAGTTATTTTTTATTCAATGTGTTTTCTATAAGGAAGCAAAACATCTTTTCCTCTTGTGTTATGTAAAAATGTAAAGATATCACCTTCAATTTTGCCATTAAAACTACAGTCTGACCACTGCTCTGGAAAGATTTTTTTAGGTAAAATCAAAGTGACTTTTCATTGACTCAAAATAAGGACATCACCCTGAGTGATGCTTCACCTACCTAATAAAAATTGCCCTTAAAAGAAAACGCACAGAAAAATACACACAGTGGAGATGAAGATACAATCCAAATGGACACAAAATGTAAAATGGAATTGATCCATGCTTGCTGGATTAAGACAGAAGACAGAATTCAGAAGCCAAGGAGAGTAAGTGGTCTGGAGAGTCTACCAATCTCTGAAGCCCAGAAAAGCAAGAAAACAAAAATGTTATCATCAACAATTTTATAAACAATCTCAATAACTTTGGAACATGATGCTTCCACAGGGTTACAAAAATTGAATCTTACTGACAACTTTATTTTTACTTGTGAGATTAAGATTATTTAGAGTTCATGCTTATGGGACTATGAAATAACACATGGTGAATGATTTAAGAATTTTTGCAAGGACTTCAAAATGTTTCCAATTAATAATATTTCAAAAAACATTTCCAGTATACTATTTAAATCTGAGAGCAACGTGGCAGACTTTTCAATAAGAGATGTAACTTAATGCAGAAAGAGGAATGGTATGCAGGGAATAGTAAGGGCATATGGGGTGGGCACTGTGAGTATATTTTGTAGGCATATCAATTATGAAAATGTTATTATGCACCATGAGAATAGTTCAGCGTTTAAACACTTTACATATGTTAGGTGCTGAATTCAATTTCTGGCGCTGTTTTATTCAACTGATCAGTTAATAAAAATTTCAAGTTTATAATATTTTATTGTTTCGCTAATGCCTATGCTCTTAACGCATATTAACAAATATGAATGAGAAACTAATGTTGAGAGAATTAATATTTTGGAACATGCATGTTTCATTCAAAATATTATGTAATTTGATAGGAAACAAAGGATTTATAATCATATAATTTATCATTTTTCAAATAAAAAAGAGGTGGACAAGTTCTTCACCTATTGATACAGCCCATTTACCTCTTCATCTATACAAATGATGTCAATGTGGCAGTTGTTATTGTATGCATCATAATTGTTTGCTCTCTGCATTTTGACCAGTTGTGTGTCCCTGTAGTAATTTCCAACAGTCACAAAGAGAAGCTCTGTTCAGCTCTAAACATCCATCCATAAGAGCAACCCTAAATAGACTAAGCAATTTATATACATGCTCACGTGTTCAGACTGGCATTCCCATGCAAATACACACACACACACACACACACACACACACACATACACATAACACAAACACATACACAACACACACATAACACACACAACACAAACACATACACAACACACACATAACATACACAACACAAACACATATACAACACAAACACACACAAACTTTACACACATGCTGTACATGATAAAAAAAAATACATGTACAAGTTTCAGGGCCATGAAAGCAGATTTATTAAGCCAAGAAAGGTATCATTTGAAGCAAGAGGAGTTTGTGACCTCAGACCTACTTACCCTAGAGGCCAAGCCACTGTGGTCAACCTCTTCTAAGGAGGCTGTGATCTTGGCCATTATATATATCTTTCACTAAGTTTGGTGTATGTGTATATTTATAGTTATAATTCAGTTAATACCAAATTTTATAACTTGTAATTAATAAATAAATTGATATTAATGATTTAATTAATTTAAGCCAACCTCTTTGGAAGAGAACATAGAAGTTGGAATTCGATCAAATATAAACAAAAAAAATATTAGACCACTGATCAGAAAAAAATTGAATTTGTTAAAAAAATTAATAACAAATGAGAACAAGGGATTTATATGGTAAAATTAAAATAAACAGACAACAATGTCTACATCATAAATAACATTATTGACAAATGTACTTAAATTAATTGCATCGATCACATGAGCATTCTGTAGTTGTTATCATTTTTCAGATGCTCTCAGTGACAAGAGAATCAAACCTTATGAAAATTTAAGTTAAATCTTCTTTATTGTCAAGTACTCATTATATATCTTGAGTGCTGTTTGTTTGTTACATTAATCTCTTACTTCAAAACAGCTACATTCTTTGTTTCCTTAAAAAGAAAATAGTCCCAGTTTAGGATATGGATTTTTTAAAATGTTTATTCATGACAGCTCTAAAGAAGAGACAACTACATCTAACTTTTTTTCCAATCTTAAAAATTAAACATTGCACATAAGTCTATTATTGTTTGGATTGAACTCTCATGTTTCTATAGAAGAGTTCTTTTACACTATGTGAAACTTTTGCTTTCAGTGTCAATTATTTACCATTTGGTATTAATGTTAACTTAAATGTTACTCTTTAAGTAAAATTCAGTCAGATCTGTTCTATTCCAGTGACATTAAAGAAGGGCTCTTTATGAATTTTAATGTGTTAAAATGACTGTTTTTAATCTATCTGGCCTCTGGATATGTATCAAAAAGCAAAACTTTATTTTATTTTATTCATGTTACAACTTTAAATCTTTTCGCAGTTCCCTTGCCTCTTCTGTTGATTCTCTAGAACTCATGGGAATGCACTGATTTGTGTTCATTCGTATTTCAGTCCCAGAAAGCATTATTAAAAATGGCTTCAGAGTTTTTATGGGTAAACACTTTAGAAAATCTCAAAAGAAAAAATTTGTGGTAATGAAAGCAGTGTTGAAAAACCCGATGTAATTAAAAAGGACAAAACACCATTCTAAATGAGTGTGGATATTTCTATAGACCATGTTAATGCATTTTAAACATGTCTGTTACTTTCACATTACACAAATCTATATGTACATGTTTCTTTCCCCTCTCTCTCTCTCCCTCCCCCCCCCCCCTCTCTCTCTCTCTCTCTCTCTCTCTCTCTCTCTCTCTCTCTCTCTCTCTCTCTCTCTCTCTCTCTATCTCTTTCTGAGGTTCTGAGGTGCTAGCTATTGATCCAAGGCCTTTCATGTACTACATAATAGCTGAACTACATCTCTTTTTAAATTTACATTTCCTATGTTATTCCCTTTCCCAGTTTCTTGTCCATATGCCCCCTATGCACGGCCCTACCATTCCTCTACAAGAGTGTTCCCGTGCCTTCCACCCTCCTTCCTGCTTCCCCCTCAAAAATCCCTTACACGGGGGTCCAATCTTTGCAGGTCTAAGGAATTCTACTACCATCGTTGCCCAAAAAATGTCACCCTCTACTACATACGCACCTAGAGCCATGGGTCAGTCCAAATATAGACTTTGGTAGTGGTTTAGTCAGTGGGAGCTCTGGTGTTTGGCATTGTTGTTCTTATGGGGTTGCAAACCCCTTCAGCTCTTTCAGTCCATGCACTAATTCCTCCAACGAGGTTCAATGGTTTGCTGCTAGCATTCACCTCTGTATTTGACATGCTCTGGCTGTGTGGCTCAGTATATCAGGATACTCTCAGCATGAACCTCATCAATTTTAACTAGTTTTGGTGCCTGTATATATATGGGGCACATGGAGGGGGGGCAGGGTCTGAATGGCTGTTCCTTCAGTCTCCACTCCAAATTTTTGCATTAAACATGTCTGTTACTTTCACCTCCTGTGAATATTTTGTTCCCCCTTTCAGGAAGAAGTGAAGTATACACACTTTGGTAATCCTTCTTCTGGAGCTTCATGTAGTCTATAGATTGGATTTTGGGTAATTCCAGCTTTGGGGCTAATATCCACTTATCAATGAGTGAACACCAAGCGTATTTTTCTGTGATTGGGTTACCTCACTCAGGATGATTTTTCTAGTTTATTACATTTGCCTATGACTTTCAGGAAGTCATTGTTTTTGATAGCTGAGTAGTACTCCATTGTGTAGATATACCACATTTTCGGTATCCATTTCTCTGTTGAAGGGCATCTGGCTTCTTTCCAGCTTCTGACTATTATAAATAAGGTTGCTATGAACATAGTGGAGTGTGTGTCTTTGTTATATGTTGGAGCATCTTTTGAGTATATGCCCAAGAGTATTATAGCTGTGTCCTCAGGTAGTGCTATGTCCAATTTTCTGAGGAAACTCCAGACTGATTTTCAGAGTGGTTGTATGAGCTTAAAATTCCACCAACAATGGAGTAGTGTTCCTCATTCTCCACATCTTCACCAGCAGCTGTTGTTACCTGAGTTTTTGATCTTAGCTATTCTGACTGGTTTGAGGTGGAATCTCAGGGTTGTTTTGATTTGCATTTCCCTGATGAATAACAATGTTGAACGTTTCTTTAGTTACTTCTATAACTAAATAATTCGATAATCTTCAGCTGAAAATGTTTTGTTTAGCTTTGTACCCCATTTTTAATAGGGTTATTTGGCTCTCTGGAGACTAACGTCTTGAGTTCTTTGAATATTTTGAATATTAGCCTTCAATCAGTTGTAGGATTGGTAAGATCTTTTCCCAATCTGTTGGTTGCCATTTTATCCTAATGACAATGTCCTTTGCCTTACAGAAGCTTTGCAGTATTATGAGGTCCCATTTGTTGATTCTTGATCTTAGAGCATAAACCATTGTTGTTTTTTCATGAAATTTTCCCCAGTTTCCATATGTTCGAGCCTCTTCCCCACTTTTTCTTCTATTAGTTTAAGTGTATCTGGTGTTACATAGAGGTCCTTGATCCACTTGGACTTAAGCTTTGTACAGGGTGATAAGAAAGGTTCGATTTGCATGCTTCTACATGCTTATCTCCAGTTGAACAAACACTATTTGTTGGAAATGCAACCTTTTTCCATTGGATGTTTTTAGTTCCTTTGTCAATGATCAAGTGACCATAGGTGTATGGGCTAATTTCTGGGTCTTTAATTCTATTCCACTGTTCTACTTGCCTGTCTCTGTAACTCTAACATACAGGGTTTTTTTATTATTATTATTATTTATTTTTTTATCACTATTGCTCTGTAATACCACTTGAGGTCAGGAATTGTGCTTCCACCAGAAGTTCTTTTCTTGTTGAGTATATTATTTGCTATCCTGGGTTTTTTGTTATTCTAAATGAACTTGTAAATTTTTCTTGCTAACTATAAGAAGATTTGAGATATAGTTTTATGGGGATTGCATTGAATCTGTCGATTTCTTTGGTAAATGGTCATTTTTACTATATTAGTCCTAAGAATCCATGAGCATAGGAGGTCTTTCCATCTTCTGAGATCTTCTTCAACTTCTTAATTGCCTGTTTATTCTTGAGTAGAGGAAGGCTGCTGATTTGTTTGAGTTAATTTTATACCCAGCCACTATTCTGAAGCTGTTTCTCAGGCTTATTAGTTCTCTGGTGGAACTTTTGTGGTCACTTATGTATATAATCATATCATCTGCAAATAGTGATATTTTGTCTTCTTCCTTTCCAATTTGTATCTATTTCACCTCCATTTGTTGTCTGATTGCTCTGGCTAGGACTTTGAGTACAATATTGAATAAATAGGAAGAGAGTGGAGAGCCTTGTCTAGTCCCTGATTTAAGTGGGATTGCTTCAATTTTGTCTCCATTTAGTTTGATGTTGGCTACTGGTTTCCTGTATATGGCTTTTACTATGTTTAGGTATGGGCCTTGATTTCCTCATCTTTCCAGTACTTTCATCATAAAAGGGTGTTGAATTTTGTCAAATGCTTTCTCAGCATCTAATGAAATGATCATTTTTTGAGACTTTTTAATAGGGATTACATTGAACCATTCCTGAATCCCAGGAGTGAAACCTATTTGATCATGAAAGGTGATTGTTTTGATGTGTTCTTGGATTTGATTTGCAAGAATTTTATTGAGTATTTTTGTGTCAATATTCGTAAGAGAAATTGTTCTGAAGTTCTCTTTCTTTGTTGTGTCTTTGTGCAGTTCAGGTATAAACATAATTGTGGCTCCATAAAAGGAATTGGGTAGTACTCCTTCTGTTTCGATTTTGTGGAACAGTTTGGACAGTATTGGTATGAGGTCTTCTAGGAAGGTCTGATAGAATTCTGTGCTAAATCCATCTGCTCCTAAGCTCTTTTTGGTTGGAAGACTTTTAATAAGTGCTTCTATTACTTTAAGAGTTATGTGGTAGTTTAGATGGTTTATCTGATCCTGATTTAACTTTGGTAGCTGGTATTTCTCTAGAAAATTGTCCATTTCATCCAGATTTTCAAGTTTTGTTGAATATAGGCTTTTGTATTAGGATCTGATGATTTTTTAAAATTTCCTCAGATTCTATTGTTATGTTTCCCTTTTCATTTCTGAGTATGCTAATTTGGATATACTCTCTATGCCCTCTCATTAGTCTGGCTAAGGGTTTATCTATCTATTTTATTTTCTCCAAGAACCAGCTCCTGGTTTTGTTGATTCTTTGTATAGTCCATTTTGTTTCTTCTTGGTTGATTTCAGCCCCGAGATTGATTATATCCTGCCTTCTACTCCTCCTGGGTGTATTTGCTTCTTTTTGTTCTAGAGCTTTTAGGTGTGCTGTCAAACTGCTAATATATGCTGTTTCCTGTTCTTTTTGGAGGCACTCAGAGTTATGATTTTTCCTCTTAGCACTGCCTTAATTGTGTCCCATATGTTTGGGTATGTTGTAAATTCATTTTCATTAAATTCTAAGAAGTCTTTAATTTATTTCTTTATTTCTCCCTTGACAAAGTTATCCTTGAATAGAGTGTTGTTCAACTTCCGTGTATACATGGGCCTTCAGTCTTTTTTTTTTTTTTTTTTTTTTTTTTTGGTTATTGAAGACCAGACTTAGTCTGTAGTGATCTGATAGGATGCCCCCATTTATTTCAATCTCCTTGTATCTGTTGAGGCATGTTTTGTGACTGATTGTATGGTACATTTTGGAGAAGGTACCATGAGGTACTGAGAAGAAGATATATTCTTTTGTTTTAGGATGAAATGTTCTGTAAATATCTGTTAAGTTCATTTGGTTCATAATTTCTGTTAGTTTCTCCTATGTTTCTGTTTAACTTCTGTTTCCATGATCTGTCCATTCATAGGGTTGGGGTGTTGAAATCTCCTACTATTATTGTGTGAAGTGCAATGTGTGTTTTGAGCTCTAGTAAGGTTTCTTTTATGAATGTAGGTGCCCTTGTATTTGTAGCATAGATACTTATGATTGAGAGTTCATCTCGGTGGAATTTTCCTTTGGTGGAATTTTACTTTGATGAGTATGAAATGTTCTTCCTTCTCTTTTTTGATAACTTTTGAGTGAAAGTAGATTTTATTCTATATTTGAATGGCTACTCCAGCTTGTTTCCTCTGACCATTAGCTTGGAAAGTTGTTTTCCAGCCTTTTACTATTAGGTAGTGTCTGCATTCTTCTCTGAAGTGTGTTTCCTGTATGCAGCAAAATAAAGTCTGTTAGTCTATGTCTTTTAATTGGAGAATTGAGATCATTGATTTTGAAAGATACTAGAGACCAATGATTGTTGTTTCCTGTTATTTTTGTTGGTAGACTTGGAATTATGTTTGTGTGGCTATTTTCTTTTTGTTAGTTGAATTTAGATTACCTATATGCTTTTTCTAATGTGCAGGGGGTTTTTTGTTTTTGTTTTGTTTTTGTTTTTTGTATGTCAGATTTTGCCATCTATTATCCTACGTAAAACTGGATTTATAAAGTTGGTTTTGTCATGGAATATTTTTGTATCTCCATCTACGTTAATTGAGAGTTCTGCTGGATAGAGTAACCTGGGCTGTTATTTGTGTTCTCTTAGGGTAAGTCTGACAACTGCCCAGGATCTTCTGGATTTCATAATCTCCGGTCAGAAGTCTGGTATAATCCTGATAGGTCTGAATTTGTATGTTACTTGACTTCTTTCCCTTAGTTCTTTTAATATTCTTTGTTTTGTTCATTTGGTGTTTTGACTATTATGTGGCAGGAGGAATTTCTTTTCTGATCCAATCTCTTTGGAGGTCGGAAGGTTTCTGGTATGTTTATGGGCATCTCTTTCTTTAGGTTAGGAAAGTTTTCTTCTATGATTTTGTTGAAGATATTTACTTGACTTTAAGTAGGGAGTCTGCACTCTCTTCTATACATATTATCCTTAGGTTTGATCTTCTCATTGTGTCCTGGATTTCCTGGATGTTTTGTGTTAGGAGATTTGCATTTTACGTTATCTTTGATGGTTGTGGTGATGTTTTCTATGGTAACTTCTGCCTCTGAGTCTCTCTTCTATCTCTTATATTCTGTTGGTGATGCTTCCATCTATGACTCCTGATCTCTTCCCTAGGTCTTCTATATTCATAGTCGTCTCCCTTTGTAATTTCTTTATTATTTCTATTTCTATGTTTAAATCCTGGATGGTTTTGTCCATTTCCTTTACCTGTTTGATTGTGTTTTCCTATAATTCTTAAAGGATTCTTTAAAGAAATTTTGTGTTTCCTATTTAAGGGCTTCTATTTGCTTATTTGTATCACCCTGTATTTATTGAAGAGAGTTATTTATGTCCTTCTTGAAGTCCTCTATCATCATCATAAAATGGGAATTTAAATCCAAATCTTGCTTTTCCTGTGTGCTTGGATATGCAGTATTTGCTTTGGTGGGATAACAGGGCTCTGATGCTGGCAAGTAATCTTGGTTTCTGTTGTTTATATCCGTGCACTTGTCTCTCCCCATCAGTTTGTCTGTGGTATTAGCTTATCTTGCTGTCTCTGAAAGTGGCTTGGCCCTCCTGTAGGCCTGTGTGTCAGCACTCCTGTAGACCTTCTTTCTTTCAGCTGGATCTGGTAACCAAGGGCTCTGCTCTCAGGTGTCTAGGTGCTCCTGGTGACTGGCTTTCAACTCTAGGCACAGGCAGAAACAGGAAGGGTCTTGCCCCTGACTGTTCCTAAGTCCCCGTGCCCAGAGGGCACTAAGTGATTTACTATTGGGTCAGGAATGTGTGCAGAAAGTAGTTTTCTCCTTTGAGTTCTCCAGAGTGGCAGCACTTGTAAGGGTTCAGGTCTCTCTCCCATGGAATGTGGTGCAGGGAGCTGTGGTACAGGTTCAGTTCAGTTCCTGGTGCAGCCAGGAACTGGAATTGTCCTATCCCAGAGGACTTCTGCCTTTGTGTGTTCTGAGTCTACCTGGCAGATTGCTTGGAGCAGAAAAGTTAGTTTTACCTCTGTTCTCAGGTGTGTAGACGCTCCTGGAGACAGGCTTTCAGCTTTTGAAAGGTCCTGTTCCCGACTGTTCCTAGGTTTCTGTGCCCAGGGGCACAGGAAATTTCTTCCTGGGTCAGGAATGTGGGGAGAAAGTATTTGTCTCCTCTGGTTTCTCAGGAGTGTCCACTCTTCTGAGGGTCCAGCTCTCTCCCGCATGCGATTTGGGTGCAGGGAACTGTGGTGCTGGTTCAGTTCAGTTCTGGGCGCAAGCAGAATCCAGCTGTTTCCTGCTGCTGACTGCTCCTGTATTGCTGTATCCAGAGGCACTATGCAGTTTCCTCTTGGACCAGGAATGTGGGTAAAAGTGGTGGTCTGTCCTGAGGTCTCAGGATTAGCCACACTTCTGGGAGTTTCGCTCTCTCCCCCATGGGATTTAGGTACAAGGTGCTGTGGGATTGGTTCAGTTCAGTTCTGGGCACCTGAACTACATCTCAATCCCTGAACACATGGCTACATTTTGATATCTTTGAAATGTGTTAGTATATTTTACCACATATTTTTGAGACGGCATTAATAAAACAGTTACTATATTTCCCACTTCATCTTTTACTGGGCTCTAGCAAGTCTGGAATATTGATTGATTTTTCTATCTTTTTTTTTTCAAGCAACTAGAAGTTTATTATTTGTGATGCTGATTTAAAACATTTCTGGAATTTTTCTTTGTTTCCATCTTCATTTTGTTTGTTTGTTTTAATCTTGGGAGTGAATCAAAGATCATTAACAGAAGTGGCAACTTCACATAATTTGACTTCCAACCTCTGACATATTAGTGACTACCAAAAAGAACAGATAATGTCTCCAAATAACAAAAATGGTCATTTGCTACTAAAGAAGTGCTGCTTTGCTCTTTCCCATGCAAATGTTAAACTCATTTCTAATCAATGCCCTTTTCACTAAATTGTTCAATTATTGATCATACTTTCCTGTTAGAATCTTCCATTTTTGCTCAGTAAATCCATTGAACCTGAACTGCCATTTTTGCCTTGTGAGCATCACACTAATCCATCTGTTGAAAATTTGAATAAGCTGTGATTTGGAAGTTTAAATTAAGTATGTTTTTTTCCAAATTGAGTCTCAAGTAGTTTGTATTTCAAGTGCAAAGTGAATGTGTTAGCACTATTATAAGGAAATCAAAACAATAGAAGATATTGATTCACAGGTGTTTATTGTGTGGAGTTTATCATATTGATCCATTTAATTTTGTTAGCATACAAGGAAAACAACAAATAATTAAAAACATAATAATTGGAGTAAGCTGTCCCCAGAGTCACAATTTCATCTAAACAGGCCAGTGAATACAAGGGTAAAATTTATTTATGCTCTTATCCTTCCTGTTGGGAAATTGTCTGCTTTGTTTTACATATGATTTCTTATCAGTAACTTGTACTTGAGAAATGATAATACAGTATTTAAAAAGATAAGTGGCACTGGTTAAATCTAGGGAGAAAAACACAATCTATTAATTATACATATAAACATATGTTATTTTTTGTTCTTTTCTTTTTTTCGGAGCTGAGGACCGAACCCAGGGCCTTGTGCTTGTTAGGCAAGCTCTCTACCACTGAGCTAAATCCCCAACCCCAAACATTTGTTATTAACTGACTTTTATATTGCCATGCTATTTAAATACAAGCTTACAAAAGACCTTTATTTTAAATTTGTTATGAATTTAACATTTTCTTGTTATTGAAGTCACTTATTCATGTCCTGATCAATTACACATTTATTTCATTACTTCTGTGCTAATTTATGATTACTGTCAATTTGATTCCAGTACATAGACTTGTTATAATAATTTTTTTTAATTTTTAAAGCAGTTATTGTTTTATGTCAATTAAGGTAACAAGACAGAAGTCTTTAGAGCACTAGTTTTAACATTCCTTTTTTTTATGGTATAAAGTAGTACAGGGAATTACCTTTCACAATCAATTTTTAATCAGTGACTGAAAGCTTCCTTAACATACGGTGTTAAGGGTATGAGGACCAAAGATAGTATAGAGTGAGGGCAGGCAGACAGATAATTTGTAATTTAAAGAGCTTCTAAGAAGAGACAAATTATATTGATGACAAATTATGTTTGATTTGTGATATTTCTAAGAATCTTTCCTGTAGAAAAGTGAATGGCAATCAAGTGGAACTTGTTATTGTTCAGAGAAGAACAGAAAACTATTTCAGTCATCTAAAACGAATTCTCAACAAGAAGCACAAAAGCTTGCAATCAAATGATATCTCACTGAATTTATCCGAAGTGTAAAAACAAACAAACCAACAAACAATAAACAACAACAGCAACAGCAACAACATCAAAAACAATCCCAGAAAATGTAGTCATCCCTGATGGTGTAATCATTATTAGTACTGCAGAGGGACTGATTTGTATTCTAAAGCAGTCCTTTAGAATGAATTAGAAATTATAGGAGTAGTACATCCTAGCAATTAGAGTGCAGTGAGGATGCAGTGAGGATATTTCATGATACCTTAATATCACATGAGTAAGTTGGGTGAAACTCTACACAACTATGGCCAAGGATAAAGAACTCTCTGAACCATGTCTAAGGCAATAACAATTTCTTGGCAGTTATAAAAAAAATGATAGCAGTACATTCTACTAAACTTTTGAGAGAAAAAATGAAAAATATAGTGTTCCTTTCCACTGAAATTTTAAATACAGCCTAATTTAAGTTACAGAAGAAATTTTCATATGGTGATTTAATGTGAAAATTAATTTATTTGACAGGAAACCAAGAACAGGAGAAAAATAAACTGTAGCAGCTCAGGAAGATTAAAGCAGACAGGAAACAGAACTTTTAAGTGCTTTATGTCAGGCAAAAAGCAGAACAGGTGTGGCCAAATATAAAATCTCTGGTAAAAAATATTAGTAAATACAAGTTAGGAATTGATACACTTGGAAGAAATTAGGAAGAGGATGACCAATGACCAAGACTGAAAATATACCAGTTTAAAGCTAATGAGTATTTTCATGCAATCAAGTGAGAAGAAAATGAATTATAATATTTGTTTTAATTATTAAAGGTATGAATCTCTTTAAAACCAATCAAAAATGCTTGAAAATTACACAGTTAATTCAGGTTGAGACTTTCACTTAGAGAGAGAGAGAGATTGAGAGAGAGATGGAGTAAGGAAAGGAAAAAGAAAGAGATAGAGAGAGATTGAGAGAGAGATGGAGTAAGGAAAGGAAAAAGAAAGAGATAGAGACAGAGAGATATAGACAGAGACAAAGGCAGACAAAGACAGATAGAAACAGAAAGATAGAGACAGAAAGACTAAGAATAATGTTAATCAAGAAGATATGACAGTTTCTAGTTCATTCATTCCAGAGTATACCCCCATTCCAATTTCTGAGGAATCTGAGAGTGACCCTAGCTAAGACTCTTAGCAAAAGGGATTATGGAATCCAAAATGGCTACCTCCTGTAACAGTGCAAGACTTCTAATGGAAGGATGGGGATAGTAAGCCACCCACAGAATCTTACTACTAATTTTTTTCTCATTGTGGTAAGTATTAAAAAAAATTAACCTTTTATTCCACACTACTGCTGGCATTCATAGTGCCACATGGCACTGTGAGGTGTCTTTATCTCAGAGGCTCCACTCACTCGTCCCCAAGTACTCTCAGACCCAGGCAATCTGTGAGCCATTCCAGAGTGGCACCTTGCCATGCTATTTCCTAGAGTTAGTTCCAGCACTGAAGGGCCACGTGGAACTAACCATAATTTATCCCTGGTTTGTATCTCTCCCAGCGGCTCTCTAGTAGCAGCAAACTCTCTGGTTCCAGTTGTCTTGTAAAACTTAGGGCTCTAGAAGTCCAACCTGGGACTGGCCTATTGTGTCTCCCTGCCATTGACTCCAGCCACACTTCAACAACTGCCCCCTGGTAGTTAAAGTATAACCTCCCAAATACCCGCTCAAATCATGACTCACTAAGCTGTACTTTATCAATCAGATTTATGTGTTAAATTCTCAACCCATAATACATCTACACAATAAACTCACAACCCATTGATAAGGCTATAAATGCCCACCTAGATCAGACATATTTACCTACAGAAATCCACCCCTTAAGAAATATACATAACTCCCTAGGGCCATTCAAGACCACCTGGATCTGGGTCATCCTTCTCCAAATCCATCTTAATTCTCCCTCTCCTTCTAAAACATCTTTTCCTTCCTCCCTTCTTTCTTGTCCAATGACAGGCCTCATTTTATCTTGTGTCTGTCTTCACCTGGATAATGACAGTTACATTTTCTATCTAAAAGTTGTGCAGAGATAAAGATGAAACAGAAATTGAGGGAATAACCAGAAAACCAATGACTGGCCCAACTTGAGACCTGTCCATGAGAGAGCTAACCACTGACAATACTAATGGTATTCTGCTATACTTGCAAACAGGAACCTAGCATAACTGTCCTCTGAAAGGCATCATGCAGGAGCTGATGGAAACAGATGCAGAGACCCACATCCAAACATTAGGCAGGGTTCTGAATATCTTGTGGAAGAGAGAAAAGGAAGGACTGAACAAGCAATACATGTCAAGGACACCAAAAGAAAATCTACTGGATCAACTAACCTTGTCTCCTAGGGGATAGCAGAGACTAAATCACCTACTAAAGGACATTGGTGAAACTCACCTAGGCCCCCTACACAAATGTAACATATATACAACTTGGTCCTCCTGTGGTACCCCTGACAACTAGAGTAGGAGCTGTCTCTGTGTTCTATGCTTTTGGATCTCATTCCCCTAACTTGGCTGCCTTTTCTATCCTCAATCAGAGAAGAATGCCCTAGTCTCACTGCAACTTGATATGCAAAGGTTAGTTGACATCCATGGCAGCCTCCCCACCCCTTTCTCTGATGAGAAAGAGAAGGGGAAATGGGAGAAGGTGATGAGAAAGGGGAAGCTGCAATTGGGATATAATGTAAGTAAATAAAATATTAATGAAAAACAAAGAAAAGAAAGGTGAAAGGAGAGAGATGGCCGCAAGGCAAGCATCCAAAGATTAGTGGGGAGGGAGAAGAAGGAACTGAAGGAGTGCAATACACTCCTTTTTTTAATGTTTAAATTCCAGGGTAGAGCCACAGAACAGAGGGTCCCTCAGAAGAATACAAGGAGAGGAAGACAAACACTGCTTATGTGGGGGTTTGAATCTTCAGAAAATAGTTTTGTTAGAGATTTTAGCCCTGTCCTTCTGTTGAACTGGAGACAGAACTGTGGCATATTAACTGAGTGACCAAGGAAATACTGTCAGCTCTGTCACTGGGAAGTGACAATTTTAACCAGCTGGAATCTTTCAATGATTCAGGATAGAAAGGAAGAAAGCTTTCTCAGGAAAACATCCTTTTGCCCCCACTCAAAGTCAAGTATCTTAGCTATGTTCTTCACAAAGATCCCTCTCCTACATCTAATGTCATCATGCAGCTCAATGCAAATGATTAATTAGGAGATTAATTTTTATTTTTAATGATTATTTTCTTGAAATATTTGCATTTTAGACTGTAAGCCTCATAAGAGAAAATGTTCTTTTTTTTTCTTTTCCCAATAAATGCCTGATGAATGAGAAACAAATATATGCATAGATGACTAATCTGATTTCATGAGAGGAAATTCTACCTGTGCCCACAAGTTCATGTGAGGAGCAGTCAGTGCCAGATGATGAAAAAGATTCCAACAAATTCTCAGATAAAGTATAACACTAAGTTATATAAAACAAAGGTAAGATTTAGGAAATGGAAGATCTATTAGACATACCCATAGACAAAATAAAACTACATAAAAGACTCAGAGAAGCTGTTAGGGTCCATGATAACATTTCAGTGTAGGACAGGGGAAATATTTGCTTTCATGAGGGCTGTGCTCCTAAGCACACGCAAGTGTCAAGTTGGTGCTATATGACGAAAGAGGTAAGAACTATTTTACTTGTATATTGAAACCTTGACAAACTCCAACTCCTTCTTGGAAATATTCTATGGGAAGAATATAAAGGTAAAATGCTGGTTTTCTCTTTCTCTGTTTCTGTCATCTATCTATCCATCTGTATATCTATCTATCTATCTATCTATCTATCTATCTATCTATCTATCATATACCATCTGTTTATATAGCTTAGCTTTTAACAGATTAAATAACACGTTGTGACATCCAAAGTCAGTGGAATCCCAGACGAGGGCACATTGCTGACACTCATAGTAAGAACAAATCAAAGAGCTATGGAGAGACAGAGCTTCAGATTTCAGAAAAGTAGATAGGAATGACGAAATGACTCATAACTATACAAGTTCAATTTGTTATGAATATTGGAAGTGATCAATAGGATAAAAAGTGTGGAGAAACTTGTGTTATTCTGATATCCTTTATGCAGTATTGACAAATAAAGGAATCATTTTGGGATTTTTTGTAGTTATTAAACATACAAGAATGCATTGTGCACAAGGACACCTGAAAGAATGTCACTCCTTGTGTAATAACAGTTGTCCCCGTATGACAAAAGGACTTTATTCTAAAACATAATTTACATTAAACAGCTGTGGAACTTACAGCTATAGAGGGAAAAAAGTTGAAAAGCATATAATAGAAATTGTGAGATGAGTGCAGATGTGGGAGGAAATTTAGGGGAGCTAATTCTTCAATCATTCAAAAGAAGATTTAAATTGATTCAATCCCAATTCATACGATGTCGGTTTTACATTAAAAAGACAATGCTCCAAAGGCTTTAAAGGCTTTTAAAAATAATGAACTGTAAGAAGAAACCATTGTGATGAATAAATTCCTATCAGAAACTCATCATGTCTCCTAGTAATGTTTTATCTTGTGTTAGTACTTCAAATTCAAGTGCATTTAATGTGCTTATATAGTGCTCAATTTTACCACATCGCAGAAACCACGAGGTAAATAAAGATATATGCAAACAGGTCATTGGAGAAGTGTTCTCAGAATAATTAGAACAGTAGTGGGAGAGAAATGAAAAGACACAAGACTACAACAAAATGGTATTATCTTCTTTACCTGCATGACCATAAGGCTGTAGATTAAGCTACATTAACCACTTATTGGTATTAGGTAAAAGCACTTATTGACATTAGGGAAAAAAAACAAACAAACAACACTGAACCATCAGCTCACATTTCATGTCACTCAGGGATTTATTCAAACGTGCTTCCCACTTTTCCCTCCTTGCAACTGCCTATAGAAGAAAACAATATTGCATTTAGACTCCTGATCAGGTATCATTTTCTAGGAAGGGTTGAGTTGCATGGTGTGGGGAACATGTATTACCTGCATGGATGTAAATGCATCAAATTGAGAATAGTGTGTGAGGATACCAGCGGAAGGTATATGATGCCCTGGATGTTGAGATACTAGGATATTATGGGCTACCATGTGGTTGCTGGAAACTGAATCCTGGTCTTCTGCAAAAGTGGCAGGTACTTTTAACCTCTGAGTTCTCTAGCAGCATTAATACATGTGTTTTCTGATTATAGATTTGACTTCTGCTGGGCCTACTTCACTCTTTGGCCCGATGTATATTCTCCAGATCCAGATAAACATCACTAGTTCTATTATCATGTAATAAATATTCAGAGCTCAGTTCCATGTGAGTGGAATATTCTAAATGCCATTGATTTGCAATGTGACACAAGACTTTTTTAGGGTTCTTCATTTTGTTGTTTTCTTTTAGATATTACTCTAATTGAAGTTCTCAGAATCACTGAGATTTCTGGGTTTTATGAGTCACTGCAAAGAAGAAGGTAAAATGTCACACAGAATATTCTGAGACTCACATTTAAGTTTCCAGGGATCATAAGTTCAAAACCAAATAGAAAATCATAATGGTTACCATTTTAAGAACAAAAGCATAAACAAGAGAAAACCAAAATAAGGAAAGAAACATATCTGTAAACTTGAAATAAAAAAAGCACCTCAAAGCAGTAAGCTAAGTGTACAGGTATAGTACATCTGACATTTATGACATCATAGGTTGCATAACTGTAAAGTGTCTTTGTTGTTAGTAAACATACTAAACTCACACTAGTTTGCTGTGCACTTTTGAGGGGCTTCATTTTGCTGTTTTTATTACATCAGCTTATACCCATCCTACTCGATCCATGACCATGCTGTCTAACTTCAGACTTTCTACTTGCTACCTTTATTTATTACAAAGTTAGTATAGATGCAGATAACCAAGTGGAAATTTATGTATTCAGAAAAAGACCAGGATATCATGATAAGGGATAGGTATATATAAAGTTATACCCTGCACGTTAAGTGAGAAAGAATTTTGATTACTTTGGTGTGTTGCAAGAATAGGCCTAACACTTATCACTAGAGGCATGTATAATATCAGAATGCAATCTGATATATTTCCAAAAGAAAATTCATTGAACAGAAGATTAAAACTTCTATTCAATGTATTTTTCTGAAGTTCATGCCCTAAATTTTGGCTTTTAAGAATGAGGAATATTTCTAAATAAGCCACAGCGAGGACTCTTAAAAGCCTTGACTGTAAGGAAAACGCCTTAGGAAGATCAACAGTCAAATGACTTGGATCCTTAGGGGCTTTCAGAGACTAAGCTACCAGTCAGAGAGCATCCATGTGATGGAATGCAGACCCCAGCACCAACAACGCAGATATGCAGCTCAGTCTCCACATGGGTCTCCAAACAACTGGAGTGGTCACTGTCCTTAAATCTGTTGCTTGTCTGTGGAATCTGTTCTCCAACTGGACTGCCTTTTTGGCTACTTGGGAGAGGATGTAACTAACAGTGCACAGACTTGATGTGCCAGAGTGAGGGATAGCCACTGGGGAACCCAAGCTCTCAGAGGAGAGGTGGATTAGTGATGGAGGGAGGGACTCGGTGGGAAGGGCAGTGATCAGGATCTAAAATAAATAACTGAATTATTTAATAGGAAAAAGAATGCAATTTAAGTCTTTGATGGCAGCACAAATTTTGTATGTATAATTGCTGCATATATAATTATATTTATATGTTTATATATTTTCAAATATTATATTAATATTATATATCATGTAATACAGAGAATTGCATAGAAGTGTGTTTGAATTACTCTACATTATAAATTGTTTGTTTATCCCAATTCTTCCCACAAAACTAAAATAAAATTAACAATATATTTTTACAAAATTTGACTATTTTTATTATAGTTTTGAGCCCCAATTTCTAATGTCAACAAATCCAAATGGAAACCAAAATTATTCTGATAACCTTTACATTTCAGATGTCCCTGTATTTCTTTAGGATTTGACAACATTTCCAATTATGCTCCCAATAGTCTTGTGTGTGTTCTTTCCCTAAAAATCACTTCTCCCTTTATTGTGTGTGGAATTCCTTTGAAGAAATTTCATTGCATGTTTGCTTTTTCTTGATAACAATAATCATATTCAATGGTATTTCCTTCATATTAACTTACTCTATAATATTTATCTGAAAATTAAATCTATTCTACTCAAAAGGACTCTCAGCTTTGCCTTGCATGAGAATTAAATCCTATTCCAAATCTCTTTTACCCATATAGATGAGGTGATCACATTCATTCTGTATCAGAGACGCCATCTGAATGTGTAACTGTCTATCAGGCTGTGTTCTCACTTACAATTCCAACTACTTCAACTTTAAAACTAGACCTGGCTTCCATGACATTATATGTCTCATTGAGTCTCTTTTGATGCTACTTCACCCCACTAACTCTTCTTCCCACATTTAACACCTTCCATCCATGACATCACAGTGTGATTCCACGAGTTGTTTAACTGTGGATTAGGTCAGTGTGCTCAGATTATTATCCATTCTAAGATATAATCAGATAGCAATGAATATCAAACGAGACCACCCATGATAGTTCATATTAAGACAGCATCTATTGATGTATATATTTTAAAGCTCCATATTGTTAGCAGAGATTCATTTCAGTAGAAAACCTAAAAAAAAGTCCTAAAAGCAGTCACTATTGCAACCTCCTAGGAAATAGTTGAAACTACTTCTATGCTTTGTTTGAATTAGCCTCAGATGATATCATTGGGACCACTTTAATTAATGATTTTCTTAAAAATATATGAAACTGTAACTACCTTGACCTCCACTACGTGTTAGATTAATACGCATACACTGAAATGCTTAGATTAGCCTTTATTAAATAACCAATGACTCTAACAATGTCAATCAATCTTAGTGAACATTGAAATAAAATAACTAAATGTGGGTATGAAAACTGACACAAATGTCAATGTACCATCTCAGTATCCAGCCAGGTAGTTTCAAGTCTGATTGTTTCTTCAGTTTTCAAATATCATGCAAGGATATTCTTTGGGCAGGGGAAATGGAATAAATTTCACTGGTGGATTAGAGTTAAGTGGGGTTGAGAACATGATGAATCAGGTGGGGAAGGGAGAGGCAGAAGGAAAACAGTGTAAAACAAAGTGAAAATGGGGGAAGGCATGTCAAGGGCAACATGAGTTCAATGGGAACTCCATGCAGTCTATGGGCAAAAGTCTGGCAAAAATTCCTTGTAATAGGGGTTGGGGAGACTGATCCATTTATGTCTTAACAAGGAAGAACCCCAAATGCAGGTATTGGGAAACCAACCCAACTCTCAAACCTTGCACCTACACACCTATGGATTGTCCTGTCTGCAGAGTGCTTGGACTGAGGCTAGCAGAACCATCATCAAAAAGACTAGAGGGACTTCCTTCAGCAGTTGATGGGATAAGATGCAGAGTGCCACAGCCAAATATTAGGTGGAGCTTGGGAAGTCCTGCAGAGAAGAGTGAGGAATGATTGAAGGAAAATTCAGGGACACCATGAAAACATAGTGAACAGAATCAACTGATGAGGATGCATGAGGACTAGCAGAGATCATAGAGCCCATAAAGGATTGACCTAAATCATCCTCACATATTTTATAGTTGAGTATCTTGGTATTCTTGTGCAAATCCAAACACTGGGAGTAGGGATTGTCCTTGACTCTTCTGCCTAAACGTGTGACCCTTTTCCTTCTACTGGGTTGCCTTCCCCTGCCTTGACGTGATGATATGCAACAGGTCCCAGTGAACCTTGCTATGCCATATTTGATTGATGCCTCTGGGAGGTCTGCTGTTTTCTGAGAGGAGACAGAGGGGTGTAGATCTGGGGGAAGTGGAGTATGGGAGTAAGAACCTAGAGGGGATGGATAAGAAATTTTGGTCAGGATGCAATGTTTGATAGAAGAGTAATAGATATCTGACACAAATATAAAAACTTTTAGTTTCTTACTATTGGCAAAGTAAATCACATAAAAATCAAGCATCCTGTGTTTAATCTGGTGCTGTAATTCCAATGTAGAATTATTACATTTCTAGTGTAACAACTGTAACTAGATTTGTAAGTAGAGTAGTATTAGATTTGTTAGGTTTAAAAAGTGAACTGCAATTATAAAATTTTAATATCTTATGTTTTTAACATAACAGATAAATATGTACACACAAAGATACAGGAAACAGTGAGATTAAAAAGTGACCAGAATATAATCACCTTAAGTAAAGGACCACCCAAAATTATCTGAAATTATAAACATTCATCGAAATAAATATAAAAGTAAAGAACAAGTAGAAACACAGCTGCCTATTGATAAATTGACTTCATTCTTACGCCAGGAGAATTTCAGATAGATAAGTTTCTATGTTTAAATCACTCAAGTTTGGGATACTTTGTTTAAGAGCCTTTGAGAATTACCTTATATGCAATCCATGGATGATTTTTGAGTAATATTTGAGTTGGTTAAATGTTTCATGTATGTTTGACATTTGCCATATCTTTATTATCTGTGATTCATGGATTTGCTTTTGTGGTTAGGCACTTATCTGAAAACTTTCAATGACCAAGAACACAGGATATATTTTCTTCGTTCTATTTTCTCATGAGAAACAATTAGAACTAAGCCTCAGACAAGGTTAAAATCCAGAATGCACAATACATAGAGAAGAATGATTTGCCGAATGCATTTTGTTTAAAGTTCATTTTTATATCTCATGAAAAATGCACCCAAAGAATGTAAAGATAATTCTAAATATGAGATATGGCAGAAACCATATAAAATTGTCAAATGCCCATTGAACTGTACAGTAAAAGCAGAGAAATGTCAACCAAACAAAAATGAAAATGTTTAATGTCACAGATCCTCAGTCTCTAAAACATGCATTTTTCCATAAATTATGGGTCAGGTTGCATTGGGTTTTCTTGTAATGAGAACTAAGACATTAAGAATTAGGTTGAGGAGCTCCTAAAGAAATGTTCAACATCTTTAGTCATAAGGGAAATGCAAATCAAACAACCCTGAGGTTCCACTTACCACCAATCAGAATCGCTAAGATAAAAATTCAGGCAACAACAGATGCTGGCAAGGAAGAGGAGAAAGAGGAACACTCCTCCATTGGTGGTGGGATTGTAAGCTGGTACAACCACTCTGGAAATCAGTCTGGAGATTCCTCAGAAAACTGGACATTGAACTACCTGAGGATCCAGCTATACCTCTCTTGGGCATAAACCCAAAAGATGCTCCAAAACATAACAAAGACACATGCTTCAATATGTTTGTAGCAGCCTTATTTATAATAGCCATAAGCTGGAAAAAATCCAGATGCCCTTCAATACAGGAATGGATACAGAAATTGTGGTACATCTACACAATGGAATACTGCTCAGCTTTCAAAAACAATGACTTTATGAAATTCATAGGCAAATGGATGGAACTGGAAAATATCATCCTGAGTGAGGTAACCCAATCACAGAAAAGCACACATGGTGTGCACTCATTGATAAGTGGATATTAGCCCAAATACTCGAATTACCCTAGATGCACAGAACACATGAAACTCAAGAAGGATGATCAAAATGAGAATGCTTCACTCCTTCTTTAAAAGAGGAACAAGAATACCTTTGGAAGGGAATAGGGAAGCAAAGTTTAGAACAGAGGCAGAAGGAACACCAATTCCAAGCCTGCCCCACATGTGGCCCATACATATACAGCCACCCAATTAGATAAGATGGATGAAGCAAAGAAGTACAGGCGGACAGGAACCAGATGTAGATCTTTCCTGAGAGACACAGTCAGAATATGGCAAATGCATAGGCGAATGCCAGCAGCAAACCACTGAACTGAGATCAGGACCCCTGTTTAAAGAATCAGAGAAAGGACTGGAAGAGCTTGAAGGGGCTTGAGACCCCATATGAACAACAATGCCAACCAACCAGAGTTTCCAGGTATTAAGGCACTACCCAATGACTATACATGGACTGACCCTGGGCTCCAAATTCATAGGTAGCAATGAATAGCCTAGTAAGGGCAAAAATGGGAGGGGAAGTCCTTGGTCCTGCCCAGGGCTTGATACCTAGTGAATGAGATTCTTGCGGGGAGGACGGTAATTGGGGGAAAGGATGGAAAGGGTAACACTAGGAGAGACTAGGGGAAAGTTGGCCTGGAGGAAGGGGAAATAACAGGAAAGGGAATAACATTCGAAATCTAAATAAGAAATACCCTATTTACTAAAAATGGAAAAAAAAGAATTATAGGAAGGAAGAATATTGTTGATATTGTGGATAACTACATACTGCAAAAGAAAATATTGTCCTTAATTATTTTCTGTCATGCACTGATATTTGTATAGTGAAATTTAAATGATTTAGGCTTGAGGGAAGGATCAAAAGATATTTAATCGTTTGCAAATTGAGAGGGAAGTGCTTGAAATTGTCACTGAATCCACAAAGGCTTCCTTTCTATGTTTTTCTTGGTGCTTTAAGGGATGAACTATTGCAAATCATAATGTTGTTCATGTCAGTTGAAAGTAAGCTGTTCCTTTTTTTTTCCTGCCTATTAGCAATAGAGGGAAATGAGCAAAATTACAGACCAAAAAGAACGGAATAATTTTTTTTATCTTTATCAACTTGACTATTTCTTCTTTGCATTTTGATTGTTGTTCCCCATCCCAGTTTCCAGGCCAACATGCCCTTAACCCCTCCCTCTCCCCTTCTATATGGGCTTTCCCTCCCCATCCTCCCCCCAATACCACCCTCCCCCCAAAAATCATGTTCACTGGGGGTTCAGTCTTGGCAGGACCAAGGGCTTCCCCTTCCACTGGTGCTCTTACTAGGATATTCATTGCTACCTATGAGGTTGTAGCCCCTAGTCAGTCCATATATAATCTTTGGGTAGTGGCTTAGTCTCTGGAAGCTGTGGTTGGTTGGCATTGTTTTTCATATGCCCCTTCAAACTCTTCCAGTACTTTCTCTGATTCCTTCAACGGGGGTCCCATTCTCAGTTCACTGATTTGCTGCTGGCATTCGCCTATGTATTTGCCTTATTCTGGCTGTGTCTCTCAGGAAAGATATACATCCGGTTCCTGTAGGCCTGCACTTCTTTGCTTCATCCATCTGATCTAGTTTGGTGGCTGTCTATGTATGGGGCACAAGTGGGGCAGGCTCAGAATGGATGTTCCTTCTGCCTCTGTTCTAAATTTTGCCTCCCTATTCCCTGCCAAGGGTATTCTTGTTCCCCTTTTAAAGAAGGAGTGAAGCATTCAAATTTTGGTCATCCTTCTTGAGTTTCATGTGTTCTGTGCATCTAGGGTAATTCGAGTATTTGGGCTAATATCCACTTATCAATGAGTGCATACCATGTCTGTTTTTCTGTGATTGGGTTGCCTCACTCAGGATGATATTTTCCAGTTCCATCCGTTTGCCTATGAATTTCATAAAGTCAGTGTTTTTGATAGCTGAGTAATATTCCATTGTGTAGATGTACCACATTTTCTGTATCCATTCCTGTATTGAAGGGCATCTGGGTTCTTTCCAGCTTATGGCTATTATAAATAAGGCTGCTATGAACATAGTGGAGCACGTGTCTTTGCTATATGCTGGGGCACCTTTTGGGTATATGCCCAAGAGAGGTATAGCTGGGTCCTCAGGTAGTTCAATGTCCAATTTTCTTAGGAACCTCCATACTGATTTCCAGAATGGTTGTACCAGTCTGCAATCCCATAAACAATGGAGGAGTATTCCTCTTTCTCCACATCCTTGCCAGCATTTGCTGTCACCTGAGTTTTTGATCTTAGCCATTCTCACTTGTGTGAGGTGAAATCACAGGATTATTTTGATTTGCATTTCCCTTATGACTAAAGATGTTGAACATTTCTTTAGGTGTTTCTCAGCCATTCGGCATTCCTTAGCTCTGAATTCTTTGTTTAGCTCTGAACCCCATTTTTAATAGGGTTATTTGTCTCCCTGCGGTCTAACTTCTTGAGTTCTTTGTATATTTTGGATATAAGGCCTCTATCTGTTGTAGGATTGGTAAAGATCTTTTCCCAATCTGTTGGTTGCCGTTTTGTCCTAACCACAGTGTCCTTTGCCTTACAGAAGCTTTGCAGTTTTTTTTTTAAATTTATTTAATACTTAATAATAATTCTTTGGTTTCCGGGCAAACATCCCCCTCCCCCCTCCCCTTCCTTATGGGTGTTCCCTTATGAGATCCCATTTGTCGATTCTTGATCTTAGAGCATAAGCCATTGGTGTTTTGTTCAGGAAATTTTTTCCAGTGCCCATGTGTTCCAGATGCTTCCCTAGTTTTTCTTCTATTAGTTTGAGTGTGTCTGGTTTGATGTGGAGGTCCTTGATCCACTTGGACTTAAGCTTTGTACAGGGTGATAAGCATGGATCGATCTGCATTCTTCTACATGTTGACCTCCAGTTGAACCAGCACCATTTGCTGAAAATGCTATCTTTTTTCCATTGGATGGTTGCCTCCTCTGTCAAAAATCAAGTGACCATAGGTGTGTGTGTTCATTTCTAGGTCTTCAATTCTATTCTACTGGTCTATCTGTCTGTCTCTGTACCAATACCATGCAGTTTTATCACTATTGCTCTGTAATACTGCTTGAGTTCAGGGATAGTGATTCCCCCTGAAGTCCTTTTATACAACAGAATAATTTTAATGATTGTCGAGTTTATTAGTAAATGTACAGCAAATAAAATTTCCTTTTTTGTTTTAAAACTTTTATACTTACTCCATGGATATTTACAAGGGAGGCTTTTGAACATTATTATTTCTTTAAAGATATTCTTACCTTGTTGTGCAAGTCCTGAGCAATATTTCATTATCAATATCAATATTTTTAAACTAATTTTAAGAGACTCATATGAGAGCAGTTAATCTACATCACAATCATTCCTCCTTCTCCCTGCCAATTCCTTTCATGTCCTCTCTCCTGAAATTCATGATATATTCTTTAATTATTATTACAGTTGTATCATCTATCTATCTATCTATCTATCTATCTATCAATCTATCTATCTATCTATCTCCATGCACACATGCATATATAACCTACTAGGAGCATTTATCTTTGCATATATAAATATATATTCCTGTGGTAAATCACATAGAATGGCTAACCTATATGGGAGTTCATTATTTTTGTTTTGTTTAGTTTTATTTTATTTACTGCCCACTTGGGGATCCATCCCACATATAGACACCAAACCCAGACCCTATTGCAGATGCCAAGAAGTGCTTGCTGACAGGAGCCTATTACAGCTGTCTCTTGAGGGGTTCTGCCAGAGCCTGACAAATACAGATGTGGATGCTTGCAGCCAACCATTGAACTGAGCACTGGGACCCCAGTGGAGAAGTTAGATGAAGGACTGAAGGAGCTGAAGGGGTTTGTAACCCCATAGGAAGAACAAGAGTATCAATGAACCAGAAGTCCCAGAGCTCCTAGGGAGTAAACCACCAACCAAAGAGTACAAATGGAGGGACCCATGATTCCAGCTGCATGTTTAGGAGAGGATGGCATTATCTGCCACCAATAGGAGGAGAAGCCATTGGTCCTGTGAAGGCTGGAGTGTAGGGAATGCCAGGGCGGGAAGTGAGGTTGGAGTGAGTGGGTGACAGGGGGAGCACCCTCATAGAAGTGGTGAAATGGGGGATGGGAGAGGGGTGTTCCAGAGGTTAAACCCGGAAACAGAATAACATTTAAAATGTAAATACATAAAATATCTAATAAAATAAATAAATAAAACCATAATGAATTGAATAACTTGAACACAGGAAAAAAGAGAAATTATGTACCTAATAGTCACACCTAGTATTTGAAAACCAAAAACATATTCTGCTAGAAATGTTAAAATTCAAGTACGAATGGAAAGTTTCAGGGTTATATCACCAGGAGAAACCATGCTTTCTAACCACAGAAAGTATCAAGCTAAATTTGACTTCCTTACAGTAATACTCAATGCAAGAAGACAATTTGATTAATTTCAAGAATATGTGGATAGGAATAATATGTGAAATGATAACCTTAACATCTATGAAATTATACTTTTATGGAAAGGAAAATGTTCACCTAAAAATATACAGAATGCATAATGTTATGTCTTCAATGAATACAAAGATCAGAATCATTTGGGTAAAATGGGACAGTTATTATTAAAATGAGAAGCAGGAGAAAATGGAGGTGAAATTTACTGATTCCATAATGCAAATTAAGGAACAGCTTGTGAATTAGGTGTAGTCAGCTTTCCCTACAATGTTTACATATACTCAAATATAATAAAGATGATTTTACCTTAATGACAGTGACAAAATGTATACATAAATGATTCACAAATTTATAGTGTCAGAAACAATATGATAAAGTCCTTTTATTTTTAATTCTTAATACTGCTATTTGGTTTCTTAAAGAATCCTTTTCAAATTTAAAATCATGCTGTAATTAATGATTTCTAATACTAAAGATCACCTTATCATTCAGAATGCATTTTATGCAGAGTTTGCATCATTTATAAGAAGCATATGTCAGAAAGGTTGAATATTAATTTCCCATCCGAACTCACCAAACTCCTCTCTTTAGTATTTCCTTAGGTGAAAAAACTGTAAATTGATACGACATTTATTTATAGTCTATACATATGTGTGTGTATGTGTGTATCTTAAAGTCTTTAAGTATATCAATATGTTAATACAAATATCAACATTGAATTTATGTATATGTGTTTTGATATCAAGCATTTTAAAAGGTCTATTTTCTTTATTTTCTTTCTCTGTTTTTGTTGATAGCCTGACTCATGATTTATATTTTGTAGGTGGCAGAGACACCAACTCTGAGTGATTGAATTATAACTTACACACTGGATGTATAGGTAGGCCTTGAACTTATGTATTTATATTTTGTTCTTTCTTACTGTAAAATATTCATAAATATGATGGTCACATCACTAAAAGAAGAATTGAGTTAGAATTGTAGATATAATGTGTGTATATCTGTTCTCTCCTATTATCAACAGCTCAAATCTCATATTTTTTATTATGAGCACAAGTTTAGATTTGTAACATCAGCATTTTGGAGTCAAGGGAAGCAGACCATATGCTATATACTGAACTTGTTCTTAACCTATGCTACATATACTTAATATGAACAAGTCAAAAATATCCTAAAATAGTTCACTAGTCTTGAGAGAGAGTAAAATTAGTAGTAGTAGTAGTAGTAGTAGTAGTAGTAGTAGTAGTAATAGCATTTTTATACCTGTTTGCTCTAGATCTATTGTAGCTGTTTGCGAAAATTCATATCAATAACAGTGCTTCCAGACTCAATATTATATAGACTGATAATGCTGAAAGAGTAGTTTGGAAATTATGGGTTAATATGCAACATAAATGTACCAATGAACTTCAGTAGTGTCCAGTAAATATGAAACCATGTGACATAATAATATAAATGTTACTACCTAAAACAGAAGTAGAAAGTGATTATGTGGCAATCCTCCTTATTGCAAAATATTTGACTGCCATGGAAAAATGACAGCTTTGTCCCAAGGGATTCTAAACTTGAACAAATTTATCCTTTTTAGTTAACTTTTATTTAATTTTCATTATATTATTGTGTGTGTGTGTGCATGTGTGAGTGTTCATGGTATGCAAGTATATTATTAAGGACAATTTATGCAACTTGCTTCTGTTCTCCTACCATGTATGTTCTGGAGACCAAACTCGAGCTGTTGGAATGGTGTTAATTAATATTCTCACCAGGAATTTTTAGTACCTAATTTCTTTATATCAGCATTTACTGCCATTTGTTTTCTTGCAGATAACCATGCTGACTAGGCTAAAAGTGGATTCCAACGTAGCTCTTATTTGAGTTCCCATAATAGCTAAAAAATATTTAGCTTGTTTTCACATATTTATTGACCTTGTTATTTCATTTCTTTTGTACCATAGTACAATTCATTTTTCTATTTATGTTTAGGTAGTTTAGATATAATGTTTTCTTTTTTTATGTCAATTATTGGGTATTGACTATCCAACTTCTTTTTATTTATGTCAGTTTCATGTACAAAGATTCAGCCATGTTTAGACTTAAAGTGTGTATATATATACACAAAGATTTCTTTTGTCATTCTTATCTCAATATTACGAAGTAGTTCTTTAATTAGAAAATCTATTTCACCAAAAGTGGTGCATAACAATTTGAAACAGAATGTATAGGTTATCATAATATGCCATACCCTTTCATGTAAAATCCATTTGAGCTGCTGTATCATTTTAGTGTTATTAAATTATTTTGTGATTCGATCCTGTGTCACTCAAATCGATGATTAATTTTATAACATTATTCCTTATAAATATATGTTTGCAGAAGACAACAATTAAAAGTAATAATGTTAATAATACTATAGTGAAATCATTTTAGCTGTCTTCCTATAAAAAACTATCCATAAAAAACAGAATTATAAATAGTAATAAAGGATTAATTTGAAAAAATGGATTTTTATGTCATATCTTGGAAGAGGAAAAATATAAAAAGACTTTTAATTCCTTAGACACTGTTGAACATGGAAGCCTAATTTTCCATAGATATTCCATGGACGCTACAGTCTCTGAAAAATAAGAAACAGAAAATGGTAAAACCAATGCAGAAACACAGACTATATTAAAAAAATGTTTGATGAGATAACAGCAGTATTCAGCTATTTAAAAATATTGCAAGATACTTTCTAAATTCTAGTAGTTCTATGGCCAGGTAAAAGGAGTGTATCATTTCTCTAACCCTGCACCAGGGGAGAAGTTTGATGACAGGTAGATCTATTTAGTGGTGAGCTGAAGGAACAAAAACTAAATGTGCTTTTGGACCTATTGACTGATCAAGATGGCTCAATACTCTCCTCAGGTTGACCTACTTTATTTAGGCAGACTTCTATCCGAGTCTTAGCCCCTAAGCATTCCTTTTGTAAAGCAATTACATTAAAACATTTTCCACTGAAAATTCTTTTGCTGTTACTTTTGAGATGCAAATGTTTTTAAAACCTCTTGACTTTTAACACCCCAGGAATATTTTTCTAAAGAACCTGGGAGCTATCCCTTTGAAATAAAAGAATCAAGGAACACTGTAGAATTATAGTCTAGATTTTGTGTAAGAGTAAGTTCCTAAATATCTTGGTATCTGTTTCTAAGTTATAAAATTACCTCCAGTAGGAGACAGTTGACTCTTCCTTCAGGAGTTACTAATTAGAAGACTTAAGTAGATGCTGTATAATTATTCATCTAAGCCCCCTCTTAAAGGCCACCAGCCTTCTTTCAGACATGGTTATGGTTTCTTTTACTCCATTTTATTATACCCAAGAAATAAAACATAGTTCACAAATAAAATAATTATTAATCACAAAAATGGCAACAAAAACCTTTACGTATTTGGATATATGTATATGTATATGTGCATGTGTATGTTTATGTGTATGTGGTCGAATACGAGTCAGTGGTTTCTTCAATGACAATTACTAAAAAGCAGTGAACCCAGATCAGAAGCGAAGGTGAAGATAAAATACCTCAGTTCACTTGTAGGAAGTTTTCAAACCCTCTCTCTTTTGTTCGTTTGTTTTCAGTACATCCTGACAATGGTTTCTCCTCCCACCATTGCCCTCAGTCTCCACCACCACCTCTACATTTCCCAGGTGCAATCGATCCTCATTCATTTCCTCAAAAACCAGTAGGAATCCCAGGGATAGTAATTGAACTTAGCTTAACATGGTGCAATGAGACAAGGCACAATCCCTCCCATCAAAGCTAGGGGAGACAAGTGAATAGAAGAAAAAGGGCCCCACAAGCAGGCAAAAGAGAGAGAAATATCCTCATTCCTATTGCTAGTAGTGCCACACTCTGACAACCATAACTTATACTTGCCGGAGACACAAGCAGGCTACACGATTGCTGTTTCAGTCTTTGTAAGCCTCTATGAAACCTGCTTAGTTGATTTTATCTATCATGTTTTCCTGGTGTTCTCAACCCCATGGCTCCTACAATTTTTCCTTACTCTCTTCTTTGGGTTCCCAAGTTCCAAGGGAAGGCACCAGATGGAGATCTCCAATTTGGGATCTGTCAGTCTAAGGTTTGGCTGTGATTCGCTACAACTACTCCCATCAACAGCTTGCAGAATCCCCTTGATGTCAATTGGTCTAGGCACAGATCTATGAGTATAGAAGAATATCAGTAGGAACCATTGTATTGAAATTATTTGTCTTAGGTCTCTGGGCTATCCAGTCAAAAATTTCTCATCCTCCGAACAATCAATACCTCTTCAAGGTTCTATATAGTTTAACAAAACAGCACCAGAGACTGGAGAACAGAGCTCAAAATATTAGCTCTTGGAAGGGAATACAAATGGTAGCATTCAATATCCCGTCTACAAAGGCTTGTGTTAATTCCCAAAGAAAAATTGATTCTGACAGGCATCCTCATCTGTTAGCATTAACAGTATTTTTGAAAGTTCAATGCCTGTTTATGAACTCCTGAACATGAAACAGAAAACAACCCCACAGAGTAAGCAGCCCCACTCAAAAGGGTGAGCAACTGTAGGGACTGAAATAAAACAAGGTTGATAGCAAGAAGTTAACATTAAATTTTATATCTTTGTGTAAAGCATCCAGAATATATACATTTGTCTGTGAGCTCTGCTGGAAATCCACAAGCATACTCAATTTGCTCTGACATATTTGGACTTGTAACTTTGACTTATTTCAGTCAGTGTCTACGCTTATTCTGTCTTGCATTCTAAAGTCTGAAAATTTTAATATCTCTGGTCTCTAGTGCCATTTAAGCTTAATATTCATAGATTCATGCAGCTTGTTCTATCAGTGGTGGTGAATAGTAAATCTAACTGTGCTATGTATTGCCTGACTTGATTGACTTCATTTTGGAACTCTGGAAATGACTAAATAATATTCTGGATATCTGAGAAAATAGCACATCTCAACATGAATCAGGTATTTGAGCCAGTTTGATAAGTAGATGTCTTCTCCAACTGCCCGAGACAGACAGAAAGCAACAAGAGAAAGAGAGACAGAGAGACACAGAGGGAGAAAGAGAGACAGAAGAGAGAGAGAGGGAGAGAGAGAGAGAGAGAGAGAGAGAGAGAGAGAGAGAGAGAGAACATATCTTTAGATCATAACGTTATTATCTTGTGGCTTGGAAGACCAAACACAAAAGCAAATTCCATGTAGTCTTAGAGATCAGGTACTCCCTTTTTAAACAAACTTCTTCACACTTCTGTAACATCAGCCAATGGAGTCTTCAATCTTTATTATTTAATGCTCAATTTTTTTGTGGTGTAAAACTCATGCCTTTTTTGTTTCTTTAATATTGATAATTTTTGTAAGTATTTGGGACATATTGTGACTACATGCCTGGTCCTGACTGAGATGCATTTATTATTATTCTTTAAACAAAATTTATATTTTGCTTATCTCTTTGATATAAATTATCAGCATAAACAAACAAATAAAAACATCACCATTAACAAATCCTCTACAGTTGCATGGTTTGCCATTTAAAACTACACCTGAAATTAAATGACTCTACTATGTTCTCTTTCAATGTTACAAAAAATAATCAGAACGTTAAGTATGATCTATTCAAGATTTATTGCATATTATACCTCATTTCTCTTTTCCAAACTCAGAGGAGTCGTGGTTTCTATCTCAAGTCCCATGAGACAACTTACTCTAAAATTTACCTTTAAGATTGGTTTACCTGGATCTTTAGGTAGATTTATTTTGGCCATTTTGACTCGTGAAAGGTATATTCTTAAAGTAGTTTTGATTTGCATTTTACTAATGACTAAGGATGTTGAATATTTCGGGGTTTCTAAGCCAGTAGCTTACTACATGTGGGGGACTCTTAACTATATGCCATTTAAATTTGCCCTTATTGAAAGTTCAGTTATTAAAGATTATGTTTTGATTGCTATTTCTCTTCTCCCACCATTCCAAGATTTCCCACACCTACAGTCCTATCATATCCTCAGGTTTTCTGTCTTTCCCTAGCAAACAGACATCTAAAAAAAGTAAGTTAAACAAAACAAAATAAACAGAATAGGATAAAACAAAGAAAAAGGAGGCAAAGAAAAATCATAAGAATCATAGATGAAGAAACACATATATTCTTACACACACGAATGCCTTCATAACATAAAAACAGAAGCCAAAGTGTATACGAAAATGAAATGTACGGGTGAAAAATTGTTTTTACAAGATATTATGAGACAAAACTTCCAAATGAATCATTGAATTTGTTTGGGTTGCCCTTCCACTGCTGGGCATAGTGCTTTCCTGAATGGTTTGTATTCCCAGTAAAAGCCCATTGGAGACAACATTTTAAAAATTATTTTTAGCTTTGAACCCCATTTTTTTTTCAGTTTTTTTTTATTAACTTGAGTATTTCTTATATACATTTCGAGTGTTATTCCCTTTCCCGGTTTCCGGGAAAATATCCCCCTCTCCCCTCCCCTTCCTTATGGGTGTTCCCCTCCCAACCCTCCCCCCATTGCCACCCTCCCCCCAACAGTCTAGTTAACTGGGGGTTCAGTCTTAGCAGGACCCAGGGCTTCCCCTTCCACTGGTGGTCTTACTAGGATATTCATTGCTACCTATGAGGTCAGAGTCCAGGGTCAGTCCATGTATAGTCTTTAGGTAGTGGCTTAGTCCCTGGAAGCTCTGGTTGCTTGACATTGTTGTACATATGGGGTCTCGATCCCCTTCAAGCTCTTCCAGTTCTTTCTCTGATTCCTTCAACGGGGGTCCTATTCTCAGTTCAGTGGTTTGCTGCTGGCATTCGCCTCTGTATTTGCTGTGTTCTGGCTGTGTCTCTCAGGAGCGATCTGCATCCGGCTCCTGTCAGTCTGCACTTCTTTGCTTCATCCATTTTGTCTAATTGGGTGGCTGTATATGTATGGGCCACATGTGGGGCAGGCTCTGAATGGGTGTTCCTTCAGTCTCTGTTTTAATCTTTGCCTCTCCTCCCTGCCAAGGGTATTCTTGTTCCCCTTTTAAAGAAGGAGTGAAGCATTCACATTTTGATCATCCGTCTTGAGTTTTATTTGTTCTAGGCATCTAGGGTAATTCAAGCATTTGGGCTAATAGCCACTTATCAATGAGTGCATACCATGTATGTCTTTCTGTGATTGGGTTAGCTCACTCAGGATGATATTTTCCAGTTCCAACCATTTGCCTACGAATTTCATAAAGTCGTTGTTTTTGATAGCTGAGTAATATTCCATTGTGTAGATGTACCACATTTTCTGTATCCATTCCTCTGTTGAAGGGCATCTGGGTTCTTTCCAGCTTCTGGCTATTATAAATAAGGCTGCTATGAACATAGTCGAGCAGGTGTCTTTTTTATATGTTGGGGCATCTTTTGGGTATATGCCCAAGGGAGGTATAGCTGGATCCTCAGGCAGTTCAATGTCCAATTTTCTGAGGAATCTCCAGACTGATTTCCAGAATGTGAACCCCATTTTTTAATAGCATTATTTGTCTCCCTGCCGTCTAACTTCTTGAGTTCTTTGTATATTTTGGATATAAGCATTCTATCTGTTGTAGGATTGGTAAAGACCTTTTCCCAATCTGTTGGTTGTCCTTTTGTCCTAACAAAAGGGGTTCTGACCTAAAAGAAGAATTCACAGCTGAGGAATGCTGAATGTCTGAGAAACACCTAAAGAAATGTTCAACATCTTTAGTAATAAGGGACATGCAAATCAAAACAACCCTGAGATTTTACCTCACACAAGTGAGAATGGCTAAGATCAAAAAATCAGGTGACAGCAAATGCTGGCAAGGATGTGAAGAAAGAGAAACACTCCTCCATTGTTGGTGGGGTTGCAGACTGGTACAACCACTCTGGAAATCAGTCTGGAGGTTCCTAAGAAAATTGGACATTGAATTACCCAAGGACCCAGTTATAACTCTCTAGGGCATATACCCAAAAGATGCACCAACATATAAAAAAGACACCTGCTCCACTATGTTCATAGCAGGCTTATTTATAATAGCCAGAAGCTGGAAAGAACCCAGATGCCCTTCAACAGAGGAATGGATACAGAAAATGTGGTACATCTACACAATGGAATATTACTCAGCTATCAAAAACACTGACTTTATGAAATTCATAGGCAAATGGATGAAACTGGAAAATATCATCCTGAGTGAGCTAACCCAATCACAGAAATACAGACATGGTATGCACTCATTGAGAAGTGGCTCTTAGCCCAAATGCCTGAATTACCCAAGATGCACAGAACACATGAAACTCAAGAAGGATGACCAAAATGTGAATGCTTCACTCCTTCTTTAAAAGGGGAACAAGAATATCCTTGGCAGGGAATAGGGAGGCAAAATTTAGAACAGAGGCAGAAGGAATACCCATTCAGAGCCTGCCCCATATGTGCCCCAAACATATACAGTAACCAAAATAGATAAGATGGATGAAGCAAAGAAGTGCAGACTGACAGGAACTGGATGTAGATCTCTCCTGACAGACACACCCAGATTACAGCAAATACAGAGGCGAGTGCCAGCAGCAAACCACTGAACTGAGAACAGGACCCCCATTGAAGGAATCAGAGAAAGGACTGGAAGAGCTTGAAGGGGTTCAAGACCCCATATGAACAACAATGCCAACCAACCAGAGCTTCCAGGAACTAAGCCACTATCCAAAGACTATACATGGACTGACCCTGGGCTCCAAATTCATAGGTAGCAATGAATATCCTAGAAAGAGCACCAGTGGAAGGGGAAGCCCTTTGTCCTGTCAAGACTTAACCCCCAGTGAACGTGATTGTTGGGGGGAGGGTGTTAATGGTGGGAGGATGGGGAGGGGAACACCCATATAGAAGGGGAGGGGGAGAGGTTAGGGGATGTTGGCCCGGAAACCGGGAAGGGGAATAACAATCAAAATGTAAATAAGAAATACTCAAGTCAATAAAGATAAAAAAAGAAATAATTAAAAAATTATTTTTGATTATTTATAATTGGAGGAAGGTTTTAGTGTGAGGAAGCAGGCATATACTTTCTTGTCCTCTCAGTGCTGATACTTTCTTGTCCTCTCAGTGCTGCAACCTGATCTGGTGCAGAAACATATGGGTCCTTTGTTTTAGTCAAAAAGTAGTATTTATTTTTCTCTAGCCTCACGCCATATTTTATTTCAAGCTGAGGCCTCCTGAGCACAGTATCTGCAATGAGTTCTAGCTCATGGAGTATCCTTAAATTCAATAGGACATGGGTTAGTTACTCCTACCAGCTGTTGGCCACTACTGCCCTAGTGAATATTTGAGTCAGTCCATCGCTGCAGATCAAGGAGTTTGTAGTTTGGTTAGTATTTACCTCCTTTCTTCTTTGATAGCACACAGAGTACCTCCAGTACATGAACATTAGTCCTTAGGTGTCAAAGCTCTATGTAGGCAGCAGGTCAAATTTTATATGTTCAGTATGTTGTGTACGTGTTGTCTTTTCAAAGGGCTTTATTTACTATCAGCAACCAATAGCCGTGGGAAAAGGCTAGGTTGCTCCTAGTTTCTCATGGAACAACTTTTGGCAACAACTCAATTCAATGTGATCTATTCAGAAATTTTAGGCTTCATTTGGTAATGAAAGATATCCAGTTGGGGCTCCATGTCCTCCATAATTTGGAAATTATTTAGATTCCCTTGATATATATTCATTATTGAGGAAGCTTCTACTCTATTAGATTTCTTTATTACTCCTCAGATGAACCATACTTTTAGCTGTCCTTTTTTTGTTACTGTTGTTTTGGATTTTTTATTTACATTTCAAATGTTATCACCTTTCCTGGTTTCCCTTCCATAAACCCCATATCCCACCCACTACTCCTTCTTTTATGAGGGTGCTCTCCCACCCATCTTCCCACTTATTCCCACCTCCATACCCTGGTATTCCCCTACACTGGGGGAATCCAGCTTTGGCAGGACCAAGGTCTTCTCACATTGGCGCCCAACAAGACCATCATCTGCTACAATTACAGCTGGAGTCATGGATCTGTCCATGTGTACTCTTTGTATGGTGGTTTAGTCTCTAGGAGCTCTGGTTGGTTGGTATTGTTGTTCTTTATGGTGTTGCAAATCACTTCAGCTCCTTCAATCCTTTCTCTAACTCCTCCATTGGGGACCCCATTCTCAGTTCAACGGTTGACTACTAGCATTCACATCGATATTTGTCCCACTCTGACTGAGCCTCTCAAGAGTCAGCTAAATGAAGCTCCTGTCAGGATGTACTTCTTGGCTTCATCAATATTGCCTAATTTTGGTGGTTGTATATATATGTGCTGGATCCCCAGGTACAGTATGTTCTGAATGGTCATTCCTTCAGTCTCTGCTCCAAACTTTGTCTCTATATATCCTCCTATGAATATTTTCATTCCCCCTTTTAAGAAAGACTGAAGCATCAGCACTTTGGTAGTCCTTGAGCTTCATGTGGTCTGCGGATTGTATCTTGGGTAATTAAAGCTTTTTGGCTAATATCCACTTATCAGTGAGTGCATACTGTGTGTGTACGTGCGTGCATGTGTGTGTGTGTGTGTGTGTGTGTGTGTGTGTGTGTGTGTGAGAGAGAGAGAGAGAGAGAGAGAGATTGGGTTACCTCACTCAGAATGATATTTTCTAGTTCCATCCATTTTCTAAAAAGAGGTTATTAAAGATATATCCCCTTCCAGGAGAGATATTGTAAACTTCAAATATAGTGGCTAGGGCTGGGGATTTAGCTCAGTGGTAGAGCGCTTACCTAGGAAGCGCAAGGCCCTGGGTTCGGTCCCCAGCTCCGGGGGGGAAAAATATAGTGGCTAAATAGACAATCTCAATGTTACTAAACTCTGAAATATTTAATATTTTTATTCCGTACTAGACTACTAGTAGACTGAGATGTAGTGTGAGAGTCCTTATCAGAATTTCAAAGTAATAAAACAATGCTCTCCTATAACCAGCAGTTTTTTTTTTTTTGATCTAGCAGACTATGGAAAGTTTATTGCTTTGTTTTCAGATTCCACAAAACAACCCGACTTTAAGAAATATTTGTCACATTTTAGTAGAGTTTCAAAAAGGAATATCCAAAAGGCCATTAAAAGATTTTCTTTAAGGCGCTCAGTTTTCATTAAGTAGCTGGCCACTGGGTGTTTGTCCATGCTCTGGCGACTATAGGGACAACACAAATTGAACTTGTTTTTGTTTGTTCCTCCCTTTCCTCCTCCTCCTCCTCCTCCTCCTCCTCCTCCTCCTCCTCCTCCTCCTCCTCCTCCTCCTCCTCCTCCTCTTCTTCTTCTTCTTCTTCTTCTTCTTCTTCTTCTTCTTCTTCTTCTCCTTCTTCTTCTTCGTCTAGATGTTGGTGGGAGTCACAAGGATGCATGTGAACCCGAGAGGACTGCTCTGGGGGAGTGTGCTCTGGGTTCGTGATGTGAAAATCTCAGTCAGTAAAAATATTATGAAAAAAGTGTCTCTTTCAAACCCTTATCTCAGAAGTTCTGTTTGCTTCCCAAGACTGCTTCCACAAATGTGTGCAAAGATAGAACAGACTCCCAAAAGTTGTCCTCTGCCTCCTATACATGTGTCTTGGCATGAATGTGCACCAAAACACATACATATACACCTCTACCTCCCACATACAAACCCACACAATTAATAATAAAATAATAATACATATACACATACATACATACATACATACATACATACATACATACATACAAATATTTAAAAACTCACTAAGTCAAGTCACAGTAGGTCAAGGTTCATCTGTTGTTGATATAACCAGCAGTTTTATCGTACACTGGCACTTGTTGGAAATTGGTTATATAGTTTTCTAAGGTAATTTACTAACTTTAAATAAGGAATTAAATAACTTTAAATATGTTTTAATATGAAATGCCTTTAGCAATTTGAGTGAACAAACACTTGATCATAAAAATAATTTAACATATTTTTTTAGAAATCCACATTCCTGGGTATTATACCTTAACATATCTTTTTCTTCCGGATTAAATTTCATATATATCTTTGACAATTTGGAATGCTGTATGTTTGAATCCCTAAACCATAAAATTCTCATTAGACTTTTTAACACTGTTTTATTTTATATTTATTTTTTCATCCTTCCTTTATTTGTAGATAAAATTTGCTGATCGTTTCTGTCTTTGTCAGAAGAAATTACAACTCTTGCTTCATTAAGAATGTAAGATATAATTACATGTGCTCAAAATAAACACAGTTTATTCTATAGAATAACTGGTGAAATTTCCATCTCAAATAAAATATTGTCCTCAGTTATGAATTTATCCCATCATATCAGCACAAATGCAATACGCATAGTATTCCAGACCCATGAAGAACAGAAATTTAAAATGTGATTTTCATGTCCTTAAGGCAGAGTTTATAAACTTTACTGTGTACAAATCCTTCTGCTTTTCTAGGAAAAACAACTGATTCAGTAAACCTTCTAAACAACTCTTTATTCTTAGCTAATAATGAGGAATTAGAATGACTGTTTTTTCTCATTTCTTTTCTTTTTTCTTTTCTTTCTTTCTTTTCATTCTTTTTTTTTTTTTGTGGCTATGTCTAGCTACGAGAGATCTTTTTTTCCTTAAAAATAAAAACCAGTAATCATTTGATTTCTTTACGTTTCAAATATTGTCCCCCTTACAGGTGCCCCTGTCATGAAACCCCATTTCACTAACGCCCCATCTTACTTTGTCTCTAACAGGGTGTTCCCCACCCACCCACTCACCTCAACCTCACCCCTCTAGCATCCTCCTTCTCTGAGGCATCGAGCCTCTATAGGACCAAATATATCCCTTTCACTGTTTTCTTTTCTTTTTCTTTTTTTTTTTTATTAACTTGAGTATTTCTTATATACATTTCGAGTGTTATTCCCTTTCCCGGTTTCCGGGCAAACATCCCCCTCCCCCCTCCCCTTCCTTATGGGTGTTCCCCTCGAACCCTCCCCCCATTGCTGCCCTCCCCCCATAGACTAGTTCACTGGGGGTTCAGTCTTAGCAGGACCCAGGGCTTCCTTTTCCACTGGTGCTCTTACTAGGATATTCATTGCTACCTATGGGGTCAGAGTCCAGGGTCAGTCCATGTATAGTCTTTAGGTAGTGGCTTAGTCCCTGGAAGCTCTGGTTGCTTGGCATTGTTGTACTTTTGGGGTCTCGAGCCCCTTCAAGCTCTTCCAGTTCTTTCTCTGATTCCTTCAACAGGGGACCTATTCTCAGTTCAGTGGTTTGCTGCTGGCATTCGCCTCTGTATTTGCTGTATTCTGGCTGTGTCTCTCAGGAGCGATCTACATCCGGCTCCTGTCGGTCTGCACTTCTTTGCTTCATCCATTTTGTCTAATTGGGTGGCTGTATGTGTATGGGCCACATGTGGGGCAGGCTCTGAATGGGTGTTCCTTCAGTCCCTGTTTTAATCTTTGCCTCTCCCTTCCCTGCCAAGGGTATTCTTTTTCCTCATTTAAAGAAGGAGTGAAGCATTCACATTTTTTTTTCTTCTTTTTTTTTTTCGTTTTTTTTTATTTATTTATTTTTTTTATTAACTTGAGTATTTCTTTTTTTTTTTTTTACTGTTTTTTTTTTTATTAACTTGAGTATTTCTTATATACATTTCGAGTGTTATTCCCTTTCCCGGTTTCCGGGCAAACATCCCCCTCCCCCCTCCCCTTCCTTATGGGTGTTCCCCTCCCAACCCTCCCCCCATTGCCGCCCTCCCCCCATAGACTAGTTCACTGGGGGTTCAGTCTTAGCAGGACCCAGGGCTTCCCCTTCCACTGGTGATTGGGTTAGCTCACTCAGGATGATATTTTCCAGTTCCAACCATTTGCCTACGAATTTCATAAACTCGTTGTTTTTGATAGCTGAGTAATATTCCATTGTGTAGATGTACCACATTTTCTGTATCCATTCCTCTGTTGAAGGGCATCTGGGTTCTTTCCAGCTTCTGGCTATTATAAATAAGGCTGCGATGAACATAGTGGAGCACGTGTCTCTTTTATATGTTGAGGCATCTTTTGGGTATATGCCCAAGAGAGGTATAGCTGGATCCTCAGGCAGTTCAATGTCCAATTTTCTGAGGAACCTCCAGACTGATTTCCAGAATGGTTTTACCAGTCTGCAATCCCACCAACAATGGAGGAGTGTTCCTCTTTCTCCACATCCTCGCCAGCATCTGCTGTCACCTGAGTTTTTGATCTTAGCCATTCTCACTGGTGTGAGGTGAAATCTCAGGGTTGTTTTGATTTGCATTTCCCTTATGACTAAAGATGTTGAACATTTCTTTAGGTGTTTCTCAGCCATTCGGCATTCCTCAGCTGTGAATTCTTTGTTTAGCTCTAAACCCCATTTTTTAATAGGGTTATTTGTTTCCCTGCGGTCTAACTTCTTGAGTTCTTTGTATATTTTGGATATAAGGCCTCTATCTGTTGTAGGATTGGTAAAGATCTTTTCCCAATCTGTTGGTTGCCGTTTTGTCCTAACCACAGTGTCCTTTGCCTTACAGAAGCTTTGCAGTTTTATGAGATCCCATTTGTCGATTCTTGATCTTAGAGCATAAGCCATTGGTGTTTTGTTCAGGAAATTTTTTCCAGTGCCTATGTGTTCCAGATGCTTCCCTAGTTTTTCTTCTATTAGTTTGAGTGTGTCTGGTTTGATGTGGAGGTCCTTGATCCACTTGGACTTAAGCTTTGTACAGGGTGATAAGCATGGATCGATCTGCATTCTTCTACATGTTGCCCTCCAGTTGAACCAGCACCATTTGCTGAAAATGCTATCTTTTTTCCATTGGATGGTTTTGGCTCCTTTGTCAAAAATCAAGTGACCATAGGTGTGTGGGTTCATTTCTGGGTCTTCAATTCTATTCCATTGGTCTATCTGTCTGTCTCTGTACCAATACCATGCAGTTTTTATCACTATTGCTCTGTAATACTGCTTGAGTTCAGGGATAGTGATTCCCCCTGAAGTCTTTCACTGTTTTCTTTTTCTTTGCTTACAAGCTTCCACCCCATCCCCTGTTTAAGTGAAGGTTGCACATATAGCCCAACTCTTAAAACAATGTTCATCTTGAAGTGATACTTCTGAGTTTGAAATGTAAGGTATGCATTTGGGATTCAGTTATAGCTGGTGGAATTTTCCCCCCAAGGAAGTGAAGGACCTTCCTGTAGAGAGGGAGGCCTAGTGTAAACAAACGATCCTGTTTTCAGGAATTATTTCAGTTAAGAAGACAAGCTACCATTTGCCTCGAACTTTCTCCAATAGATGTGTTTTTTCTTTGACTTATGTCTAATAATGACAGCTAGAGAACTTTGATCAAATTTAATACAAATTTAAGTATTGTTTTCTTCTGATGTGCCATCCCATGTATCTCTTAGACCTTAGGTATTCAACCACTGTGATTCCCTCTATGGTTAAAATCCAAATTTTAACCATACGGATTTCAGGTTCACATTTACAAAAGGAATTCAACATGGTCTGCCAGCCCATGTTGACTATGTTTATGGGTTGTGCTTTTGGAGGAGGAAACAAGTATTTTCTCTTACTCTACATCTCACGGTGTAGAGTAGGCAGATGTAGAGAAAGATGGGACTTCAGCCTGAAGTTACAGTCTCGGTTCAAGTCTTTTCAATGGTTATTGTCTATGTGAAGTTTAAAAAGAGGGAATAAGATGTTGAGAAGCTCCATGAGAAACAGTGATTGGAAAGATACATATGGAAGTAATATTCTTCTTGCAGAACCATCCAGTCTATGAACTTCACATATACTATATGATTAAATATCCAGATGCATCTCCTGGTCAGAGAGGGCTAGGTGTTCCTCCAATAAAGACTGACACATCATATTTGCAGCTTAGTCTCCATATGGGTACCCAACAACTGGAGCAGAGAGGCAAAACTGGAACCTGACTATGGTTTATGTTCCACAGCATGGGTACCTTGTCTGGCCTCACCCAGAGAGGATGCACCTATTCTGGCACAGTCTTGATGATCCAGGGTTGGAGTATACCCACATGGGCCCCATCTTCTCAGAGGAGAAGGGTAGAGGGAGAGAAAGAAGAGTCTTTGTGAGAGGGGACAGGAAGAGGATAGCACTTAACAGAATAAATAAATTAATTAAAAAAAGAAATTACAATAATTTTTTCAGTACAATCGGATGATGAATTGCTATAACTTCTCAGAAAATTCTAATATTTAATAAGATTAAATACAAGCTTTAATGTTTATTGTTTTGTTTATTAGCCAAAATTTTATAAGGTATATTTTATGTAATTACATATGCACAGTGAATCAGAACACAAAGTGTCATTTGTTAGCTTATTAATTATTGTAGTTATAAAATTCTACAGGATGCTTATAATAAATAAGAAAACAACTTGTATTCAGAGTATAACAAAAATTTTCAATTATATTTAATAGAAATAATACTACTTCAGGTTTATAAGATACCAAACTTATAATTTTTTTCTTTATTTTTTAATTCAATAATTTATTATAATTATACGTGTTAATGATTCAAATTATTTAACATAAAATCTTAAAAATTAATAGAAATATATAAATTTATATTCTTTTATTCTATCTTTATAATCTGAGCATTTTTCAGTGTTTAGGATGAGTATATGATTTACAAATATATTGTAAATTATTTCTTATACATATTCAAGCCCACGTAGAGATATGAATGTTGTCAACATAATATTCATGTTAGGAAATAAAGTATCTAATATCAGCCGCTCTTTTTTCTTTTTATCCTTTTCTTTCTTTTCCCTAACTTGGCCAGTAGGTATGACAATCCTGTTATTATTTTCCATGAATCAACGCATCCTTTAATTGATTATATTTTTGACCTCATTTTACTGATTTCAGCCCTGATGAGTTGGATATATGTAATATTCCTTCTGCAAGGCTCAAAGGCCATCATTAAAGATGGGACAAAGAGAGTGTAGTGCCTGAAGTGAGAGATTATCAAAGGGAAACAGTGTCTTCTGCACATGAGGAATGCTGCCCTCATGAAACGTAGCATCAGCAGCTCTTTTATTTGATGAAACTCATGGTACACAAGGAAACCAAAATAACATGAGAAAAAGGTGGGTTTTGGATTTATTTTTAAATAAAAACATGTATTTTAGTTCTAAATCCATAAAGGAATTATTTGCATACCTATTATCATAAAACCAATTTCCATCGTTCAAAATTCTCTCAGTGCTCATTTCTTATTATTTAATTTAATTTATTTTTTTAATATTCATTTTATACCCTAATCACTGGCCCCATCCCTGTCACCCATTTCCATTTTTCTCTCTGTGAGGGGAGGGACAACTGGTATCCCCTGATCCTGGCACTTCAAGTCTCTGTAAGGATAGTTACTTCTACTTCCATTGAGGCGAGGCAAAGCAGACCAGCTAGAAGAACATATTTAATATCCCATGTACAGGCAAAAAGATAAAATATTTTATAAAAATATAAATATATATATTGAAAGGTCATTTCTCTTGTTTTATAATCTGAAATATATTTTCGGTTTTTGTATACTTAATGGAATTAAGAAACTAAGAAAGTACTTGTCTTGGTGTCTTATTTCTGTGAACATCCACTATGACCAATGTATGTTTTAAAAACAACATTTAATTGGGGTTGGCTTATAGGTTCAGATGTTCAGTGCATTATCATCAAGGTGGCAGCATGGCAGCATCCAGGCAGGCATGGTTCAGAAGGAGCTGAGAGTTCTACGTCTTCATCTGAAGGTGCATCCCCAGGCAGCTAGGAGGATGGTCTCCAAGCCCACCCCCACAGTGACACACTTCCTCCAACAAGGCCATACCTTCTAATAGTGCCAATCCCTGGGCCCAACCTATGCAAACCATCACAGAACTCATATCTTTTGAAATAAAAGAATAGCTTGTAATTTGTAGGATGTTTTTTTAAAAACATACATGTGATATACAGTTCTAGGAACAAATAGGACTGAAGCCCTGAGGGTCTGCAAAAAGAATGGAAACAGTCAAGCTCAGGAGGAAGGAGGTTTAGAAAACCTTCTAGAATGTATCAGAGACTGGGGTTTTGAGACACTCTGGGACTCAAGGGGAGGGCACCCTAGAAGAAAGTCCCTACAGTGGGAAGAGGGAAAGTATTGGAACCACCTCCAGCAGAAAGACGGGGCATCAAGTGAGTAATGAGGTTGCTTTCCCACAGCTAAAGCTGTGACCCATAATTCTTCCTGTCTGAAAGAAATGAAGGGATGGAAATGGAGAAATGCCTGAATAAAAGAAGGTCCAGCAACAAGACCAAACTGGGTTGCAGCTCAAAGGAAGGGCCTAAGAACTTATACCATTTCTGAAGCTATGAGTTGTTCACAAAAAGGAACCTATCATGACTACCCTCTAAAAGACTCAACAAGCAGCTGAAAGATATGTGCACCCAACCAATGAACAGAAGCTGCTGATTCCTCTGGTTGAATTAGGGAAAAGTCGGAGGAAGCTAAGGAGAATGGCAACCCTGTAGGCAGATCAGCATTCTTAATTAACCTGGACCCTTGAGATCTCTTATACACTGGATCACCAACATCATACACCACCTCAGATGAAGCCCTCAACAAATACACAGCAAAGGACTCCCTGGTCTGGGTTCAATCAGAGAAGATGCACCTAACCCTCAAGAGACTGGAGGGCCCAGGAAGATTAGTGGGGTAAGTGGAGTGGGGATATCTTTATGGAGATAGGGGGAGAGAGAGAGAGAGAGAGACAGAGACAGAGACAGAGACAGACAGAGAGAGGAGAGAGAGAGACAGAGACAGTGAGACAGAGAGAGACAGAGAGAGAGAGAGAGAGAGAACTGTAAAAAATTAACAGAAAACTTCAGTGATTACTTTAGAAGATTGTTTAGGAACAGAATAGGAGAAACTAGTCTCCACTGGGCAAAGAGTTCCAGGGCTTTTTAGAGTAAAGTCTATTTGTCCTCCCTTCTTTCCCTTGTTAAATGTACAAAAAAAGCCTAAATGACTTACTAGACAAACATAAGGTTTTGTTTTATAAGAAACTAGGTATAATTTAATAAATTGTGCTTTAAACAGTTAAAAAGTAAATATGATTTTGCTTTGTATCTTAAGATTATTTAAAACTTACTCTAATTGTATATTGTTTATAGTGTTTCTCTTTATTAGAGCAGTTTTCAACTCGTTTTAATTGCATAAAATATTTAATCTAATATAAACATATAAAGTAAATATAATTAATTGTATTAAAGGCACACACTTGAGTTCATAGTATGGGCTATTTGGATTCAAAAGGCACAATCACTGTAAAGTGAGCTTGGAAGGAATGCCATCTAATTGAACATCAATTATTTGATTTACTGTAATTCACATGATGTATGCTTGTTAATAGACACAGCTGTTAGTCAAGCAAGTGGAGAAAGAGACATGGGGGTGATATATGCAATCTCAGCAGATCACAGTAAGTAATGATAACATGTGTCTAAACATTGAAAAATGTTTCAAAAATATTTGTCATCAACTTTGGTAAATTTCCTCCACTAAAACTTTACAACATTAATTCAGTGATAAGTGTCCAATCACAGCACATTCTAAATCACAAAGAATTAAATATTATTGTGAAATATTTGCTTTGCTTTATACTGTACACACATACTATGACAATCATATGGTATTGATCATCTTATGGATTCAACTACGGATAGTATATTATCTTTTTATTTTTGTGTCTACCATACAGAAAAATATTATATTTCTGGGAAGATTGAATTCAAGTGCAAAATTTCTATGTGTTCAAAGTAGGAGACCCCAGACAGAAAGAAAGAAAGAAAGAAAGAAAGAAAGAAAGAAAGAAAGAAAGAAAGAAAGAAAGGACAGAGAAAGAAGAAAAGAAGTATGTTGAGGTAACACTAACCAAATAAATGAAAAACTTGGACAAAATTTTGACATACATATATATATATCTTGAAGAAGGCACAGGAAAATGAAATGATCCCCAAGTTTCATAGATGCACAGGCTTAATATTATGAATGTGGACAACAAACAAAACTAATCAACGGGTTACATGCATAATTCTTCATATACATGGAAACAGAATACAACTAAATTTCATATAAAAGGACACACACACACATACACACACACACACACACACACATACTGACGATAGCTAAAATATAAGTTGACAAATCTAAGGACATCTGATTTTTAACCAAAAATCTAAGGACAAATACACAGAGAAAAAGATAGCATTTTCAAAAAATGGCGCTGCTCAAAGAGGACAGTTCCATGTACCAGAATCAAAACAGTTGCATAGTCATCACCCTGCATCAATCTGACCACCAAATTAATCATAAACCATTATTACAAAGTCAAACAAGCATAACCTGTTAGAGGAGAAAGTACAAGATAGTCTTTGAACTCACTGTCACAGGAAAAGACTTTCTGAGTAGAATAATTTTAGCACAGGCAATAAGAATAAAAATTAATGTAAGGGATTATGAAACTGAAAAATATTCTGTATGTTATTTGGAGAAAAGAGCAGACTAAGGAATCCAAAAAGATTACTACCAACTATATATCTAATAGACAGCTAGTATCCAATATACAAATATTTAAGGAAAAAATTAAAAAAAAAACACAAATAACCCAATTAAAAATGGGCTTATGCCTTACAGAAGCATTGCGGTTTTACAAGGTCTCATTTGGCAATTCTTGATCTTAGAGCATAAGGCATTGGTGTTGTGTTCAGGGAATTTTTCCAAGTGCCCATGTGTTCAAGACTCTTCCCACATTTTCTTCTATTAGTTTGAGTGTGTCTGGTTTGCTGTGGAGGTCCTTGATCCACTTGGACTTAAGCTTTGTACCGGGCAATAAGAATGGGTTGATTTGCATTCTTCCGCATGCTGACTTCCAGTTGAACCAGCACTATTAGTTGAGAATGCTATCTGTTTTCTGGATGGTTTTAACTCCTTTGTCAAAGATCAAGTGACTATAGTCTTGTGGGTTCATTTCTGAGTCTTCAATCCCATTCCACTGATCTACCTGACTGTCTCTGTACCAGTGCCATACACTTTTAATCACCATTGCACTGTAATACAATACTTCCTTGAAGTCAGGGATGGTGATTCTCCCACAAGTTCTTTTATTGTTGAGAATAGTTTTCACTATCATGAGATTTTTGTTATCCCAAATGAATCTGCAAATTGCTCTTTCTAACTCTATGAAGAATTAAGTTGCAATTTTGATGGGGATTGCATTGAATCTGTTGACTGCTTTTGGCAAAATTACCACTTTTACTATTTTAATCGTACCATTTCATGAGCATGGGAGGTTTTTCCATCTTCTGAGATCTTCAATTTCTTTCTTCCGAGACTTGAAATTCTTCTCATAAGATCTTTCACTTGCTTAGAGTCACACCAAGGTATATTATGTTATTTGTGAATATTGTAAAGGGTATCATTTTTCTCAGCCTGTTTATTTGTTGAGTAGAGGGAAGGCTACTGATTTGTTTGAGTTAACTTTATACCCAGCCACTTTGCTGGAGTTGTTTATGAGGATTAGTAGTTCTCTGGTGGAACGTTTGGGGGTCACTTAAGTATACTATCATATAATCTGCAAATAGTGATATCTTGACTTCTTCCCTTCCAATTTTTACCTGTGACCTCTATTTGTTGTCTGATTGATCTGTCCACAACTTTGAATACTGTATTGAATGAGTAGAGAGAGGGGGGACAGCCTTGTCTAGTCCCTGATTTAAGTGGGATTGCTTCAAAATTTCTCCGTTTAGTTTAATGTTGGCTACTGGTTTGTTGTATGTTGCTTTTACTATGTTTAGTTATGGACCCTAATTTCCTGATCCTTCCCAAGACTTTTAACATGAAGGGGTATTGAATTTTGTCAAATTATTTCTCTGACATAATGAGATGATCACGTGGTTTTTTTGCGTTTTTTTTTAAATAGTGGGTTACTTTGATGGATTTCCTTATATTAAACTATTCCTGCACCCCTGAGATGAAGCCTAATTAATCATGATGTATGATCATTTTGATGTGTTCTTGGATTTAGTTTATGAGAAATTTATTGAGTTTTTTGCAACGATATTCATAAGGAAAATTGGTCTGAAGTTCTTTTCTTTGTTGGGTCTTACTGTGGCTTAGTTAAAACGTAATTGTGGCTTCATAAAATTCACTATGCAGTGCTCCTTCTGTTTCTATTTTGTGGAATAGTTTTACCAGTATTGGAGTAAGGTCTTCTGTGAATGTCTGGTATAATTCTGTACTAAGTCCATCTGGTCCTGGTCTTTTTTGTTGGAAGACTTTTAATAACTGCTTACATTTTTTAGGAATTATGGGACAAAGCAGCAACCAACTGATTGGGAAAAGATCTTACCTATCCTACATCCAAAAAGTGTTAATATCGAATATATACAAAGAACTCAAGAAGTTAGACTTCAAAGAGCCAAATAACCCTATTACAAATGGGGTACAAAGAGCTAGACAAAGAATTCTCTGCTGAGGATTATCGAATGGCTAAGAAGTTACTAAAGAAATGTTCAGCATTGTTAGTCATCAGGAAAATGCAAATCAAAACAAACCTGAGATTCCACTTCACACACGTCAGAATGGCTAAGATAAAAAACTCAGGTGATAACAGATGCCTGTCAGGATGTGGAGAAAAAGGAACACTCATTCATTTTTTTGATGGTATTATAAGCTGGTACAACCACTCTGGAAATTAGTCTGGAGATTCCTCAGAAAATTGGACATTCCATTACCTGAGGACCCAGCTATACCCCTCCTGGACATATACCCAAAAGATGCTCCAACATACAACAAAGACACATGGTCCATTATGTTCATTTCTGCCTTATTAATAATAGACAGAAGTTGGAAAGAACCCAGATGTCCTCAACAGAGGGATAGATACACAAAATATGGTACAATTACACAATAGAGTACTACTCAGCTATTAAAAAATGCTGACTTCATGAAGTTCTTAGACAAGTTGATGGTACAAGAAAATATAATCTTGAGTGAGGTAACCCAATCACAGAAAAACACACATGGTATTCACTCACTGATAAGTGGATATTAACCCAAAAGCTTGAATAACCTAAGATACAATCCACAGACCACATGAAGCTCTAGAAAAAGAATCACCGAAGTGTAGATGCTTCACTCCTTCTTAAAAGGGGGAGCAAATATATTCATAGGTGGGGATATGGAGACAAACTTTCAAGCAGAGACTGAAGGAACAGCCATGCCCCACCTGGGATCCAGCCCATATATCCACCAAATCTAGACAATATTGATGAGGCCAAGAAGTGCATGCTGACAGGAGTCTGATATAGCTGTCTCCTGAGATGCTCAGCCAGAGAGTGACAAATACAGAGGCGAATGCTAACAGCAAACCATTGAATTGAGAATGGGGTCCCCATTGGAGGACTTAGGGAAAGAATTGAAGGAGCTGAAGGAGCTTGCAACCCCATAAGAACAACAATACAAATCCACCAGAGCTCCTGGTGACAGAACCACTACCCAAAAACTACACATGGACAGACCTATGGCTCCAGCTTCATATGTAGCAGAGGATAGCCTTGTGGGGCACCAATGGGAGGAGAAGTCCTTGGTTCTGCCAGAGCTGGATCCCCCAGTGTAGGGGAATATCAGGACAAGGCGGCGGGAAGGGAGGTGTTTGAGGAATGGGAACCACCTTACAGAAAAAGTGGTAGGGGGAGGGGATAGGGGCTTAAGGACAAGAAACCAGAAAAGTGAATAATATTTGAAATGTAAATAAAATTATCCAATAAATAAAGAGAAATAAAAGAAAAAAATAAATATGGAGGTAATGAAAACATTGACAGGAAAAAAAGAAAAATTACCTTTCTATAATTTTTCTCTTATTATTTAACATAAATTTACTTTAACTGACAAATAAACTAGATTCTTTAAGGTGTACATATCAGTTTTCAATACATTGCACAGAAATGTTTAAATCCAGACAAAAATACCTGATTTTGTTATTTTGGATAATGTCTCTGTGTCCTCTAACCAGAGTTTTGCTAAGGGTTGATCTATCCTGTTGATTTTCTCAAAGAGGCAGCTCCTGGTTTTGTTGATTCTTTATATAGTTCTTTTTGTTTCTACTTGGTTAATTTCGGCCCTGAGTTTGACTATTTCCTTCCATCTACTTTTCTTGGGTGTATTTGTTTCTTTCTGTTCTAGTGCTTTTAGATATGCTGTCAAGCTGCTAGTGTATGCTCTCTCCAGTGCTCCAGTGTTCTCTCTCTCTCTCTCTCTCTCTCTCTCTCTCTCTCTCTCTCTCTCTCTCTCTCTCCCTCTCTCTCTCCCTCTCCCTCTCTCTCTCCCTCTCCCTCTCCCTCTCCCTCTCCCTCTCCCTCTCCCTCTCCCTCTCCCTTTCTCTCTGGCACTCATGGATATACCCCTCTTAGCACTGCTTTTTTTGTGTCCCATTAGTTTTGGTATGTTGTGCCTTCATTTCATTAAATCCCAAAAGACTTTAATTTCTTTCTTTCTTTATTCATTGACCAAGGTATTGAGTAGAGCATTGTTCAAATTACATGGGCTTTCTGTTGTTACTGAAGACTAACCTTAGATTTTGGGGATCTGATAGGATTAGTGGGAGTATTACAAACTTCTTTTATCTGTTGAGGCCATATAATCTGTTGACCAATTATATGGTCAATTTTGGAGAAGGTAACACGAGGTGCTGAGAAGAAGGTATATTCTTTTGATTTATGATGAAATGTTTAATAGATATCTGTTAAATCCATTTGGATCATAAATTCAGTTAGTATCACTCTGTCTCTGTTTAGTTCCTGTTTCCATGATCTAGCCAATGAAGAGAGTGTGGTGTTGAAGTCTCCTATTATTATTATGTTAGGTGCAATGTGTGCTTTGAGCTTTAGTAAAGTTTCTTCTATGAAAGTGAGTGGCCTCGTATTTGGAGCAGAGATATTCAGAATTGAGAGTTCACCCTGTTGGTATTTTCCATTGATGAATATGAAGTGACTTGCTTATCATTTTTTGTAAATTTTGATTGAAAGTTGATTTTATTCAATATTAGAATGACTACTCCAACTTGTTTCTTGGGACCATTTGCTTGGAAAAAAAATTTTCCCAGCATTTTACTCTGAGGAAGTGTCTCTTTTGTCATTTAGGTGTGTTTCCTATATTCAGCAAAAATGTTGGATCCTGTTTACATATTCAGTCTGTTAGTCTTTGTTTTTTTTTATTGGGAAATTGAGTTCATTGATGTTGAGAGATATTTGGAACCAATGATTGTTGCTTCCTATTACTTTTGATGTTAGAGGTGGAATTATGTTTGTGTAGCTATCTTCTTTTAAAAGAAAATAGCTTAAAAGTTAAAAGTTAAAAGAAGATAACATTGAAGTTTACCTCCTTGTGTTGGAGTTTTCCTTTTATTATCCTTGGTAGGGCTAGATTTGTGGAAACACATTGTGTAAATTTGGTTTCGTCATGGAATATCTTGGTTTATCCTCTATGGTAGTTAAGGGTTTGACTGGATATAGAAGCCTGGGCTGGCATGTGTGTTCTCTTTGGATCTCTATGATATCTGCCCAGGATCTTCTAGTTTTCATAGCCTGTATTAAGAAGTCTGGCGTAATTCTGACAGATCTGCCTTTATATGTTACTTGAACTTTTTCCCTTATTGCTTTTAATATTCTTCCTTTATTTAGTGCATTTGGTGTTTTGATTATTATGTGACAAATGGAGTTTCTTTTCTGGTCCAATCTATTTGGAGTTCTGTAGGTTTCTTGTATGCTTAGGGGCATCTCTTTCTTTAGGTCCGGAGAGTTTTCTTCTATAATTTTGTTGATTATATTTACTGACACTTTAAGTTGAGAATCTTTGCTCTCTTCTATACCTATCATGAATAGGTTTGATCTTCTCATTGTGTCCTGGATTTCCTGAATGTTTTGTGTTTGGGTCTTTTTACATTTTGCATTAATTTTTACCATTGTGTCAAAGTTTTCTATGGTATTTTCTGCACCTGAAATTCTGTCTACTATCTTTTGTATTCTGTTGGTGATACTTGAATCTATGACTCATGATCTCTTTCCAAGCTCTTCTATCTCCAGGGTTGTTTCCTTTTTGTGATCTCTGTTTTGTTTCTATTTCCATTTTCCTGGATGCTTTTGATCAATTCCTTCCTTTGTTTCATTGTGTTTTTCTGTAATTCTTTAAGGAACTTTTGTATTTCCTCTTTATGTGCTTCTACCTGTGTACCAGTGTTGTCATGTATTTCTTTAAGGGAGTTATCAATATGTCTTTTAAAGTCTTCTAACATCATCTTGACCTGTGATTGTAAAAGGGAGACTTAGCAACTGTAACTTTGGATATTCAAAAAATCATCAGTTGCTACTAAATAGGCTATACTCAATGAAAAAGGAAAATATGGATGAAGTAGACAAATTCCTAGACAGATATCACATACCAAAGTTAAATCAGGATTAGATTAAACCATCTAAAGACTGCCGTAACCCATAAAGAGATAAAAGCAGTCTTTAGAAATCTCCCAAGCTAAAAAAGCCCACGACCAGATGGGTATATTGCTGAATATTATCAGAGCATCATAGAAGACCTAATGCCAATACTCCCCAAACTAGTCCACAAAATAGAAACAGAGGAGCACTACCCAATTTGATCTATGAAGACACAATTATACTTTTAACTAAATCACATAGAGACCCAACAAAAAAGATAACTTCATGCCAATTTCTTTTTATGAATATCAATGATAAATACTCAAGAAGATACTCACAAACTGAATACAAAAAGTCATCAAAACAGTCATCCATCATGATCAAATAGATTTCATGCCAGGGATACAAGGGATGTTGACAGAAATCTGAGAAAGCATTTGACAAAACTCAATACCCCTTCATGTTCAAAGACTTGGAAAGATCAGGAAATTAGGATCCATACCTAAGCATACTAAAAGCAATATATAGCAAATCAGTAGCCAACATCAAATGAAATGGAGAGAAACTTGAAGCAATCCCAACAAAATCAGGAATTAGACAAGGCTGCCCACTCTCTCCCTACCTATGCAAAATAATACTCAAAGTCCTAGCCAGAGCAATTAGACAACAAAAGGAAATCAAAGTGTTAAAAACTGGAAAGGAAGAAGTCAAAATATCATTATTTGCAGATGATTTGATATTATACTTAAACGACCCCAAAAGTTCTACCAGAGAACTAGTAAACCTGATAAATAACTTGAGTTAGGTGTCTCAATATAAAATTAACTGAACAAATCAGTAGCCTTCCTCAACTAAAAGGATAAATAGATTGATGAAGAAGTTAGGGAAGTGAAAACATTCAGAATAGTTACAAATAAAATAAAAACTTTCGTGTGACTCTAACTAAGCAAGTGAAATATCTGTATGACAAGAAATTCAAGTCTCTGAAAGGAAAAGATTTAAGAAGATCTCAGAAGATGGAAAGATCTCACATGCTCATGGATTGGCAGGATTAATATAGTAAAAATGGTCATCTTGATGAAAGCAATCTACAGATTCAATGCAATCCTTATCAAAATTCCAAGTCATTTCTTGACAGAATTAGAAAAAGCAATTTGCAAATTCATTTGGAATTAAAAAAAAAAAAACAAAAACACCATGATAGTGAACATTTGTCTCAACAATAAAAGAATTTCTGGAGAAATCGCCACCTCTAACCTCCAGCTATATTTAAGAACAAAAGTGATTAAAAAAATGTATGGTGAAAATGTGGTACATTTACACAATGAAATACTACTCAGCTATCAAAAACAATGACTTTATGAAATTCATAGGCAAATGGATGGATCTGGAAAATATCATCCTGAGTGAGATAGCCCAAACACAGAAAAACAGACATGGTATGCACTCATTGATAAGTGGATATTAGCCCAAATGTTTGAATTACCCTAGATGCACAGAACACATGAAACTCAAGAAGGATGACCAAAATGCGAATGCTTCACTCCTTCTTTAAAAGGGGAAAAAGAATACCCTTGGGAGGGAATAGGGAGGCAAAGTTTAGAACAGAGGCAGAAGGAACACCCATTCAGAGCCTGCCCCTTATTTGGCTCATACATATACAGCCACCAAACTAGAAAGATGGATGAAGCAAAGAGGTGCAGGCCGGATGTAGATCTCTCCTGAGAGACACACCCAGATTACAGCAAATACATAGGCGAATGCCAGCAGCAAACCACTGAACTGAGAACGGGACCCCTGTTGAAGGAATCAGAGAAAGTACTGGAAGAGCTTGAAGGGGCTCAAGACCCCATATGAACAACAATGCCAACCAACCAGAGCTTCCAGGGCCTAAGCCACTACCCAAAGACCTTACATGGACTGACCCTGGGCTCCAACGTCATAGGTAGCAATGAATAGCCTAGTAAGAGCACCAGTGGAAGGGGAAGCCCTTGGTCGTGCCAAGACTTAACACCTAGTGAATGTGATTGTTGGGCGGAGGGTGTTAATGGGGTGAGGATGATAAGAGGAAACCCATATAGAAGGGGTAGGGGAGGGGTTAGGGGGATGTTGGCCCGGAAGGGGAATAACAGTTGAAATTTAAATAAGAAATACTCAAGTTAATAAAAAATAAAAAAAAGTATGGTATTTGCACAGAGACAGGCAGGAATAGAATTGGAAACCCAGAAATGTACTCACACATCTACGGTCACTTTGATAAAACATCCAGTGGTAAAAAGACAGCATTTTCAACAAATCGTGCTGGTTCAAATAGAGGTTAGCAAATAGAAGAATGCAATTTTTTAAAACTCTTATCTCCTTATACAAACTCAAGTCCAAATTGATTATTGACCTCCACATAAAAGCAGATAGACTGAAACTAACAGAAGAGAAAGTAGGGAAGAACCAAGAACACATAGGCAGATTGGAAAATTTCTTGAATAAAGCACCAATGGCTTATGCTGTAAGATCACAAATTGACAAATGAGACCTTAGAAATTGCAAAACTTTTGTAAGGCAAAACAGCAACCAACTGATTGGGAAAAGATCTTTACCAATCCTACATCTGAAAGAGGAATCTTTTCTAATATTAGACACAAGAGAAATCAAATAACCCTATTAAAATGGGAAATGAGAGATTCTTAGGACTCAAAGTTGGGGAGACCCTAGATGAAATGTCCTGCAGTGGGGAGAGGGAACTTGTTGAGTCCACCTCCAGAAGAAAGATAGAGGGTTAATTGAGGGATGAGGCTGCTATCTCACAGTCAAACCCTAACCAACAATTCTTCCTGTCTTAAAGTAAGGCAAGGATGGTAATGGAGAAGAACTGGAAGCAAAGAAGGTCCAGTGACAGGTACAAAGTGTTTTCCAGCTCAAGGGGAGGCCATAAGACCTGTCACCATTATAGAGGCTATGAGATGCTCACCAAAAGGGACTTTTCATGACTGCTCTCCAAAAGACACAGCAAGCAGCTGAAAGAATCAGATGCATATATGTGCACCCAATCAATGAACAGCAGCTGCTGACCCTTCTGGTTGAATTTGGGGAAAACTGGAGGACAACCCTGTAGAAGGACCAGCAATTTCAATTAACCTGTATCCCCAAGATCTCTCAGACTCTGGATCACTATTCACGCAGCATACACCATCTAAGATTAGACTGCCTACACATTTACAACAGAGGGATCCCTATTCTGGATCCAATCAGAGGAGATGCATCTAACCCTCAAGAGACTGGAAGCCCCAGGAAGTTTAGAGATCTAGTAGGGTGGTGGGATGGGGACATGCTTGTGGAGATGGGGGGACAGGAGGAGGTATGGGGTATGAAACAGTCAGAGGGCGTACTGGGAGTGGAATACAATTTTGAGTGTAAAAATAAAGAAATTAATAAAGGAAGAAAGGAACAAAAGAAAAAATGGAAAAGGCAGCTAAAGAGAGAATTCTCAAATGAGGAATAATGAATTGCTGAGAAGCACCTAAGCAAATGTTCAGCATCCTTAGTCATCAGGGAAGTGCAAATCAAAACAACCCTTAGTTTTTACCTCACACCAGACAGAATGACAAAGATCAAAAACTACCATGATGAGCAGCTCTCAGCTCCCAAACCCCGTGGGAGAGAAACCTCACCACCTGGTCAGGTGGGCACTCCTGAGGCTGCAGAGCGGAAGAGGACCACCAACACTGCCCACCCCTGCCCACATCCCTGGCCCAAGAGGAAACTGTATAAGGCCTCTGGGTTCCCGTGGGGGAGGGCCCAGGAGAGGCAGGACCCCTGCACCTGAGACACCACAGGAAACTGAAGGAAACAGAACGGATAAACAGTTCTCTGCACCCAAATCCCATGGGAGGGAGAGCTAAACCTTCAGAGAGGAAGACACGCCTGGGAAACCAGAAGAGACTGCACTCTGCACACACATCTCGGACGCCAAAGGAAAACACCAAACACCATCTGGAACCATAGTGCACGGAAGCTCCCGGAAAGGGCGGCGCATATCTTCCTGGTTGCTGCCTCCACAGAGAACTCGTGGGCAGCACCCCGCGAGCAAACTTGAGCCTCGGGACCACAGGTAAGAACAACTTTTCTGCTGCAAGTGACCTGCCTGGTGAACTCAAGACACAGGCCCACAGGAACAGCTGAAGACCTGTAGAGAGGAAAAACTACACGCCTGAAAGCAGAACACTCTGTTCCCATAACTGGCTGAAAAAAACAGGAAAACAGGTCTACAGCACTCCTGACACACAGGCTTATAGGACAGTCTAGCCACTTTCAGAAACAGCAGAACAAAGTAACACTAGAGATAATCTGATGGCGAGAGGCAAGCGCAGGAACCCAAGCAACAGAAACCAAGACTACATGGCATCATCGGAGCCCAATTCTCTCACCAAAATAAACATGGAATATCCAAACACACCAGAAAAGCAAGATCTAGTTTCAAAATCATATTTGATCATGATGCTGGAGGACTTCAAGAAAGACGTGAAGAACTCCCTTAGAGAAACACAAGAAAACATTAATGAACAAGTAGAAGCCTACAGAGAGGAATCGCAAAAATCCCTGAAAGAATTCCGGAAAAACACAATCAAACAGTTGAAGGAATTAAAAATGGAAAAGAAGCAATCAAGAAAGAACACATGGAAACAACCAAGATTATAGAAAACCAAAAGAAGAGACAAGGAGCTGTAGGTACAAGCTTCACCAACAGAATACAAGAGATGGAAGAGAGAATCTCAGGAGCAGAAGATTCCATAGAAATCATTGACTCAACTGTCAAAGATAATGTAAAGCAGAAAAAGCTACTGGTCCAAAACATACAGGAAATCCAGGACTCAATGAGAAGATCAAACCTAAGGATAATAGGTAAGGAAGAGAGTGAAGACTCCCAGCTCAAAGGACCAGTAAATATCTTCAACAAAATCATAGAAGAAAACTTCCCTAACCTAGAAAAAGAGATACCCATAGGCATACAAGAAGCCTATAGAACTCCAAATAGATTTGACCAGAAAAGAAACACCTCCCGTCACATAATAGTCAAAACACCAAACGCAAAAAATAAATAAAGAATATTAAAAGCAGTAAGGGAAAAAGGTCAAGTAACATATAAAGGCAGACCTATCAGAATCACACCAGATTTTTTGCCAGAAACTATGAAGGCCAGAACATCCTGGACAGATGTCATACAGACCCTAAGAGAACACAAATGACAGCCCAGGTAACTGTATCCTGCAAAACTCTCAATTAACATAGATGGAGAAACCAAGATATTCGATGACAAAACCAAATTTACACAATATCTTTCTACAAATCCAGCACTACAAAGGATAATAAATGGTAAAGCCCAACATAAGGAGGCAAGCTATACCCTAGAAGAAGCAAGAAACTAATTGTCTTTGCAACAAAACAAAGAGAAGAAAAGCACACAAACATAACCTGATATCCAAATATGAATATAACAGGAAGCAATAATCACTATTCCTTAATATCTCTCAACATCAATGGCCTCAACTCCCCAATAAAAAGACATAGATTAACAAACTAGATACACAACGAGGACCCTGCATTCTGCTGCCTACAGGAAACACACCTTAGAGACATAGACAGACACTACCTCAGAGTGAAAGGCTGGAAAACAACTTTCCAAGCAAATGGTCAGAAGAAGCAAGCTGGAGTAGCCATTCTAATATCAAATAAAATCAATTTTCAATTAAAAGTCATCAAAAAAGATAAGGAAGGGCACTTCATATTCATCAAAGGAAAAATCCACCAAGATGAACTCTCAATCATAAATATCTATGCCCCAAATACAAGGGCAACTACATACGTAAAAGAAACCTTAATAAAGCTCAAAACACACATTGCACCTCACACAATAATAGTGGGAGATTTCAACACCCCACTCTCTTCAATGGACAGATCATGGAAATAGAAATTAAACAGAGACGTAGATAGCCTAAGAGAGGTCATGAGCCATATGGACTTAACGGATATTTATAGAACATTCTATCCTAAAGCAAAAGGATATACCTTCTTCTCAGCTCCTCATGGTACTTTCTCCAAAATTGACCATATAGTTGGTCAAAAAACGGGTCTCAACAGGTACAGAAAGATAGAAATAATCCCATGCGTGCTATCAGACCACCACGGCCTAAAACTGGTCTTCAATAACAATAAGGGAAGAATTCCCACATATACGTGGAAATTGAACAATGCTCTACTCAATGATAACATAGTCAAGGAAGAAATAAAGAAAGAAATTAAAAACTTTTTAAAATTTAATGTAAATGAAGGTACAACATACCCAAACTTATGGGACACAATGAAAGCTGTGCTAAGAGGAAAACTCATAGCGCTGAGTGCCTGCAGAAACAGGAAAGAACATATGTCAGCAGCTTGAGAGCACACCTAAAAGCTCTAGAGCAAAAAGAAGCAAATACACCCAGGAGGAGTAGAAGGCAGGAAATAATCAAACTCAGAGCTGAAATTAACCAAGTAGAAACAAAAAGGACCATAGAAAGAATCAACAGAACCAAAACTTGGTTCTTTGAGAAAATCAACAAGATAGAAAAACCCTTAGCCAGACTAACGAGAGGACACAGAGAGTGTGTCCAAATTAACAAAATCAGAAATGAAAAGGGAGACATAACTACAGATTCAGAGGAAATTCAAAAAATCATCAGATCTTACTATAAAAGCCTATATTCAATAAAACTTGAAAATCTACAGGAAATGGACAATTTCCTAGAGAGATACCAGGTACCGAATTTAAATCAGGAACAGATAAACCAGTTAAACAACCCCATAACTCCTAAGGAAATAGCAGCAGTCATTAAAGATCTCCCAAACAAAAAGGGCCCAGGTCCAGACGGGTTTAGTGCAGAATTCTATCAAACCTTCATAGAAGACCTCATACCAATATTATCCAAACTATTCCAAAAATTGAAACAGATGGATCACTCCCGAATTCCTTCTATGAAGCCACAATTACTCTTATACCTAAACCACACAAAGACCCAACAAAGAAAGAGTAATTCAGACCAATTTCCCTTATGAATATCGACGCAAAAATACTCAATAAAATTCTGGCAAACCGAATCCAAGAGCACATCAAAGCAATCATCCACCATGATCAAGTAGGCTTCATCCCAGGCATGCAGGGATGGTTTAATATACAGAAAACCATCAACGTGATCCATTATATAAACAAACTGAAAGAACAAAACCATATGATCATTTCATTAGATGCTGAGAAAGCATTTGACAAAATTCAACACTCCTTCATGATAAAAGTCCTGGAAAGAATAGGAATTCAAGGCCCATACCTAAACATAGTAAAAGCCATATACAGCAAACCAGTTGCTAACATTAAATTAAATGGAGAGAAACTTGAAGCAATCCCACTAAAATCAGGGACTAGACAAGGCTGCCCACTCTCTCTCTACTTATTCAATATAGTTCTTGAAGTTCTAGCCAGAGCAATCAGACAACAAAAGGAGGTCAAGGGGATACAGATTGGAAAAGAAGAAGTCAAAATATCACTATTTGCAGATGATATCATAGTTTATTTAAGTGATCCCAAAAGTTCCACCAGAGAACTACTAAAGCTGATAAACAACTTCAGAAAAGTGGCTGGGTATAAAATTAACTCAAATAAATCAGTAGCCTTCCTCTACACAAAAGAGAAACAAGCCGAGAAAGAAATTAGGGAAACGACACCCTTCATAATAGACCCAAATAATATAAAGTACCTCGGTGTGACTTTAACCAAGTAAGTAAAAGATTTGTACAATAAGAACTTCATGACACTGAAGAAAGAAATTGAAGAAGACCTCAGAAGATGGAAAGATCTCCCATGCTCTTCGATTGGCTGGATTAATATAGTAAAAATGGCCATTTACCAAAAGCGATCTACAGATTCAATGCAATCCCCATCAAAATACCAATCCAATTCTTCAAAGAATTAGACAGAACAATTTTCAAATTCATCTGGAATAGCAAAAACACAGGATAGCTAAAAATATCCTCAACAATAAAAGGACTTCAGGGGGAATCACTATCCCTGAACTCAAGCAGTATTACAGAGCAATAGTGATAAATAACTGCATGGTATTGGTACAGAGACAGACAGATAGACCAATGGAATAGAATTGAAGACCCAGAAATGAACCCACACACCTATGGTCACTTGATTTTTGACAAAAGAGCCAAAACCATCCAATGGAAAAAAGATAGCTTTTTCAGCAAATGGTGCTGGTTCAACTGTAGGTCAACATATCGAAGAATGCAGATTGATCCATGCTTATCACCCTGTACAAAGCTTAAGTTCAAGTGGATCAAGGACCTCCACATCAAACCAGACACACTCAAACTAATAGAAGAAAAACTAGGGAAGCATCTGGAACACATGGGTACTGGAAAAAATTTCCTGAAGAAAACACCAATGGCTTATGCTCTAAGATCAAGAATCGACAAATGGGATCTCATAAAACTGCAAAGCTTCTGTAAGGCAAAGGACACTGTGGTTAGGACAAATCGGCAACCAACAGATTGGGAAAAGATCTTTACCAATCCTACAACAGATAGAGGCCTTATATCCAAAATATACAAAGAACTCAAGAAGTTAGACTGCAGGGAGACAAATAACCCTATTAAAAAATGGGGTTCAGAGCTAAACAAAGAATTCACAGCTGAGGAATGCCGAATGGCTGAGAAACACCTAAAGAAATGTTCAACATCTTTAGATATAAGGGAAATGAAAATCAAAACAACCCTGAGATTTCACCTCACACCAGTGAGAATGGCTAAAGTCAAAAACTCAGGTAACAGCAGATGCTGGCAAGGATGCGGAGAAAGAGGAACACTCCTCCATTGTTGGTGGGATTGCAGACTGGTACAACCATTCTGGAAGTCAGTCTGGAGGTTCATCAGAAAATTGGACATTGAACTGCCTGAGGATCCAGCTATACCTCTCTTGGGCATATACCGAAAAGATGCCCCAACATATAAAAAAGACATGTGCTCCACTATGTTCATCGCAGCCTTATTTATAATAGCCAGAAACTGGAAAGAACCCAGATGCCCTTCAACAAAGGAATGGATACAGAAAATGTGGTACATCTACACAATGGAATATTACTCAGCTATCAAAAACAACGGCTTTATGAAATTCGTAGGCAAATGGTTGGAACTGGAAAATATCATCCTGAGTGAGCTAACTCAATCACAGAAAGACATACATGGTATGCACTCATTGATAAGTGGCTATTAGCCCAAATGCTTGAATTACCCTAGATGCCTAGAACAAATGAAACTCAAGATGGATGATCAAAATGTGAATGCTTCACTCCTTCTCCAAAAGGGGAACAAGAATACCCTTGGCAGGGAAGAGAGAGGCAAAGATTAAAACAGAGACTGAAGGAACACCCATTCAGAGCCTGCCCCACATGTGGCCCATACATATACAGCCACCCAATTAGACAAGATGGATGAATCAAAGAAGTGCAGACAGACAGAAGCCAGATGTAGATCGCTCCTGAGAGACACAGCCAGAATACAGCAAATACAGAGGCGAATGCCAGCAGCAAACCACTGAACTGGAATAGGACCCCCGTTCAAGGAATCAGAGAAAGAACTGGAAGAGCTTGAAGGGGTTCAAGACCCCATATGTACAATGCCAAGCAACCAGAGCTTTCAGGGACTAAGCCACTACCTAAAGACTATACATGGACTGACCCTGGACTCTGACCCCATAGGTAGCAATGAATATCCTAGTAAGAGCACCAGTGGAAGGGGAAGCCCTGGGTCCTGCTAAGACTGAACCCCCAGTGAACTAGACTGTTGGGGGGAGGGTGGCAATGGGGGGAGGGTTGGGAGGGGAACACCCATAAGGAAGGGGAGGGGGGAGGGCGATGTTTGCCCGGAAACCGGGAAAGGGAATAACACTTGAAATGTATATAAGAAATACTCAAGTTAATAAAAAATAAATAAAAATTAAAAAAAATTAAAAAAAAAAACAACCATGACAGCTGATGCTGATGAAGATGTGGAGAAAGAGGAACACTCTCTATTGTTGTTGGGATTTCAAGCTGGTACAACCACTCTGAAAATCAGTTTCCAGATTCCTCATAAAATTGGACATAGTAGTATCTGAGGACCCAGCTATACCATTCTGGGATGATACTTGAAACATGCTCCAATGTATAACAGTGGCACATGCTTCACTATCTACATAGCAGTCTTATTTATAACAGCCTGAACTAGAATGAACCCAAATGTCCTTCAACAGAGGAATAGATATAGAAGAGGTGGTACATTTACCTAATGGAATACTACTTAGCTATTAAAATCAATGCCTTCATGAAATTCTTAGGCAAATGAATGAAACTAGAAAATATTATCCTGACTAAGATAAGCCAATCACAAAAAAACACACATGGTGTCTACTCACTGATAAGTGGATATTAGTCAAAAAACTCAGATTACCCAAGACACAATCCATAAAGTACATAAGCTGAAGAAGAAGGAAGACAAAAGTGCAGGTGCTTCAGTCATTAGAAGTGGGAAAAATACTCACAGGAGAATATATGAAGACAAAATGGGAGCAGTGACTGAATGAAATGCCATCCAGAAACTGCCCCACCTGGAGATCCATCCCTTCTAAAAATTCAAAACCCAGACAATATTGCAGATGTCAAGATTTGCATGCTGACAGAAGCTTTATGTAGCTGTATTCTGAGAGGCTCTGCCAGAACAATGCAGCCAACCCTTGAGGTGAGAACAGGTTCTCCAATGGAGGAGATAGAGAAAGGTTTGAAGGAGCTGGAAGTGTTTACATCCCTGTAAGAAAAACAGTATCATTCTACCAGACCCTCCCGAGTTCCCCGGTACTAAACCACCATCCCAAGAGTGACCTATGACTTTGTCTGCATACATATCAGAGGATGGCCTGTAGTGCATCAGTGGGAGGAGAGGCCATTGGTCCTGTCAAGGCTTGGTGTCCTAGTGTAGAGGAATATCAGGGCAGGGAGTTGGGAGAGAGTGGGAAGGTGAGGGAGGGAGCATTATTATAGAAGCAGGAAAAGGGGGAATGAGATAGGGTGCTTCTGGAGTGGAAAGCAGGAATTTTGATAATGTTTTAAAATAAATGAAAAAAGATAAAAAGTATATTTTATATCTATTTCATACATTTATCTTCTCATAATAAAATTATCAAAAGTGCTTTTTTCTTACTTCTTCAAGCATACAACATATTATTGTTTCCAGCAGCCTAAAATAATTACTTCTCTCTCAACTTTTCTTAAGCTCTTGATATATATTATAAGAAAGAGTTCCTTGATGCCACTAAGAATCCTGGTTATAGTTTTCAACATGTGAAGAAAGATTAAATTCCAATTAATTGGTTGGTTAATCTCAGGAAATATATGCCATTCTTCCATCAAAAAGCATGTATTGCCTGGACAGTCAATACTGTTGATCTCAGAATGCATAGTTGGAAATGACAGGGTACTTTTTTGTTTCCTTCTTTTCTGCTAAAAACACTTTCCAACACTGTAAAATATTGCCAGAAGTATGGACCCGTTCAAGTGAATAACAGTTTGATTTGTGCATGATATATAATTTGCATGTATGGGTTCTACAGCAAAATAATCATATACTCAAGAACCAAAATCACCCAAGAATATTGGGTTGGTGTCATTGCGTTGGTGTCATTCAGCTATCATCATCATCATCATCATCATCATCATCATCATCATCATCATCATCATCATCATCACAATCACCACCACCACCACCATTACCACCACCCCATCATCTTTATTTTCATCTTTATTACTGCCATTATTTTATTATTCCTCATAGCATGGTAAATAAAATTAGGTACTCCAGGGTTTGATACACATATATTTGAGATTATAATATAGATATTGGATAATTTCTTTTAATGCATCTTTTTCTCCTTATCTCTTTAGACTCTTGTTTGAAATCTATTGAGATTAGAATGGCTACCAGGTGGCTACATTATGACATACTATTTTTCATCCCTTTTATCTGAGGTCTCTTCACTTAATCATGAAGTGTGCTTCTCATGACCAGCAAAAATATAGGCCATGCTTTCTAATTGGATCTACTAGGTTTTTTAGAGAATCGAAACTATTGATGCACAGAGTCATTATCAGAGGCCTTGCATTAATTTCTGTGATTTTATTGAATTTTTTCTGTTTTCTTATATTGTCATAGTCTTTTATTTATTATTTTTTCCTTGTGACTTCTTTGGTGTGTTTACCATTTTGCTCATATTTAGGCAATCCTTTCACTCACTCAGTTGACCTCAAATTGTAGTAATGTTTTTTTTTTTAACTATTTTTTTTAACTTGAGTATTTCTTATATACATTTCGAGTGTTATTCCCTTTCCCGGTTTCCGGGCAAACATCCCCCTCCCCCCTCCCTTCCTTATGGGTGTTCCCCTCCCAACCCTCCCCCCATTGCCGCCCTCCCCCCATAGTCTAGTTCACTGGGGGTTCAGTCTTAGCAGGACCCAGGGCTTCCCCTTCCACTGGTGCTCTTACTAGGATATTCATTGCTACCTATGGGGTCAGAGTCCAGGGTCAGTCCATGTATAGTCTTTAGGTAGTGGCTGAGTCCCTGGAAGCTCTGTTTGCTTGGCATTGTTTTACTTTTGGGGTCTCGAGCCCCTTCAAGCTCTTCCAGTTCTTTCTCTGATTCCTTCAACAGGGTACCTATTCTCAGTTCAGTGGTTTGCTGCTGGCATTCGCCTCTGTATTTGCTGTATTCTGGCTGTGTCTCTCAGGAGAGATATACATCGGGCTCCTGTTGGTCTGCACTTCTTTGCTTCATCCATCTTGTCTAATTGGGTGGCTGTATATGTATGGGCCACATGTGGGGCAGGCTCTGAATGGGTGTTCCTTCAGTCTCTGTTTTAATCTTTGCCTCTCCCTTCCCTGCCAAGGGTATTCTTTTTCCTCATTTAAAGAAGGAGTGAAGCATTCACATTTTGATCATCCGTCTTGAGTTTCGTTTGTTCTAGGGATCTAGGGTAATTCAAGCATTTGGGCTAATAGCCACTTATCAATGAGTGCATACCATGTATGTCTTTCTGTGATTGGGTTAGCTCACTCAGGATGATATTTTCCAGTTCCAACCATTTGCCTACGAATTTCATAAACTCGTTGTTTTTGATAGCTGAGTAATATTCCATTGTGTAGATGTACCACATTTTCTGTATCCATTCCTCTGTTGAAGGGCATCTGGGTTCTTTCCATTTTCTGGTTATTATAAATGAGGCTGCGATGAACATAGTGGAGCACGTGTCTCTTTTATATGTTGAGGCATCTTTTGGGTATATGCCCAAAAGAGGTATAGCTGGATCCTCAGGCAGTTCAATGTCCAATTTTCTGATGAACCTCCAGACTGATTTCCAGAATGGTTTTACCAGTCTGCAATCCCACCAACGATGGAGGAGTGTTCCTCTTTCTCCACATCCTCGCCAGCATCTGCTGTCACCTGAGTTTTTGATCTTAGCCATTCTCACTGGTGTGAGGTGAAATCTCAGGGTTGTTTTGATTTGCATTTCCCTTATGACTAAAGATGTTGAACATTTCTTTAGGTGTTTCTCAGCCATTCGGCATTCCTCAGCTGTGAATTCTTTGTTTAGCTCTGAACCCCACTTTTAATAGGGTTATTTGTTTCCCTGCGGTCTAACTTCTTGAGTTCTTTGTATATTTTGGATATAAGGCCTCTATCTGTTGTAGGATTGGTAAAGATCTTTTCCCAATCTGTTGGTTGCCGTTTTGTCCTAACCACAGTGTCCTTTGCCTTACAGAAGCTTTGCAGTTTTATGAGATCCCATTTGTCGATTCTTGATCTTAGAGCATAAGCCATTGGTGTTTTGTTCAGGAAATTTTTTCCAGTGCCCATGTGTTCCAGATGCTTCCCTAGTTTTTCTTCTATTAGTTTGAGTGTGTCTGGTTTGATGTGGAGGTCCTTGATCCACTTGGACTTAAGCTTTGTACAGGGTGATAAGCATGGATTGATCTGCATTCTTCTACATGTTGCCCTCCAGTTGAACCAGCACCATTTGCTGAAAATGCTATCTTTTTTCCATTGGATGGTTTTGGCTCCTTTGTCAAAAATCAAGTGACCATAGGTGTGTGGGTTCATTTCTGGGTCTTCAATTCTATTCCATTGGTCTATCTGTCTGTCTCTGTACCAATACCATGCAGTTTTTATCACTATTGCTCTGTAATACTGCTTGAGTTCAGGGATAGTGATTCCCCCTGAAGTCCTTTTATTGTTGAGGATAGCTTTAGCTATCCTGGGTTTTTTGTTATTCCAGATGAATTTGCAAATTGTTCTGTCTAACTCTTTGAAGAATTGGATTGGTATTTTGATGGGGATTGCATTGAATCTGTAGATTGCTTTTGGTAAAATGGCCATTTTTACTAAATTAATCCTGCCAATCCATGAGCATGGGAGATCTTTCCATCTTCTGAGGTCTTCTTCAATTTCTTTCCTCAGTGTCTTGAAGTTCTTATTGTACAGATCTTTTCCTTGCATTGTTAAAGTCACACCTAGGTACTTTATATTATTTGGGTCTATTATGAAGGGTGTCGTTTCCCTAATTTCTTTCTCGGCTTGTTTCTCTTTTGTATAGAGGAAGGCAACTGATTTATTTGAGTTAATTTTATACCCAGCCATTTTGCTGAAGTTGTTTATCAGCTTTAGTAGTTCTCTGGTGGAACTTTTGGGATCACTTAAATATACTATCATGTCATCTGCAAATAGTGATATTTTGTCCTCTTCTTTTCCAATCTGTATCCCCTTGATCTCCTTTTGTTGTCTGATTGCTCTGGCTAGAACTTCAAGAACTATATTGAATAAGTAGGGAGAGAGTGGGCAGCCTTGTCTAGTCCCTGATTTTAGTGGGATTGCTTCAAGTTTCTCTCCATTTAGTTTAATGTTAGCAACTGGTTTGCTGTATATGGCTTTTACTGTGTTTAGGTATGGGCCTTGAATTCCTATTCTTTCCAGGACTTTTATCATGAAGGGGTGTTGAATTTTGTCAAATGCTTTCTCAGCATCTAATGAAATGATCATGTGGTTCTGTTCTTTCAGTTTGTTTATATAATGGATCACGTTGATGGTTTTGCGTATATTAAACCATCCCTGCATGCCTGGGATGAAGCCTACTTGATCATGGTGGATGATTGTTTTGATGTGCTCTTGAATTCGGTTTGCCAGAATTTTATTGAGTATTTTTGCGTCGATATTCATAGGGGAAATTGGTCTGAAGTTCTCTTTCTTTGTTGTGTCTTTGTGTGGTTAATGTATAAGAGTAATTGTGGCTTCGTAGAAGGAATTCGGTAGGGCTCCATCTATTTCAATCTTGTGTAATAGTTTGTATAATATTGTTATGAGGTCTTCTATGAAGTTTTGATAGAATTCTGCACTAAACCCGTCTGGACCTGGGCTCTTTTTGGTTGGGAGACCTTTAATGACTGCTTCTATTTCCTTAGGAGTTATGGGGTTGTTTAACTGGTTTATCTGTTCCTGATTTAACTTCGATACCTGGTATCTGTCTAGGAAATTGTCCATTTCCTGAAGATTTTCAAATTTTGTTGAATATAGGTTTTTATAGTAAGATCTGATGATTTTTTGAATTTCCTCTGAATCTGTAGTTATGTCTCCCTTTTCATTTCTGATTTTGTTAATTTGGACGCACTCTCTGTGTCCTCTCGTTAGTCTGGCTAAGGGTTTATCTAACTTGTTGATTTTTCTCAAAGAACCAACTTTTGGTTCTGTTGATTCTTTCTATGGTCCTTTTTGTTTCTACTTGGTTGATTTCAGCTCTGAGTTTGATTATTTCCTGCCTTCTACACCTCCTGGGTGTATTTTCTTCTTTTTGTTCTAGAGCTTTTAGGTGTGCTGTCAAGCTGCTGACATATGCTCTTTCCTGTTTCTTTCTGCAGGCACTCAGCGCTATGAGTTTTCCTCTTAGCACAGCTTTCATTGTGTCCCATAAGTTTGAGTATGTTGTATCTTCATTTTCATTAAATTCTAAAAAGTTTTTAGTTTCTTTCTTTATTTCTTCCTTGACCAGGTTATCATTGAGTAGAGCATTGTTCAATTTCCACGTATATGTGGGAATTCTTCCCTTATTCTTATTGAAGACCAGTTTTAGGCCGTGGTGGTCCGATAGCACGCATGGGATTATTTCTATCTTTCTGAACCTGTTGAGACCCGTTTTTTGACCAATTATATGGTCAATTTTGGAGAAAGTACCATGAGGAGCTGAGAAGAAGGTATATCCTTTTGCTTTAGGATAGAATGTTCTATAAATATCCGTTAAGTCCATTTGGCTCATGACTTCTCTTAGTCTGTCGACATCACTGTTTAATTTCTGTTTCCATGATCTGTCCATTGATGAGAGTGGGGTGTTGAAATTTCCCACTATTATTGTGTGAGGTGCAATGTGTGTTTTGAGCTTTATTAAGGTTTCTTTTACGTATGTAGGTGCCCTTGTATTTGGGGCATAGATATTTAGGTTTGAGAGTTCATCTTGGTGGATTTTTCCTTTGATGAATATGAAGTGTCCTTCCTTATCTTTTTTGATGACTTTTAGTTGGAAATTGATTTTATTTGATATTAGAATGGCTACTCCAGCTTGCTTCTTCTGACCATTTGCTTGGAAAATTATTTTCCAGCCTTTCACTCTGAGGAAGTGTCTGTCTTTGTCTCTGAGGTGTGTTTCCTTTAGGCAGCAGAATGCAGGGTCCTCATTGTGTATCCAGTTTGTTAATCTATGTCTTTTTAATGGGGAGTTGAGGCCATTGATATTGAGAGATATTAAGGAATAGTGATTATTGTTTCCCTTTATATTCATATTTGGATGTGAGGTTATATTTGTGTGCTTTCATTCTCTTTGTTTTGTTGCCAAGACGATTAGTTTCTTGCTTCTTCTAGGGTATAGCTTGCCTCCTTATGTTGGGCTTTACCATTTATTATCCTTTGTAGTGCTGGATTTGTGGAAAGATATTGTGTAAATTTGGTTTTGTCATGGAATATCTTGGTTTCTCCATCAAGGTTAATTGAGAGTTTTGCTGGATACAGTAACCTGGGCTGGCATTTGTGTTCTCTTAGGGTCTGTATGACATCAATCCAGGATCTTCTGGCCTTCATAGTTTCTGGCGAGAAGTCTGGTGTGATTCTGATAGGTCTCCCTTTATATGTTACTTGACCTTTTTCCCTTACTGCTTTTAATATTCTTTCTTTATTTTGTGCGTTTGGTGTTTTGACTATTATGTGACGGGAGGTGTTTCTTTTCTGGTCCAATCTATTTGGAGTTCTGTAGGCTTCTTGTATGTCTATGGGTATCTCTTTTTTTTAGGTTAGGGAAGTTTTCTTCTATGATTTTGTTGAAGATATTTACTGGTCCTTTGAGCTGGGAGTCTTCACTCTCTTCTATACCTATTATCCTTACGTTTGATCTTCTCATTGAATCCTGGATTTCCTGTATGTTTTGGACCAGTAGCTTTTTCCGCTTTACATTATCTTTGACAGTTGAGTCAATGATTTCTATGGAATCTTCTGCTCCTGAGATTCTCTCTTCCATCTCTTGTATTCTGTTGGTGAAGCTTGTATCTACAGCTCCTTGTCTCTTCTTTTGGTTTTCTATATCCAGGGTTGTTTCCATGTGTTCTATCTTGATTGCTTCTATTTCCATTTTTAATTCCTTCAACTGTTTGATTGTGTTTTCCTGGAATTCTTTCAGGGATTTTTGTGTCTCCTCTCTATGGGCTTCTACTTGTTTATTTATGTTTTCCTGGAATTCTTTCAGGGATTTTTGCGATTCTTTCAGGCATTTTTGCGATTCCTCTCTGTAGGCTTCTACTTGTTCTCTAAGGGAGTTCTTCATGTCTTTTTTGAAGTCCTCCAGCATCATGATCAAATATGATTTTGAAACTAGATCTTGCTTTTCTGGTGTGTTTGCATATTCCGTGTTTGCTTTGGTGGTTGAATTGGGCTCCGATGATGCCATGTAGTCTTGATTTCTGTTGCTTGTGTTCCTGCGCTTGCCTCTTGCCATCAGATTATCTCTAGTGTTACTTTGTTCTGCTATTTCTGACAGTGGCTAGACTGTCCTATAAGCCTGTGTGTCAGGAGTGCTGTAGACCTGTTTTCCTCTCTTTCAGTCAGTTATGGGTACAGAGTGTTCTGCTTTCGGGCGTGTAGTTTTTCCTCTCTACAGGTCTTCAGCTGTTCCTGTGGGCCTGTGCCTTGAGTTCACCAGGCAGCTTTCTTGCAGCAGAAAATTTGGTCTTACCTGTGGTCCTGAGGCTCAAGTTCGCTCGTGGGGTGCTGCCCACGGGCTCTCTGCAGCGGCAGCAACCAGGAAGACCTGTGCCGCCCCTTCCGGGAGTTTCAGTGCACCAGGGTTCCAGATGGTCTTTGGCTTTTTCCTCTGGCGTCTGAGATGTGTGTGCAGGGAGCAGTCTCTTCTGGTTTTCCAGGCTTGTCTGCCTCTCTGAAGGTTTAGCTCTCCCTCCCACGGGATTTGGGTGCAGAGAACTGTTTATCTGGTCTGTTTCTTTCAGGTTCCGGCGGTGTCTCAGGCAGGGGTCCTGCCGCTCCTGGGCCCTCCCCCACGGGAGCCCAGAGGCCTCATACAGTTTCCTCTTGGGCCAGGGATGTGGGCAGGGGTGAGCAGTGTTGGTGGTCTCTTCTGCTCTGCAGCCTCAGGAGTGCCCACCTGACCAGGCGGTTGGGTCTCTCTCTCACCGGATCTGGGAGTAGTAATGTTTTTTTAATCTGTTTTAATCATGATAACATCATTTATCTGTTAATTTAACTTGATATTTTGGTGGATAACATAGTAAATGTTGACTCTTGTGGTCTTTGGGGATTTGGTGTCAATAGTTTTACACTTAGGAATGTAGGATGATGTTCCTTTTCCAGCTTTGTGCTGGAATTTTTTCTTATTTAACCTTATGGAGGTCTTGACCAGAAAACCACAGCTCCTGTTATCTTATCTATACAGCAGTATTTAATGTGCTAAAGACAGAATTTTCCATCACCCCTACCCACTATCTCAGTCTTTCTTCACCCACTCCCTTCTATATTGTTTCCTGATCCTTTTGGTAAATGTCAGAAAATTGACGACGTTTCTAAATTTTAATACTAATTTTGTTAAAAATAAAGAAATGATTTTGTGGTTTATTTGGAGAAATAGTAAATGTGTGCAGTATTTTACTCCTATGCTGCTTTTCAACCCTACATGTTATATTTTCTCAGTCAATCTCTTGCTACATATGAATTATTTAGTTTGACTAACTAATAGTCCATCTGATACTTCTCAAAATTTTACCATAGCAATTAGCTTGTGATACAAAAGTTTTGCATATTTATAACATGGAAATTAATTGTGATCATTACATTCTTAAGTGAGCAATGTTTTTTGAGTATATTAAATTTACAAATATAAGGGTTGCATTTGTCTTACTCAGCTATTGTAAGATTATCTTTTCTTCTCTATAGAAAGGAAAATACTAGAAAACATCTCATTAATATAAAAACTTTAAACAGGAGCAAAGAACATTCATCTGGCTTTTGAACTGATAGAGATCAAATTACATTACAATCAAGTAGCTGTCAAAGAAAATGGATTGAATCAGGAAACAGTATGTGACTTAAGCCAAGTATGATGGCATTTAGTGTCAATATTCAAGTGACAGTTGTTTTCATCAGCACTGTACCTTGAATGCAGAAATACACCTGCCAGGCAAAAAGGAACCACTGTTGCTGCACTGTCATGATATTCAGTAGTAGTCCTATCACCTTCTTATTGGATTTGAACTGTGTTTCATAGGAGAGGAGCTGAGACTGACACTGTGAAAGACCCTTAGTGAAGGTTTGCTAAGGTCACCAATGATTCCAGTGGTCATTTTGAGAAATTCAGGCCTGGGACCATGTGGCAAGGTCATAGTTGCTATGATAGGCCAGGAGTGACTACTTGTGCAGGTACAACCTAGATTTAACAGTGGTCCCATTATTGTCAACATTCTGGTATCAATGGTGACAAGGAAGGACAGAGGTAGCTGTGATGCACAGCCTTGGAGATACTCTATATTTCCTTGAAAATTAGACCTCAATAATATGTAGTAGATAAAAGATGCTAAAATCTTAATATATAGTGTGGAATTTTTTTCTTTCTTTGATTTTGGTGACTATGCTTTGAGTCTTCTTTCTTAGAGTAAGAAACTAGGTGACTTCTTTTTTACTAAAGAGGAGCCCGCAGGTAAGAGACATTGGACATTTAAAGACAATGAAATTTTAAAGTGCTTGAAGTTTTCAAGCCTGTGAAATATTTATAAGAATGTAGAATGAGTTTTTGATAGAGAAATTGCTATCTATATCAGCTATTTGTGATAAACATGAAGGTGTTTTATTTTAATAGTAAATGATTTGTATGTCAAGCTGACAAATCAATTATTCTATGTTTTGGGATTTTGTTGTTGTTTTTTGTTTGTTTATGTTTCCTCAATTCGAAACAAGCTAGGAGCATCTGGGAGGTAGGAATTCAATTGATGAAATATCTACATTTAAAACATTTATTAAAGAAGAAAACATTCTGAATCTTTCTTTAGAGGAATTTCTATGAATATCTTAGTTAGGGTTTTAATGCTATAAACAGACACAATGATCAAGGCATCTCTTGAAGGAACAATATTTAATTGGGACTAGATTACACGTTCAGAGTTTCAGTCTATTATCATCAAGGCAATGTCTAGACAGGCATGCTGCACAAGGAGTTGAGGATTCTTCATCTTCATCTGTAGGTAACTAGGAGAAGAATGCATTTCAGGCAGCTAAGATGAGGGTATTAAAGTCCATACCTACGGTCACACACCTATTCTAACAAGGCCAAACCTAATCTAGTAAGGTTATCCCTTCAAATAGCGCCACCCTCTGGGCCAAGCATATACAAACTATCACATTCCAATGCCTGACCCTTATAAGCTTTTTCAAACATGTTAGACTATGAACATACCTGAACACAGCATAATGAAGACCACATTTTGTCTAAATTCAAAAGTTCCCAAAGTTTATAGCAGTCTCAACAATGTTAAAAGTCTGAAGTTCAATGTCTCTTCTGAGATTTGTCCAATTACTTAAGTGAGACAGGAAAATAGCTGGGCAAATTCCAAAGTGCATCTTCACATTTTATGTCAAAGCAGACTTCATTCAGATCTTCAAATTCCTTTTTCATGTTTGTTGACTACAACAAACTTATTTCTTCTGGGCTCATTCTATTTCCTGTTATCAGGTTACCTCAGTATGTATCTGATAGCTGTGGCATCTCTAAAATTTTGAGGTCTCCAAGGCAACCTCAATGTTACAGCTTCTTCTTCAAATGACAGAGATCCATGCATGATTTTCTGGGCTTCTCCAAAGGGCTTGGGTCATTCTTTAGCTTTGCACTCTGTAGAACTCTAGGCTCTGGTTGATTCTACTTTGCTGCTGCTATGGCTGTTACTGCTGCCATTCTTAGTGATAATCATATAGTACTGACATCTCCAATACACTGGTGACTTCAGCTGCAAGTAGGATTCGCCAATAGCTTTTCATAGTCTCTCTGCAAGGTGTCAAACCTCAACTGCTTTACACGACCCCTTCAGTTCTGGGTGGTAAACTGAAACTGAAACTGCTGTACCTTCACCAATAGCCTTCCATGGCCTTTCATAGTGCCAAGCTTTAGCTACTCTGTATGACTGTCTTCATGATTTCAAAACCAATACCATCTGGGTGACCCTTACACATTACCAAGTCCAACTAAAACACAAGGTACAACCTTGGCTAATTCTGGAACACAGATTATTTGTGCTCACAGGAAGTACATTCCAGAAAATTTCACCTCAGGGATGCTAGTTTCCTCCTCCTCTTCCTCCTCCTCCTCCTCCTCTTCCTCCTCCTCCTCTTCTCCTTCTTCTTTTCACTATTTTGTCTTTTATTTCTTTATTTTTATACACCAGATTGTATTCCCCTTCCAGTCAACCCTCCCACTCTTCCACAATCCATACCTCCTCCTTGTCCTACCACATGTCTCCACAAGTATGTCCCCACCCCAATCCACCTCACCAGATCTCTAAACTTCCTTGGGCCTCTAGTCTCCTGAGGGTTAGGTGAATTATCTCTCACTGACCCTAGACTCAGGAGTCCTCTGCTGTATATGTGTTGGGAGCCTCATCTCAGTGGTGTATGCTGCCTGCTTGGAGACCTAGTGTCTGAGAGACATTGAGGATCCAGTCTAATTTACACTGCTGGTCCTCCTACAGGGTAGTCCTCCTCCTCAGATTCTTCTAGTTTTCCCTAGTTCAATCAGAGGGCTCAGAAGCTTCTGTTCATTGGTAGAGTACACAAATCTGCATCTGATTCTTACAACTGCTTGTTGGGTCTTTTACAGTGCATTCATGATAGGTCACTTTTTATGAGTATCCCATAGCTTCAGTAGGTGAAAGGTTTTGGTGCCTCTCCTTGAGCTGGATTCCACTTTGGGCCTGTCACTGGAACTTCTTTTCCTCAGGGTTTTCTCCATTTCCAGCCCTGAAATTCTTTCAGACAGGAAGAGTTATGAGTCAGAGTTTTGACTGTGGGATAGCATTCCCAACCCTCACCTGATGCCCTAACTTTCTGCTAGAGGTGAGCTTAACAAGTTCCCTCTCCCCACTGTAGTACATTTCATCTAAGGTCCCTACCTTTGAGTCCTGACAGTTTCTCATTAACCTGGTCTCTGGTAGATTCTGGAAGGTCCCTCCAGCCCTCTTCCTCCCAAGGTCACCTGTTTCCATTCTTTCTCATGGCCCTCAGGGTTTCAGTCCTTTTCCCCCGACCCAATACCAGATAATCTTCCCCCATATCCATCCCCTTTCATTCCTTTGTCCCTCCCTCCCTCACCTGTTGTGGTTTCTTTCTTCTCCCTCGAAAGTGACACTGAGGTATTCTCACTTGGTCCCTTCAGCCTGCTAAACTATTTGAGTTCTGTGGACTCTATCTTGGGTTTTCTGTACTTCTGGCTTTTTTCCTAATATTTACTTATTAGTGAGAAAATACTGTGCATGTCATTTTGGGTCTGAGTTTCCTCATTCAGAATGATATTTTCTACTTCCATCTATTTGCCTACAAAATTCGGGATGTCCTCGTTCTTAACAGTTGAGTAGTATCCCACTGTATTCTGTATTCATTCTTCTGTTTTCTTTTTAATAGCCACTAATTTCTTAGCTCCAGGTAACTAGCATTAATTGTCACAGTAGTCTCTTTCTCCTCTTCATTATAAAGCCAGAGCCAAATGGCCACAACTGCTGAGTTCTGCTGTTTGCTATGGCTATAACAGGGCCCTTTTTGTTATATTATCACCAGCTCTCTATTTTCCAACTCCTTTGCTGCCCAAGCTTGACTATCCTGTAACTTGTTCTATAGACTGAGTTTGAACTCAGAGATAGACATACATACCTCTGTTCTAAGCACGGAGTTTAATGGTGTGGTTCACCATGCCTGGATTTAAGTTTTTCTCTAGTTGGAAAAGGCCCTTACCAGGCTGACCTCGAATGCTAAGATCTGATTGCATTTGCCTCCTAAGATTAAAGGCTTGTATTACTCTGCCTGGACTTAAATTTAGCTGGGTGGGATCTTGTCCCAAGGTCACCACTCCCTAAATTCAATGTCCTAAAACTCTTAATTTAGTTATATTTCACTCTTTGGTGCCCCTTTAATACTGGAATCATATATTTTATATTTTTCATTTCTAGACTTTCTATGCTTGTTCAAAATGCCATTCATGAGACTTAACCAAAGAACAAAGTCTCTGCTGGGCATATATTAGACTTCCTTTGTTAATTCAACTAATATAAATATCTATACCTTAGCCTCAGCTAGACTCTTCAGACAGTGACAAAAACAACCACATTCTTCACCAAAATACCGCAAAAACAGTTTCTAGGCCACATATTGAAATTCACCACTTAAACCTTTTGAGTCAGGTCCCCAGAGTTTAAACCACTCTCAGTAACAAATATTCTATATTCCCTCTAGGATAGCCTATTAAGGCCCACTTTAATGAATTCCATTGCTTCCCAATTACAAAGTCCCCAAATCCACATCCTTCCTAACTTAAGCATGGTCAGGTGTATTGCAGCAATACCTCACTGCCTATTACCAACTTCTGACATAGTTCGGCTTTTACTGATATGAAAAGACATCATGACCAAGGCACTTCTTAAAGGAACAACATTTAATTGAGGATAACTTGCAGGTTCAGAATTTCAGTTCATTATCATCAAGGCAGAAGCATGACAGGATTCAGGCAGACATGGTAGAAAATGAGCTGAGAGTTTTACATCTTCCTCTGAAGGCTTCTAGTGGAAAACTGGCTTTTAGGCTGCTAGAACAAGGGTATTATAACCCACACCAACAAGACTACACATAGCCGGACAAGGCCACACCTCCCAGTAGGATAAAGATATGTAGTAGTTACGGTGGGTAGTTAAGTGTAATGTCAATATCCTTTGAATTTTTGAGTTCTCTGAGGCTATGTGACTTGAAATTCATATGAAGTCATCTTAAAAATCTAAGTTAAAATATATAAGTGAATGATTAGTAGTAAATGGGGAGATATCTCAGTTAGGAAATTCTTGCTTTGTAACCATGAGGACCTGCATATATGCCTAAAGGTCAGGAGTTAATGCTGATTTTCTTAATTCTAAACATACCTCATATAAATATAACATATATACACATGTATATGAATGTATACATACATACAAATTATACATAAATAGTATATTAAATATATTAACTGTTATATATCACCTATATATCAAATATGTGATACATTTTATATAAGTTAAGTGATGTATATAAAGATAGTGATGTATATTTTCTATTATATAATATATAACATATATATGATATATAAATGATAGATTTCATATACTAAAAGAATATATATACATATATATATAGTTAATTATTTGGTATATATTTCTGTGTGGTTGTATGGTATATTTGTGCTAGTACCAGCAAAGGTCATTGGAGTCTGAGGGATCCCATGGAGATTTGGTGATCATAGCTGTGAGTCAGACACATATATGAAAAAAATTTCCATTTATCGACAATACCAGGAAATGATGTTAGTTAATTGTTGATCCATCATTCTTAATTCCAGTTTTCTATCCCAGCATGCCCCAGGAACTTTCCAGTCTCTAATCCTCCAGTGTTAGGATTAGAAAAACACCTGAGACTTCTGGTTTCCAGCTGGCACTGGAACCTCACTGATCCCAGCCCACAGCTCCCTGCCCCCAAACTCCCTGTGAGAGAGAGCTGATTGCCCAGAAGTGTGGGCAATCCTGAGACTGCAGGGCAGGAGAACTTCTGCCTACCTTTGCCCACATTCCTGGTGAACAAGGAAACTGCATAGTGCCTCTGGATACAGGAATATAGAAGCAGTCAAGCTGCAGGAATCCTAGAGTCCAGAATTTGCCCTGGTCTAAACTGAACCGGTCAAACAGCTCCCTGCATCCAAATACCTTGTGGGGAGAGCTAGACCTTCAGAGGGGCAGACACTCCTGGGAAACCAGAGGAGATATTCTCTGCCCACATTGCTGACTCAAGGGGAAAATGCCTTGTGCCCTCTGTGCCCCCTGCACACAGGGACCTAGGAGAAGTAGGGGCAGGACCCTTCTGATTCTTGTCTACAGGGTGAATTGAAAGCTATCAGACAGGAACAACTACACACCTGAGAGCAGAACACTCTGTATGCATAACTAATGAAAGACAATAGGAAAACAGGTCTACAGAGTTCTGACACACAGGCCTCCAGGACAGGCAAGATACTATCAGAGACAGCAAGACAAGCTAGCACCAGAGACAACCTGATGGCCAGAGGCAAGCTCAGGAACCCAAGCAACAGAAACCAAGACTACTTGGCATCATCAGAGCCCAATTCTCCTACGAAAGCAAACACTGGATATCCAAACAGACCAGAAAAGCAAGATTTAGGTTTAAAATCACATTGTATCAAGATGATGGAAGATTTTAAGAAGGTCATAAATAACTCCCTTAAGGAAATACAGGACAATACAAGTAAACAACTAGAAGCCATTGAAGAGGAAACACAAAATCCCTTAAAGAACTACTGGAAAAAAAAACAAGAAAACAGGACATGGAAATTAAAAAAAACATCCAGGAGTTAAAAATGGAAATAGAAACAATGAGGAAAGCACAAAGAGAGACAACACTGGAGATAGAAAACCTAGGGAAGAGATCAGGCATCATAGATGTGAGCACCACCAACAAAATACAATAGATAGAAGAGAGAATCTCAGGAGCAGAAGATTCCATAGAATACATCTACACAACCATCAAAGATAATGTAAAACAGAAAAAGTTCCTAGCCCAAAACATAGAGGAAATCCAGGATACAATGAGGATAATAGGTATAGAAGAGAGTGAAGAGTCCCAACTTAAAAGGCCAGTAAATATTTTCAACAAAATCATAGAAGGAAACTTCCATAAACTAAAGAAAGAGATGCCCATAAACATACAAGAAACCTACAGAACTCCAAATAGATTGGACCAGAAAGGAAACTCCTCCTGTCACATAATAATCAAAACACCAAATGCACAAAAGAAAGAAAGAATATTAAAAGCAGTAAGGGAAAAAGGTCAAGTAACATATAAAGGCAAATCTATCAGAATTACACCAGAGTTCTCACCAGAGACTATGAAAGCCATCACATCTGGGACAGATATTGTGCAGACCCTAAGAGAACACAATTGCCAGCCCTGGTTTTTGTATTCAGCAAAATTCTTTATTAACATAGATGGAGAAACCAAGATATTCCATAACAAAACCAAATTTACACAATATCTTTCTACAAATCTAGCCCTACAAAGGATAATAAGTGGCAAAGACCAACATAAGGAGGCAAGCTATACCCTAGAAGAAGCAAGAAACTAATCTTTTTGCAACAAAACAAAGAGAAGAGAAGCACACAAAAATAATCTTACCTCCAAATATGAAAATGACAGGAAGCAACAATCTCTATTCCTTAATATCTCTCAAAATCAATAGACTTAATTCCCTAATAAAAAACACAGATTAACAAACTGGATACATAATGAAGACCCAGAATTTTGCTGCCTACAGGAAACAAACCTCAGAGACAAAGACAGAAACTACCTCAGAGAAAAAGGCTGGGAAAACAATTTCCAATCAAATGGTCTGAAGAAGCAGGCTAGAGTCGACATTCTAATATAGAATAAAATCAACTTTGAACCAAAAGTCATCAAAAAAAAAAAAGGAAGTGCACTTCACATTCATCAAAGGAAAAATTCACCAAGATGATCTCTCAATCCTAAATATCTATGCTCCAAATACAAGGGCACCTACATGCATAAAAGAAACCTTACTAAAGCTCAAAGCACACATTGTATCTCACACAATAATAGTAGGCAATTTCAACACCCTACTCTCATCAATAGACAGATCATGGAAACAGAAATTAATCAGCGACATATACAGACTAACAGAAGTCATGAACTGAATGGACTTATCAGATAATTATAGAACATTCTAACAAAGAACAAAAGGATATACCTTCTTCTCACCACCTCATGGTACTTTCTCCAAAATTGACCATATAATTGGTCACAAAACAGGCTTCAAAAGATGCAGAAAAATGGAAATTATCCCATGTGTCATATCAGACCACCATGGGCTAAGACGGGTCTTCAATAACAATAAGGGAAGAATGCCCACATATTCATGAAAGTTAAAAAATGCTCTGCTCAATGATAACCTGGTCAAGGAAGAAATAAAGAAAGAAATTAAAGAATTCTTAGAATTTAATAAAAATGAAAGTATAATATACCCAAATTAATGAGACCCAGTGAAAGTTGTGCTAAGAGGAAGACTCATAGCTCTGAATGCCTGCAGAAAGAAACATGAGAGGGTATACATCAGCAGCTTGACAGCACAACTAAAAGCTCTAGAACAAAAAGAAGCAAATACACCCATAAGTAAAAGGCAGGAAATAATCAAAATCAGGACTGAAATCAACCAAGTACAAACAAAAAGGACTAAACAAAGAATCAACAGAACCAAAAGCTGGTTCTTTGAGAAAATCAGCAAGACAGATGAACCCTTAGCCAGACTAACCAGAGAACACAGAGAGTGTGTCCAAATTAACAAAATCAGAAATGAAAAGGGAGACATAACAACAGAAGCAGAGGAAAATAAACAAATTGTAAGATCCTACTACAAAAGTCTATATTCAACAAAACTTGAAAATCTGGAAGAAATGGACAATTTTCTAGACAAATACCAGGTACTGAAGTTAAATCAGGAATAGACAAAACATTTAAACAACCCCATAACTCCTAAAGAAATAGAAGCAGTCATTAAAAATCTCTCAAGCATAAAGAGCTCAAACCAGATAAATTTTCTGCAGAATTCTATCAGACCTTCACAGAAGACCTCATACCAATACTGTCCAAACTATTTCACAAAATTGAAACAGACAGAGCACTACCAAATTCCTTCTATGATGCCACAATTACTCTTATACCTAAACCACACAAAGACCCAACAAAGAAAGAAATCCAGATTAATTTCCCTTATGAATATTGACACAAAAATACTCAAAAGAATTCTTGCAAACCTAATCCAAGAGCACATCCAAAACAATCATCCACCATGATCAAGTAGGCTTCATCCCAGGGATTCAGGGGTGGTATAATATACGGAAAACCATCAATGTGATCCATTATATAAACAAATTGAAAGAACAAAACCACATGATCATTTCATTAGATGCTGAGAAAGCATTTGACAAAATTCAACACCCCTTCATGATAAAAGTCCTGGAAAGAATAGGAATTCATGTCCCATAACTAAACATAGTAAAAGCCATATACAGCAAACCAGTTGCTAACATTAAACTAAATTCAGAGAAACGTGAAGCAATCCCACTAAAATCAGGTTAGACAAGGCTGCCAACTCTCCTACTTATTCAATATAGATCTTGAAATCCTACCCAGAGCAATGAGACAACAAAAGTAGTTGGAAGCAATACAGATTGGAAATGAAGAAGTCAAAACATCACTATTTGCAGATGATATGATAGTATATTTAAGTGATCCCAAATGTTACACCAGAGAACTACTAAAGCTGATAAACAACTTCAGCAAAGTGGCTGGGTATAAAATTAACTCAAATAAATCAGTAGCCTTCCTCTACACAAAAGAGAAACAAACCGAGAAAGAAATTAGGGACATGACACCCTTCATAATAGTCCCAAATAATATAAAATACCTCGGTGTGACTTTAACAAAGCAAGTGAAAGATCCGTATGATAAGAACTTCAAGCCTCTGAAGAAAGAAATTGAAGAAGATCTCAGAAGATGGAAAGATCTCCCATGCTCATGGATTGGCAGGATTTATATAGTAAAAATGGTCATTGTACCAAAAGCAATCTACAGATTCAATGCACTCCCCATCAAAATTCCAATCCAACTCTTCATATCAATAAACAGAAAAAATTGCAAATTCATCTGGAAAATCAAAAAAACATGGATAGCTAAAACTATCCTCATAAAAGGACATCAGAGGAATTACCATCCCTGAACTCAAGCAGTATTACAGAGTATTACAGTATGGTATTGGAACAGAGACAGGCAGATAGACCAGTGGAATAGAATTGAAGACCCAGAAATGAACCCATATACATATGGTCACTTGATTTTTGACAAAGGAGCCAAAACCATCCAATGGAAAAAGTGATGGCATTTTGAGCAAATGGTGCTGGTTCAACTGGAGGTCAGCATGTAGAAGAATGCATTCTTATCACCCTGTTCAAAGCTTAAGTCTAAGTGGATCAACGACCTCCACATCAAACCATATACACTCAAACTAATAGAAGAAAAAGTGGGGAAGAATCTTGAACACATGGGTACTGGAAAAAAATTCCTGAGCAAAACACCAATGGCTTATGGTCTAAGATCAAGAATTGATAAATGGGATCTCATAAAGCTACAAAGGTTTTGCAAGGCAAAGGTAATTGTTGTTAGGACAAATGGCAACCAACAGATGGGAAAAGATCTTTACCAATCCTACAACTTAGCGAGGGCTTATATCCAAAATATACAAAGAACTCATGAAGTTAGACTTCAGGGAGACGAATAACCTATTAAAAATGGGGTTCAGAGCTAAAGAAAGAATTCACAGCTGAGGAATATTGAATGATTGAGAAGCACCTAAAGAAATGTTCAACATCTTTAGTCATAAGGGAAATGGAAATCAAAACAACCCTGAGATTCTAACTCACACCAGTCAGAATGACTAAGATGAAAAACTGGTGACAGCAGATGCTGGCAAGGATGTGGAGGAAGAGGAACACTCCTCCATTGTTGGTGGGATTGCAGACGGATACAACCACTCTGGAAATCAGTCTGGAGTTTCCTTAGAAAATTGGACATTGAAATACCTGAGGACCCAGCTATACCTCTCCTGGGCATATAACTAAATGCTGCTCCAACATACAACAAAGACACATGATCCACTATGTTCATAGCCGCCTTATTTATAATATCCAGAAGCTGGAAAGAACCCAGATGCCTATCAACAGAGGAATGGGTACAGAAAATGTGGTACATCTACACAATAGAGTACTTCTCAGCTAGCAAAAACAATGACTTCATGAAATTCATAGGCAAATGAATGAAACTAGAAAATATCATCCTGAGGGAGGTAACTCTATCTCAGAAAGACAGACATGACATGCATTCATTGATAAGTGGATATTATCCCAAATGCTCGAATTACCCAAGATGCACAGACCACATGAATTTCAGGAAGGATGACCAAAATGTAGATGCTTCACTCCTTCTTTTAAAGAGGAATAAGAATACCCATAAGAGGGGATAGGGAGGCAAAATTTAGAAAGAGACTAAAGGAACAGCCATTCAGACCCTGTCCCACATGTGGCCCATATATATACAGCCACCAAACTAAATAAGATGGATGAAGCTAAGAAGTGCAGGCTGATAGGAAGTAGATGTAGATCTTTCCTGAGAGACATTCCTAGATTACAGCAAACCAGTGAACTGAGAACAAGACCCTTATTGAAGGAAACAGAGAAAGGACTGAAAGAGCTGAAGATGCTTGAGACCCCACATGAACAACAATACCAACCAACCACCATTTTCAGGGACCAAGTCTGTACCCAAAGACTATACATGGACTGATCCTGGGTTCCTAATTTATAGGTAGCAATGAATAGCTTAGTAGGGGCACCAGTGAAAGTGGAAGCCCTTGGTCCTGCCAAGGCTGGAGCCCCAGTGAATGGGATTGTTGGGGGGAGGGTAGCAATGGGGGATGGATGGGGAGGGGAACACCTATATAGAAGGGGAGAGGGAAGGGTTAGGGGGATGTTGGCCTGGAAATAGGGAAAGGGAATAACAATTGAAATGTAAAATAGGAATACCCAATTTAATAAAGATAGAAAGGGAAAAAAGAAAAAGAAAAACACCTGAAGCACCAATGCTGTGTGTGTGTGTGTGTGTGTGTGTGTGTGTGTGTGTGTGCGTGCGTGTATATACGTGTGTGTGTGCACCCATTTGGATAGTATTTATATCTGTAGTGTTAATGTTTTTATATGTGCTTAAGTGAATACTATAGAGAAATTTTAATCCAGCAACATGAATGCTCTGACAACATCCAAAGTCCTTCTAGGTTTGTGTGATCCAGCTGGAATACAGGCATGACTTATACAGACATATTGGATCCCAGGAAAAAGAGGCAGGCAGATCTTTGAGTTCAAAACCAGCCTCATATAACACAAGATTTAGGTAATGAAAAGCTTAGTTTCAGAGATGGTGGTACATGCATTTTCCCCCAGCACTCAAGAAACAGAGTCATGCAAATCTCTGAATTTTAGTCAGGAGTTCTGGTGAATGGAGTTAAAAGTCAGTCAGGGTCATTTAAGTCAGTGCTATAAGTCAGCGCAGAAGCCAGCACACTGGAGTTGAGCTGAATTGCTTTCAGTTCATACAGCAGAGACCCTTGTAGCCAGAGCATAAGGAGTAAGAAGATTAGAACAAATTGCCAGAGTTTGTTTGGGGCCAGGCAGAGCAATCCAGTGAGAAACAGAGAGAAGCCAGCCTTAATCAATCATCTTTCAGAGGAGCTTGAGCCAGAACAACTGATTTGAACCAACCAGCCAGAATCGGGAAAGAACTTGAAAGATTGATCAGGAGAATACAAGATATAGTTCCAGCCTACTCCCATACATGCATTTGTGGAAAATAGTGGTTAACATCACTCTGTTTTTTTGTTATTCTCTAGAAATAATATTTTCTAAAAGAAAAGAAAGGAAACAAGTAAAGGTTAAAAAAAAGCCTCTATAGTAAATGTAAAACCTTAGGATATAAGATGGATTGCACAAAAGCATACATTTTTTTTCTCCTCTAAGGAAAGTTATTTAAAAAGCTTATGATGACTTAGTAAAGGCTTTCTTAAGATCAAATGCTACTCAAATACTCAGCCTTTTGAGTTAACTTCTACATTAATTAGAAGCATGGAAAGCAGATTTAAGTCAATAATTTAAATAATCCACTTAAATTATTTTAGCTAATGCTTTACTTTTTTACTTTAATAAAAGAAAGTTGAAGAAACCTAAAAATCTTATTAAAATTTCAGGTTAAATTTATAAAATGTAGAAATAATGAATTATTATACTCATTTGTGATAAATGTGATAAGGGATATTAGAAAGAAGTCCCTACTGAATTGAGTGTCTGCATGAAAATTTTCCAATGACCACATAGTGTTCTACACCACATAGGTGTAGAACAGTGAATTCTACATTAAATGTTCCCACCTTTGGTTGAGTTAATCTTTCACAACTTGACAATTTTTAACATTTTATTTTATCTGTCTGTCTATTGATATGTCATCTATTAATAAATAGATATAAATAAGGTATTTATGTGTTTTGAGTTGTGTATTGATTCACTATTTTACTTCTGTTGTAGTTGAGTTTTTCTCAAATACAAAGATGCTTGTTTGTTACGTCAATTCAGCTATTCCTGAATTTTAGATCAGTCTCTGAAATAAGTTGGTCATATAATGCTTTTATTATGCTTAGGTATGTGTCTTGAATTCTCTATGACTTTTAACAAGAAGAGGTATTAGTTTTTGTCAAAGGCCTTTTTTTGTATCTAATGAATGGATCATGTGATTTTTTTTCATTTAATTTGTTTATATAATGGATAACATTAATGGGGTTTTGTATATTGAACCATCCCTGCATCCCTGAGATGAAGCCTTCTTGATAATGATGAATGATGTATTTGCTTTGTTTGTATGTGTTTTGAAAAAAATGAAAAATGGAGCAGAGATTGAAGGAATGGCCAACCAGTGACCTGCCCTCTTGTCATCCATCCCAGGGCAAGGACACAAATCCTGGAACCATTATTGATGCTATGTTATGCTTGCAAATTACAGCCTACCATGCATGTCCATTAAAAGGCTCTGCCAGTAGCTGACTGAGGCAGATGCAGATACCCACAGCCAAGTATTGTGCTTATACTCACAGGAATTAGGCTGAGCCAAGTATTGGAAGAGTTAGTGGAAGGATTGGAGGAACTGAAGGGGATTGCAACTCCATAGGAAAAACAACAGTGACAACTAACCTGGACCACCTGGGAGCTCCCAAAGAATAAGCCACCAACCAAAGAGCATACCAAGGGTGCTCTGAGGCCCCACCCACATAGGTAGCAGAGGACTGAGTTGTCTGACTCCAGTGATTGAGGGTGTGCCTAATCTTGTTGAGACTTCATGCCCCAGGGAAGGGTGATGCTAGGGATTCTCTCATAGGCATAGGGGTAGGGTAGGGAAGGAAGAACTCTGAAAGGAAGGACCAAGAAAGGGAGGTGACATTTGGGATATAAATAAATATAATTAATTAAAAATGAAACAATCTACAGTATAATAATGAATCCATGATAGACACTTTGAAACCAAAGGAGCATCCTCATACTAATAAATCTGTTATATTAGGTAAGATTATATTTTTATTAAATTCATGAATCAAAAGAGAAAAGAAAAATTTTATATAAAATGATAAAAGAGCTTCTAATATAATTTTAATGGCAATCATTTTACCTAAATAACTGACGAAATTGCAAAGAGATTCTCCCCCCAATCACTTTGGTAGATGGTTTTCAAAAGGTACAAATAAGTCCTCATTCTCATCAGTTTGGGGGAGGACAGAAACGCCAATGTCAGCCTATAGTACACATGGAGACATTCCTTACCTCAAATATGAGTCACTAAAGTGATAACACTTTTAAAGAATGAAACAAATATTATCTGATATTGATGACTCTTTTAATGAAATCTGGTATGATTAACTGCATAACACTTAACTGTATATTGTATAACATTCAGGAATTGAACACAAGCATAAAGGATAACTTTTATTTGTTTCAGTCCAGTTGTTACCCTTCTCCTGGTCCAACCTCCACAGTTCCTCATTCCATTCCTCCTCACCACTCCCCACTGACCCATCCCCTCCAGGCTTCCCCACTCCCTGGGGCCTCCTCAAGTCATTCAAAGGTTAGGTACATCTTTTCCCACTGAGGCCAGAACAGGCAGCCCTCTGTTATGTATGTGTCTGGGACTTCAAACCAGCTCCTTTATGCTGCCTGGTTGGTGGCTCATTGAGAGATCTTGGGGGTCCAGGTCAATTGAGATTGCTGGTCTCCCTATGGAGTCACCCTGTTCCTGAGGTCTTTCAGACTTTCCTAATTCAAACACAGGGGTCCCTGTCTTCAGTACAGTGGTTGAGTATAAATACCTGCATCTGTCTCACATGCTTATTGGGCCTCTCAGAAGACAGTCATGCTAGACTTCTGCCTTTTTATAGTAAAGATCCATATCTTTTATAGGTTCTTGAGTACTTAAGGATTAACAACCTTTTCATACATTCTAAATATTGACTACATATGCTGAAATGAAATATTAATATTATATTTAAAATTATTGAATGTATATATGAAAATAGTCAATTGTACATTTTTAAGTAAATCTAATGAACCAGTTTTAACAAATTTAAACATTATCTGCTCTATAAGGTTCATCTTGTATTATGCAACCATTTTAATTTTAAGAAATTAATGCTTTTTGTTCAAAATTTTCAAAGAAAGATATAGTGTGTTTTGATAAAGTTCACCTCCTACTCCTTTTCTTACAATTCTTTTCCTACACCCATCCCAACATTTTCTTCTAATTTTATGTTTTTTGGTTTTTAGGGACACTTAATCCCATTATTTCTATTAATACTGGACTGGTATAGGGTTGCCTGATTAATTATAAGTAGATCTTCAAGAGCTATGTCAAAAACAAGACAACAACAAAACAAAACAACAACAAAAATGCTTCCCTTTCCCAACAGCTATCAGGTGCGAATAACTCCGTAACCATAAGTTGAAGTTTGTGTCACCTTTCCCCTCTAAATTGGGATTTTGTGGAGTTTGAACTTGCATAGGTATTAAGCATGCTTTTACGACCACTGTGAGCTCATATGTGCAACAGCTTTGTCAAGTCCACAAACCCTGATTTCGTGATAGTCATCAACTTCCTCTGACTTATATCTTTTGACACCTACTCCTACAAGTATTCTAAGCCTTGGCAGGAGCTGGTGTGAATTAGGTGTCTCCGTTAGAGTTGAACATTCTGATGTATTTCATTCTCTACATCTTGACAAGTTGTTGGTTCTGTACTAATTAATGTCTAATGAAAAAAAAGGAAATCTCTTGAAAAACTATTCTAAGTGTATAATGAAAAACATTCAGAGTTGTTTTTAAAACTGTGTATATTTAGTAGAACATTAGTAGTAGGTTATCTTCTAGGGTTTGGAGTTTTGACTCCATGGTACTAGATTTCTGTTCCTTTTCGTGGATCTTGCCTTAAATTGATTAGAATGTGGTTGGTTGTACCACAACTATTAAACTGTTTTAATCTAGCAAATCAAATTATATCAATGGGAATATTTATTTCAAAGTTTTTCACATGAGTCCTTGAGTGGCGAAATATGTATTTATGATTGGCTCCATAAAGAGTCACTGGATTAAATTCTTTGTATCAGAAAACACATACTTAAGGTCAGGAACCATTTGTTTTCTCATAGTGTGAATAGTGGAGTTCTATTGTTGTACTAAATCTTCATTCAGGTGCTTCCCTGATTCAAAATTCCAGAATCTTCTTTGTGAACCACATGCAATGGGCTGCACACATATAAGGTAACATTGATATTTATATTTATATTATCATTAACTCTTTAGTCAATCCAATATGTGTTAACCAGATAGAATTTCTTCTCATAGATTATTTATACATTTGAACAAAGTAAATCATATGATGTATCCTACACATTGAATAATGTGATTGTTTTAATTAATATTACATATTGCCATAGCACCTTCATTTAATATTACTACTCTGCCAGCCTGGTATTTTTAATACCTGTGGTATTTTGAGAGATATTTCCATTAAAGTAGTTGATAATTCATCTTTAAGAATAGCACAAAGAGGTTGGGGATTTAGCTCAGTGGTAGAGCGCTTGCCTAGGAAGCGCAAGGCCCTGGGTTCGGTCTCCAGCTCCAAAAAAAAGAACCAAAAAAAAAAAAAAAAAAAAAGAATAGCACAAAGAATTAAAAGCAATCTTTGATCCTTTTTGTAGATATTAACATCCTCTACTGTTCAAATAATTCTTCAGAGAGTCAACCTTTTGTCTCTGCTTTACAAGAATATTCATCTTATACTTGGACATGGATGTTTCTTCTCCTTAGGACACCAAATTATTCTTTGTTCACATTGTTCTTCGTGTAATCTTTTCTATGTATTATACATTAGTTTATATAGCATTCTTTCCAAGAATATTTATTTCCACATATTGATTTTTATTTCTAAGTCATTGTAAGTATTGATAGAATCATTTTTGACTTACTTTATATCTCAAAGTCATATACTGATTGTAGCTACAAAAATCTACATCTTTATCCACATCCCTCAAACAACTCAGTTGAGAATCATCGAAAGCCATAATCTGTATTCACTCCTTTTAAAGACTCAACAAGTTGGAAGGATTTTCCATGCTTCTTTACAAAACCTTAATTAGGTTGGATCTCAGAGTTCAGTTCTATGCCTGATTTCTTTGACTTGTGTATAAATAAAATAATATGCAATATTGATGAAACTAACCCATAATAGTAAGAACACATACTACGATCCAGTTTATTTACTTGGATTTTACAGTTGTAAAAGAATCTTCTTTGTTTCAAAGTGAATTGTATCCTGTGTGTGTATGGTTAAATTTCTACTGCTACCGAAATTGGCTCACAGTAAACAAGGGAAGTTTATTATTATTAGCCTGCAATTCTGATTTTCAGTTGTTTGGTTGTCTAACTTATTGTGGTCTACATTGTTAAGGGTCAAAAGATAAAACATGGCCTTATTGAATCAGAGAAAGAACTGGAAGAGTTTGAAGGGGCTCGAGACCCCATATGTACAACAATGCCAAGCAACCAGAGCTTCCAGGGACTAAGCCACTAACTAAAGACTATACATGGACTGACCCTGGACTCTGACCTCATAGGTAGCAATGAATATCCTAGTAAGAGCACCAGTGGAAGGGGAAGCCCTGGGTCCTGCTAAGACTGAACCCCCAGTGAACTAGACTATGGGGGGAGGGCGGCAATGGGGGGAGGGTTGGGAGGGGAACACCCATAAGGAAGGGGAGGGGGGAGGGGGATGTTTGCCCGGAAACCGGGAAAGGGAATAACACTTGAAATGTATATAAGAAATACTCAAGTTAATAAAAAATAATAAATAAACATGGCCTTATTGTCCTCACAAGGACAAATAGAGCCACAGTCTAAAGGAAGATTACATTTAGTAGAACTATCCAATTTTTATGAAAAGACACAAATGAAATGAAGACTCTTGAGTGTCTATTGTATATATTATTCTGCTTTGTGTATAGAAAGAATAATACAGGTAAACAATAGTTAAAGCTTACTTCAGAGTTTCACCATTCATATACAATAAAATGTCTTTGTAGAAAAAGATAATAGGCCTGTAGTTGGTTTGAAAACAGTTTGTAAGGGTTGAGTGTCATGAATTGTCACCAAATATGGCATCCATCTTATCTATTAACAGTCTAGGGAAGATCATTCTCAGAATACAAAGGTTTAAAACTGAAATTCCATTCCTGAGGTTAGAGGTTTAATGGACTGACTGTCACTGATAAGGAAATGATGGAGAGCAGATGCCTCTGCAATCTCATTAGCTGGATATATTGTGTGAAGGGGAAGTTCTAACGCTCCAGAATACTAACACCAGGAACAGCTGATGAAGCAAGCTTTCCGAAATTCTGTATATCCTTTACTGCTTTGAATAGACTGTTAAAGTGACAACTTCTCTAAAACATTTTGCCCTTCTTGATGTTAACTTAATATAGATAAGTATTACTTTAGCATATTGTAATCTTTCTAAATAAATTCTAACTCATATAAGAGTTCATTCTTATATGGTTCATTCAAATATGGTTTGCAAACACTGGTTTCTTCTTTTGAAAAACCCAGGATAATATATTCAGTCATCAGTGTCAGGAGGGCACTCTTCTCAAGTGTTTACTAAAATGTTTAATGCTGTGCAAATGTGACCTTTAAGAAATATTTGCTTAGAGGAAACCACAACAAATTTGTTGACCTTTATTTACAATCCTCTTGAAATATGATTTTCTATTTATCATTTATATTAACTGTCAATGTGCAAAAAGCATTCTGACCAGAAAATAAAGGAACGAGTGTATTATGAATGCAAACTGTGAACCATTTAGAGGTAATAGATTGATGTACACATTGCAGATTAGTTAGAATAGTGACTTTCTATTACTAATTTTCTCTTACTTCCTGACACAACAGGGAAATTATGAGTTAAAATATTATAAATAATTCACATACAATGCATGTACAATTATTACTTAAAATATTTTCCTTGTCTTAATCATACCACAGTCTTATAATATATGGGTCTGTGATGTGTATTATATAAAATGATGTATATGTTACATGCAAATATTTCTCAACCAGTATCATATCTCCAAGTTAAATGACTTTGACCTAATAACTGATAATTTTAATGGCATTTATAATGCTGCAGTAAGTAAAAATAACAGAGGAAGGCTGAATAATTTCAATCACACTTAGATGAAATAATGAAATGATTTTTAATTATTTTCTTTAATATTTATACATACAAGTAATATCTTTTGGTCAAATCAACTCAATCCCTTGCCTTGAATATTCTTCCCCAACACCCACTATTTTCTTCATAACTTCATAATTCTCCTTTCTGCTACCACTTTGTCAATTTAGTTCTGTCTGTATAATTGAGTTTATTCCCATCTCCTGAAACATGATTATCCTCTCAGGCCCAGCATCAGTGAAGAAAACTGACCTATATTTACCCAGAAGCCATTGATTGACAACATCTCAAGTACAAGTGGAAATCTTCGCAGACTTTTTGCAGTCCACACTGCAATTTGTATATTCCTTAATTGTGAGCAGATCCTTTACAAGCCGTCCGAGTACATTAGTGATAATATGATTTCAGCCCAGTAAATATTTTTTCAGCTGCAGGTTCTTACACTTTCTCTTACAGTCATTTTATCTCCTCTTTGGAGATGACCTTTGAACCTTGGAGAGAGGAGGAAGATGTAGATAGCGAACTTAAAGCTAACCTCTCCAAAGTTGATCATTGTGTATGCATACTTATCAATTGTGTACCTCTGTATGAATTTCCAGGTACTGAAAAAACTTTACTGATAAAGGTAGCATATGTTCTATGACCAACAGTCAAAAACTAGGACCACATAAAATTACAAAGTTTCTGCAAGGCAAAAGATACTGTCCCAACAGATTGGGAAACAGCAACCAACAGATTGGGAAAAGATCTTTACAAATCCTACATCTGATAGAGGGCTAGTATCCAATATATACAAAGAACTCAAGAAGTTAGACTCCAGAGACCCAAATAACCCTATGAAAAATGGGGTTCAGAGCTAAACAAAGTATTCTCAGCTGAGGAATATCGAATGGCCATGAAGCATCTAAAGAAATGTTCAGCATCCTTAGTCATCACAGAAATGCAAACCAAAACAACCCCTAGGTTCCACCGTCAGTCAGTCAGAATAACTAAGATCAAAACTCAGGGGATAACAGATGTTGGTGAGGAAGTGAAGAAAGAGGAATACTCTTCCATTGTTGGTGGGATTGCAAGCTGGTACAACCACTCTGGAAATCTTTCTGGAGATTCCTCAGAAAATTAGACAATGAATACAACTGAGGACCCAGCTATACCACTCCTGGGCATATGCCCAGAAGATGCTTCAATATATAACAGGGACACATGCTCCACTATTTTCATAGCAGCCCTATTTATAATAGGGAGAAGCTGGAAAGAAGCCAGATGTCCTTCGACAGAGTAATGGGTACATAAAATATGGTGCATTTACACAGTCAAGTAATACTGAGCTATTAAAAAAATGAATACATGAAATTCTTAGGCAAATGGATGAAATTTAAAAAAAAAGTATCTTCCTGAGTAAGGCAACCCAGTCACGAAAGAAAACATATGGATGCTCTCACTGATAAGTGTATATTAACCCAAAAGCTCAGAACACCCAAGATACAATCAACAGACCACATGAAGTTCAAGAAGAAGGAAGACCAAAGTGTGGATGCTGCAATCCTTCTAAGAAGGGGGGAACAAAATATTCATTGGAGGAAATATGGAGAAAAAGTTTGGAGCAGAGACTGAAGGAACAGCCATCCAGAGACTGCCCCTCCTGGGGCATCTATCCCATCTACAGACAACAAACTCAGTTACTATTGCAAATACCAAGAAGTGTTTGCTCACAGGAGCCTGATATAGCTGTCTCCTGAGAAGTTCTGTCAGAGCCTGACAAATGCAGATGTGAATGCTTGCAGCCAAACACTGGGCTGAGCACTATGTCCCCAATGCTGGGTTTAGAGAAAGGACTGAAGGAGCTGAAACGGTTTGCAACCCACAAGAAGAACAAAAATGTCAACCAACCAAGCCCCCAAGAGTTCCCAAGGACTAAAACACCAACCAAAGAGTAAACAAGGAGGGACACATGGCTCCAGCCACATTAGTAGCAGAGAATGGCCTTGCAGAACATCAATGGGAGGGGAGGCCCTTGGTCCTAGGAGGGCCCAGTGTAGTGGAATGCCAGGGCAGGGAGGCTGGTGTGGGTGGGTGGATGGGGGAGCACCCTCATAAAATCAGGGTGAGGGAAGATGGGATAGGGTGTTTCTGGAGGGAAAACCTGGAAAGGGTCTAAAATTTGAAACATAAATAAATAAAATACCTAATGAAAGAAAGAAAGAAAGAAAGAAAGAAAGAAAGAAAGAAAGAAAGAAAGAAAGAAAGAAAGAAAGGAAGGAAGGAAGGAAGGGAGGAATGAAGGAAAGAAGGAAGGAAGGAAGGAAAGAAGGAAGGAAGAGGGGAGGAAATCAGCTGCAGATCCTCAGATGCTATTATTTCAGCTTGCAATTAGCATTACATAAGTAAATGGGAAAGGCCAGACAGATCTACTTCATTATATGTTCCATGTTTCCAATTTCATAGCCTCTTCCAGCTCTCATTTTCTTTTTCTTTTTTTTTTTTTTTTTTGGTTCTTTTTTTCGGAGCTGGGGACCGAACCCAGGGCCTTGCGCTTCCTAGGTAAGCGCTCTACCACTGAGCTAAATCCCCAGCCCCTCAGCTCTCATTTTCTTAACTAATGCTATTATCTCTAAGTAACCACAATTCATAAATTGGTTATTGGAGAATTCAACTGTCTACAGCACCTCTGTGAAATATATGCCTGCTTGTTTTATCTGTAAAAATATTCCTCCCACCTTTTGAAGATATGTGCTAATGACACAATAAGACCCTTTTTAGCTGTTTTTAACTGGGGTGATTTTATACATTGTTTATTCATCACTCTCTTTTTTATTGAATATCTTTCTATTTATTTACATTTCAAATGTCATACCCCCCCTTGGCCTCCAGTCCACTAACCCTCAACCAGCCCCTCTGCCCTCCTCTGCCCTTCCCTATGAAGGTGATCTGCCTACCTACTCCCTCCAGCCTCTCTTCCCCAACACCACCCCACACTGGGAGCTCAAGCCCTGGCAGGACCAAGGGCCCCACTCACACCAGTGTCCCACAAGGCCATCCTCAACCATATGCAGCTAGAGTCGTGGATCTGTCCATATGTACTCCTTGGAAGGTGGTTTAGTCCCTGAGAGCTCTGGTTGGTTGGTATTGTTGTTCCTATGGGGTTGTTAGCCCCTTCAGCTCCTTCAATCCCCTCTCCAACTCCTTTAATGGGGATCCAGCAGTTCAATAGTTGGCTGCTAACATTCACCTCCACATTTGTCATGCTCTAGCAGAGTCTTCCAGGAGACAGTGACATCAGACTCCTGTTCATCTATCTCTTAACCTGCAAAATAAAATACAGAGAAAAAAATCAAAAATAATAAAATAAAATAAATTTGAAGGCATTTTATTTCTCTGTTGTCTAGGTAGAATAATATTAGGGATTCCTCTATGACATAGGTATTCATAGTTTCTAGCCTATTTCTTAGTACCTGGCATGAGTTCAATTAGTAGGCAAGTCTCACATGCATTCAGAAATCTTTTCATTACTCCCACAGTGTAAGTCTTACATTTGTACTAGTGGGCCCACATCATACTTGCCCCTCTATCCTGACTTCACATTCTTGTAGTCTTTCTTATTTTATTTTGTAATTGTTTTATTTATTTACATTCCAAATGTTGTCTCCTTTTCTGTCCCCCCTCCAAATGTTCTCCACCCCATCTCCTCCCCTTTGTCTCCAAGAAGGTTCTTCCCAGACAACAGGCCACACACCCAACCCATCACCTACCAACCCACTCCCACCTCACCCTGCCTCTGTATCCCCATTGCCTGGAACATCAAGGTTACACAGGATTCGACACATCCTCTACCACTGAGGCCAGACAAGGCAGTTCTTTATTACATATTGCCTAGAGCCATAGACCTGCCCATGTAAGCTCTTTGTGCCTGGGAGCTTCTAGGGGTCCAGGTTACTTAAGATTGTTGGTCTTTCTGTGGGGTTATCATCCCCTTCAGCTTCTTCAATCCTTCCCCTAACTCTTCCATAGGGATCCTCAACCTCAGTCCAATGGTTGGCTATAAATATCTCCATTCTTCACAGCCAGTTGTTGGTAGAGCCTCTCAAAGAATAGCCATGCTAGGCTCCTGTATGCAAGTACAATATGGCATTCATAGTAGTGTCAGGATTGGTGCCTGCCCATGGGATAGAGCTATTCTTTTTTAAAGCTTAGGATTCCATTATTCCCTTTACACTTCAAGTCACTTAGATTACAGCTGTCTTTTCAGTTTCATTTAAAACGGCACATATAGTAGAATTTCTCTTTAAAAGAATGAAATAATTTAAGGACAGAAAAACTATAAAGGACTCGATAATTTCAGTGGTCATGGGTGATTGTAGAGTAGAAGACTGAGCATTTCTCCTCTTATCCACCACTGAGAAACAGCTAGATCCTTGATTATGCTACAAAATGAAATTGGAAATATCAAGATGAAATATAGTCAAGGTACTTAGTAGATATTAGGAACAACAAATCTTCAAAGTTATGTGTTACATTTAGAGATGGATACTTATGATCTAAATACAATACACACACTTGTTGCCATTTAAGATGTTTGCGTAAATCAAATGACAAACAGCAGAACTGGAACACAGCATTCAAGGCTCAGTCTATAGAGTTTAAATTCAATAGGCACTGCTAACCCCTAGGAGTTTTCAAAACAATTCATTTATAGGTTTTAGAATAATTATGGAAAGACATATGAGATAAGTGATCAAGGCTTTAAGAAACAATTTTCTTCATTTTGGAAACGGAACAGTAGTGAGTTTTAAACAATCTTTCAAGTTCAGTTTTTATTTAAAAGGGAAAGTAAAAATTTACTTAGAGGGAACCATACAGAAGGAAAATAGCAAAATCTAAAACAACACAACAAAATCACTACTTGCATTTACTGCATGAGAAATGCTGCTTGCTTCTCACTAATTACTTGGCAATGAGTAGTTTTATGATCTCCAGGGTTATACTGGGTGGAGAAATAATTGTCACAAATGATTTAAAAGTGTATTTCAAGGTTTGGATTAAAACAATTTAGGAGGAAACAGTTCTCAGGTCAAGTATTTCTTCCTTTCATAAACAAAATCCTTTCACCTAGCAAGGGTGGGAGTCTCAAATAATTTGCTTGGAAAACCAAACCATTTTTTTTTAAAAAAATGAAACTGCTATACAAATCACAGAAAATATTAAATTAAAGTGTGAGTGTCTGTCTTTTCTGAAAATACAGGAGGTAAATCATCTAAACGTAGTCTGAATTTCACTGTGCTAAAAGCAAAATTCCACTGTTGCCGAACAGTAATCTGTAGTGTTTAAGCAGGCTACTAGCTAGGCCACATTCTCAAGCCATAGGGGGTCTGATTCTCCCATTTCCATCCTGAGTATAGTCTGAAAAAAGTATTTGAGTGGTTGGTATTCTTGTAATGTACCACTTAATACTTTTCCCCTTTCAAACACTCATTAGGATGTTAAGAAGTGCCCTGAGTCTAATGCAGTAAGAAGCCTTTGCCAATAGAAAGAGGATGGATTACTTTGCTTCATTTCCTTTGGATGCTTTGAAATAAAGCATCAAAGAATCACTGTTTATCTTGAAAAGTCCACAGACTTCACGCTCTAAGAGAGACTCTGATTCAACTTTCATTCAAAGAACTATTGTCAGCCATTGTATCGTTGTACTTAAACAAAGGGATGTCACAGTAAATTTCCTTTCGTTTTTGAAAGACACACATTTAGCATTAATTTTATTTACCCTCTGGCTTCTATCATTAAATATACTTTCACTTTACTGTGAGTTTTTCAAAAGAAATTCTAATTAAAACATATTTGCACTATAAAAGAATATTTCATCTAAAGAAAAGAAAATTTGCAACCATTTAAGTACATTCCAATTTGTACTTTTAGTAAAATTCTTGAATGGTTGCATTATTGTTAATTGCTGTGGAAGAACCTCTGTTATGCAACCTCAAAAAAGTTGTTGTGTATTTTGCCTACACTTATTTGTGCATTTTGATCTTAGTATCAGCTGGTTGAATTCGTGGAACTTTCATACACAATTTAGAATTTTTTAAAAAAATTATTTAAATTTTTGTTCTTTACATAGATAAATATAAATTTTGAAACAGTTGTTTCTCTTCACAATCCCTTCCTATTTCTCTATCATGCTCTCTCCTAGAAGAGTACACACCACACACACACACACACACACACACACACTCACACTCACACACAAACACAACCATTCACACCCAAACACAATATAACGGCATTTTTCTAGATTGGATGTTTTTTAAAAAAAATGAATGTAACAGTCAATTCTGAAATACAAAGTCTCTAAGACTGCTTCTCATGAAGAAAAACACTTTATGGTCAAGGAATTTGGAGATATGCTTTTCATACAAAATTAGACACAACTGTTGGCTTTTGATGAAGGTAATGATCAGAAATACATCATCTTTGAAGCAGATGATCACATCTTGATCAGGGCAGAAAGGAAATAGAAGTTTGGATCATAATTATTCCTTCTGTAATAATCTTCTTGGGTGAATTTCAAGATTTTGAGAGGAATTAAAAATTTGTCCTGCAAAAAGTTTCCTTTGTTGTGTTCTCTGTAACACAAACACTTTCTACATCATCTACTTCCCTCAATTTCCCACCCCAAGGGATGGGAGTGGGTAGGGACATCCTCTTGGTGACAGGGTTGGAGATGGAGAGGAATTTAGTAGGAGGTGTGGAATGTGGAAAAGTCAGAGTCAGAGGCAGACCCTGAGGGGAACAAAGTCCGACTATAAAAAATGATTAAAGAATAAAAAGGTAAAAAGATCCCAACCCAATAATTCTGGACCTGAACATCCCACACTTACATGATAGGCAATGAAATTATAAGTATGAATAAATTACTTTTACTGTATACAAGATTGTCCTGGTTGGTTTAAACATCAACTTGACGAAACCCATCATTAACTGAGATTGTGGAACCTAATTGAAGAATTATATTGTACTGGCCAGCAGCATTGTGTGGGAGATTGAGTTGATTAAATATGGGCGGGCCTGTACCCTGGGGGGTGATCTCCCTCTCCCTGAGTTAGGTGAGCCTCGACTTTATGAGAAATTTAACTGAGGCAGGATGTAGCTTCTCATATAATTTTGTGCTTAAGTTTCTGCTTGATTGCTTATCCTGACTTCCCTTTATTGATGGATTAGGAGCTAGAAATGTAAGCCAGATATATTCTTTCCTCCTTAATTTGTTTCAATTAAGTAGATGGTAAATATTTTATTAGTTTCACCTTTATTAAGGACAGATCCTATTTACATATACATGCATTGTTTTTTTTTGGCTAGTCAATTTGTGAATTCTTCTCTACTTTGTATACGCATACATATATATACTTACACATAACATTCTGTACATACCCAAGATTTTACTTCAAACTAGTCCTTTGTTATATTTTTACATGGCAAAATTACTCCAATTTCAAATTGCTATTTTTATGTTGTGTTTTACATGTCCTATTTAATGAAGCAGTGCATGAACAACATGGATACAAATCTCCAGCGTGATTGGCAAGAAGCTTTATTATTTATCTGCCTACTTTAGATAGCCTCTTTTCTTTGGAATCTAAGAGTTTTTTGTGTTTTAATAGCTGTAGCTAGCAGAGTTCTATGTGGTTAGTTATTATTGTCACCTGCCATTTCTGCAATGGTGCATTTCCAAAGGGCAATTTATTGTTTTTATCAGCAACATGTTTACATAATGCCTCATTGCTGTTGTCAGTGACCTTTGCTGGCATTGTACTTGTATTTTAACAAACCTGATGCTCAAATGACTTTATAAAACTAGTATTTGACCTCAGATATTTTTTCTGGCTTTAAGTTTTCTTTGGATCATGGGCTTATGTTCATTGTCTTCCTGACAATAGGCAAATGTCTGTATACTTAGAATAGTGCATAAAATCTCCATTCATCACCTAGTTCTAATTATTTGAACTCATTATTTCTAAACAATCCTCAAGTAGCCCATAAGATGCTATGATTAAGAAAGAGCTTTGAAAGCATTGAAGGAGTGGTGCTCCTGGTTCCTTATACTTCTTCTTTTCTTCTTGTGACTGAAGAACTCACTTGGTATTCACACCAAAGCGAGTATGAGAATGAGGAGTCCCTTAAACACATAATTTGAGCAAGCTCTGTGGGACTTTGAGTTCCGTGCCATTGCTGTACTTGCTTTAGACAGATTCCAAATAAACTCAAACCTTACAATAAATGATCGAATCGTGAAATCTTGTCAATTTCTCTTATACCAAAGGATGCAGGTTCCTGTTTGCCTTTCTTAGCATGTGGAAATTTGGTGAATCTTCACTATCTGGTAAGCTAAAGAAACAGACTCTCCAGTGATATAAAATTAAGCTTCCACTCTTCTTTGTAAGGTGGGATGGGGCATAAAAGTAGAAATGGACTGTCTTAAATTTGTTTCTTCCTTTAATACATTAGCACTAGGAGCAGTGGCTTCCTTCTATACAAGAAGTTATGTGCTATTTTTTAAAACAAATTATTGTTAATAGTGTGCATATGCCTGATATTGTGTGTGTGTGTGTGCGTGTGTGTGTGTGTGTGTGTGTGTGTGTGTGTGTGTGCATGCACACGCACCTGTGTGTGAATAAGGGGAGACATACATTTGGAATCTCCTTTTACTATTAGTGATTGTCACGGCTGAACTCGGGTTGCTGAAAACCATTAGCCACTGATCTTGCCTGGATCTACATTGTTTACATTTCAATTACTCTCCTAGTGGACAAGCTGTGAATTCTAGTCACATGGTACGAGAAGATCCTTCTTTGAGAAACTATTCCTATTCCATTACTTTTAACCTCATCTCAGTGTTGTCTGATCCAAAACAGCTAAGAATAGGTGGAGGTGATTCCAAATGACATGGACAGATATAATGGGAAAAAAACCTGGTTCGTCTGTGAAATAAACAGTAACTAAGAGTTATTGTGTATAGTTAAAATACTATATAAGAGGTAAAATGAGAGGATATTATACTGGGGGTTTAATGATTTTTGAACATATATTTATTTATTTAATTATAAAAATATTTCAATATAAATATATACATAAAATTTATTTTATATTTATATAATAAAATATAAAAACAGATATAAAAAGAGTTTTTTCAGTGTTGTAGAATAATAAATTTGGTCCTAAGAAAATGTAATCAGATCTATATAATTGATGGGTAGAAGTAAAAACATTTAAAATTCCTATAGGAACCATGTTGGCTTAGATAGTGTAGTTCTGAGCCCTCATCATGGCAACAACTTTTTGCAAAAGATGGGGACCATTACTTAAAACTACATCCATCAAAATGTCAGTGTGGATCCCAGTCTCAACATATACGTGTTCTATAAAAGTTCTCTTCTAACTCTCAAGGACCATTTAGAGGAGAAGAAGGAAGGGAGATTATAAGAAATAGAAAACAAAGTATTGTGTGAATCAGTGACTGGTGGAAATGTCAGAATCCAAACCTGTAAAGTCTTAACAACATGTCTTCCTCAGAAAGACCTGAACAAGGAAGATACTAATAGACATCCTAGTGTGAAAGGTTGAAAGCTCAAGGGGCCTCCATGGAGGAAGAACAAGGTGAAACTAAAGAATGTTGACAAAGGTAAATATACTTCCTGAATAGAAAGCACAGCAGTTGATTATCTCAACACCAGTGGTCATATATGGAAATGTATGTATAAGTAATATAAAACCTGAACAGAATGTACTTCAGAATCTAAAATACACACACACACACACACACACACACACACACACACACACTCACTCACCACCATTGCTCATACTGATAGACCAGCGGGGTGGGGAAGACCCCCACTCAAATCTCAAGACGACACAACCCCCAAGATCTCACGAGAAACTGGTCTTGATGTAATAAACAAGAGGTGTATTTGAGGAACCAGAGCTCTGGGGACAACACATATCTCACACAGGAGACAGAGGAGTTCACCCCGAGCCCAATTAGGGAAAGGTGTTTATAGGGAAAATTACATAGGTAGTTGGCAACAGTTACACAAAGCAAAGCAATTTTACTAGTTTGTTTACCTTGGCGTACATGATCTAGCTTGGGCTCAGTCCAACTCAGGACGCCCTGCCTCTGGGGCGAGCTGACCCCAACTCTTTTTCCTCAGGACTGGTAAGTCAGGCCTTATCGAGGCCAGATGTCTTATGTTGAGTCAGGTCTTAATGAGGCCAGATGGCTTATGTTCGGCCAGGCCTTATCGAGGACTGATGGTCTATGCTGAGCTGGGCCTTATCGAGGCCAGGTGGTCTATGGGTGGACCACTTCCCCATAATATGTGATGTCATTCTTTTGTGAGGTGCACTGGCCCTCACAGCAGGTACAGTGGGGGGATAGTTTAAAAATCTTTATTCTTTCAATACCACCACCAACTACTACTGTGAAAAAGAAGCTAGAGTAAGAAAAAAGTGTTGGTACAGATGGTTCTTGAGAGAGATTAGAAAGAAAGAATGAAGGAAAAGAAAAATTCTATAATTTTAAATCTCAAAAACATAAATTGGAAGAGCACAATCAGGAACAATTCTGGGTTAATGTTTTTGAGATGGGTGGGTGACCACAGGCCTCAAATGGAAGCCATGCATAACCTCCAGATATGGTCTCTACATGTTCTCTCCACTTTATTGGTCCTTTTGCTAATCTCATCCCTGTTAGGTCCTTGGAGCCTCTTGCTTTCCTGGCATCTGGAACTTTCTGTCAGCTACCCCAAGTTCCCCATCCCCCATTGCTACATACTTCTGTTCAATTTCCTGACCCTCTGTACATCTTCCCTGTTTCCTCTCACACCTGATACTATCCCCCTTTCTCTCTCTCCTTTCCAAGTCCCTCCTTTCTTGTACCTCCTATGATAATTTTGTACCCCCTTCTAAGTAGACTGAACCATTCACACTTCGGTCTTCCTTCTTTTTGAGCTTCATATTGCCTGTGGGTTGTACTGTAAGTATTCTGAGCTTTTTGGCTAATATCCACTTATCAGTGAATACATACCACTCATTCAGGATACTATTTTCTAATTCAATCTATTTGTCTTTAAATTTCCTGAAGCCAATGTTTTTGAGTCATACTCCATTTTGTAAATGTACCACATTTTCTGTATTCATTCCTCTGTTGAGGGACAGCTCGGTTGTTTCCAGCTTCTGGCTATTATAAATAAGGCTGCTATGAATATAGTGGAGCGTTTGTCCTTGTTATACATTGGAGTATCTTTTGAATATATGCCCAGGAGTGCAGGAACAAAGAATGGAGCAGAGACTGGAGGAAAGACCACTCAGAGATTACCGCATATGGGGATCCAATCCATATGTAGACACCAAACTCAGACACTACCCTGATGCTAACAAATGATTGTTGACAGAGTCTGATATAGCTGTCTCCTGAGAGGCTCTGCAAGAGTCTGACAAATACAGATGCAAATGCTTGCAGTCAATCATTGCACTGAGCACAGCGACACAAATGGAGGAGTTATGGTAAGGACAGAAGGAACTGACTGGATCTGTTATCCCATAAGTACAATAAGAAAATATCAACCAACCAGAATCCCCCAGAGACCTAGAGCAATGTCAGGTGGACAGGCAGGAGGAGTGGGTGGTTGGGTGGGGGAAGACAGTCAGAGAAGAACATGGAGGGGGCATGGGGATTTGGTGGGGATTTTTTGGGGATGGGTTTGTGGATAGAAAACCAAGAAAGGGGATAACATTTGAAAGGTAAATTAAAAAAAAACCAATAAAAATGAATTCAGAAAAACTGGTAATTATCTAGAAGCCAAATAAAATTGTCTAATTAAATTACTATGCACAGTTCAAATATGTGAATTTAATCAGTTATCAAAAAGTGATCAGAGAGACAAGTGCTTTAAGAATTACTAAATTTTGGTCCACTTTGATTTATGGTTTCTTTGCCCCTCAGAAAGCTGTATCAGTAGCTGAGTGAACTAAAAACATCTCTAAGCTAGTACATAGTAAATTTTGAATGAAAGTTTCAAAGAAATACAATGTAGATACTTTTTAAATTACCATGTATTTCTATTAATTAAAAGTTTTCTAATAGAATATACTCATTAGAGATATATTTTAGTGCATTGCAATTTACACTTTTTAATCTTTTGTATATTTCTTAACTATGTCTGCAACCTTCACATTTACTTCTTGTTGTATTTTCTCTCCAGTGTCACCTTTATATTCTTTGTTAGATGTTGAAATATGACAGTTATGCTTTCATTAAAATTGTTAAAACTAGTTCTATACTGTTATTGGATCTCCTTTTTTATATTGTAATTTGGTTATCCTCCAAGATCATTCAAGAATTTCAAGAATAATACCTCAAATCTTTCAGACTCATCCTAGTACAATTTCAAGCCACTTTATTTTCAAAGCAACTGAGATGTATGCTTACTACACTATTCCAAAAGGCATATCGTAATTCCATTTAAATATTATATGTATGTTCAAGTATTCTCTTTTAGATTTTATTCATACTTTTTCTACATATATGGATGTGTGCCACATGTGTTTCTGGTAACCATAGAGACAGAGTCCATCACATCTCCAGGAAATAGGACTGAGAATGCTTTTGTATCACCCCATTTTTTGGGGAAGCAAACCCAAGTCTTCTAAACGAGGAATGTGCTTCTAACTACTCAGCCATTGCTTTGACACCCTATCAATATTTTTTCTTAATTATTTCTTTTATTTTGAGATTATAATATAATTGCATGATTCCCTTTTCCCTTTATTCCTCTAAAATACCTTTTTGTCCTCCCCTTTTCTCTTTCAAATTCATTGCCTGTATTTGTCAACATTCCTATTCAAAGAAAATTTTCATACAAAAATGGGCCATTCAATTTGATGTCAATTTTGTGTTACTCCTTTTTTTGACAGGCATATTCATTCTACAATATAAAAGCCTTGGAGGATCATGGTTATAATGACAGTATATTTCATGGGTCATGTAATTTACAGCTAGTCATTCTTCATTCTGTAGGAAATAATACACAGTATCAAAAATACATAAACTGTATATTGACAGCTTCAGACTTTTCAGTGTTAACAGTTTTTCTTTTTAATTTTGGTGATAGTTAAATGAAGTGTAAAATGTTCTCATAAATTATAGATGGTTAAAAAAGAAGATGTGTACTTAGGTGTGTTTCTGCTATTGTGTATATATATGTATTGTGCATATATTTGTATAGTGCATATGTATATATGTGTGTGTGTGTATGTGTGTCTGTGTTGTAACTAATTGGTATGCTTCATTTATTTTATGAAAAAGAAATATAAGCACTTAAGAATGATTCTACATTTAATAATTCATTCACTAATCATTTCATTTAAACAATGATTTTATCAACATACTTTGATAATACTCAATAAAGATTTCCATAAAGTATAATTTTTAATATGAAATAACTATATAATAATATTTATCCTACTGGACCCAGATGATTGCATGAGAAAGTTAAAAAATTATAAACAACAAACAAATCCATAATTGGACCTTGAAATATTTACTTAATAATCTGACCAGATTTATAAACACGGTTAAATTCCACTTATTCAGTAGAATTCTTTTACTGTAAATACTAAATATAGTATAAGTTATGTAGAAAGTAAGTTTATTGGAAATAAGTTTTATTATTATATTTTTATACAATTCTTTTATATCCATTTATCAGAGTTATTCTCTTTTAATTCCATGCTTCCTTCTTAATCATTGGCAATGTTGTTATTGTATTTCATTTAACTAATTAATAGAAATCATTATGACATTTTCACATACATTCATGTAAGATTTGATTGCAATCATCTATTTTCTCTGTGCTTCCCTCTCTTCCTTGATCACTTTATTTCCTTGGTTGATTAACATAGGAAAATTTGGGGTTCTTGGTCATCACAATTAAGGCCGTGGTAATAGTTTCAGGGTTGTTGCAGGTCTGAAATTTATTATGAGGAATATATATATATATGTATATATATATATATACACACATATATATACACACATATATATACACACATATATGTGTGTATATATATACATTAGCATTCATCAGTGGTTTCTAGCACATCTTTACATACAGTATTTTAAAATTTATACAGATAATCTAAAAGTATTGAGCATGTGACCGATTAGATGGTTTTGCAGTTAAAGGTGCTTCCAATCAAACAATGCCTGAATTTGATCCATGAGACCCACCTGGTAAAAAGAGAGGAAAAATCTCCCAAAACAGAACCACTTTACTTTCAAACATCTACTATGAAACACACACACACACACACACACACACACACACACACACACACACACACACATACACACACACATAAAGACACACATGATGAAAAAATCTTAGAAGTTTTTGAAAAAAGCTTTATTATTAGAACATATTACATTATTCGTCTTGGCTTTTACATCTTCATATGATTCAAACCCAGCCAGCTCTTGTGATGGGGCATGTTGTATTTGTGAAGAAATACTGTGTGGGGAACACCTGATAAGTTATCTGCTTCATGGAAAACTTCATACTGTAAATTAAAAAAAATAGTTACATTTAGTCTGTTGTGTTATTATACTAATGTAAACTTATTACGTTTTTAGTTATATACAAATATTCATATGTATTTATATTTTTATAACTATTAGTGTTATAATAATTATCATTTGTCTTAGTAAGTGTTTTACTGCTGTGAACAGAAACCACAACCAAGGCAACTCAAATAAGGACAACATTTAATTCGGGCTGACTGACATGTTCAGAAACTCAATCCATTATCATTAAAGCGGGAGCATAACAGCATGCAGGCAGGATACTGCAGGAGGAGCAGAGAGCTCTTCATCTGCATCTGAAGGCCGCTAGGAGAAGACTCAGTCCCATGTGGATAGGCTCCCATACCCACAGTGACACACTTCCTCCAACAAGTCTACACCTCCAAATAAACCACTCCCTGGGCCAACTACACTCAAATAACCACATCATTATTTATTTTTTTTTTTTTTTGGTTCTTTTTTTTGGAGCTGGTGACCGAACCCAGGACCTTGCGCTTCCTAGGCAAGTGCTCTACCACTGAGCTAAATCCCCAACCCCACATCATTATTTATTTATTAGTGTTCCAAAATTTTCTTTTATAGCAAATAGGAATTTAATGATTATTGGTGGTGGTGTTAATGATGAAGGAGAGCCCTTTTGTGTTAAAATTACCTCCATCAAAAATGTGCTGACCCTAATTCTTATTGAGAAAATTTTCAAACCAGCCATGTTTTTACTTATTTATTTATTGGTGATTGTTGGTATAATTTTGCTTTAGGTATAACAAAAATAATCTTTGTAATTGCAAGCTTACAGGAATTTATATTCATTTTTAAAGTTATGCTATATTATTTACTTTTAGAATATAAATACAATATAATTCAATGCTACTTACAGAAAAATTATTAATTTCTGCTTAGCCTGCTCATTGTGTTTATAAGCTTTTTAACCTAGCATGCATTCCTATTATCAAAGTTATCTTAAAAGCCTAATGCACATAATAGCCTTTTTAGTTAGACTAACTTGCTACCCTGATATAAAGGGTGTTAATAAAAATTAATTTTCTCCTATCAGCACGTTATATCACTAATTTAAGTTTGGTCCTAGAGTAATCAATTAAAGTAAAACATGCTGCGTGAACACTAAACATAACACAATCATTTAATCTATTTTGGCTACTCCTGCTCTCTTCCAAATCATTTCTATGGCGACAACTCATAAGTCAAGCTAATTAAAAGGAAAATATCCCATTATGATAAAGTCATTCCTAAATAAATCTGAGATGAGACTTATGGGTAATACAAATATTTTCCTTTAATTGGTTTGTATTAATTGATACTTTAAAATATTTTTGAACATATACCATAGAAATAAACTAAAGAAAACTATAGAAAATCATGTTTAAAGTTATAGCAGAAAATAGGTATTGAAAGTGAAGCATACAAAAGATTGTAGGAAAAAAAATCATCAGTTCAATGATACACTGAGAAAAGTAACAGGAAAACTACCTTTGATTACTTTTATGAAAGCAGAACTATGTCTAAATATCACATTATTTCTTGGGAAATTAAAGTTTTTTCCTTTTGTAATCATTTGACAAAAGCTTGGGAGAAAAAAATATTGGTGTGATTGAGATATTATTAGGAACTTTGGAGATCTCTGCTAATTTTCCTAAAGTTGTAAGCACAACATAACTTTTACAAGTGTACCTCTGTTATGTGAACTTAAACTTTTCCTGAAATAAACTGTTTTTCCATTGTTTTGGTAAATGGTATTTCCCTATTACCATTCTATACAGGAATGCATTTATGAAAGACTCTTTCTCAGCACATGAATTAGCTGTGGGATAACCAATAAAATAAATCCCTTGACTTGGTAGAAATTATGGATTTCAGTTAACACAATATCATCTACATTCAAAGTCAAGTCAGAAGTGTGAGCAGTTAAATATCTGGGCACAACTGCACACTGAGGTCACGGTATGCTTCTCCACTTAACAAACGATGCAGTATAACTATTGAAACAGGAGCCAAAATCAACCCTCTCCTTCTCCACAGTCTGTGGAAGAGAATTCAGAATCTTCTTGATCACTGTGAGAATTTATCACATGAAGATCTTTCCCTTGTGACATAAAATCTGTATAATTTTCAGTAGTAAACACAGATGATGTCTAGCATACTATGTAGCTTGTTTTCTCCATTCAACATTTGCCCTGGGCTTAAGTTGCTGTGAGAGGCAAGATGTTATTGACTTGCTAGAGAACTGTGTTCTCTCCAACATTTTAAGTGACTTACACTCTGGAAATATTATATGTCCTGGGTTTAAACACTCAGTAGGTATCATTCCTGACAACTGGGACAAAAATGAAGAAAAATAAATGGATAGAAGCATTTTCCTGAGTTTTGGGTAATTTTCTGATGGAGGATAGGTGTATGTTACAATGACTGTAAATAACATTTCCAGAGTGTTTAATCACACCCTCCTCAAGACTGAAATGTGCATATATATATATATATATATATATATATATATATATATATATATATATATATTCCTTCAAATCCTTTAGGTTGGCATACAAAAGTCAACCTTATTAAGGATATTAACATCTATAATACTTGGGGCATAGTTCTGTATCTGCATCTATTCATTTCACTAACTTGTGTAAACTTAGCTGCACTGGCCAAGTTCAATCCATGAATCTAGCAATCCCAGGCTTCTATGGATGTTTCACGTTTGATTTAATCACACAACTTTTGACTAAACTGTGCTCACACTTGTTTTTGAGCTTGTTGAAATTTACAGCCATTGTGCCACGTGCTGCAAATTTTTCTTCCTTATGCAACTACTTAAGGAAGAAGATGAATAATTTAATGAGATTTTTCTTTACTATAACAATTCTCATCTTCATCCTTTACCTCAGCACAAAGCTCTTATTGTTCATTACTTTTTTTTCTTAAGACTGCGTGACTTACATGGTATTCATTTTGAATGATGTCTTAGTCACTTGAAGGTACCATGCTAAATTTAATGGACACAGTCACTTTCTACAGTGTAAGTCACAGGGAAAGCATTATGGATAGTGTAAAAAAAAGTTTTGAGGTGTTAAGTGGAGATAATTCATCAGGATGATGTGGTTAAGAAAAAGACAGCCAAAAAGACAGTGACTGCTTTCCGAAGAAAGTGCTTTCTAAGCAAGATTCATTATTCATTAGCAGCTCTAGTGGCCTATATAAGCATTGAATAATACTTGCGTTCCCTTATCACTGAAGTTCAATCATTTATATTCATTATGATGAAATCCATATTATCACATTGTGTCTATTTTTTCCTACAGTTATATTGAGGATTTATTGGCATAGGATATCATATTTTTCAGGGGTTATATCAGCCAGGTTTATGTCAATTTTACACAAGCTATAGTCATTTGGAAAGAGAGAAACTCACTTGAGATAATCGGCCCATCAGACTGCCTGTGGTAAATATCTTTCCTCCATGATTTCTCCATGGTCACTATACCAATTCCTTTTAGAAATTCTCTGTATTATGAACTAAGATCTTTAATCTAAAAGGAATTCTTTGCTCTCAAAGTTGATCTTGGTCATGGTGTTATATGACAGCAATAGAAACTTTATGCCACTACAACATAATATTTTGATAAATAAAATGTTGTTAATCACAAGTAAGCTATCATAGTGAATGTTTAGTATAATTTTCCTTTGTGTGCGCACATAAGGAAAATTTTATTAGCAATCCTTTAAATATTTTGTACATTATTTTTACTTATGCTCACCATATTGTATACCTGTTCTTCAGAATTATTTATCATATGCAGCTAGACTATAGGTGGTATTTTTTCCATCTTTATTAAATTGGGTATTTCTTATTTACATTTCAAATGTTATTCCCTTTCCCGGTTTCCATGCCAACATCCCCCTAACCCCTCCCCCTCACCTTCTCTATGGGTGTTCCCTTCCCCATCTTTCCCCTATTACCGCCCTCCCCTCAAGAATCCCATTCACTGGGGGTCCAGCCTTGGCAGGACCAAGGATTTCCCCTTCTATTGGTGCCCTTACTAGGCTATTCACTGCTACCTATGAGTTGGAGCTCAGGGTCAGTCCATGTATAATCTTTAGGTAGTGGCTTAATCCCTGGCTGTAAATTATTGTTAATGTATTAAGTGTCCTTTCCTTTCTTCCTCTCACTGTTCCTGACTATATCCTTCCCAATCAGGCCTTCTCATTTTTCTTAATTGGAGTAATAACCCTTTTTAATATCTTGATGGAATCATTGTTTAGAATGAAAACATGGGGAAAGGAGAGGCTTATTGTCTTAAGTTCCCTGTTTATGCTGCACATTTTCATTAGATATATGCTTGTAACAAGAAAAAAAACAGTGAGATAATATATAAAATGGAATTTCGATGTCCTGGGAATTCTTTACACATGGTTTTAGCATAAAACAGTAGGTATATAAAGACTTTCAGAATTCAGAAGTGTCAAAAGTTACTGTAAATCCATTTACTTTTTCCTTTGTATGTAGGCAATAAAGTCAAATGCACCATGCAGGCAACTTAACGTTTTAAATGGGCTCAGTGGACTTTTGTATAAAACTGTTACATTGCACAATGTAACCTTACACATGACAAATCAAATTTCAGATAAAGGAAAAATGTTTTTAAACTTAAAGCAATAGGAAAATCGTGTGGTTACACATGATTGATGTTTCAAAGTTAAATATAAACATGTAAGAAAAGCCTAAATCAAGGTTCTTTTCATTTTGCACAAAGTTCTTCTCTAACCCGGGCTAGCAGTAATCCACTAATAATCTGCTTTATCTCAAATCACTGATGCTACCTTTTTCTTCAAGTAGTGATAACTTGTGTTCTTCCTTCCCAATTTCCCCTTGATCTCCTTTAGTTATCTAATTGCCCCAAGTAGAACTTCAAATACTATATTGGATAGATAGGGAGACAATGGACAGTCTTGCCTCGTGCCTGATTTTAGTGAACATGTGTCAAGTTTTCTCCATTTAAATTGATGTTGGCTGTTGGTTTGCTGTTTATTGCTTTTATCATGCCTAGGTATATGTCACAAATTACTGATCTTTCTAAGACTTCTAATGTGAAGGTGTGTTATCAACGTTTTTTTCAGTATCAAATGAGATGATCATGTGATTTTTGTTTATACAGCGGTTTACATTGATGGATTTTCATCTGTTGAACCATCCTTGAATCTCTGGGATAAAGTCTACTTGATCATGTTCTTGTTTTCAGTTCACTAGAATTTTCTTGAGCACTTTTGCATCCATATTTGTAAGCAAAATTGGTCTGAAGCTCTCTTTCTTTGTTGGGTGTTCATGTGGTTAATATATCAGAGTTATTATATCATTTTATGGATTCATAAAATGAATTAGGTAGTATCTATTTTGTGGGATAGTATGAGGAGTGTTGGTATTAGGTCTTCTTTGAAGGTGTGGTAGAATTTTGCACTAAAACCATCAGGCCCTGTGCTTTTTTGTTTGTTGTTGTTGTTGTTGTTGTTGTTGTTGTTGTTGCTGTTAGGAGTTTTTTTTTTTTAATGAATGTTTCTATCTCCTTAGGGGTTATGGGACTGTTTAGATAGCTTACCTCATCTTGATTTAACTTTGTTCCATGGTAACTGTCTAGAAATTCATCCATTTCATATAGACTTTCAAGTTTTGTCGAGTACAGTGTTTTTAGAAATGATGCAATGACAGGCATACATCACCAAGTCTGTTGTAGAGCTGGTTTTCAAATCAAATTTATATCAGATAGCTAGGGTGCTTGAATAAATGATGCAATGGTTTATTTTTCTTGAGATAAAACTAGGAATGTAAGACTTCAGTGAAGTACCCATTTTCACAAATTCTTATCTCAGTGTCTAAGGATATATACAGAAAACCAGTGATGTAAACGGAAAGGACTTGAGTAAATAACTACTCAGTCATCTCTGTCATCGTTTATCTATTTTTAAAGCCTACTTGTATCTCACTTCTCAAGGTTGTTTTGTCCTCTAAGTCAATTATTCAGAAAATTTGCAAAAATGAGCTTTCAGTAGAATTAAGTGGAATGAGTACATCAATGTGTAAAGGAAGGATATCTTTTAAACCTGAGTCTTATTACTTGAATTTAGAGAACCTTAACATTCACTTACCTTTTCTTAAATTAAACATGAATTAAATAATCCTTAAAGGTAATTTGCTTGAGGCATGAAAATGTCTGAATGTTCTTTAGATTGTGTATCTCACAAAATATTTCCTTAAATATCACTAAGAAAAATGAAGGAATATTCATCTAGCTTCTCTTGGTGGTTCACCCCTCTGCCTTCAGTACTTTTAAGACAAAGAAAGGAAGATCTCCTCTAGGTTTAGATCTGACTCGGCTGAAGAAAGACATTTTCTTTCATAAATATACAAAGAAATAAATGATAGATAGATAGATAGATAGATAGATAGATAGAACAAACCAGTTAGAAAGAAAAATGAAAAATAGAATGGACACATGGAGAAATAATTTATTAATTGCTTAACATTTCAGAGGTCATCATTTCCAATTAAAACACTGCAAAGGAAATGATAACACGAGGAACTGGTTTGTTTGCAGCAATATCTTTTTTTTTCCAGCCCCACTTCTATAGCAATATCTTAAATTGACTTTACTAAAGGTAATATATAAGTATAAATTCTTCATGTTTTGGCTAAGTAATGGAGATCCCTTTACATGTAAGTAATTGATTCCTGTTGGTGCCTCCCTTGGATCTAGCCCAGTCTAATAGGGCTTCTAGAATCCTAAGGATGGCTTCACTCCCTCATTAACATATATGGCTAGAAAAGCTCATTGCTGACGCTGTCAGGGTACTTAAATCTTTGCTATAGACAAAGTCTCTTGATAAACTCCTCATCACTTTTATTTTTAGAAAATGTATTTAAGAAAAGTTAGGTAATCATGAAAAACATTTCTTAAAACTCAGAAGAGTATATTCTACAGACTTAAAGCCGTTCTTTTAAAGTGTTATCAACATCAAGGATAGTTCTCTGTCTCCTAGATTGGAGAATGGAATCCTCAGTTTGACAGCTGCCAGCCAGCAGGGGTAGTTAGTACATTTCTACTGACCACCCTTTGTAGTCTTTCCTTTTACTGACTCTAATGAGCTCTATCTGCTTCTCTCTCTCCTTCAACACACCAATCAATTGCATAAGAGCATCTCAACCTTTCCTGTTCTGTCAGGAGTTCTTGAATAGCATCTCTTCTGGCCTAAAAACTGAAAGTCTAGCTGTGTTCATTTTGACACAACAAAGTGAAACTTTACCAGAACTCTCTTTCTCTGGAATAAAAGAGGTGAAAATAATTTTTATAATATACAAAGGGTGGAACTGAAACAGCAGTCTTTCCTCACAGGAATTCATTATAAGTTGGAATGATGACACAGAAAGCTTTCATAGCATTCTGGTTTTCCCATCCTTGACAGCTAACCCATCTTCCTTTCTGCTAGACCTGCTGACATTAGCAACCACAAGTTTATCACTGGAAACATGGCTATGATTTCATAATTTTACACAGCCAACATATTTCTATAACCTGTTCATAACCTCCCCTTTTTAGGTCTACTTCAGAAGCTGAATTTCATCTTCTACTAAATTTTCCTTCAACTTATTTAGGTTCCCTTGAGACTCTATCTTATTATGTAACTCAGGCTAGCCCAAAACTTAACGCACCCCTGACCCAGACTCCCTGGTGTATAGTTAAGATTTCTCTATATAGAAGTGAATGTCAACAATGTTTACATTTAATAAGTGCATAAAATGTTCAGAAGACCCAGTTACTTAGAGTATCTTTTATTATATTGGAAAATAAAATGCATTCAAACACTTTAAAAACACTATAGCCCTGAGACTACATTAAGACAAAAAGCAGTTTGACAAAATTTTAGCTGAAGCAGGTATTTTTTGCTATGTGAAAAAAAATTAATTGTGTGATAAATCTCAAGAATACAGAATTTAGAGAAAAGAAACAAAACAAAATATTTTCAGGAAGAGAGATTTGCTCTAATTAGACTTACTAGACTTTTCTTGTGGGGGGGAATAAGTGGATCAATGTGCCTGAACTGCTTTCAAAACTGCTCTGAACCTGGGGTGCTTTTGCCTCTTTGCCCATTTAGTCATAAAATGAATGTATATAAAAAGATCCTTTCCTTGTCTCTACAGACCAGACTGATGTCTCAAGACAAAAAAGTTCATTTTGCAATACAAAGATATTTAAATATTAATTTATAAATGAAGAGTCACCTTTTATGTCAGACAACCTAATTAAACAAAGATCCTTATAAAGTTTAAATCCTGGCTTAGTAAAGTGTGTCATGAATGTCATCATGTATATTTCTACAAGCAAGATGCAGATCAAAATGATAAAACACACACACACACACACACACACACACACACACACACACACCACAGAAAAGAAGTGATGGAATTAGCAGACCAAGCCAGTGAACTTTCTACAGTTATAACAAAAAAGTACAAGAAGCAGAAAACATATCTTCACTAGAGCCTTTGGGGACCACAGTCGTGCCATAATTCAGACTTCTAGAATCCACAACTATGGAATACTGAATTTATTTTGATTTAAGTCTCCAAGATTTTACAATTTGCTATCTATAGTAACTACAGAAAAAAATACTGCACTATAGAATCAACATTGTATTTTAGGAGTTATGTTAGCAGAATTTTTTTGTCATGGTGACAAAATATATCCAAGAGAACAACTCAAAGGAGAAAAGATATATTTTATTTGATGTATCAAGAGTTTTGCACCCATCAAAGTACCACCAAGTCCTGTGTATTTCTCACCCATCAAAGTATCAACAAGTGTACTTGGAAGAAATGACATATTGTATCCAAGTTCCACAAATATGGAGCCTGGTGAAACCAAAATGGTGCCAACCAGTTGGAGAGCAAGCATTTATTACATGAACCAAAGGTGATTTTTCATATGAAACACATAAAAGTTATGGTCCTTTCTGGAGAAATCTATCAAAGGCCCTGACATTGATACTGTAACCAAAAGGTTTTATAAGAAGGTATAAGGTCAGGGCTCAGTTGCTCCCTGAACTTTAGCTAGAATCCTAGTTTAATTAAAGGTCTAAAATCCTGTGCATGATTTTAATATTCAAAAAGACACCATTTGTAACCAAAGTCATCCTATGGATTTTTAGTTTTTTCAGATTATCTGTCCTACTAACAATTTAACATCAAGTCTATGTCTCCTTCTACAAGATTCTGATATTTTCATTGGAATTGATGATTTCCCAATTTTTAAAAAGTCTTGATGTTCTTACGAATTCACAGTAGTCTGTTGTCTTACTTTTGTAGTTGAGAATGTGAAACTCCCGATTAATTATCCAAACATTTGCTTTGCTTTTTATCAGTGAAAATCCAAGCTAAGAATGGAATCATAGTGATAAGCCAGTGGAAGTAAGAATCTGTGCTAGTACACAAGCAGTAGCACTAAGGACAATCTAATGAATTCAAGCTGTATCACAAAGATTCTGGTTTCAGACTTAAAACATTTATAGGATTAAAAAAAAAACCTCATCATCCTAAAACAAATGAGAAACTCAGAATTCAACTAAAACCCTTTATGTGAAATGTTGATTTTGATGTAAGTAATATTTAAACTGAATCATGTTTGTCATGTTCTCATTGAAAGTGAGTGTGAATAGTTGAATGACTGCTGTGGATAGTGGAAAGAGCAGGTGATTGTGTGTGTGTGTGTGTGTGTGTGTGTGTGTGTGTGTCATAAGGAAGAATATAATACTTTAGGTTATATTATTTTAACAGAATTATCAGACTACAAGGGTGCATTCTTCCCCAAGTACATTGAGTACTTGGCAAAATTAATCCCCTGTACTTGAGATGGCCAGAACAGACTGTCACAATTTATATTTGGGATTCTCAGCTTAATGTATTCTAACTTTAGACTACATATTACTGAAAACCATGGAAAAAACATGTAAAAATTAATTTTATAAAAGCATAAGTAAAACCTGCCACTATAGGTGAGTTGCAGGTGTGGCTGCTGTGTCACATGTATGTCACTAGGTGGTAGAGAGGACAAAGCTTGTATTGTGTCTATGGCCAGTGATCTGATCGACACCCCCAAAGAAGAAAAAGAATGTGAGACAACCACAAATCTGACGTTGAGCAGGCTCAGAAGGACTCCAAGAACAGGGAGCAAGCCAGACACTAGAAGAATCTTACCTGAGACCTCAGGTCCAGGGCTGTAATGAGCCCAAGACAGAGGACTCTCACAAAGGGCTACTCAGGCAGGCAGGGCAAGGAGCAAGCCTCAAGGACCACTAGACAAGTGTCACTGAATCAAGACAGGGAACTAGCCTGAGATAACCACCCATGTGCTGCCATACAGACTTGAAGAAGCAGACCATGCCTGAGATGACCCCAGCCTGGCACCTTAACAAATGGACATAGCACTCTTGAATTCACTCCAGAGACAACCCCAGATACTCAGAGACTCCAGGTGCCACTCAGAAGAGCAAGTAAGTGGTAGGGAAATGGAAGAGAAATAGAATGGGTAGAATGGGGGCACAATGAAGAGAGGCAGAAGGAGGAGTCGATTGCGGTAAGGAACACCTTGTTGTGAGTAGCCAGTGATGGCACCTGGAACCATGGTGGGGTCCTGGGCATTGCTACAGCTAGGAGTCACATGCTGGGAGAGCTGTCACCAAGACTTGTATGCTGTGTGGCAGTGTGGGTGAGAAAGAAGTTGCTGTCATTCTCTCTCACCTTATCTAAGGCAGAAAGAAGTGACACATGGATCCTGAGAGCAGGAGAGCTGTCCCTGTCCCTTGCGTGTTGCAGGGTAGAGTGGGGGTTGTTGATAAGCCAGCTCTGGGTGTCTGAGAGTGGGAGAGCCAGGGGTCTGACCCACATATTTAACTTTCAGGCTCAGATCCAGGGCACCGAAAAGGCCCAGCTCAACATCTATCCATTGATGAACTGCCAGAATGCAAAAGGCATCCGTCCTACAGATCCAAAACTATGGGATTAGCATGACATAAAGATCCAGTGAGGTACCAATGTTGACAGAGTAGCAGAAGACAGCAGTCTTAAACCAGACCAAAGTGTCATTTCAATGAACATTGTCTTTAATTTTTTTTAATTATAATTTAAACTCGAATTTTTTTATTCACTATTTTTATTTACATTTCAAATATTATCTGCTTTTCTGGTTTCCCTTCGAGAAAACTCCCCATCCCAACCCCCATCCCCTGACTCTGTGAGGGTGCTCTCGCATCCACCCACCCACTCCCTCTGGTCTCCCTGACCTGGCATTCCCTACACTGGGGCATCAAACTTTCACAGGACCAAGGGCCTCTCCTCTTATGGATGCCCTAATAGGCCATTTTCTGCTACATATGCGACTGGAGCTGTTGGTCTATCCTTGCACACTCTTGAGATGGTGATTTAGTCCCTGGGTGCTCTGGGGGTTCTGGTTGGTTGATATTGTTGTTCTTCTTATAAGGTTTCAAATATTTTCAAGCAAATATGTGGGATACACTATGACATACTACAGCTTCCACAATGAGATGAGATTTTTGTTCTCTCTGTTGAAGGGGCAGGTGCGTATGAGGAGAGAGAGAGAGAGAGAGAGAGAGAGAGAGAGAGAGAGAGAGAGAGATGTGAGGCTTTCATTGGAGACCTGGGATGGGGCGAAAAATGGGGGACAGGAGGTACAAAGAAGAAGAGCAAGTGGATTGTTTGATCAAGCTCTCAAATTTAATAGCTGGGCAGTGGCTTATAAAGACAAGCAAGAGGGAAGACCACACAGGGCCCAAGACCAATTAACTACCATCACAACCCTCCATTGTTCTCTTGGTTCCTATAACCCTAAACCTCAAACTGTAAGTTTGCTGACAAGAACAGATAACTGGCTAGACGGTTGCATGGTTTGAAATTTGCAAAGAGACAATAAAAAGTTAAAAACAATACAAAACAGAGAGAGAGAGAGAAAGAGAGAGAGAGAGACAGAGACAGAGACAGAGAGACAGAGACAGAGACAGAGAGACAGACAGAGAGAAAGAAAAGAAAAAAAAAAGAACACTCCAACAAGTATTCTTGCACTTTAAAATTTGCCTCAAGGTGATGGATGTTCAGAAGCTCAAAGATATTTTTCTACAGAGCATTCTGAACAGATTTTAAATAGGTTTATTTGTGCTTCAAACAGTTTGATATATTGAAACCTGATTGTCTGAAGAAAATTAGGAAGAGATTTCTGTCAGTCAATGCAGAGAGATCCATTGAAGGTTTTCTTCCTTTTCAACTCCTCAAGCTTCAGACCATCAAGGACAACTGCTGATGGCAAGAAGACAGTAGAAGTGATCTGAAAGATAGCAGCTCTCCAGTTAAAGGGCAAAGGGAGATATCAACCATACCATCCAAAGGCAAATCTAGAGTCAAATTAAGACCTGCATGCTGGCCAATTTTATGTCAACTTGACACAAGCTAGAGATAATTGAAAGGCAGGAACCTCAACTGAGATTATGCCTACTTAGGATCTAGCTTTAAGGCATTTCCTTAATTAGTGATTGATGGGAAGCGTCCAGCCCATTGTGAGTTATGCTATCCCTAGGCTCGTAGTCATGGGCTCTATAAAACAAAGCAGGCAGAGCAAACAATGGCAAGCAACCCAGGAGGCAGTACTGCTCCATAGCCTGTGCATTAGCTCCTGCTTCCAGGTCCCTGAGCTGCACAGGTTCCTGTCCTATCTTTCTTCAATGAGGATCAGTGGTGTGGAAGTTTAAGCCAAACAATTCCTTTGCTTGCCCTCTCCCCCAAAGAAGTATAAGTAATATAATCGTATTTAGGCAGCAAAAATTAAACATCCAGTCCAATGGGATGCTGAAAATGTTAATATCCTAAATTAAAAAAAGTATTTAAATTTAACTAATGTTATTTCACCAAACATCAGAATAAAATTTATATGCAATGACAAATTTGTGAAAGTTTTACCGCTTTTCTTAACATGCAAATAATGAATACATTCATGATTACACTGTAAATTCTGGAGTTATTTTAACTGATTTTATGATAATAAGTGATTCAGTCTCAATCTTCTGTTTAGAGAGGATATAAATTTAGTTTTTCCAGTCTCCGAAAGATAAAAATTATTTCAGAAATTCAGATAATCTTACTAGTGCTAATAATCACAAATATTGACTTTCAAAAATTTCAATAATAAATGACTCTTTAGTTTTTGGGACAGTGAACATATTTGAAACACAACTGGAATACAATTTTGGATTAATTTGACAGCAAATGTTATACAAATTCTTATATCTCTTTTCAATAAGTACTTGATTTACTTTGATTACTTGATTATATTACCACCTATGAATGGAAATTTAATGAAGTCCTCATATCCATTTTTAAAACAATTCAAACAATGAGGAAAAAATCAGTTTGATAATCATATTTCAAGATGTGAGCTTTTTAAACAATAGATTGTCCCACAATTGTGATAGAATTTGTCTGTTCTGCTGGTAAATGTTTTTTTTTTCTTTTTTTTTTTTTTCGGGGCTGGGAACCGAACCCAGGGCCTTGCAGTTGCTAGGCAAGCGCTCTACCACTGAGCTAAATCCCCAACCCCTTCTGCTGGTAAATGTTAACTGGTATTCAGACATAAACAAAAATCTAATAGATCATTGACCTCATTAAGCACACCAACAAACATGAACATACTGTTACTTTGTTCCTTAAGATATATAAAAAATAAATCAACTCATAAACAAAGTATAATTTTTATATTCTAACACATACCTGTATTCAAATTATGAAAGGGTAAATAATAAATATTTGAGTATTCATGTATAAATACATTCATTAGTCTATAAAGGAAGAATTGTTAGCTTGTTTTTCTTTTTTAATTTTCAAGCATGTTTTAGTGGGGCAACTGTACCTCCCTTGATTCTCATATCTTGGTGTCCAATAGTGTCTGCACAAGTCAAACCCATTGCAGTCAAACTAATTTACACTCTTTCCCAATGGTAATTGTGTCTCCTTTGTAAATAAAGACTGGTATACGGATTAAGAACCATATATTCATTTCATATTGGCTCCTCAGTTATTTATCAAATTGATAGAAAATGGAAACAAGTGAAGGAAAAAGAATCTAACAAGATCACAAATCAAGAAAAAGAATAGTTTAACCTCAGTTAATGCCCTGCTTTGCCCTTTCTTCTGGAAATTGCACGTTCTAATTCAGAATGAAAAGAAAGTACTCTCTGAAAGAATTTTAATTATTTCCAAATGCCGTGGTAACATATAAATGCTAAACTGTGTGACTTTTCCATTTATGGGCTGTGAGAAATAAACAGCTGGGATAAACAGCAGGCATCTCAAGATATTTTATTTATTTCTCAGCAGAAGTTTAAGCATATGTCATAATGATGGCATTTACATCATAATATATGTTGCTTCTTACAGCTCTGCAAGCCCATCAGAATCCGCAGAAATGACTATGGGATGGTAGAAAAAGAAGAGCCCGTCAAACAGGCTTCCATCTGCTTCCATCCCCAAAGTTCAACTTTTATTATAAACTATGCAACTGAAAATCAAAGTTCTGAAAACATAATTGCTTCCCTTGAATCTTAGATTCAGTTTTGCTTTCGGAGTGATCGTGCTGTGACACAGACATTTACATTTTCTCTTCCTGAAAATCCCATTGCCTTTTCACTCCCAGATATTTAGCACCGTAGAAAAAAATATATGCTATTAAGATCAAAGACTCAGGGTCTTGTCAACTCTAGAATGACACCTATTTTGAGAATATTATATGATAAGAAAAGAAAGCAATTTTTTAATAATTATATTTCTGCTTAGAGTTCTCAGCCTTTAGGGATTGACTATGCTATACTAGGTCATAGGTGAGAGCAAGTTTAAGCATACTATATGTGTCTTCATTGTAAAATATCAAAGATAATAAACTGCAAATCTATTCTTTCAGTACAGAGAATTTTGTAACGGAGGTACATATTTATTTTTTTGGCAGAGCTTTGGTATTGGATGCTTTCTGTTTGGACCCCTAGAATACTGACACATAAAATGTTTCTGAGGTTATGTAACAAAGAAGAATGTGACAAAATGACAATTTCATCAGCACTATTGTCTCTGCATGAATTGATCATAGCTGGAAGAAAGCACCTCATATCCATCCTGAACACAGAGCATGGAACAAAGTGATAAGTGCCTGGCTAGGCATATCTCAGGCATGATTCCTTCAGTGATTAACATGGTTGTTGGGTAAGGACCGCTATAGAGATTGCTGGACAGAGGGAAACATTTGAGCTAGACATAGAACATTAGAAAGTGCTAACATAGGACTATGTCAGTAACAACATTTTTCTTTGTTATCAAATTGTGATAAAAGGAGTGATTATTTCTTTTTCATTGCTTTTATTACAATATGGTAAAGAAAGAAACAAAGGATTTACAAAGGTCAGTTCCTAAGCATGTCTGGGACTGATGCTCTGGATATAAATGATGGCCAAGAAGAGAAACCTAGTGTTTCGACTTGAAATACTCATTAGACAACATTAGAAATTGCATCCACAAACAGGATAGCCCAGAATGATTACATTGTGGATTTTAGTATATTTATCTCAATATATTTATATTAGTTATACATCAGAAAAATATTATCAACAAAGTATAAACAAAATATATCACTTTCATTTATTCTAGTGTAAGCATTAACATTTTAGGGTAAGCATAGTTAAAGTCATGATTTTATCTATTTTAAAAAATACATTTATTTATCTGTTTGCTTGCTGGATTTATGGTAGTAATAGAACACATGCCACAATGTAGGTACATAGGTCAGACAACTTGTAGGCATCAGTTCTCGTCTCCAACCACATGGATCCTAACATTTGAATTTAGTGCATCAACATTGTATTAAGTGCTTTTATCTGCTGAACCACATTGTCAGCCATATTTGTGACTCCATATGCAGGCATTTTTAATATTTTGCTGGACTTAGTTTTGAGATATCAAATCATCACTTACACTTATTACAGCATGCAAAAGCAGGTATCGTCACTTGGACTAGTTCCTGCCTACAATGTTTAATGAAGAACATCATCTACTCTGAAAACACCTGCTAACATGTAGAGAACTTTATCTCAGAATGTTGAGATTTTTCTATTTTGTTTCAACTATGTGGAAATATGTCTGTCAGAATGTCCCCATAATATTTAAAGCCCTGTAATGAGACTAAATTCACTAAAATAACACGTAAGTCTAAATCCTGAATGACTTGTTGGTCACTTGTTAAGTCAATAGATATTCAATAAAATAACTCAATGCCTGATTAGAGATCTATTTCATAAAGCTATATTAAGAATCAAAATCTCTGGTCCCCACTACATATGTAGCAGAAGATTGCCTTGTCTGGCCCCAGTGGAAAAGGATACACATAATCCTGTAGAAACTTGATGACCTAGGGTAGGGGATGCTAGAGGGGTGAGGTTGGAGTGAGTCTGGGGCTTGGGGGATTACCCTATCGGAAGCAAAGGGGAAGGAGACGGTGTGAAGAACTTGTGGAGTAGGGATGAGGAAGAGAGGCGATACTTGGAATGTAAATAAATAAAATAATTAATAAAAGAAAGAAAAATCCTCCCAAGATGTATTGCAAATAAGTACAGGAAGTTATAATGTTGGATGGCTCTGAGGAACTATTTATATACTGTGCATCTGAAATTTTCAAATAGATTAAATCTGAAATATTATTATAAAAGTAAGTCTGATGAAAAACATTTTAGCTAGCTTGATTATTAAACTCATCATAATGGGTAAGTACAGCTAAACATCATATCGTAAACCCTGAATATAAATACTTTTGTCAGTGAAGACTCTGAACTACATAGGCAGTATTTGGTCTTATTTGTCCATATAAGTATGTTTTCCAGTGCGAATAGAATTGGAAAAGTGAAGAATGTTGGGCTATTAAATGGATTATAAAAGTAAATGAGTCTGAGTTTGTGGGTATTACTTAGCTGTAAAACAATGATCTAGAAATCTGAAGAGCTTATTTCGACCCTTATAACCAAAGAGAAATTTATGGTCTCCATACACACACACACACACACACACGCGCGCGCGCGCGCGCGCGCGCGCGCACGCGCACACATGCACATATACACAGACACACACAATATAAAACAAAGTCATAGCTAAAGTTAAGCAAACTTTACATGAAAAACATTTTTATGGATGTGAAAATATGCCTACTTTTATGTATAATTATTGGCCTTTTTCTTGATGTTGTCTTCTTACTATAACTTTTCATGCTTAAAAAAGATCCTTAGTGGTATTTCATATTAGTAGTAACATTGGTTAATTATATTGCATGTTCAACAGACCAGAAGTGCAAAGTAAGAATTGTTTAAATCTAGATTTGTAAGTGAACAAATATATTAGAATGTGAATCTTTTAGAAATTTGAAAGCTATTATCAATAGAAATAATCTTTAAAAGAAGAATTTATTAGGCAAATCTGAAGATTAAATTGTAACATACTGAAAATGAATACTCCACTCTGCTGAATAGATAATAATTTTATTAAGCATTATAAACTTTTGCTGAAATAAGTCATGCCTAAAATTGGCAAATGCATGCAATTTGTCAGCTAATTTTACTGATTAAAATGGTGCATTAGAACAAATTTGATTCTTCCTCTAAGCATCTATTGAGTCTATTTATAAATGATAATTATATTCAAAAATAATCTACACATTGATCCCAAGGTGTTAATGATTGCATAATATGTAGCTAATATGAAATAGAGTCAAATATATGAATTGGCAGTTTTTTGTATTTATTTCCTTCAAATTAGAATATTCATTCTTACATATAGGAAGAAGGATCCTCAGACTCAGGAATGTAATAAACCTTACCAGGCTAAGGGTAGTGGTTTGCTTTAGCTTGGCCAATGAGAAGTGGTATTATTTGGAATGTGGCCTTTCTGGTGGAAGTATGGTCACTGTTCAGGTAGACTTCATGAACTCTTAGTGCCCAAGCTCTGGCAAATGTGGAAGAGTGGAAGACATCTTCCTCCTGGCTGCCATTGTATCAATAGATAGAAATCTCAGCTCCTTCTCTGGTACCATGGCTGCCTGAAATCTGCCAACTTTCCTGCTAGGATCACAATAGACTAACTCCCTGAACTTCTAAGTCAGCTCCAATTAAATGTTTGCTTTCATAAGAGTTGTCTTGGTCATGGAGTCTCTTGACAGAGATAAAACAAAAACCTCTCAGAAGACAGAAGTAAGAAAACTCAAAAAATATAGAAGTTTCAGGATACTAAGAATCCGTTAATATTCAAACTACCCTTATAAATATTATATAAGTAGTACAGTAAGGACAAGAGATTTGGCAGCTGGATACTTGAAATTGGGAAGCAGTCTTAAACATTTCTCTTTTGAAGTTATCACCACACTGAAGTGAGAAATTTGGTGATACAGCTGCCTTCAAATAACCTGTGTTCCTACAAGTAACCCTTCATACATGATTATCTAAGTAACCCTCATCAATGTATTTGTGGCCACATGACAGATGATGGTAAAATGTATTGGTTCTAATATGTCAATTTTTTACTGCTTGGTTGAACAATCATTTGTTCACAGCTTCTTAGGATAAACATGCATCACAAATATACCCAAAAAGTTATCAACAGAACCAAAGAGAATTTGGGGAGGTGTTACATGGACCCTGAGATAGAGGATAGTACCTACAAGTGAAACTATGTTATTAAAACAAAATTACCACATAATGAAGTAATAAAGATAAAGAGTAAACATGTGGATATTGTCTTGAGTATTATCGAATGATTTGACAGAAAAAAATGTGAAAATGAAAGAGAGAAAGAAATATAGATGCCATTATTACTTGCCATTTCATATATCTGGGAGGATCCAAGTGAAAGAATGAATAAGTTCAGTACCCAGGACCTTTTATGAAACCTAAGTATTGCAACCTTGTAAAGAATCAGATAGTATAAAAGTAATTATGTAGAACATGTAGACAGAATCCCTGAGTTGTGACTTTATAGAGAATTTCTGATCTCACCAATTTGACAGTTAAGTAAATAAGTTGAAGCTGATTTCACTGAGTGTTGGGGAAGAAGAGAAGCTGAACAACATGAACCATCCATTTCTCCTTGAAGAAGGCTGAGTGATCTGAGGCAGTATGAACACTCTGCACCCACTGGATTGGCATTCCAAGCTACTAGATATTCTTAGTTATCTCTGGCTCGGGGTCTCCTGTGTATGTGGGAGAAAATAAAGAATGGGCAGACATTACTATGGAATCTGGGCATTCAAGAGACCATGTTTTCTGAGTAGATAGGCCTCATTGAATAAAATACATACTCAATATTAGTTTAAATTTTATTAAGAAACACAATAGATATGTACAAAATAAATTGTTCAGTTTATGTATAAAAAAACATTTAAATGTAGACTTAGCAATATTTTTAATTTCTGGAAGAACATTTTCAGAGGAAGCCTATAAAATTAAGTAATGTCCAGTGCTATTTCTTCCAACTGTCATTATCCCTTGAAGTTTCTTCTAAAAATATATATCTAGATAGGATAATAATAAGAAACTGCATGATAATCAAAGAAAGCTTTTCTTAAAAAAATATAATTACCTAAATTATGTACAACCCATTATATCATGCTTTTAATGAATTCCCTTAACAATAGTTCTATTTTAAAAATCATTTTCTTCTACAAAATGACTGTTGAAGAATGTATGCTGAAGCAAAAGTTATTGATTTTGATACCCAAGACCAGAAGACTTGATGCTATTCTACTCTCAAGAATTATTTAGGTTACTATATTTATTAGATGAAATTATTTTCTAATCATAAACCTTAGTTGTATATATTTTAATAATCTCTTATTAGTCTCTAAGTGTTTGGAGGATGTTAGAACTGAAGTTCTCAAATCATAATTTACATAAGAATTTCTTATTGCATCATAGGACATGTAAATGTTATTTAGCTTGGCAGCTGGGTTTGTATTTATAAGACTTTTGGTGTAGCAAGTTTTAGGAAACGAGCGGCAATAATACAACTAAATTTAATAAGTATGTTATAAAACTTCTAAACATGTCTACACTAGAAAGATATTAGAAAAAGTCTTGATAATTTCCTTGAAGTAAAAATGTTCAACAACTAGTAAATACAAGCACCTGAGGAAGAATAGGACAAAAAGGCTCTGGAAATAAGCTCAACAAAATGCTATGGTCTTCCAAAACTCAAAATACCTGCTTCAACAATAAAAGCTACATTTCCTTAAATGAAATTCCTTCTTCAATGTAAAAGAAAAACAAACACAATTCTCATGATTGATATGGGTTTAATGGATAGAGATCATTCTTTCTACTTTAAGACAAGAGGAGACTGTCTGTAGTCTTAGACCAGATCAAGACTATTGCCTATATCTATACAAGCACAAGCTAGAAAGTCTTTTCTGTTATTGAATGGTAGAAAATATTTTTAACAAAGCATTTATTAACAAATTTCATATATATGAAATTAAAGATTCAAAAAAGTAGTTTTACCAAATCATAATCATTTATTTATACATTTTATATGGCTCCATTAATGGCACAAAACAAATGACTGTGTTGTCCTAGTATCTTTATGATTAACTTTAATCTCTCAGTGTGATACTATAAAGAAATAAGGCCTTGTGAAGTGATTAGATGGTGTATTAAATTATTGCACTTAAAAAAATTAAGAGAGCTTGTTAGCTCTATTCACCTTGGAATACAGAAGTTGCCAACTATGAATCAAGACACACTAAAGTTTCAAAAAGCTTTGTCTTAGAGTTCAGAGCCACCTAAACAATGAAAAACCTATGTGTGGGGTTAATAAACCATTCAATCTGTGGACATTTAAAAACCAGTCTAAACTGCCTGAGATATAAGAATTTGCCCACAATCCAACTGATAGAGTTGAGTCATGGTGACAGGTAAATACAAATACAAACTGGAACTTTTATAAATTTTATTAATTTGTAAAATCTAAGAAATATAATTATCTGTAAATGTATTCTTCATTTTCTATTGAAATATAGTTTTTAGGTTTACTTTTTAAGAATTCAATTTTAAGCTAGGTAAAGATATAGGGCTTAATTTAAAAATCTAGATAAGCAGAAAAATATGAAATTGAGAAGTTAGGCAATAATCCCTCTGAAGTCCTCTCTATATTGTCCTTTCCTGTACATATATATTCATATATATATACACACAAAGTACATGTTACTTCCAACTTATATACAGCTTTTACTTATATTATTTTTGCCTCAACTTCATGATGATTTAGAAAAAATACATTTGTTATTGTTTAATTTTTTTTCATGTGGCTTCCCTTTTCACAAACCTTGATTTTTTGCATCCTGACTTAAAAGATTTTACTGTCTTGGCTCACAAGCTTGTTTCTCTTGCATACTTTGGGAATTTCAATAGGTTATATGTGCAGTCATCTGATCAAAGATTATGATGTTTTATTGCTACAATAAAACAATGCATGACTTAAACTGTACATTTTAATAAAAAGCCAAATATATCAGGATATAAAATGCACTGCATAGCTGAGCAGCAGATTAGAATATCTGGTAAAAGTTCATGAAGGAGATATAAATACATAAATTATTAAAGTAGCCAGTTTATAGACAGAGTTATTTATGCTAAAGGACACTAACTTTCTCTGGGAACATTAAAATAAATGAAAATGTTTAGTGTTTTTTGTTAGCTGAATTTGGCATGTAATATAAAACCAAAACAGAATGAACGCAGTGAGCATTGCAAAAGTTCCAGGTGTAACAGAAAAGGTAACAGGAAAAGCATGTCACCATGCAAGAAACAAGCAGTGCCCTGAAACAAAGGACAGCCTTAGTAACCCCCACTTGTCTTCAGAACGAAACCATGTACAAATTCTTTGTTACAGAGTGTCATTTCTGGAAATTTTGAGTTATGTAATTTTTGTCCAAACATTATCTTTTCTCAAGTATTAGTTTATAATTAAAAAAATCTCTGCTGCACAGAACACATGAAACTCAAAAAGGATGACCAAAATGCAGATGCTTCACTTCTTCTTTAAAAGGGGAGCAAGAATACCCTTGGGAGGGAATAGGGAGGCAAAGTTTAGAACAGAGGCAGAAGGAACACCCATTCAGAGCCTGCCCCACATGTGGCCCATACATATACAGTCACCCAATTAGAAAAGATGGATGAAGCAAAGAAGTGCAGGCTGACAGGAACCAGATGTAGATCTCTTCTGAGAGACACACCCAGAATACAGAAAATACATAGGCGAATGCCATCAGCAAACCACTGAACTGAGAACGGGACCCCCGTTGAAGGAAAGAGAAAAGGACTGGAAGAGCTTAAAGGGGCTCGAGACCCCATATGAACAATAATGCCAAGCAACCAGAGCTTCCAGGGACTAAGCCACTACCCAAAGACTATACATGGACTGACCCTGGACTCCAACCTCATAGGTAGCAATGAATAGCCTAGTAAGAGCACCAGTGGAAGGGGAAGCCCTGGGTCCTGCTAAGACTGAACCCCCAGTGAATGTGATTGTTGGGGGGAGGGCGGCAATGGGGGTAGGATGGGGAGGGGAACACCCATATAAAAGGGGAGAAGGAAGGGTTAGGGGATGTTGGCCAGGAAACTGGGAAGGGGAATAACAATCGAAATGTAAATAAGAAATACTCAAGTAAAATGAAGAAAAAAAAATCTTTGTCATATATAATATAATGAAAACTTTCATTTTATTCAATAAATAAATAAATAAAATTTCAGAAATGCTGTATAAAAGAAGGAAGACTAATCCTTGATATCTTGTGTCTAAGAGTGAGTCCGCTTTATTCAAAGTTGTTTGATCCTCTTCCTGTTCTTATATAGAACAGTCTAATCTAAAGTAGCATTAAATAAAAGCCACCTGTTTATATATAAACAGCACAGTAGATATTGTAACAATAAAAAATGAGGAACTATTGTCTTTTTCATTCTGTTACAGAAGTCCATTAGGGAGAAATTGGCTGTTTTCATGGTAGGTTTGTTTTGTTTTGTTTGGGTTTACTGACTTGGAACAGCCTAACAAAGCTACCACCAGATCTTATCATTCTATAATCAAAAGTATCTGTTACTTCCAACATATTTTGTGGTACTGCAGTGGGGGAATGTCATTGCTTTAAACACCTTACTGATTCCAATGAATGGTTGTAGGCCTAGTAACCATATACACACAGATACACACACAGAAACAGAAAGTCAGACAGACAGACTGACAGACAGACACACACACACACACACACACACACACACATGCACACACAGAATTATGAGTAGAGCATGACTTTGGGTCACAAAGAAAAAGTACGCAACTAGGTGGTATTGAAGCTGTGTATTCAGCTGAGCTTGTAGGAGTTAATAACACTGGAATTCACAATATTTTTCCTTAGACGTTAGTTAACTCTGAGCAGGCTGAGTACATGTAATGCTGTTGTTAAAATATAAAAAAATAAAAAGGTTTCTTTTCCCCTGCTAGGTCCAGCACCCCAGTGCCCCAAGATATCTGCTAGATATCTTGCCAGAACCACACATCCCAATTCAGTGGTGGCCCAGTGTTTCTAGCCGCTGCACACTTTCTTACACTTAAATTGCTACAAGAAAGAACAGGCAACCCAAAAACCTCTGATCCAATGGATAAGATATACTTGCCCACCTAAACATGCAAAGCCCAATACACATCCATCCCTTAAGAACATTCCTAACAACCTGTAAAGGTACAGCGTGGAATCTTAATGTCAGCTTCCAGATTGTCCCACCATGGCCTCTCTCCTCTCTCCTCTCTTTTCCTCTTCCCTTAAACTTTTCTCCTACCAATTCTTCCTTCTCAGGACAGGCCTCGTTCTATCCTGTACTGGCCGTCACCTGCATTTTTTTTTTTTTAGTTTTAAAATTATATATCATTTATTTGGTTAAATCACTTGTCTCCCTCATTTTCTACCTTCACTTTGTTAAGATGGACTATTTTACAAATTAAATGGGGAGAAGGTTCTGAAGAAGTCACCTGAGTCCTGAATATGTGCCTAGGCAGCCATCCTTGGGGCAGAGGAATTAGCATCAAAATACAGATAACTCCAGGGCATACAATGTAAGAAAGCAGAATATGTACATAGTTAGAAATGATCACAAAGGACATTATTAACTTGGTTATAAGTTGGATGAATGTTTAGTTTGAAAAGGCAAGCTTTAAATATAATTCCTTACCAAAGAAAGTAACTATAGCATTCAGTAATTTGCCAAATCATTTGTAAATATTTATTATTAACTTTATGGGCACATATTTTCTACTGAATCAAATACCACATTGTAGATATTGTTCTATTTTGCTTCTCTGTTAGTATGATACTACACTAACTATAATCAGTTTGAGGAGAAATGGTGTTTATTTTAACATATAGGTTATAGTTATTAGCAAGGAAACTCAAAGCAGAAACTCAAGGCAGGATTTCTGTGACAAGTACTGAAGGGGAGACAACAGAGAAATGCTGCTTACTGTTTTGCTCCCCCTGGTTTGCTGTCTAGCTTACATATATAATTCAGGTCAGCCTGCCCAGAACTATTCATACAATGCAGCAGACCCCCTTCCAACAATTAAAACACCCTACCAGACCTAAGTAGGCCGTGAGGAAGACAGAGAAGAGCCAACAGAGAATCTACCAAGCTTCTTTGACAGTAAAGGAAAGCTAAGATAATCGGGAAAACAGACATCAAAAAGGCACACCCTGAGAGACACTTCAGAAAAGAATAGCTAATGTATCACTGATTGTGAGAAGCTGAAAAAGATCTCTATGCCTTAATTTAATTAGGGAATGTGAGGGTTGAGAGGGTTTTATTAATGAGTGTTTGAACAGGGGTTTTTACATCAAACACACACATCATGTTTTGAGACTATAACTGGCAATGAGTACATGTGAGAGTAAGTTTCAACAAGTCAATTAGACTTATGAGAGGAAGGATATAAACAGAAATTAACCGGGAGTAAATAGTTATGTAAACATTTGAAAATATACAAATATTGTTTGATCAGTGATAATCTTTTAGAAGGATACTTCAGATTGGTATTGAATGTAAGTAATGAGATCTTCTTGTGCTTTGATGTGACAAAACAGAAGAAAATAATATTAAAGGTATATGAAAATATGGGATTGTTTCATGAATCCTTGTTTTGTTTATTTGATTATTTAAGTATGAAAAATAACAATGGAACAAGATTATAAAATGTAAAAGTATCTTTTATTTGCCTGGTGACTTGTCACCCACCACAAAGGCTTACTGCTGAACAAACTCATCCTTTCTAGTTCTCTCTGAGCTCTAGCAGGAAGGTTCAACACATGTTCTGGATCAAACTCCTCTCAGAACTGACTGATTCAAACTGACTTATCTCAGCTTCTGATTGAAATGCTCTGTTTGGACTCAAACTAACTCTGGAAATCTGTTCTAATCTTCTGAAGCCTTCTCATTCTCTGGATCATTCTGTCTTCACCTGCAACCTCTCTCTATAAACTGTCTGGGCAATACTGCCTCCTTCCTCCTCAAAACTGAACTACCATGAACTCCAGAGTACCTCACTGCCTCTCAACTCCTTCACCTGAGGAGAACTCAGGTATCTTCATGCCTCTGTCTCCTGAGTGTTGGGTGTAAAGGTATGCCTGGACTTAAGTTTCTATTTACCTAAAACATTCTCTATACTAGGATAGCTTTGAATTCAGAAATCTTCTGGCCTCTGTCTCTTGGAATTAAAGGTATGCCATTATTCCAGCCAGATTACACATACCTAAAACGTTGTTGGATGTGATCCCTTGCCATAGCAGCCATGTTACTAGATTAAAATTCCACTACCATAAAACTTCAAAAAGTATAAAACCGTGTGTGTGTGTGTGTGTGTGTGTGTGTGTGTGTGTGTGTGTGTGTGTGTATTGTGTGATTTCTCATTTGAGCGTCATGCAGTATGTGACTCATAAATGAAGGTGTGTGTATTTTCTTTTTGTGACAGTGGGGAGAAGATTGGAAAATTAGATGACAGTCTTTCTGTCTCGTTCTTCCTGGCCTTCAAAAATGGTCCAATTTTAAACAATTCTCAATAGTTTCTTACAATCTGATTAATAGTTTATGAGTCCAGAGCCATTTATTAATTGTTGATCATAGTGCTTGAGCTGCTGCGGTTCTTCTGTTCAGGAAACAGTCTCCTGTGACAATATTTTCAAGTTTATTTCCCACTTTCTCTTCTATCAGATTTATTGTGTCCAGGTTCATGGTAAAGTGTTCAATGGATATGGACTTGAGTTCTGTGCAAGGAAATAGAGGTGGGTCTATTTGCATTCTTTTAAATGCATATATCCAGTTAGTCTAACACCATTTATGGAAGATTCTTTATTTACATAGTATAGTTTTAGCTTCTTTTTTAAAAATGAAGTGTCCATAGGTGTGTGGGTATATTTCTTGGTCTTCAGTTTTAGTCCATTGATAAAAGTGTCTGGTTTTATGCTAATTCCATTTAGTATTCACTACTATAGCCTTGTGATACAGCAGAAAAGTAGGGATGGTGATACCTTTAGAAGTTCTTTTCTAGTGAAGGATTGTTTTTGCTATCCTGGATTGTTTTTATATGAAAGTATTATTTTTTCAAGATCTGTTGTGGGACAGTAAAATCATGCCAGGAAACTTGGTGGGTAGAGCAGGTTGAGACCCAGAAACTTGTTCGGTACATAGTTGAGACTTAGGTGAATCCCTGATCCCTGCTAGATTCTTGGTCTGGAACAAATGCCATGCTCCCCCACATCAGTCACATAGCTTAAAACAGAGTTGTTTTTGCTAATGAGGGGCCAAGAGGCCCTGAGGTTTCAGTCAAAAAGCTTCCCTTCCCAGATATTCCTCCCTTCAAAACGTATTTAATCTTGGGTCCACCATGAGAATTTGGTATGTTACAGTAAGGTATGTATCTATTTTCTATCATGAACTGTCAATAAATAGTTTAGAACCGTAGACTGTCTCATCAAGACCCGAAATTAGCAGCATAGAAACAGTATTTGCCTAGAGATCTTCAGTTAAATCTCCAACCACTTTAGACCCATCTGCACTCCCAAACAACTGCCATTGAGCTAAGGACAATCTTTGCTGAGTTAAGGTGGGGCTTTCATGACCCTTGGCCCAGGCTAGATGCCAGTCACCAGCCTGTGGGCTCTGACTCTCTTGCCAGCTCTTCCTCTACTCTCAGAGGTGCCAGAATGTCCAATAATCAGAAAACTCCCTCAGCCCTGCCTTTATCTCAGGCCCGGGAATCCCCGAACCATGTATGCTTTTCCCACATCTCAGACTGCGCTTGCTTTCCCAGCCCCAGAGCTGCTGGAGTACTGTTTCAGTACTTCCCCGAAGCCTAGAACCTGCCCAGTACTGGCATTGACTAAGTGCAGTTCAACTCCCCGCCTTTCGCCTCCCACGTGGCCGTGTCCAGTACCTATATCAAGGTACATAGAGGTAGAACTAAATAATCAGAACACATTTTATATATTCATGACATTCTAAAATAAGTAAGAAAAATCGTAATTCGATAACTTTAAATCTGTAGGTACAATAATTTTCAGGTACAGTGTTTATCATGTTTTTGTTACTGATAAAATTAATCATGTTTTAAATCCACTGTATTACATACTTTGCATATAGGCTTTATATGTCTTACAATTTCAATGCACTCACTAGACATGCAAATCATCTATTAATTTTACATTCAACAGGCAGCTCTGTAGCAAAGTTTATTTTAGGTTTTTAGAATTCTTTTCAACCCTTCTTTTACTTATGTTTCAAATTCTCAAGGGATTAAATCCTTAAAAATGAAGCTCATCTTCAATTAGGAAGAAGAACATATGTATGCTCTTCATTAAAATCCCCAGGTATCACGAGGAAGAGTTCATTTTGGGTTTTAGATAATTAAAGCTGCATACACATTCTCTGATGCTCCATCTGGCATTAGAATGTTTTCATCTATAGGCCACTGGAACTGACTGATTTCTGAAAAGTTTAATAAATTCATTAATATTGGGACTCATGTGAATTTGAGGTTGTACAGTTGAGTGCTTTATTATAACCTAAATATTCTCTAATAAGAAACTAAATGAAGGTCTAACTTATCTTCACTGCTAATCTTGCTAGGCTAACAATTAGAACCTTACTGTTTAGACAACCACTAACCTGACAACAAATGTTAAATTAGTTTATAATAAAGTTTAAGTCATTAAAGCACTTTGACTTTTATTCCATTCTTTAGCTACAGCACTCTCCTCTTTTATAGACATTCACCATCTTAAACACACTCAAATAGGCAATAGATGTGAAAAAAAGCCAGGATCATCATATGAAATTTGATGGAATACTTTTTTGAATTATTTAGCTGTTTCGAGAGCATTTTCTGATTATTATTTGACATGTATTTAATCTGTATTGATAAATGTATTGTGCTATATTTTTACTTATTTTTCCCATTCTGGGTATTGCATCTATGAACTTGCAAATGCAGAACAAGAACTAAGTTCAGTCCCACTTCTTTAAACCCTCCATAGAAATTGGGATCCTTAATTTTGAAGGTCAGAGAATGTTTATCAATAATATAATTTCTTATACTATATTTGCTATACATTGAGCAAATCATAAGCATTTCCAAAAGTGTCACTTATCATTGAATCATCTATCATGCAGTATTGCATATGAATATCTAATCAATGAATATGTTCCCATTTTTAAATTTTTCTTGTGACTTAAAATATAATCATTACACTAATACATATCTAAGTACTGTCATAAAGGAAATTGGTAGGATGTTGATGCATTGGTAGGATGTATATTTCTGCATGAGCCAGGCACATTCACCTCAATGTCTCAAAATTATCTGTATATGGTCAGTAAAATTTTGTGAATCCTACCTGATTTAGTATGATTACATGTGCAAGAAAAGAACTCATGAATCTCTTCTTTGATTGTATGCTAAATATTCACTTTGTATGATTGATCAGTGAATATATGTAGAAAATTAACTGGTTACATATTAATTTAGTGCGTTTCTACAACACTATAATAATGTACCCAGGTTAAGTAACGAGAAAGATTAGAAAACAAATAGTTCATAGCTCTATAATTTGGAAAAATCAACATCTAAGCAAAGGTATCTGTTTAGAAACATTTTCTTTTTCTTCCTCTTTTTCTCTTTTTATTTTTTCCTTTCTTTTAGCCTTTGCACTTTTTTTGTTTTGTTTTGTTTTGTTTTGTTTTCTTGAAACAAGGTTTATCTACACTACCTTGACTGCTCTGAAAGACATTATGTAGACTAGGTGCGCTTCAAACTCAACAAGTTTGATGCTTTAGCATCCTGGGGACTGGGTTTAACCCCAAGCTTCTTGATAAGCTATTTTACATGGAGAGAGATAAAGAGAGGAGAGAGAGATAAAAAGGTGTGTGTGTGTGTGTGTGTGTGTGTGTGTATGTGTGCGAGAGAGAGAGAGAGAGAGAGAGAGAGAGAGAGAGAGAGAGAAAGAGGGAGAGACTTTATAAATGATATCAATTCAATATTTAATGTCTTGAGTTCTTCTCATCCCAACTCCCACTTTGTTACCCTGAAGACTAAGGTTCCACTGTTTTGGGAAAGACAGATTCAAATTATAGCAATTTATGAAATGAAACAAATCAAAGTAAATTTAATTACACTAAGTCAGGTGTTTACTTGATTTAATATTGGTATTTTTGTGTTAACCAAGAAGCTGTATTATGTTAGTAGTACTGATAAGTTATACATTTGAAATAAACAGTAATACAGTATAAATTTTTTTCCAAATATGGTTTGAGGGGATATTTCACATTCAAAACACCTGATTAATATTCTTTCATCAAGTACAAGATCATAATGTCACTAGTGTTCTGTTGTAATAAATTGACTATGAATTATTTAAAAGTAGTGGATAGTATAAAGAATAGAGGCATACTACAAAAATGCATGATGACATAAATTGCAAAAGAGATCTTTATAGGGAAAATGCAAAATGGATAACAGGTATATATTGGAAATATTCAAGTATGCCGTCAAGAAGGGAATATATTGAAGGAATTTTGAGCTTATCAGGGTAAGCCCGTCAACTGTCTTATGAGAAACAAGTAACTATGAAACAGAATTAAAGACAAAAACTTCTCCCGTGTTCTACCTTCAAGGTATTTAAGAAGAGTTCTTTTTTCTTACTACTTATGTTTTTGCATTCTTTAATTGTATTTCCACAATCTAGCAAGAAATGAATCATCATTTTCATTTTTCAAATAAAAAACATATAGACTTAGGAATAAGAAGGTGATAATGCATAAGGAATTTAATTGAAATTCTTTCTTCTGAAATTCTGTTTATTGATCTACTATGCACAAAGGAAACAATAGGACACATTTTGTTGCATGTGCATTCTGTGTGTGTGTGTGTGTGTGTGTGTGTGTGTGTGTGTGTCTGTAAGTGCACATACACAGTTATGCATGCATGAATATTGTCTGCTTTCTACTTCAGGTTTCTGATTAGTGTGCCTTGCCAAGAAATGTATTACTTAAAAAGTTCGGCTCCTTGGAATGAATCTGCTCATGCCTGGCATGCTATAGCCCATTTTATCAGCTCTTGTAGACAGGTTTACTATGTAATTCTTGTTCTTCGCCCTTTCCCATATGTCTTTTGAATCACAAGCTCCCAAATAGTGGAATTTACCTTTATCTTCTGCTGCAAATTCTTGGGTTGGTGAAATATTGGTTACTTTCCTGCTTCCTGATTGAAAGAGGTATGAATTCAAATCACTTCCTAGTCTAAATTGGGTTTTCATTTATGCAGTCCATCCTCACATATTTGTGAGGCTTGTGGGCTGAAATTTGTCATCATTATGTCCTTTGGCTGACTTCAGGGGAAAAGCACTATCTGAGGGCAAAATGTTACAATTAAAATTAAAATGAGACTCACAGGGCTTTAGAAGACTATTTAAAAGAAGCACAAGGAATTGTAGATGAAAAGCAGCATGTGGTTCTTTGTATTTTATAGATAGTCTTCTTTCACAAGGTGGACATGGGCTTTTCAATATATGCACTTTTGGAAAAGAAACAAAAATTGCATATGCAAACATGCAATATTAATGATTCTGAAATATCTGGGAGGCATACTACAGAAAATACATTTTCATATGGCATACATTTTAAATTTAAACTGGCATGGAAATTTCAGTTTTCTGTATTTTATGCTTTAATGACTGACCAAGTGCTTACTTGACTATTGCATTCATATTTTTAAAGGAGTAAGAAGCAGTTCATTGTTTCTATAATATGAACACGATAATGAATGAAGTGTAAAGAATAAAGACAGTCCTCTCACAGCAATAGATTCATAATGCTTGGGGGTGGGAAATGCAGAAAAACAGCTCTTAGCTCCTTCTAAGTAGAGCTTTGTTTCAATATGAAAATGAGTTTGGACTTTATGACCACAAAAGAAAAGCAAGTGCTCTTCAGAGAAATTCAAATATTACGCAAGGAAACTATATTTTGCTGACATGTTTAGAAGTTTTGAATGCAATCAAGTAATGCGATGATAATCAAGTCTTTAGAGAACAATTTGAATACATCATGACTACTACAACAAGGTTTGAATAAATATATTACCTGTCAAAAGTTTTGAATAAATATTAATAAAATATCTTAAAATATAAGTTAAAATCAGTTCTGTCACATAACTCTATTTCCTTATCAGCTTAAATATCCTTACTCGTTTGGAAATCCCCATCACTTTCATATTTGTGTTATCAATCAATTTGGATCACATATTTATGATGGACTCGATTATAATTGTTACTGAAAATTTCAGGGAAAATGCATGCAAGATATCCTCTTACATGATATTTAATTTAATGTAGTGCACTATATGAAAAGTGAGCTTTTGGACATAGGGAGTAGGGTGGAGATAAAACAAAACAAATCAGAACAAAACAAAACAACAACAGCAAAAAAAAACAAACTTTGTTTGCAGTTCACAAAGTTCCTTATTGTAAAGTCTGCTCATTTTATATGGGCAAGTATAGTATTTTCTACTCTCTGTAATATGGTATTTCAGTTACTAAGGAGGCGTTAGTGTGACACTTCTTTTTTTCCTTAATTATCATGTTTTCTCATTCGCAAAAATGAGGTGTGAGTAGGGAAACAGATGGTAGAACACAAAGCTAGTGCTCAAGAAGAAAAAAATGAAGCCTCAGCCCCACACTTATTCTTCCATTGAAAGATCTATAAGGGATTTTCCAGAGTCAAAGATCTTAGGCAACTTTAGGAATTTTGTACTCATGGGAACATAAAAAAACATTAGGCCTTTTCCTTTAGGAGAATGGTAAATGGAGTTGAGAACCAAAGCCATTTTGTTTCATGTTCCCAAGTCCAGTTTAAAAGAAAAGCATTTGTCTCTTCTGCTTCATTCTTTGTTCAAGTAAAGGTAGTAGAACGTCCACAGTTAAGGAACAGAGTCATTTGTATCACTTCTTGATGTTATGTGCTGCTGATATTGAGGAAAGAGTCCATCATGAATGACCTACAAGATTTCTGGTATCTGGTTTGGTTCTGAGTAGCCAGAGGTATAGATCACTGCTAAGTACTATAACTCTTGCTATTTGTACAGGAAACAATTTGATTTCTATAATCAGCACAGCAACAAGAAGTAAAATAACAAAACAAAGAGCAAGAAAATATTAAAATGTTTTTTCATTTTATGTATACTATATCAATATACTCATGTGAATGTTTTTCAACAATTTAATATGTATATATACAATTTTATTTCTATATATTTTAATGGCCTTTTTATTTTTCAAGGATTGCTTAGATTTATTTTCTATATATAATATTTTATCTACATATACATCTGTTTAGCATATGTGGACAATGCCATTAGGATCCATAAGTAAATATCAGAGGCCCTTCAACTAGAGTTAAAGATTGTTGTGAGCTATTAGGTGGGTCCTGAGGATCAAACATGAGTCTTCTTAAAAGAGAAACCAGTGTTCTTAATTTCTGAGACTTATCTCCAGCTCCTTTTCATGGTGCTTGGAAAATAAAGAAAATTGTCCCAAAAATGAAGATAAATCTACACTTACAATTCACAGATCAACTTGTGTAAGACACACTTTAAATAAAGGGACGCAGATCCACTAGATTTATAGAATCTTTAAAGTTCCTAAATTAATAATCTATTGAGAAATTCTTTAACAAATTAGACATTTAGTTTAATGTTTAGATTTCAAATTTAGATGATCCATATTGCTAACAATGCAAACAATACTGGAAAAGAGTTAAAGAGGAATCTTCTGTCTTCATCAATATTAACTTAAGTCTAGTTTGACTTATACAGTGTGCTTCAAACCCACTTCAAATTTTGATCATTGTACTTCAAGAGTCTATGAAGGTGACCATAGCTAAGACTCCTAGCAGTATGAGATATGAAACCTGAAACAGCCACCTCACAAAACCAGGCAAGACTTCCAATGAAGTGATAGGGATGTCAACGCAGCCACAAAAATTTGACCCACATATTTTTTTCTGTCTACAAGATATACATTGATCTATAGGGAGCAGAAATTAAGGGAGTGACATTGAATGACTGGCCCATGTTTAGACCCATGCCATGAGAAAGAGCCTACCGCTGATTCTAATAATGATATACTCCTATATTTGTAAGCATAATTGTCCTCTGAGAGGCTTTACAGAGAAGCTGATGGATAGACCAATAGCCAAACAGTAGATGGAGCTTGGTATTCTTGTGAAAGAGGAGAAGAAAAGATTAGAGATAGAGAGGTCAAGGACACCACAATAATACTTACTGAATTTACTAATCTGGATCATAGACAATTACTGAGACTGAACCATCAGCCAGAGAGCATGAAGGGATGTACCTAGGTGCCCTACACATATGTAACAGATGTGTAGCCTGGTTTCTATGTAGTGCCCCTATGCAGGCCCTGTCTGACTTTATTTCCAGTCTTTGGACCTATTTTGTAAATGTTAGTATTATTTCCTCAGAAGAGGGGATAAAAAAAGGCTAGTACCCAAGTTTTAAGAATCCGTGGCTGACACTATGACCAGAGCATTTCTGTGTAAATTATCCCCAAACCTAGATCTGGAAGTTTCTAGCTCTCATGCAATCTAAACGTGTCCAAGCCCAGACCCTTGAAGGCTTTAGCTTCCATCCCTCCAGCCTCCGCCTGCTAACATAGGCCTATACTGTTTCAGTCTGAGATTTTTTTTCTAACTCTTTCTGAACTCTGGCTGACTGGGTCAGCTCAGCTTTTCTGATCCAATGTCCTCTCCAAGAAGACTGATTCAAATTGGCTTCTCTCAGATTGTGGCTAGATTGTTCTCCCTGGAAAGACTGCCTCTGAACTCTAGAAACTGAATTCAGCTATCCCCTGAATTGAACTGAACCAAACTGAGAACAACTGAATTGAGTTCAAATGAATTGGATTGAACTTGACTCTATATCCCTCACTTCTTTTTAAATTTCCTCTTTCTTTTGTAAGGTCTTTGAGAGTTGAGCATACCTTATCTCTGACTCTTTCTGTGAAATCTTTCTGTGATTTATCACTTTGTCTGCCCCTCAATTAGACATCATTATTAGGATTAAAGGTGTGTACTAAAGGTGTGTCCCTATCCAGGCAGGTCACATCAACCTAGCAGGTCTTTGGATGTGATCAGAGAAGCCATGTTGCTGGAATAAAATTCCTATACAGGAAGAATATTGATAGGAGAGGTAGAGAATGTGGTTGATATTTGTTTTCTTGTCTTGAGATTTACTGAAGTGGAAATTAGAGGGAGGCTAAACATGTGAGTAGTTTACATCTGTAATCAAAACAGAGTCAAGGCAGAAGAAGCACAAGCTTGGATGAATCTGGACTGGGCTACAGAACGTCTCAACAAATGAACAACAAAGGATAAAGTGAAATGAAAAGAAAGAGAAGAAATAAATAGACACAGTTAACTAATCACTGTTATAATCAGTGTAAATTATCATTGTTATAGAATGAAACTTCCTCCTGGAGTAAATAATAACTGTTTAAAAAAACATGATGATGCAAGAGCAATAAATATTGAGCAATACTAAGGTTTATATTTTTAGTTTTACTAGTTTCCAGAATTAGCGATTAGCAGACAAAGGGTTTTGTGTGTATGTATGTGAACTTTTAGGTAATCTCAGCTCCCAGACAGTGGGTACAGTCAACAGATCAATTCCATCATATATTGCATTGCTATGATGTGTTACAATATTTCGTATATGTATTATTTATATATTTGAACAAATAATAATTCATTTACATGGTAATAACTTTATCATGTCATAGCTCATATATATATATATACATATATATATACATATATATATATATGTATATATATATAATGTCAATGCAAGACCTTGGTTCTCAACTTTCTTAAAGGGAATAAGAGGTATGACTATAGTCTTAGATCATAGACATAGTTTACCTCAAATATCCATATTCCATAGTAGATGTAATGTTATGGATTTTATAAACTTACACAACAAAAGTAAAAGTCATTAAAAAGTTATATTTTAAATACATTGGTGTGTCCATCAGAACAAAAGGGTACAAAAAGATGTAGAAGGCTTCATTGTAAGCATAAGATACTATATGAAGATATCCTTAGTTTTTGAGATGCTGTAAGGTCTGCTAAGTTAATAGATTTCAAAGTATTTCAATCTGTGAATTCTTATACAGAGGTAGTAGATAGCAGTCATCAGGGATATGTTGTGGGAGGGAAAAACAGTCCCAGATAAGGAAATTAGTCTTTGGACCTGCAGTATTCCAAATGCTCCTCAGTATCAAAGCTGTAGTCAGTCCATTGGTTTCGGCAGTCATTGCTTCTGTCAAGGAGTTCCTATTACACCTCCATGCTCTTTTCTTCTTCCTTCTTTTACTCCAAGTTTTATTTTGGCTATTTAGAACACAATTGTCATCTTTTTCAATATCTAAAGAATTGGAAAAATATTTTTGTTCCACTCTCATATAGGGTACAAAGTTTTCCTACCTCTTAGATTATATTATCCAAGATCTAAATATCTATGAGGTACCTGTCAGTGGTGAAAATAAAATCATTATTCTTATTTGAATAACAGAATTAGTAAAATCTTTGAGTTAATCATTAGATGTGTGATGTGTACAGCTCCTTTCCTCATATTTCCAATTACATAGGTTAAATGCATCAGATTTTGCTAGATGGTGAAGTTGACAGGAACATGAGTCTAGCTGTCTCTACAGCCAGAAATCTGCAGCGATGAATGCTCATGATCTGCTTTCTTCATTTTATTCAACCTGGGACCCTAACCCATGGAATATTGTGCAACTTTAAATGAGGATGTCCAACGCAATTAGTGGAATCCAGGTAACTGCTCACAGACATGAGTCCAAGACTTGATTCTTTGCTATTGTTAAATGTTGTAGAGTTGATAATCAACACAATCCAACAGAGCTTTTTTCTGTAAGTTTCTACTTTTCCAATGAAAAAGAAGATGACAGACATTTCAGGAGGCCTTTTTTTTTTCTAGTTTAGTCAGTTACAAGAGGCAACATGTGAATGGCTCATTGATAGGTTGATTTATTGTACTCACACTTTGAAGTATCTCCACATTTGCCATCCCATAACATGGCTGTGTTGTTTTCTTAGAAGTACTGCAAAAACAATAAATCTGAAAATCAATACTCTCCTCTTTAAACACAGATTTGCATGTTCTTAGTTTTACCATTTTCCCAAGTCTGCATCCTAAGCCTCTTCTTTTTCTTTTTATATGCAGCTACTTAGAAAGTTTTCAATTCCCATGAATTAAATAGCACTTATAAGCCAAGCATACTAAAGTTTATCTGCTATCATAAAGATTTTCTCAAATTCCCAAGGATTACCATGCATCTTAATTTAACTGTCTAATTGGCATCTGAATATAAGATGCCAAATTGAAGCAGAGTTTACCTTCAAATCTTATGTCAATAATTTCACTTATACCTGTCATAGTTCACATAAGGCCAATCCTATCCTTACTTGCTTAAACCCAAATAATTTGAGTCAATTTTCTGACAACATGCAATATGAAAAGATATCAAAGCAATTCAGATATATGACAGACTGCTTTTTGACATATTTTGAACATCACTTTTGAGTTTTCCTTTGAAGGTCAGTAATTCCATTATCCTTATGGTTTTCAAAGAACCCCAAAGAAAGTTTCCTGCACTATCTCTCTGATATCATTTTTACTACTTCAACTCTGTTCATTATCTTACACACAGAAAGTTTTATTGACCTTGGCGTATTATAAGCTTTCTCTCAGCTGGACACCTTTACAACGATTTCATATAATACTTCTGAAAACTAACTAATTTTATGATTTTTCAAGGTGGTTCAAATGTCAGCCTTTTGCTTAATTCTCAGCTTCTGGTCTAGAACTATTAAAATATTGTCTATCTTCCCTCAGAATTTTTTATTTGCTTTATGAGTTCTTTTCTTAAAGGAATATTCATGTTCTAATATTCTTTCTTCCTCTATTTATCTTTACACTTCAGATTTTATTACCCTCTCAGTACACCCTCCAAATGTTCCACATCTTCTAATATTCTATACAATTTAGTTACCCATTAGATTTACTACCTGTTATACTGACTGACTGATAGATTGAAATTAAGTCAATATAGTCTGACAGGGTGGCCTAGGCTGATCATTAACTCACTACATTCTTCTACAGCCTCCAAAATATGAAGAATGTGGATATATTCTTTTTCACCCATGCATTAATTAACTTGATTATTTACTTTACATTCCCACTGCATTCTTCCGTCTCCTCCCAGTCAACCCCCCATATAGCTGCTCCCTCATCCACCACCCATTTTCTTGATAAAGGAGCTTCCCCCCATTCCTGTGGGTAGAACCCATCCTGGCACATGAAGTCAGTGCAGGATTAGTGACATCCTCTCCCACTGAGGCCAGACAAGGTGCCCAATTAGGGAAACGTGTCCCACAGGTAGGCTACAGAGTCAGTGACAGTCGTTGTCCACTCCAGTTGTTGGGGAACTCACATGAAGACCAAGTTGCACATCTGCTCCATATGTGCCAGGGGGCCTAGGAAGAGCTCATGTATGCTCTTTAATTTGTAGTTCAGTCTCTGAGAGAATGATAAGGATACCAACTAGTCTCAAAATCTTTAACCCAAAATTTGCCTTGCCTATGAGAAGTATAGAGACAAAAAAGAATCAAATGGTAGGGAATGGACAATACATGACTGACCCAACTTGAAACTGAACCCATGAACAAGAAGCAATCCCTGACAGTATTAATGATAGTCCATTATGCTCGCAGACAGAAGCCTAGCATAAATGTCCTCTGAGAGGCTCTAACCTACTACTTCCAGAAACAGATATTGAGATCCCACAGCCAAATATGAGTCAGATTACATTACTGCTCCCATGATAGGCACAGTCATTAGCCAGTAAGAAAATATAATGTTAGAGTTACTGCTGTCTTGGATCCTCTGAAAGTAGCTAACTTAGTATTGTTAGGTTCTACATTAATTGGGTTCCAATATTTCTAGCTATATCTACTAGCTAATTTTACTCCACTAATAATATTAAAGTGTCCAGTGGTGCATATGAATGATAATTTGATTTCCTTATACATAATTTTTCCACGTTAGTAATATTGACTTATTACTAATAAAGGTTGTTTTTAGAAGTGTGCTTTAATTAATGTCTATAAAATATTGAGAGACTGACTCATCCAAAACCTGTTGTGATCATTAAAAATCCACTTTTACATAATTAATGAGTTCCAGTCTTAGATATATTTAATGTCACACTCAAATATCATGAGTATACATAATGATGTTTTTTTCTATATATGATAACCTAGTTTTGACCAATTCTTCACTGAAATGGTCTTTTCAGCTTAGTATAAGTCAGATTGTAGTTTCACGGAAGATCTCGATATACTAAATTAATTAAAAATTTGAGCAATTTGGTTAGGTTTTTCATTCCTATATCCCATTATACACAGAGACACAAGTATCACATAGAAAAAATAAATAAATGCAAATTTTAAAAGATCTTACTGCAATAATTAATTTATATTTTAAATAAAAATATTAGTAAATTTTTTAGACAATTTGTTTTCTAAACTTCTCAGTTATTTTAATATTTCTTGCAGTGCAGTTTCTGTAAAAGAGAGAATAGAATCATTATGAAGGCTTCTATATACTAATGTCTAAATGTGAAGAAAAAAATATTCAAAGAAGCAATCACACTCACAATAATCTAAATGAACAAACAAACAAATATCACAATAAAATATGTACGGATAAAACTATAAGAAACGTGAAAGAGGTATACATGTAAAATTTTACAAGAATGGAGACAACAATTGAACAGCCTATTAAAAGACAGAAAGACATTCCATGCTCATTGTTTAGCAAAATTAATATTGAGAAATTATCTACAATATAGAGAACAACATACTGATTCAATATAATTCTTACTTAATTTTTAGTGAAATTCTTCCCCAAAATAGAAAATAACTATATTTAAAATGGAAGGAAAAACACCAAAAATAGGCAAAGCAATCCTGATCAGAAGAACAAGGCTATAGGAATCATAGTAATGATTATATATTGTGCTTCAAAGTCAGGATAATAAAAAGACCATGGAACTAGAACACAATCATACATACAGAGAAATGAAATAAATATCCTCGACATAGGTGTACACTGCTACGGCTACTTTACTTTTAATAGAGATATCACTAATATGGACAAAAGAAAACAGAGCTCTTCGAATTATCTTTGTAGAAGAAATTTGGCATTCATATGCAGCAGAATGAAATGGTGTTCTTATCTCATGTGGTTGACAAAAGATTAATTTACAGTGGATTTAAGTGCTTAATGTAAGTTCTTTTAAACTACTGCAAGGAAATACAGCAAAACATGTACATATTTACGAAAGGTTAAGGTATCCTGAAAATCACTGTAGCATCCACATTCACACACATACTAGTGCATGAATTAACTGTGGAGTGAGAACTCTTGCAGGCTAAGCGTGCAGCAGTATTGTTATTAGAGTATGTCAAGAGTGATAACATCACAGTGCCATGGTATACTGGAAGAAAGATGACCCTACAAAACCCATTACTTTATACATTGAGTATCCACTAATAAAAAAATGGAAAAAATGATGCTGTCTCTCTCCAGCCATATTCTGGGTAGAGCGTTTCAGGCCCGTGCACTCAGCTCTTGTTCAGTTGCAGACAGGTTTTGTTTTTCTCTCAGTTGACTTCCTGCATCTTCAAAAGTTCTTCATTTTCCCAGGTTCTTTTACACTTCTTTGTTGATTCCCACAGCACAGCTTTTACATTTTTATGCTAAGGATGGTTTTACTGTTTCTCCAATTTGTCAAATTGTGTGAGATATATATATATATTGTGTCTGGCATGTTGTCATAGAGACCACCAGTGATATTTACAATATTATCTATAGAAACTATTGTGGTTTTTTTGTTGTTGTTTTGTTTATCTGTTTGATTTTAGCTTCTTGAAACTTCTAAATGTTTCATTTGAAAATTAGTGGTGTTTCTAATTCAAGTGTAAAACTCCCCATAGAAGTGTCTTAGTTAGGGTTTATTGCTATGAACAGACACTATAATCAATGCAAGTTTTATAAAGGACAACATTTAGTTGGGGTTGGCTTACAGATTCAGAGGTTCAGTTCATTATCATCAAGGCAGGAGCATGGCAGCATAAGGCAGGCATGGTGCAGGAAGAGCTGAGTTCTACATCTTCATTCAAAGGATATCAGGAACAGACTGAACATCCCGAGGCAGCTAGGAGGAGAGTCTCTGAGCCCAACCCCACAGTGACACACTTTCTCCAACAAGGCCGCACCTTTTAATAGTGCCACTTCCTGGGCCAAGCATATGCAAACTATCACAATAAGGTTATAGCAGTGAATTTTAAGATTAACAATTTTTTTTTTCTGAAATGGTCAACAGATAAGAGATTGGCTTTCCATTAATTAAAAAAAAAGTAACATAAATATGTTTTTCTCATATTTTTTCTCATACTTTTTCTTGGCATTGTTCTCAGAGTACAATTGACTCAGAAATATTTTGAATATTTTGAGCTCATTAAATCCACCTTAAATCAATTAAAGTCAGATAAATAGATACTAGGTAGATTGGTCACTGAGTAAAAGTGCTTGTCCTCCAAGCCTGAAACATTAATTAAAATTCCTGTAACTCTCCTAACACACTGGGATATGTAATGCAGGTCATTACTCCTAACTCTAAAGAAACCAGACACAGCAGAAAAGTAGAATCCCAAAAGCTCAAGGTGCATACAATGGAAGAACCACAAGGAAACAAAGAAAGGCCAACCCCATCTCAAAAAATGGTAGAATGGACCATCACCTAAGCTTGTTCTCTCATTTCCCTATGCATGCTTACTCATCCATGCACATAAATATGAATATGCACACATACGTAACATACCTGCAAAAACAACACAGTGCCCAGTTTCACTCAGCATTGCAAGGAGCTTTTGCCCATTACCATGGTAATATTATGTAAAAATTAATTTTTAGGAAGATGAAGTTATACTCACCGCTTCACTGTTTCTAACCTTCTTAAAATGTCTGCACCTGGATAAACCACATGATCACAATAGACGGAGTGATGATCTAGAGTTGCTTCAAAGATAAAAATTAACTCTTTAAGAACCCATACCAAACCTCCTCTCAACACAAGAAGCTCAAGTTCCAATATGTATAAAAAATATAGATTCTACCTATGAATATATCTTCACAAGTTACTCTATTCTGTCACTAATTGATTTCCATGCTCATTGAAACTTTCTTTCCCCCAAGACAGAGTTTCTCTTTATAGCCCTGGCTATGCTGGAACTTACTCTGGAGACCAGGCTGACCTCCGACTCTAACAGAGTTACACCTGCCTCTACATCCTTAGTGCTGGTTAAAAAGAGTGCACCATTACTCCCTGTTCAAATCTGCTGCCTTTTTTTATTTTTCTTTTTTTTTTTATTGCACACACACCCACACACCACAATACTGGACGTGTCCAGTAATACAAGAAGAAAAATTTCATTGTAGCATCAATCTTTAGGAGAGGCCTTTTGGCTTTTTTTTTTTTTATGGAAAAATACAAGCTAAAAAGTTGGGAGTTCTCTGCACCCAAATCCCGTGGGAGGGAGAGCTAAACCTTCAGAGAGGCAGACAAGCCTGGGAAACCAGAAGAGACTGCTCCCTACACACACATCTCGGACGCCAGAGGAAAAAGCCAAAGACCATCTGGAACCCTGGTGCACTGAAGCTCTCGGAAGGGGCGGCACAGGTCTTCCTGGTTGCTGCCGCTGCAGAGAGCCCCTGGGCAGCACCCCACGAGCGAACCTGAGCCTCGGGACCACAGGTAAGACCAAAATTTCTGCTGCAAGAAAGCTGCCTGGTGAGCTTGGGACACACGGAAGCAGAATTTCTCTAGGACCGGGCACGTTCTGTGTTTACCGGAAGTCCCACACCCGCGGATCCTGGCCCGCAGCAGCTCTCTGCTCCCAGACCTGGTGAGAGAGAGACCCAACCACCTGGTCAGGTGGGCACTCCTGAGGCTGCAGAGCCGAAGAGACAACCAACACTGCTCACACCTGCCCACATCCCTGGCCCAAGAGGAAACTGTATAAGGCCTCTGGGCTCCCGTGGGGGAGGGCCCAGGAGCGGCAGGACCCCTGCCTGAGACACTGCCGGAACCTGAAAGAAACAGACCAGATAAACAGTTCTCTGCACCCAAACCCCGTGGGAGGGAGAGCTAAACATTCAGAGAGGCAGACAAGCCTGGGAAACCAGAAGAGACTGCTCCCTGCACACACATCTCGGACACCAGAGGAAAAAGCCAAAGACCATCTGGAACCCTGGTGCACTGAAGCTCCCGGAAGGGGCGGCACAGGTCTTCCTGATTGCTACCGCTGCAGAGAGCCCGTAGGCAGCACCCCATGAGCGAACTTGAGCCTCAGGACCACAGGTAAGACCAAATTTTCTGCTGCAAGAAAGCTGCCTGGTGAACTCAAGACACAGGCCCACAGGAACAGCTGAAGACCTGTAGAGAGGAAAAACTACACGCCCGAAAGCAGAACACTCTGTCCCCATAACTGACTGAAAGAGAGGAAAACAGGTCTACAGCACTCCTGACACACAGGCTTATAGGACAGTCTAGCCACTGTCAGAAATAGCAGAACAAAGTAACACTAGAGATAATCTGATGACGAGAGGCAAAGGCAGGAACACAAGCAACAGAAACCAAGACTACATGGCATCATCGGAGCCCAATTCTCCCACCAAAGCAAACACGGAATATCCAAACACACCAGAAAAGCAAGATCTAGTTTCAAAATCATATTTGATCATGATGCTGGAGGACTTCAAGAAAGACATGAAGAACTCCCTTAGAGAACAAGTAGAAGCCTACAGAGAGGAATCGCAAAAATCCCTGAAAGAATTCCAGGAAAACATAAATAAACAAGTAGAAGCCCATAGAGAGGAGACACAAAAATCCCTGAAAGAATTCCAGGAAAACACAATCAAACAGTTGAAGGAATTAAAAATGGAAATAGAAGCAATCAAGAAAGAACACATGGAAACAACCCTGGATATAGAAAACCAAAAGAAGAGACAAGGAGCTGTAGATACAAGCTTCACCAACAGAATACAAGAGATGGAAGAGAGAATTTCAGGAGCAGAAGATTCCATAGAAATCATTGACTCAACTGTCAAAGATAATGTAAAGCGGAAAAAACTACTGGTCCAAAACATACAGGAAATCCAGGACGCAATGAGAAGATCAAACCTAAGGATAATAGGTATAGAAGAGAGTGAAGACTCCCAGCTCAAAGGACCAGTAAATATCTTCAACAAAATCATAGAAGAAAACTTCCCTAACCTAAAAAAAGAGATACCCATAGACATACAAGAAGCCTACAGAACTCCAAATAGATTGGTCCAGAAAAGAAACACCTCCCGTCACATAATTGTCAAAACACCAAACGCACAAAATAAAGAAAGAATATTAAAAGCAGAAAGGGAAAAAGGTCAAGTAACATATAAAGGCAGACCTATCAGAATCACACCAGACTTCTCGCCAGAAACTATGAAGGCCAGAAGATCCTGGACTGATGTCATACAGACCCTAAGAGAACACAAATGCCAGCCCAGGTTACTGTATCCAGCAAAACTCTCAATTAACATTGATGGAGAAACCAAGATATTCCATGACAAAACCAAATTTACACAATATCTTTCTACAAATCCAGCACTACAAAGGATAATAAATGGTAAAGCCGAACATAAGGAGGCAAGCTATACCCTAGAAGAAGCAAGAAACTAATCGTCTTGGCAACAAAACAAAGAGAATGAAAGCACACAAACATAACCTCACATCCAAATATGAATATAAAGGGAAACAATAATCACTATTCCTTAATATCTCTCAATATCAATGGCCTCAACTCCACAATAAAAAGACATAGATTAACAAACTGGATACGCAACGAGGACCCTGCATTCTGCTGCCTACAGGAAACACACCTCAGAGACGAAGACAGACACTACCTCAGAGTGAAAGGCTGGAAAACAACTTTCCAAGCAAATGGTCAGAAGAAGCAAGCTGGAGTAGACATTCTAATATCAAATAAAATCAATTTCCAACTAAAAGTCATCAAAAAAGATAAGGAAGGACACTTCATATTCATCAAAGGAAAAATCCACCAAGATGAAGTCTCAATCCTAAATATCTATGCCCCAAATACAAGGGCACCTACATACGTAAAAGAAACCTTACTAAAGCTCAAAACACACATTGCACCTCACACAATAATAGTGGGAGATTTCAACACCCCACTCTCATCAATGGACAGATCATGGAAACAGAAATTAAACAGTGATGTCGACAGACTTAGAGAAGTCATGAGCCAAATGGACTTAACGGATATTTATAGAACATTCTATCCTAAAGCAAAAGGATATACCTTCTTCTCAGCTCCTCATGGTACTTTCTCCAAAATTGACCATATAATTGGTCAAAAAACGGGCCTCAACAGGTACAGAAAGATAGAAATAATCCCATGTGTGCTATCGGACCACCACGGCCTAAAACTGGTCTTCAATAACAATAAGGGAAGAATGCCCACATATACGTGGAAATTGAACAGTGCTCTACTCAATGATAACCTGGTCAAGGAAGAAATAAAGAAAGAAATTAAAAACTTTTTAGAATTTAATGAAAATGAAGATACAACATACTCAAACTTATGGGACACAATGAAAGCTGTGCTAAGAGGAAAACTAATAGCGCTGAGTGCCTGCAGAAAGAAACAGGAAAGAGCATATGTCAGCAGCTTGACAGCACACCTAAAAGCTCTAGAACAAAAAGAAGCAAATACACCCAGGAGGAGTAGAAGGCAGGAAATAATCAAACTCAGAGATGAAATCAACCAAGTAGAAACAAAAAGGACCATAGAAAGAATCAACAGAACCAAAAGTTGGTTCTTTGAGAAAATCAACAAGATAGATATACCCTTAGCCAGACTAACGAGAGGACACAGAGAGTGCGTCCAAATTAACAAAATCAGAAATGAAAAGGGAGACATAACTACAGATTCAGAGGAAATTCAAAAAATCATCAGATCTTACTATAAAAACCTATATTCAACAAAATTTGAAAATCTTCAGGAAATGGACAATTTCCTAGACAGATACCAGGTATCGAAGTTAAATCAGGAACAGATAAACCAGTTAAACAACCCCATAACTCCTAAGGAAATAGAAGCAGTCATTAAAGGTCTCCCAACCAAAAAGAGCCCAGGTCCAGACGGGTTTAGTGCAGAATTCTATCAAACCTTCATAGAAGACCTCATACCAATATTATCCAAACTATTCCACAAAATTGAAACAGATGGAGCCCTACCGAATTCCTTCTACGAAGCCACAATTACTCTTATATCTAAACCACACAAAGACCCAACAAAGAAAGAGAACTTCAGACCAATTTCCCTTATGAATATCGACGCAAAAATACTCAATAAAATTCTGGCAAACCGAATTCAAGAGCACATCAAAACAATCATCCACCATGATCAAGTAGGCTTCATCCCAGGCATGCAGGGATGGTTTAATATACGGAAAACCATCAACGTGATCCATTATATAAACAAACTGAAAGAACAGAACCACATGATCATTTCATTAGATGCTGAGAAAGCATTTGACAAAATTCAACACCCCTTCATGATAAAAGTCCTGGAAAGAATAGGAATTCAAGGCCCATACCTAAACATAGTAAAAGCCATATACAGCAAACCAGTTGCTAACATTAAACTAAATGGAGAGAAACTTGAAGCAATCCCACTAAAATCAGGGACTAGACAAGGCTGCCCACTCTCTCCCTACTTATTCAATATAGTTCTTGAAGTTCTAGCCAGAGCAATCAGACAACAAAAGGAGATCAAGGGGATACAGATCGGAAAAGAAGAGGTCAAAATATCACTATTTGCAGATGACATGATAGTATATTTAAGTGATCCCAAAAGTTCCACCAGAGAACTACTAAAGCTGATAAACAACTTCAGCAAAGTGGCTGGGTATAAAATTAACTCAAATAAATCAGTTGCCTTCCTCTATACAAAAGAGAAACAAGCCGAGAAAGAAATTAGGGAAACGACACCCTTCATAATAGACCCAAATAATATAAAGTACCTCGGTGTGACTTTAACCAAGCAAGTAAAAGATCTGTACAATAAGAACTTGAAGACACTGAGGAAAGAAATTGAAGAAGACCTCAGAAGATGGAAAGATCTCCCATGCTCATGGATTGGCAGGATTAATATAGTAAAAATGGCCATTTTACCAAAAGCAATCTACAGATTCAATGCAATCCCCATCAAAATACCAATCCAATTCTTCAAAGAGTTAGACAGAACAATTTGCAAATTCATCTGGAATAACAAAAAACCCAGGATAGCTAAAGCTATCCTCAACAATAAAAGGACTTCAGGGGGAATCACTATCCCTGAACTCAAGCAGTATTACAGAGCAATAGTGATAAAAACTGCATGGTATTGGTACAGAGACAGACAGATAGACCAATGGAATAGAATTGAAGACCCAGAAATGAACCCACACAACTATGGTCACTTGATTTTTGACAAAGGAGCCAAAACCATCCAATGGAAAAAAGATAGCATTTTCAGCAAATGGTGCTGGTTCAACTGGAGGGCAACATGTAGAAGAATGCAGATCGATCCATGCTTATCACCCTGTACAAAGCTTAAGTCCAAGTGGATCAAGGACCTCCACATCAAACCAGACACACTCAAACTAATAGAAGAAAAACTAGGGAAGCATCTGGAACACATGGGCACTGGAAAAAATTTCCTGAACAAAACACCAATGGCTTATGCTCTAAGATCAAGAATCGACAAATGGGATCTCATAAAACTGCAAAGCTTCTGTAAGGCAAAGGACACTGTGGTTAGGACAAAACGGCAACCAACAGATTGGGAAAAGATCTTTACCAATCCTACAACAGATAGAGGCCTTATATCCAAAATATACAAAGAACTCAAGAAGTTAGACCGCAGGGAAACAAATAACCCTATTAAAAAATGGGGTTTAGAGCTAAACAAAGAATTCACAGCTGAGGAATGCCCAATGGCTGAGAAACACCTAAAGAAATGTTCAACATCTTTAGTCATAAGGGAAATGCAAATCAAAACAACCCTGAGATTTCACCTCACACCAGTGAGAATGGCTAAGATCAAAAACTCAGGTGACAGCAGATGCTGGCGAGGATGTGGAGAAAGAGGAACACTCCTCCATTGTTGCTGGGATTGCAGACTGGTAAAACCATTCTGGAAATCAGTCTGGAGGTTCCTCAGAAAATTGGACATTGAACTGCCTGAGGATCCAGCTATACCTCTCTTGGGCATATACCCAAAAGATGCCTCAACATATAAAAGAGACACGTGCTCCACTATGTTCATTGCAGCCTTATTTATAATAGCCAGAAACTGGAAAGAACCCAGATGCCCTTCAACAGAGGAATGGATACAGAAAATGTGGTACATCTACACAATGGAATATTACTCAGCTATCAAAAACAACGAGTTTATGAAATTCGTAGGCAAATGGTTGGAACTGGAAAATATCATCCTGAGTGAGCTAACCCAATCACAGAAAGACATACATGGTATGCACTCATTGATAAGTGGCTATTAGCCCAAATGCTTGAATTACCCTAGATCCCTAGAACAAACGAAACTCAAGACGGATGATCAAAATGTGAATGCTTCACTCCTTCTTTAAATGAGGAAAAAGAATACCCTTGGCAGGGAAGGGAGAGGCAAAGATTAAAACAGAGACTGAAGGAACACCCATTCAGAGCCTGCCCCACATGTGGCCCATACATATACAGCCACCCTATTAGACAAGATGGATGAAGCAAAGAAGTGCAGACCGACAGGAGCCGGATGTAGATCTCTCCTGAGAGACACAGCCAGAATACAGCAAATACAGAGGCGAATGCCAGCAGCAAACCACTGAACTGAGAATAGGTCCCCTATTGAAGGAATCAGAGAAAGAACTGGAAGAGCTTGAAGGGGCTCGAGACCCCAAAAGTACAACAATGCCAAGCAATCAGAGCTTCCAGGGACTAAGCCACTACCTAAAGACTATACATGGACTGACCCTGGACTCTGACCCCATAGGTAGCAATGAATATCCTAGTAAGAGCACCAGTGGAAGGGGAAGCCCTTGGTCCTGCTAAGACTGAACCCCCAGTGAACTAGTCTATGGGGGGAGGGCGGCAATGGGGGGAGGGTTGGGAGGGGAACACCCATAAGGAAGGGGAGGGGGGAGGGGGATGTTTGCCCGGAAACCGGGAAAGGGAATAACACTCGAAATGTATATAAGAAATACTCAAGTTAATAAATAAAAAAAAAAATAGTTGGAAGGCGGGGCTGGGGATTTAGCTCAGTGGTAGAGCGCTTACCTAGGAAGCGCAAGGCCCTGGGTTAGGTCCCCAGCTCCGAAAAAAAGTACCAAAAAAAAAAAAGTTGGAACGCAAGCAGTGAGTTGGAACTCGAGCAGTTTTGGCTAACTAGACTAAGTATTACCAGTCAAATTTTAAGCTGATTGGTCCTGAGTATTGTAAGAAGTGTGATGTACAAGGGATTTTCAGAACATTGAGATAAAAGAGTGCAAGTGATTTAACCATAATGTTTTGGCTTATTAGAAACATTGTTTGGGGTCAGCTATGGATAATTCCTTTCAGGAATTAGAGTCTGAGAACCTAAACTTAATTTTACCTTATGAGCAAAATGGAGACTGAATACAAAATGGCTACCTTAAAAGGAGCAGGCCTCACCATGCCCCTCTATCCTGAAGTTGGTCCTTAGAGTCAAATTGTTGAATCCATGTAATCTTTAAGAAAAACTAATGAGTTCTTGTGTTATCCTGAAAGACTGATCTTCCTCCATATTGTGATCATCCATTTATGTAATTTCTGGTCCAGTGGGATATTCTTCTTTTTTCTCTCTCTCTTTTTCTTTATTTTTCTTTTTTTCTTTTTTCTTTTTTTTTTTTTTTTTTGGAGCTGGGGACTGAACCCTGGGCCTTGCACTTGTTAGGCAAGCCCTCTACTGTTGAGCTAAATCCCCAACCCCCCACCACTGCCCCCACTGGGATATTCTTGATAAACTAGTTGTGGGTCTGAAATTTTGCCATTCTCCATACAGGCTTTCTAGATGACACAAGAGGCAGATACACATTCAGCTGAAGAGAATGAAGAAACTGAAAATGAAGGTGAGAATGATGCCAATTAGTAAAAAACCTACCCCAACCTTTTATTATATAAACAAACAAACAAACACACACACACACACACACACACACACACACACACACACACACACACGTAGGCTGTATCCCCAAATGGGGCAGACTCAGAATGGCCATTCCTTCAGTTTGTGCTCCAAACTTTGTCTCCATATCTGTTCCTATAAGTATTTTTGTTCCTCTTTTTAAGAAGGATTGCAGCATCCACACTTTTGTTTATCTTCTTGAACTTCATGTGGTCTGTGGATTGTATCTTGGGCAATTTGAGCTTTTGTGTGCACACCATGTGTTGCCTTTTTTTTTTTTTTTTTTTTTTTTTTTTTTTTTTTTTTTTTTGGTGATTGGGTTACCTTACTCAGGATGAAATGGTCTAGTGCCATCCATTCATCCATTTGCCTATGTTTTTGATACCTGAGAAGTACTTCATTGTAGAGATGTATAAAATTTTTTGTATCCATTCCTCTGTTGAAGGTCATTTGGGTTATTCCAACTTCTGACTATTATGAGTAAAGCTGCTGTGAGCGTAGTGGAGCATGTGTCTATGTTGTATGTTGGAGCATCTTTCGGTTATACGCTGAGGAGAGGTATATCTGGTTCCTCAGGTAGTACTATGTTCAATTTTCTGAGAAAAATCCAGACTAATTTCCAGAATGGTTGTACCACTTTGTGATCCCACCAACAATGGAGAAGTGTTCCTCTCCCTCCACTTCCTCACCAGCATCTATTGTTACCTGAGTTTTTGATCTTAGCCATTCTGACTGGTGTGAGGTAGAATCTCAGGTTTGTTTTGATTTGCATTCCCCTGATCACAAAGGATGTTGAATGTTTCTTTAAGTACTTCTCAGCCATTCAATATTCTTCAGCTGAGAATACTTTGCTTAGCTCTGTACTCCATTTTTAATAGGATTATTTGGCTCACTGGAGTCTAACTCCTTTAGTTCTTTGTATATTTTGGATATTAACTCTGTCAGAAGTAGGATTGGTAACGATATTTTCCAATCTCTTGGGTGCCTTTTTGTCCTAATGACAGTGACCTTTGCCTTATAGAAGCTTTGCAGCTTTATGAGGTCCCATTTGTCGATTCCTGACCTTAGAGCATAGGCTATTGGTGTTTTGTTTAGGAAATTTTCCCCAGTACCCATGTATTTGAGGATATTCCCCAATTTTTCTTTTATTAGTTTGAGTATATCTGGTTTTATATGGAGGTCCATTATCCACTTGGACTTAAGCTTTGTACAATGTGGTAAGAATGGATCCTGACAAACTTGGACTCCCCAGTGTAGGGGAATGTCGAGGAGGCAGGAAGGGGAAATGGATGAAGCGGGGAACAGCCTTCTAGAGGAAGGGCATTGGGATGGGATAGGGGACTTATGTCTAGAAAACTAGGAAAAGGGAATAACAATTGAAATGTAAATAAATATATCCAAAAAATAAAAAGAGTGGGTCTATTTGCATTCTTCTACACTCTGACCTTGAGTTGAACCAGCACCCTTTGTTGAAAATGCTGTCCTTTTCCACTGGATGGTTTTAGCTACTTTGTCGAAGATCAAATGACCATAGTTATGTACATTCATTTCTGGGTCTTCAATTCTATTCCACTCATATAGCTGCTTGTTTCTGTACCAAAATCATATAGTTTTTATCACTATTGCTCTGTAATACTGCTTGAGGTCAGGGATGGTGATTCCCCCAGAAGTTCTTTTATTGTTGAGGATAGTTTTCGCTATCCAGGCTTATTTGTTGTTCTAAATGAATTTGCAGATTGTTCTTTCCAACTCTATGAAGAATAGAGTTGGACTTCTGACAGGGATGGCATTGACTCTGTAGATTGCTTTTGGCTAAATGACCATTTTTACATTATTTATCCTGCCATTCCATGAGCATTGGAGGTCTTTCATCTTCAGAGATGTTCAATTTCATTCTTCAGAGCCTTGAAGTTCTAGTTATACAGATCTTTCACTTGCTTGGTGAGAGTCACACCGTGGAAGTTTTTGTTATTTGTGACCATTGTGAAGGATGTCATTTCACTAATTTCTGTCTCAGCCACTTTATCCTTTGAATAGAGGAGGGCTATTTATGTGTTTGAGTTAATTTTACACCCAGCCACTTTGTTGAAGTTGTTTATTAGGTTTAGTAGTTCTCTGGAGGAACTTTTGGGCTCACTAAACTATACTATAATATCATCTGCAAATAGTGATTTTTTGACTTCTTACTTTCTAGTTTCTATCCCTTTTACCTCCTTTAGTTATGGGATGCTCTGTCTAGAACTTTAAGTACTATATTGAATATGTAAAAAGAGAGTGGCCAGCCTGTCCAGTCCCTGATTTTAGTTGATTTGCTTCAAGTTTTTATCCATTTATTTAACTGTTGTCTAGTGGTCTGCTGTATATTGCTTTTATTATGTTTAGGTATGGACCTTGAATTTCTGATCTTTCCAAGACTTTGATCATGAAGTGGTGTTGAATTTTGTCAAATGCTTTCTCAACATCTAATAAATTCATCATGTTGTTTTGTCTTAGTGTTTGTTTACATAGTGGATTACATTGATGGATTTCTGTAAATTGAACCATCCCTACATCCCTGGGATGAAGTCTATTTGATCATGATGGATTATACTTTTGATGTGTTCTTGGATTAGAATTAAGAATTTTACTGAGTATCTTTTGTGTTGATATTCATAAGGGAAATTGGTCTGAAGGTCTCTTTCTTTGTTGGGTCTTTGTGTCACTTAGGTATAAGCATAATTGTGGCTTCATAGAAGGAATTGGGTAGTGCTCTGTCTGTTTCTATTTTGTGGAATAGTTTTGGAATGAGGTCTTCTATGAAGGTCTGATAGAATTCTGCAATAAACCCATCTGGTCCTGGGCCTTTTTTTGGTTGGGAGATTTTTAATAAATTCTTCTAATTCTTTAGGAGTTATGAGGTTGTTTAGATGGTTTATCTCTTCCTGATTTAACTTTGGTACCTGATATCTCTCTAGAAAATTGCCCATTTCTCTAAATTTTTTGGTTTTGTGGAATATAGGCTTTTGTAATAGGATCTCATAATGTTTTGAATTTCCTCAGATTCTGTTATATCTCCCTTTTTATTTCTGATTTTGTTAATTTGGATACACTTTCTGTGACGTCTGGTTAATCTTGCTAAGGGTTTATCTATCTTATTAATTTTCTCAAAGAGCAGCTCCTGGTTTTGTTGATTCTTTGTATAGTACTTTTTGCTTCTACTTGGTTGATTTCAGCCCTGAGTTTGAGTATTTCCTGCCTTCTATTCCTCCTGGGTGTATTTGCTTCTTCTTGTGCTAGAGCTTTTAGGTGTGCTGTCACGCTGCTGACATTTTCTCTCTCCAGTTTCCTTGGAGGCACTCCGAGCTCTGAGTTTTCCTCTTAGCGCTGCTTCCATTGTTTTCCATACATTTTGGTATCTGTGCCTTCATTTTCACTAAATTCTAAAAAGCCTGTCATTTCTTCTTTTTGTAGCTCATTATTCATTTTCCATATATTTGAGGGCTTTCTGTTATTGTTGTTATGGAAGACCAGCCTTCCCTCATGGTGATCTGATAGGATGCATGAGATCCTTTCAATCTTCCTGTATCTTTTGAGGTCTGTTTTGTGACTGATTATATGGTCAATTTTGGAGAAGTTAATTTGAGATTCCTAGAAGAAATTATATTCTTTTGTTTTAGGATGAAATGTTTATAAATATCTGTTAAATTCATTTGGTTCATGACTTCTGTTAGTTTCTCTATGTCTCTGTTTAGTTTCTGTTGCCATGATCTGTCCACTGATGAGAGTAGGATGTTGACATCTTCTATTATTGTTGTGTGAGGTGCAATGTATGCTTTGAGATTTAGTAAGGTCTCTTTTATGAAAATAGGTGCCAGGATCCAGCTATACCTCTCTTGGGCATATACCCAAAAGATGCCTCAACATATAAAAGAGACACGTACTCCACTATGTTCATCGCAGCCTTACTTATAATAGCCAGAAGCTGGAAAGAACCCAGATGCCCTTCAACAGAGGAATGGATACAGAAAATGTGGTACATCTACACAATGGAATATTACTCAGCTATCAAAAACAACGAGTTTATGTAATTCGTAGGCAAATGGTTGGAACTGGAAAATATCATCCTCAGTGAGGTAACCCAATCACAGAAAAACACACATGGTATGCACTCATTGATAAGTGGCTATTAGCCCAAATGCTTGAATTACCCTAGATGCCTAGAACAAATGAAACTTAAGACGGATGATCAAAATGTGAATGCTTCACTCCTTCTTTAAAAGGGGAACAAGAATACCCTTGGCAGGGAATAGAGAGGCAAAGATTAAAACAGAGACCGAAGGAATACCCATTCAGAGCCTGCCCCACATGTGGCCCATACATATACAGCCACCCAATTAGACCAGATGGATGAAGCAAAGAAGTGCAGACTGACAGGAGCCCGATGTAGATCGCTCCTGAGAGACACAGCCAGAATACAGCAAATACAGAGGCGAATGCCAGCAGCAAACCACTGAACTGAGAATAGGACCCCTGTGGAAGGAATCAGAGAAAGAACTGGAAGAGCTTGAAGGGGCTCGAGACCCCATATGTACAACAATGCCAAGCAACCAGAGCTTCCAGGGACTAAGCCACTACCTAAAGACTATACATGGACTGACCCTGGACTCTGACCTCATAGGTAGCAATGAATATCCTAGTAAGAACACCAGTGGAAGGGGAAGCCCTGGGTCGTGCTAAGACTGAACCCCCAGTGAACTAGACTGTGGGGGGGAGGGCGGCAATGGGGTGAGGGTTGGGAGGGGAACACCCATAAGGAAGGGGAGGGGGGAGGGGGATGTTTGCCCGGAAACCGGGAAAGGGAATAACACTCGAAATGTATATAAGAAATACTCAAGTTAATAAAAAAAAAAAAAAGAAAATAACAGCACAATGTTTATAAGGAATTTAAAGGTTTAAGGAATAATCAGGAATGCATTTATCCTTAAATCTTAAATTATGAAGTCAGTATTAAATTAATGACTAAAAAAAAAGAAATAGTCTCAGCATGAATGTTATTCAACAATGGAATTCATTGAGCTCTAAAGAAACATAAAGTTTATAGGAAAATGAATGTAACTTGAAAACATTGTATGGAGTGAGGTTTTGCAGGAACAAAAAACAACTTGTATCAAAAAAAAAAAGAAAATAGTTGCTGGTGCATTAGGAGTATAGGCATTTAGGACTGAGAGTTCATCTTGGTGTCCTTCTTTATCTTTTTTGATAATTTTTGGTTGAAAGTCAATTTTATTCTATATTAGAATGGCTACTCCATCTTGTTTCTCTGGACCATTTGTTTGGGAAATTGGTTTTCAGCCTTTTACTCTATGTTAGTTACTGTCTTTGTCACTGAACTGTGTTGTCTGTATGAAGCAAAATTCTGGATCCTCTTTACATGTCCAGTCTATTAGTCTATCTTTTTATTTGGGTGTTGAGTCCATTGGTGTAACAAGATATTATGTAATAGTGATTGTTGTATCCTGTTATTTTTGTCGTTAGAGGTGGAATTATATTTTGTCACTCTTTTGTTTTGGTTTCCCTTCAAGGAGATTACTTTCTTGATTTTTCTAGGGTGTATGTTTCCTCCTTGTCTTGGAGTTTTCTATTGTCTATTAACCTATGTAGGGCTGGATTTGTAGAATGATTTTGTGTAAATTTGGTTTTGTCATGGAATATCTTGGTTTCTCCATCTGTGTTTTTCTTTTTTTTCTTTTTTTCTTTTTCTTTTTCTTTTGTTGGAGCTGGGGATGGAACCCAGGGCCTTGCGTTTGCTAGGCAAGTGCTCTACCACTGAGCTAAATCCCCAACCCCTCTCCATCTATGTTAAACGAGAGTTTTGCTGGATATAGTAGCCTGTATTAGCGTTTTTGTTCTCTTATATTCTGAAATAAATGTGCCCATGTTCTTCTGACTTTCATAGTCTCTGGTGAGAAGTCTGGTGTAATTCTGATAGGTCTGCCTTTATATGTTATTTGACGTTTTTCCCTTATTGCTTTAATATTCTTCCTTTTTGTGAATTTGGTGTTTTGATTATTATGCGGCAGGAAGAATTTCTCTCCTGGTTCAATCTATTTGGAGTTCTGTAGGTTTCTTGTAAGTTTATGGGCATCTCTTTCTTTAGATTAGGGAAGTTTTCTTCTATAATTTTGTTTAATATATTTACTGGCCCGTTGAGTGGGGAGTCTTCCCTATCCTCTATACCTATTATCCTTAGGTTTGATCTTCTCACTATGTCTTGAATTTCCTGGAAGTTTTGGGTTAGGAGCTGTTGTGTTTTACATTTTCCTTAATGGTTGTGTCAATGTTTTCTATGGTATCTTCTGCCCCTGAAATTCTCCCTTCTATCTCTTGTATTCTGTTGGTGATGCTTGTATCTGTGACTCCTGGTCTCTTCCCTAGGCTTTCTATCTCCAGGGTCTCCCTTTGTGCTGTCTTTATTGTTTCTATTTCCATTTTTAAATCCTGGGTGGTTTTGTTCAATTCCCTCACTTATTTGTTTGAGTTTTCCTGTAATTCTTTAAGGGATGTTTGTGTTTTCTCTTTAAGAGCTTCTACTTGTTTATGTGTGTTGTTCTATATTTCTTTACAGAGATATTTATGTCCTTCTTAAAGTCCTCTATCAACATCATGAAATGTGATTTTTAAATCCATATCTTGCATTTCCAGTGTGTTGGGATATCTGGTATTTGCTTTGGTGGGAGAACTGTGCTCTGATGATGCCAACTAGTCTTGGTTTCTGTTGCTTGGGTTCCTTCATTTGCCTCTTCCAATCAGGTTGTCTCTGGTGTTAGCTTGTCTTGCTATCTCTCACAGTGGCTTGACCGTCTTGTAAGCCTGTGTGTCAGCACTCCTGTCGACCTCTTTTCTTTCAGCAGGATCTGGGGACAGAGAATTAATTGCTCCTGGGTTTGTGTGTCATAAAGCCTCCATGTATGTCAATTTGAGCAGAAGAGTTGGTCTTACCTCTTCTCTCAGGTTTGTAAGTGTTCCAGGTGTCTGCTCTTAGGTTCCATTATCCGGAGGGCACTAGACAGGTTCCTCTTGGGGCAGGAATGTGACCAGAAGTGGTGGTCTCCCCTGAGCTCCCTGGATTGTCTGCACTGCTGAGAGTCCAGCTCTCTCACCCATGGTATTTGGGTAGAGCGGCCTGAGGGAGTGGTTCAGCTCCGGGCATAGCCAGGAATTGAAGTGTCCTGTCCCAGAGGACTTTTGCTCTTGTGTGTCTTGACTCCACCAGGCAAGTGTCTTGGAGTAGAGAAGTTGTTCTTATCTCTACTCTCAGGTATGTCTGTGCTCCTGGAAACTGGCTTTTGGCTCTGGGTGGCAGAAACCGGAGGGGGTTCAGCCTCTGACTGCTCCTAGATTCCTACACTATATTCACACACATAGACACACACACACACACACACACACACACACACACACACACACACATATATATATATATATATATATATATATATATATATATATATATATATATATACACTCTCAACTGTTAGAATTGGAGGTTTGGACCACGATGCTCAAAGTTAGTTTCCAAAATGGCAAGTATTGATAGTTATAATTCACAATACTTCTTGGCAACTTCCAGTGTTTGAATGCCAGATGATATAGAATGCAAAATATTGATAATTTGGGACAAGAAAGATGGTTCAGTGGTTATCAGAATTTCTTATTCTTGCAGAGGACCTGAGTTCAATTCTCAGCATACACATGATAGCTTGAAACTGTTAGTTATAAGGGATCCAACCTCACTTTCATATATAGATAGGTAGATAGATAGATAGATAGATAGAGAGAGAGAGAGAGAGAGAGAGAGATGAAAATGCACATAAAATAAATATAAAAACCAAACCTCTGTTACCCTAAAGCATGCATTTTAGCCTGTCAGATCTAGATGAAGGTGTATTCCTATATCTGTAGTTCCTCTTGCTGAAGTCAATGATACTCAGTCTAACCATTGGGCATGTGTATTCATTCTCTTTCCTGCATAAGTGTTCACAATTTCATTAGTGAAGTAAAATGTGTAAGGGGAAAAAGTATCATAGTGAATTCTTAAGACCATGAGTTTAACTACTGGAATCCTTTTTTGGATGAAATTTATGAGGACATTGATAAGACCTGGCCCACAGTGTAGAGTTAGCAGTAATATACACAGAGGGCCTACCAAGACTTTGATCAGGGACATTAACCAAAAGACTAATAGAGCTTTCAAACCAATTCATATCTTGTTGTCTCTCTTGTCTCCTATTGAGATTAGTTCTGCCATTCCTGCCCTAGTACAAGCTCTTTTGGAGACTGTCACTGCCAGGGCGACTCTAGATAGTGGATATACCCATACTATATGCATCTTGTTCCCAATGAACAATGGGATACAGGGTAAGATGCGAGGACTCTGCCTTTATGCATCACATAGGGAATCTGAAATGTTCCCCATCTACAGATTTCAGGGTTTGAGACATCATCAGTCCCCAAAAAGGATTAAAAAGCACAGCCTCAAAGCAAGAGTTAACCACCCTGCAATCTGTATCTGCCAGCAATAACTGACAGGCCGCTCCCCACCCCAGTCATCGCTCCCTCTGCACTAAAACTTCATTTCTCCTTAGAAACAGAATCTGCTTTATCAATCCTTTCTCCAACTCGTCCATTGGGAAGGGTAGATGGCATAGGAGGTTTCCAGAGGGGAAACCAGGAAAGGGGATAGCATTTGAAACATGAATAAATAAAACATCCAATAAAAATAAATATCAAGAACTTTAAAAATGGATAGTAGGACTACATGCACAGGATTAAAAAAAAAAGAAACAGAATCTGCTGATTTTTAAGCTTATTTTATTTGGCAGATTTTGAATGTTCTGGTAGTAGAAAAGCAGAAGCAAAAAGTTTAATTAGAACTTTCATATATAAATTTGCCTGAACAATTACGAGCAGGAGTAAATAAGTTGGAAAATTGTAATTTTCTTTGTACCTTTAATTTTTACATGACAAACATTGGAAAAGTAATAAAATCTGCAACACTTTCAAAGTCAGTCATATAAAAATAGTGTGTGTATATACAAGTCACAAATATATGCACATATAAATACATCTATTTTCATAACTACTGCATTTTCATAAATTTAGCGTATATGACTGAATGAGTGAGGAGTGTGAGAATGATTTGATGGAACTGCCTATGCAAATTGTTACTTTATCTCTACTCTCTGCTGTCTTTAAGAGTAAATATGATGAAGTATTCCATATAAACATTAATAAAACAGAAAGTACATATACATTAATTTTAGGTTTACAATTTTATTACCAAAGAAACTAAATCTATGAGGATAAATTGCCTATTAAATGCAAATAAATTATCACTTACAAGTTTCTTCAGCAACATATCTTTAAGATATAGATAACTTTGAAGCCAAGCTTTGTGTTTTTTTAACAAAACAGTGAAAACATAAAATGAAATAAACATATATCGTACAATCTTCTGCACAAAAGCCTAATCAAGTGCATCATGTGAAATTTTAGAAAATTGATGATTAGCTATATCTTCTGTACTTTGTAGCTTAATGGTAATTATATATTTTAGATGTGTTCATTTAAAAACACAAATTTTATAAAAATTTATTCCAGTGTACAGATAAACTTTGATTTCCTTGCAAATTTTTTTAGTAATATGAAATGGAAGAGTGATTTAAATTTTCCATGATCATGAAAAATAAATGTTTTCTCCATTTACAAATTTAATTTATTTTAGCGTTGTGTGTAAAAACGAGAGCTCATAAGAGGAGCTGCTATTGGATTTATTGTGTATCTTCTTACACCTTTTCTCAGCAAGGTGAAAGAGCAGGGAAAACAGATGGGAAACAGCAGGTGCACAGCTTTTGATGTGAGAAACTCATTCCCAATGATGACACTATTACTACTCAAGAGGGAAACAATGACATGTAATTTAAGGTGAATAAGCAATGGAAATGCAATAAATCAAAGTGAGTGAAAGAAATCTGAATTTCAAAATTCGAGAAGTAATACTGTTTTATGTATAAGTGTGTGTTTGTTTACATATATTTATAATCTTAAAACTAAAGTTGAATACGTCTTTATTATGTCGGGTTTGCATGGGAATGTCTTTCAAAGGCACAAATATTTAATACTTGGTTCACTGTAGAGATGCTATGTGGTGAGACTTAGAAAGTATAGATACATATGTTAGAGGAAGTACACCATTGAGAGTGTGATTTGAAAGTTTAAGCCCATACATATACAGCCACCCAATTAGACAAGATGGATGAAGCAAAGAAGTGCAGACCGACAGGAGCTGGATGTAGATCGCTCCTGAGAGACACAGCCAGAATACAGCAAATACAGAGGCGAATGCCAGCAGCAAACCAGTGAACTGAGAATAGGTCCCCCGTTGAAGGAATCAGAGAAAGAACTGGAAGAGCTTGAAGGGGCTCGAGACCCCAAAAGTACAACAATGTCAAGCAACCAGAGCTTCCAGGGACTAAGCCACTACCTAAAGACTACACATGGACTGACCCTGGACTCTGACCCCATAGGTAGCAATGAATATCCTAGTAAGAACACCAGTGGAAGGGGAAGCCCTGGGTCCTGTTAAGACTGAACCCCAGTGAACTAGACTATGGGGGGAGGGCGGCAATGGGGGGAGGGTTGGGAGGGGAACACCCATAAGGAAGGGGAGGGGGGAGGGGGATGTTTACCCGGAAACCGGGAAAGGGAATAACACTTGAAATGTATATAAGAAATACTCAGTTAATAAAAAAAAAAAAAAAAAAGTTTAAGCCCTGGATCTACATGGAGTTCACACTTTGCAGTATAGGATGTGATCTGTCAGCTTCCTGATTCTTCTATTGTGATTATTTGCTGTCATGCTTCCCCTCCATCACAGACTCATATCACTCGAGCCATAATTCCAATAAACCCTTTCTTCTATTAGTTGCCCTAGTCATGTATTACCACAGTAACAGAATAATGTCTAATATATATGGAAATGTTTATTCATATGTACTTAGAAATAGGTACTATATTATGATGTTACATATACAGCAATGTATGAGAACAACTCAATTTTGAAAGGCAATACAACATTTTAGTAAGAAAGACTAAAATTGATAGAGACTTCAAAAAGCACATGTGACCTCTTCCTACTATGTCTTCAAAAGATTAGATATAATGACATATAAGATATAACTATATGTAGTTACTAGTATGTACACCATGAATACAAATACACACATATATTTGCATTATCTTAATGTCATATATTACTGAAGATTAAAATGACAGTTCATAGCAGTTCATAGCATAGAATCTTTACAATTCATAGCAGTATACATCATGACAAGCACAATCATGTCAACATAAAAGATATCATTCCTTGGCTCAGTTTCAATACCAGAGCACCTAGTTGGGAAAAAAAGGTACATGCGTCCTTTAATTTTTTCCTGAAAATTCAGCTATTAACTGAGATCCTACATATCCTTCTTCATATTGCAGCCTTGTAAGTCATCTTAATCTTCCCCCTCCGTCTACCTACCTCAACTCACATATCTAGCCTTGGTCATATTTCTAGTACCCTGGTTTAGTGTGGACATTATCTGTCTACGCTGTTCCCAAACTCAGGCTTTTTCCAGGTCATCTCTCATTACTTCAAACTTCGGATTCCTTCCTGACCAACATGTATCTCCCTCATGCCCGATATGTTCCGCGTTTCCAGAGTATGTTTTCCTGATCTTCCTCCTATTACACACAACTCCCAGATCTACACTTTATGTTCCAAACTAAGCCATGATACATATAATATATACTAGTCCAGTTCTTTGTGTTCATCTGACTTCTTCTAAGCCATGTCCAGTTTCTAGAAGCAATCTGGACAGCACATTTGAATCTCATTTGCCCTATCTAGCTATATCTATATCAGACACAAAAGCAGCAAAAGACAGTGAATCTTTGCAAAGCCTCGGAGCCTCAGAGACTGATGTCACTATGACCTAAGTTAGAGTGCAGTGGGCTGCAGAGGACTAGCAGGTAAAAGACAACAGACAGAAGATGGATTTTAACTCCATGTATCACCAAACTGAAGTGCTCATCATTTTTTCTTTTGTTTTTCGTTCCTCTGCATATTTACATAAAACATTTATATTAAAAAAGAAATTCACATGTATAAATCTTTTTGCAAAAATAAAAGCTAAATGAAAAATAAACTCAGTTTGTGGCAGTTTGGATATTCTTGGCCCAGGAACTGGAACTATTAGTCATTTAGTCTTGTTGGAGTAGATGTGTCCTTGTTGGAGGAAGTGTGTCACTGTGGCGGGAGGCTTTGAGATCATTCTCCTAGGTGTCTGGGAAGAGTCTTTTCCTAGTTCCAATCAGAACAAGCTATAAACAGCAATGAAAACCAGAAGTTGGTGCCAAGGTCTAGGGTATTGCTGTGATATATATGACCATATTTTTGTTTGAGGAAGGTTGGTACATTACCTTAATCTGAGCATCCAAGAGAGACAGCCATGAAGCTCTCTCAACAAAGCTTAGGCAGTGAAGAAGTTGGAAAACAGAAAGCTGGAGATAATGTAATAGAACGAGGAGGCAATGTTCTAACCACAGCAAGCTGCAAAACTTGGCAGTTTGGGACATATAGCTCGGGCCTTAGGTTAAAGAATAGAAGTGGCTACTGGAACAGTTGATACTGGTTAGCTAGAGCTAAGAAATTAGCAGTGATTAAGAAGAGACTGGGATCCTCCAGTGTAGGGTAATGTCAAGGTGGGGAGGCAAAAAGGGGTGGTTGGGTGGGGGAAAGGGGCTAACATCTGAAATGTAAAAAAGATTAAATTCCAATTAAAAAAAAAGAAGAGACCAGCATCACTGAAATGAAATCTTCTAGGAAATATTTTCTGAGAGCACAAAGAAGCTGTGTTCCAGAGATAGACCTCATGCTGTAGCTGAACTTGGTCATGTGTAAGAATTACCCAAGTGGTTCTGGTTTTGAAGGCATGAATTAATCATGTAGAGCAGTCGAGGGTTGGCACAGTGAGAGTCCTGGGAAGAACACTGATGAAAGCACAGCCTCAGTTGCAGTTGTCAACCCAAGATTGAAGAGGTCATGCAAAAAATTGAGACTTGGAACCATGAAGGTAGCCTATGAGAGGCTAATTGCAGTGAAAAATCCCAGCATTTTGGAGATGCCAGTACCATGTGATTATGGCCAAGAACAGCAGAAGCATTGGAGTGGAGTCCAGATTGTACAGAGGGCAGAGCTGGAGAAGTTACCTAAGCCTTTTGGCGGAGCCCATAAAATCATGTGTTTCCAGATATTGTAACAAGTAGCTGTGAAGTTCAAGTTGCTTTGGCGACTCCAAGATATTAGAGGTGCCAGAGTCTTGGGATGCCTACTGAGGAAAGCTGTTGTCAGGGAGTGTAACAAGTCAAAAAGAAAGAATTGTGCTGCAGTCAATAAAGCATAAAAGGAGTTGGAGATATCTGAAGAGAGGTTTGACATCAGACACGGAGGTACAGATTTTAGAGTTTGCCCAGTTGGATTTTGGCCTTGCTTTGGTCCAGTATTTCCTCACTATGATATTGAAGAATGGTTACCCTGAGATTCTGGAAATGAGTGATATCCTTTTTGATTTTGATTTTAAAAGATATTACTATTAAGTGATTAGATGAATTTCAAAAGAGACTTTCAACTTTGGACTTTTAATATTGTTGAGATTATAATAGAATATGGGACTTTTGAGGTTGGACTTCATTATGCTATGGCTAAGCATGGCCTCCATAGACTCACGTGTTTGAATAAGCCTATGAAGGACAGAGTGTGGAATGTCATGGTTTGAATATGGTTGGCCAAGAGACTGGCACTATTAGGAGGCCTCATTGAAGGAAGTATGCCACCGTGAAGGTAGGCTTTGAGACCTTCCTCAGAGCTGCGTGGAAGCCAGCATTGCTGTGGTTCCAATCAGAACAAGCTTTAGAACTCTCAGCTCCTTCACTTGGATGCTGCCATGCTTCCTGTCTTGATGATAAAGGAGTGAACCTCTCAACCTGTAAACTAGCTCCAATTAAATGTTGTCCTTTATAAGAGTTGTCTTGGTCATGATGTTTCTTCACAGCAATGGAAATCCTCACTAAGATACCGTATCATCACATAAGCCCCTAACTATCAATCCTACAGACAATTATGCCAGTGAGCATTACCTAGATAAACTCAGGGTATTAGATTGAAAGGAAAAATCATAAACTTTATCAAAGATTTCAACGATTTAAAAAAAAGAAAATTATCAAAATTCTGAGAAGAAATAACTTAGAGAAAATTAATACCTTTGTAATATTCAGTAAAACAGAAATGTGAAGATGACAAAATAAGAAAGATAATTTAGGATTTGAAAATATAATTCAAAAGAATTTGAAACTTTGATGGTACTAAAACCAAAATATAGTTAGAATTGAAAAAAAAAAACAATAACTCAGGTAGCAGATCCAAAGAGAAGCCTTGACCAATATCATGAATAAAACTGTTGAAAAACATGAGGACTTGAAATGAAGGTAGAAAATCTCAGTGAACAAGCAAATAATATGAAAAATTGAATTCCAGGAAAAGATCACTCAGTATTTGTGGATCACCATAAAAAATAACAAGTCTTTGAATTATAGATATTGATGATAAAAAATCGTTGTGCAATGGCCTAGACTGGATCATCAACAAAGTCATAGGAAAAAAATCTCCCTCAAGCTAAGGAAAAACATACCCATACAAAAATAAAAATTGTACAAAATATCAAATAAGCAGGACCAGAAAAGAAATTTTCCATCACATATCATAGTTAAAAGAGTTATTACACAAAATAATAAAAGTGTCATATGTGAAGAAGAAACCCTATCAGAATAATAGTTGTTTTTGTGTTGAAATCTAGGAATTCCAGAGGAGCATTAAATTCTGAAAATTCCATAAACTCTATACTATATTAATCCATCCAACATAACTGTCTTTCATGGATGAAGAAGAAAGAAATATTTTCCAAGATATAAAGAGCACCCCCCCTCCAAAAAGAAGTATATCCAACAAAAGAAAATAATGAAAACACAAAACAAAGTATTTGGAATACAAAGAAAAAAGTGAGTATAGCCAAGAAACTGGAGAAAGAAATAAGAATCTATAATTATTAAGAGATAAAGAACTACTGACAACAGCAACAGCAAAAATGAAAACAAAATGACTGCAATGAACACACAGCTTCATTGATAATTTTAATTATTAATGGTCTAAATTCAGCAGCCAAAATACTCAGGATGGTGGAATAGTAAAAATAGAAATAAATCTATTAAATCTCTTCACAAAACTATATTATCTTTAACAATAACAGGAGGCAAGCAGATATATTTACCATAATCTCTGATGAAATAGACTCCAAAATAAAGTCAATCAAGCAATATTAATAAAGAAGCCTCATTCTAATCAAGGGTATATTATTATCTTAAACATATATTGACCAAATGCATGTACATCTAACTTCATTAAAGCTGTCATACTGGAATTAAAACACAAAGATTAACATAATTCCATTATTACTACAGGTGGTAACATACCCTATAAAAGCCAATAGGTAGACATCTGGAAAAGCAAATATCAAAATAAAATGACACCATATATCAAATGGACTTTATATTTATACAGGGTATTTTATTAAAAACTCGAATGTATACATTCTACTCAGTAGCACACGAAAAATGTTAAAAAATGTACAATATTCTCAGATACAGAACAAATATTCACAAATCCAGAAACACTGAAATTACTTTATGCATCCTAACTGATCATAATTCATAAAACTTAAAATCAACAAGTAAATCTCTCTTAAATAAACAAACATGTGGATATTACACAACTCATTACTATATGATTCAAATAATAAATATAAAAAATAAAAAATGTTCTTGAACTAAATAGGAATAAAAACACACCACACCAAACCATTGAGTCACATTAAAACCAGTTATGTGATGTTTTATAGAATTAATTCCCTTCATTTAAAACTTAGAAGGAGAATAAATAAATGACTTAAAGAAACTCAAAAGAACTTGGAGAAGCAATTGTAAACCAGATGCAAATCCAGTCAAGGGCAAGGAAGTTCAACAGGAGCAGAATTCAATTAAACAAATACAAACAAAACAATAAAAGAAGTCACTGAACTGATGGCTGATTCTTTCGAAGATAAATATGATTGACACTTGGACAAACTAAGCAAAAGAAAAAAAAAATGAGGGGACCCAAGACAACAGAATGAAAAGTGGCTAAGGTAACAGTACAATGGTAATTAAAGAAATTCAGGAGAGAGCCCGTGGGCAGCACCCCACGAGCAAACTTGAGCCTCTGGGACCACAGGTAAGACCAACTTTTCTGCTGCAAGAAAGCTGCCTGGTGAGCTTGGGACACACGGAAGCAGAATTCCTCTAGGACCGGGCACATTCTGTGTTTACCGGAAGTCCCACACCCTTGTTTCCCTGCCCGCAGCAGCTCTCTGCTCCCAGACCCCATGAGAGAGAGACCCAACCGCCTGGTCAGGTGGGCACTCCTGAGGCTGCACAGCGGAAGAGACCACCAACACTGCTCACCCCTGCCCACATCCCTGGCCCAAGAGGAAACTGTATAAGGCCTCTGGGCTCCCGTGGGGGAGGGCCCAGGAGCTGCAGGACCCCTGCCTGAGACACAGCCGGAACCTGAAGGAAACAGACCGGATAAACAGTTCTCTGCACCCAAATCCCGTGGGAGGGAGAGCTAAACCTTCAGAGAGGCAGACAAGCCTGGGAAACCAGAAGAGACTGCTCTCTGCACACACATCTCGGAAGCCAGAGGAAAAAGCCAAAGACCATCTGGAACCCTGGTGCACTGAAGCTCCCGGAAGGGGCGGCACAGGTCTTCCTGGTTGCTGCCGCTGCAGAGAGCCCGTGGGCCGCACCCCACGAGAGAACTTGAGCCTTGGGACCACAGGTAAGACCAAATTTTCTGCTGCAAGAAAGCTGCCTGGTGAACTCAAGACACAGGCCCACAGGAACAGCTGAAGACCTGTAGAGAGGAAAAACTACACACCCGAAAGCAGAACACTCTGTCCCCATAACTGACTGAAAGAGAGGAAAACAGGTCTACAGCACTCCTGACACACAGGGTTATAGGACAGTCTAGCCACTGTCAGAAATAGCAGAACAAAGTAATACTAGAGATAATCTGATGGCGAGAGGCAAGCGCAGGAACCCTAGCAACAGAAACCAAGACTACATGGCACCATCGGAGCCCAATTCTCCCATCAAAACAAACATGGAATATCCAAACACACCAGAAAAGCATGATCTGGTTTCAAAATCATTTTTGATCATGACGCTGGAGGACTTCAAGAAAGACGTGAAGAACTCCCTTAGAGAACAAGTAGAAGCCTACAGAGAGGAATCGCAAAAATGCCTGAAAGAAGTCCAGAAAAACATAAATAAACAAGTAGAAGCCCATAGAGAGGAGACACAAAAATCCCTGAAAGAATTCCAGGAAAACATAAATAAACAAGTAGAAGCCCATAGAGAGGAGACACAAAAATCCCTGAAAGAATTCCAGGAAAACACAATCAAACAGTTGAAGGAATTAAAAATGGAAATAGAAGCAATCAAGAAAGAGCACATGGAAACAACACTGGATATAGAAAACCAAAAGAAGAGACAAGGAGCTGTAGATACAAGCTTCACCAACAGAATACAAGAGATGGAAGAGAGAATCTCAGGAGCAGAAGATTCCACAGAAATCATTGACTCAACTGTCAAAGATAATGTAAAGCGGAAAAAGCTACTGGTCCAAAACATACAGGAAATCCAGGACTCAATGAGAAGATGAAACCTAAGGATAATAGGTATAGAAGAGAGTGAAGACTCCCAGCTCAAAGGACCAGTAAATATCTTCAACAAAATCATAGAAGAAAACTTCCCTAACCTAAAAAAAGAGATACCCATAGACATACAAGAAGCCTACAGAACTCCAAATAGATTGGACCAGAAAAGAAACACCTCCTGTCACATAATAGTCAAAACACCAAACGCACAAAATAAAGAAAGAATATTAAAAGCAGTAAGGGAAAAAGGTCAAGTAACATATAAAGGCAGACCTATCAGAATCACACCAGACTTCTTGCCAGAAACTATGAAGGGCAGAAGATCCTGGACTGATGTCATACAGACACTAAGAGAACACAAATGCCAGCCCAGGTTACTGTATCCAGCAAAACTCTCAATTAACATTGATGGAGAAACCAAGATATTTCATGACAAAACCAAATTTACACAATATCTTTCTACAAATCCAGCACTACAAAGGATAATAAATGGTAAAGCCCAACATAAGGAGGCAAGCTATACCCTAGAAGAAGCAAGAAACTAATCGTCTTGGCAACAAAACAAAGAGAATGAAAGCACACAAACATAACCTCACATCCAAATATGAATATAACGGGTAGCAATAATCACTATTCGTAATATCTCTCAATATCAATGGCCTCCACTCCCCAATAAAAAGACATAGATTAACAAACTGGATACGCAACGAGGACCCTGCATTCTGCTGCCTACAGGAAACACACCTCGGAGACAAAGACAGACACTACCTCAGAGTGAAAGGCTGGAAAACAACTTTCCAAGCAAATGGTCAGAAGAAGCAAGCTGGAGTAGCCATTCTAATATCAAATAAAATCAATTTCCAACTAAAAGTCATCAAAAAAGATAAGGAAGGACACTTCATATTCATCAAAGGAAAAATCCACCAAGATGAACTCTCAATCCTAAATATCTATGCCCCAAATAGAAGGACACCTACATACGTAAAAGAAACCTTACTAAAGCTCAAAACACACATTGCACCTCACACAATAATAGTGGGAGATTTCAACACCCCACTCTCATCAATGGACAGATCATGGAAAGAGAAATTAAAAAGTGATGTCGACAGACTTAGAGAAGTCATGAGGCAAATGGACTTAACGGATATTTATAGAACATTCTATCCTAAAGCAAAAGGATATACCTTCTTCTCAGCTCCTCATGGTACTTTCTCCAAAATTGACCATATAATTGGTCAAAAAACGGGCCTCAACAGGTACAAAAAGATAGAAATAATCCCATGCGTGCTATCAGACCACCACGGCCTAAAACTGGTCTTCAATAACAATAAGGGAAGAATGCCCACATATACGTGGAAATTAAACAATGCTCTACTCAATGATAACCTGCTCAAGGAAGAAATAAAGAAAGAAATTAAAAACTTTTTAGAATTTAATGAAAATGAAGATACAACATACCCAAACTTATGGGACACAATGAAAGCTGTGCTAAGAGGAAAACTCATAGCGCTGAGTGCCTGCAGAAAGAAACAGGAAAGAGCATATGTCAGCAGCTTGACAGCACACCTAAAAGCTCTAGAACAAAAAGAAGCAAATACACCCAGGAGGAGTAGAAGGCAGGAAATAATCAAACTCAGAGCTGAAATCAACCAAGTAGAAACAAAAAGGACCATAGAAAGAATCAACAGAACCAAAAGTTGGTACTTTTAGAAAATCAACAAGATAGATAAACCCTTAGCCAGACTAACGAGAGGACACAGAGAGTGCGTCCAAATTAACAAAATCAGAAATGAAAAGGGAGACATAACTACAGATTCAGAGGAAATTCAAAAAATCATCAGATCTTAGTATAAAAACCTATATTCAACAAAACTTGAAAATCTTCAGGAAATGGACAATTTCCTAGACAGATACAAGGTATCGAAGTTAAATCAGGAACAGATAAACCAGTTAAACAACCCCTTAACTCCTAAGGAAATAGAAGCAGTCATTAAAGGTCTCCCAACCAAAAAGAGCCCAGGTCCAGACAGGTTTAGGGCAGAATTCTATCAAACCTTCATAGAAGACCTCATACCAATATTATCCAAACTATTCCACAAAATTGAAACAGATGGAGCCCTACCGAATTCCTTCTATGAAGCCACAATTACTCTTACACCTAAACCACACAAAGACCCAACAAAGAAAGAGAACTTCAGACCAATTTCCCTTATGAATATCGACGCAAAAATACTCAATAAAATTCTGGCAAACCGAATTCAAGAGCACATCAAAACAATCATCCACCATGATCAAGTAGGCTTCATCCCAGGCATGCAGGGATGGTTTAATATACGGAAAACCATCAACGTGATCCATTATATAAACAAATCGAGACCCCAAAAGTACAACAATGCCAAGCAACCAGAGCTTCCAGGGACTAAGCCACTACCTAAAGACTATACATGGACTGACCCTGGACTCTGACCCCATAGGTAGCAATGAATATCCTAGTTAGAGCACCAGTGGAAGGGGAAGCCCTGGGTCCTGCTAAGACTGAACCCCCGTGAACTAGTCTATGGGGGGAGGGTGGCAATGGGGGGAGGGTTGTGAGGGGGACACCCATAAGGAAGGGGAGGGGGGAGGGGGATGTTTGCCCGGAAACCGGGAAAGGGAATAACACTCGAAATGTATATAAGAAATACTCAAGTTAATAAAAAAAAAAAAAAAAACAAACTGAAAGAACAGAACCACATGATCATTTCATTAGATGCTGAGAAAGCATTTGACAAAATTCAACACCCCTTCATGATAAAAGTCCTGGAAAGAATTGGAATTCAAGGCCCATACCTAAACATTGTAAAAGCCATATACAGCAAACCAGTGGCTAACATTAAACTAAATGGAGAGAAACTTGAAGCAATCCCACTAAAATCAGGGACTAGACAAGGCTGCCCACTCTCTCCCTACTTATTCAATATAGTTCTTGAAGTTCTAGCCAGAGCAATCAGACAACAAAAGGAGATCAAGGGGATACAGATTGGAAAAGAAGAGATCAAAATATCACTATTTGCAGATGACATGATAGTATATTTAAGTGATCCCAAAAGTTCCACCAGAGAACTACTAAAGCTGATAAACAACTTCAGCAAAGTGGCTGGGTATAAAATTAACTCAAATCAATCAGTTGCCTTCCTCTATACAAAAGAGAACAAGCCGAGAAAGAAATTAGGGAAACGACACCCTTCATAATAGACCCAAATAATATAAAGTACCTCGGTGGGACTTTAACCAAGCAAGTAAAAGATCTGTACAATAAGAACTTCAAGACACTGAGGAAAGAAATTGAAGAAGACCTCAGAAGATGGAAAGATCTCCCATGCTCATGGATTGGCAGGACTAATATAGTAAAAATGGCCATTTTACCAAAAGCAATCTACAGATTCAATGCAATCCCCATCAAAATACCAATCCAATTCTTCAAAGAGTTAAACAGAACAATTTGCAAATTCATCTGGAATAACAAAAAACCCAGGATAGCTAAAGCTATCCTCAACAATAAAAGGACTTCAGGGGGAATCACTATCCCTGAACTCAAGCAGTATTACAGAGTAATAGTGATAAAAACTGCATGGTATTGGTACAGAGACAGACAGATATACCAATGGAATAGAATTGAAGACCCAGAAATGAACCCACACACCTATGGTCACTTGATTTTTGACAAAGGAGCCAAAACCATCCAATGGAAAAAAGATAGCATTTTCAGCAAATGGTGCTGGTTCAACTGGAGGGCAACATGTAGAAGAATACAGATCGATCCATCCTTATCACCCTGTACAAAGCTTAATTCCAAGTGGATCAAGGACCTCCACATCAAACCAGACACACTCAAACTAATAGAAGAAAAACTAGGGAAGCATCTGGAACACATGGGCACTGGAAAAAATTTCCTGAACAAAACACCAATGGCTTATGCTCTAAGATCAAGAATCGACAAATGGGATCTCATAAAACTGCAAAGCTTCTGTAAGGCAAAGGACACTGTGGTTAGGACAAAACGCAACCAACAGATTGGGAAAAGATCTTTACCAATCCTACAACAGATAGAGGCCTTATATCCAAAATTTACAAAGAACTCAAGAAGTTAGACCACAGGGAAACAAATAACCCTATTAAAAAATGGGGTTCAGAGCTAAACAAAGAATTCACAGCTGAGGAATGCCGAATGGCTGAGAAACACCTAAAGAAATGTTCAACATCTTTAGTCATAAGGGAAATGCAAATCAAAACAACCCTGAGATTTCACCTCACACCAGTGAGAATGGCTAAGATCAAAAACTCAGGTGACAGCAGATGCTGGCGAGGATGTGGAGAAAGAGGAACACTCCTCCATTGTTGGTGGGATTGCAGACTGGTAAAACCATTCTGGAAATCAGTCTGGAGGTTCCTCAGAAAATTGGACATTGAACTGCCTGGGGATCCAGCTATACCTCTCTTGGGCATATACCCAAAAGATGCCTCAACATATAAAAGAGACACGTGCTCCACTATGTTCATCGCAGCCTTATTTATAATAGCCAGAAACTGGAAAGAACCCAGATGCCCTTCAACAGAGGAATGGATACAGAAAATGTGGTACATCTACACAATGGAATATTACTCAGCTATCAAAAACAACGAGTTTATGAAATTCGTAGGCAAATGGTTGGAACTGGAAAATATCATCCTGAGTGAGCTAAACCACTCACAGAAAGACATACATGGTATGCACTCATTGATAAATGGCTATTAGCCCAAATGCTTGAATTACCCTAGATCCCTAGAACAAACGAAACTCAAGACGGATGATCAAAATGTGAATGCTTCACTCCTTCTTTAAATGCGGAAAAAGAATACCCTTGGCAGGGAAGGGAGAGGCAAAGATTAAAACAGAGACTGAAGGAACACCCATTCAGAGCCTGCCCCACACGTGGCTCATACATATACAGCCACCCAATTAGACAAGCTGGATGGAGCAAAGAAGTGCAGACAGACAGGAGCCGGATGTAGATCGCTCCTGAGAGACACAGCCAGAGTACAGCAAATACAGAGGCGAATGCCAGCAGCAAACCACTGAACTGAGAATAGGTCCCCCGTTGAAGGAATCAGAGAAAGAACTGGAAGAGCTTGAAGGGGCTCGAGACCCCAAAAGTACAACAATGTCAAGCAACCAGAGCTTCCAGGGACTAAGCCACTACCTAAAGACTATACATGGACTGACCCTGGTCTCTGACCCCATAGGTAGCAATGAATATCCTAGTAAGAGCACCAGTGGAAGGGGAATCCCTGGGTCCTGCTAAGACTGAATCCCCAGTGAAGTAGACTATGGGGGGAGGGCGGCAATGGGGGGAGGGTTGGGAGGGGAACACCCATAAGGAAGGGGAGGGGGGAGGGGGATGTTTGCCAGGAAACCGGGAAAGGGAATAACACTTGAAATGTATATAATAAATACTCAAGTTAATAAAAAAAAAAAGAAATTCAGATCATCATGCAAGAATATTTGGTAAGCCTGACTTCATTAACCAGAAAATGTAAAACAAATGGAGGAATATTTAGATTCAGCCAGTGAAACAAAATTAAACTCCGGAGAGATCAAAAACATAAACAGACTCTTAAAAATGAGAAGACTGAAGATTAAGAGTAATCCTCTTCCAACTTATAAAAGGTGTCTGGCCAGTTCGATTCACTGAGAATTCTACACGATGATCAAAGATCTCTAACAGATCGTTAGTAAACTACTCAAAGATATAAACGTAAGGAGCAGAACTAAATTCTTTCTATTTCACAAAACAATCACTTTAACACCCAAAATCACAAAATGACATAAGAAAAAAAGGAAATTACAGGCCAATATCTCTGTTGAATATAAATTAAATAACGTTCAATAAAATAGCTTGCAAAACAAATGTAGATATGCATCAAAAAGTTTATCTATCAGTACTTAATAGGTTTTATCTATGAGATGCAGAGAAGGCTCTCCAGACACAAATTGTTAAATGTGATAAAATACAGAAAGGGAGTTAAAAACAGAAGTCAGTGACAATCTTTATAAATACTAAAGAGGCTGTTGACAAAGTCCACCATGAGTTAATAATAAAAGTCCTAGATAATAGAAGACCATAGTGAACATAATAAAAGCTATGTATGAACAATGTTCAGCCAAAATATCCCTGAATGGAGCAAATATTGAAGCAATCCTAATCAATAAGATGTGACTGTCTACTGCTCTCATTCCTTTTCATTATTGTGCTGTATACACTAGCTGGAGGTTGAAGCATGTCAAGAAAATGGAAGGGATGGCAAATAGGAAAAGAAGTCAAACTGAAACTATCCTTCTTCTCACTTGAATATATATATATGTATTAAATTCACATGAAATATTAAAAATATGATAATCAATTTCATCAATTTGCAGATGACATGACATTATACATGAGAGATTTGAACAGTCTCCAAAAATATCCATGCAGTGTTAAACAGTTTCAGCAATGTGACTGAATTGAGAAATAAATTTTAAAACCTAATATCCTTTTTGAACACCAGAATAATACATACAATAAGGAGCTTATGGAGATATTTTCACTCATAATAGCCACAAAGTAGAAAACATATCCAGAAATAAACCTAAAAAAGGATGGAAAGAACTCTAGAATGAAAATTTAACTCCTCGAATAGATTAGATAGGAAAAGATATTAGAAAATGGAAAGTTTGCCCATGGCCATAGCTTGGTAGAATTATCATTGTGCTCATGATAATTCTATCAAAAGCAATTTACAATTCTGTCTCAGTCGAAATTTCTTTTTTTCTTTCTTTCTCCCTTTCTTCCTTCCTTCTTTTCTTTCTTTCTTTCTTTCTTTCTTTCTTTCTTTCTTTCTTTCTTGTTTGCTTTGGATATTTTATTTATTTTCATTTCAAATGTTATCCACTTTCCTGCCCTCTGGAAACCCCCTATCCCATCCTCCTTTTACATGCCTCTATGAGGGTGCTACCCCATGTACCTGCTCATGCCTCCCTGCTCTGGCATTTCCCTACACCAGGTCATTTAGCCTTCCCAGGACCACGGGTCTCTCCTCCCGTTGATGCCCAATAGGGCCATGCTTTGCTACATATGTGGCTGGAGCCACGGGTTCCACTATGCGCACTCTTTGGTTAGCGGTTTAGTCCTTGGGAGTTCTGGGGTGCCTGGTTGGTTGATATTGTTGCTCTTCCTATGTGGTTACAAATAGCCTCAGCTTCTACAGTCTTTTTTCTAACTCCTCCATTGGGGACTCTGTGCTCAGTCCAATGGTTGGCTGGGAACATCTGCCTCTGTATTTGTCAGACTCAGGCGAGCCTCTCAGGAGACAGCTATATTGGGCTCCTGTCAGCCAACAATTCTTGGCATTAACAATAATGTCTAGGTTTGGTGTCTGTATGTGGGATGGAAACCCAGGTGGTGCAGTCTTTGGATGGTCTTTCCTTCAGTCTCTGCTCCACACTTTGTTTCCACATTTCCTCCCTTGAGTATTTTGAAAAGCACATCCATCTCACTTTTCAACGAATGAGAAAAACATCCTAAAATTCATCTGTAACTCCATGAACATGTGGTCAGTAAACAAGTCCGGTTTAAACTAAAAGTGATTTAATTCCTCAGTTTGTATAGCCAGTTAATTTATTTTGAATTTTGAAGCCATTAAATAATTATGTATAACACTTATATATATATATATATATTAAATGTATGATAATTAGTAAAAATTTATGTTTCCAATATGCTTCATCATACACCCTATCATCCACATATTATACAATCTCTTATTTGCAATAGACATAAAAATATAGACTCTGAAGAAAGAAGTTGAAGCAGAAATGATGATGATGATGATGATGATGATGATGATGATGATGATGATGATGATGATGGTGGTGGTGGTGGTGGTTGTTGTGGTGGTGATGGTGGTTGAAAGGAGTTCATTGGCTTGAGACAGTGAGATGCCATGACAGGCTGCAAACTAACAGTTTCGAAGACCAGGACTGACTTTCTACTTCCTAGAACTGGGCAAGTCAGTTCCTATAACAACCTCAGGCTTACCTAGAAGGGACCCCTTCCCAGCTTGCAAGAGGACAGTTTGCCAAGCTTTTTATAAGCTACCCACTCCTTGGCATAATGCCAGAAAAGTTAGGCTGGAATGCTTGAAGTAAGACTCTAACCAATCACCCAGTCCTTCAGAGATAGAACCCACCAATCGAGATATAGATCACCTTCCCCTCCTTATGGTTCCTTTTTTTCCTTTTGTCTTTTAAACCGAATCTGCAAATTCAATTGGGATCCTTCCATTCCTAAGGATTTGATCAATAAATGCTTCTTGCTTTTGCATATTATTTGAGTCTGGCTTATCATTCTTCAGCAATTCACAGACACTAACATTGGTTTCATGAAAAGGAAACCCCAGTTTAAATTGATTCATCCCTATCCTTATTTCTTCATCTACTTTGAGTAGAAAAATCTTCCATTCGGATAAACTGTAGTAGCTTGTTGAGAAATATTTTAATTTGATATTATGAGAGTTATTTTTAATATTATTTTTAAATAACTGTAAATTCATTGTTTAATTGTTTTGGATTCTAAGTATTTTTCAAGCATATGATGAGCTGTCATATAAATAATTGTAAAATTGGCATTGTAAAATTTCAATGGTTGAAAAAAATGCTTATAAGCCTCTTTATTACTAAGAAATGTAAGAGAAAATTTCTTTTCCTCAGAAAATAGATGTATTTCATTTTTACAAGAAAATTTAGGTAGGTTTGCAAGTATAACATATATTTAAAAATCACACTTAATAGTGAATATATTTCAGCTCTTGATTGTATAGATTTGATTTATGGAATGAATGAAGAGACAAATATGATCCTCAATAATGATCTATTTTTATAACAAGGATGTACCCATATTTAAATATGTCTCGGAAACAATTAGAAGAGAATTTGCATGTGTCATATTAGCTAATTCATTTTTAACATAATTTTTTATCAAATTTTGGGATCAGGTTTTATTACTAATTTTTGCTTATTAAAAATAGAAACGTTATTTGTTTGCTCTTTAACGGCTTCTAACTGTTTGCCTGTAACAGGCGGGTGCTGTTTTGGTTAGAGCAGGACTCCTGTGTCCCTGGTTAGAGCCCCAAACCTCGAATTACCCAAGATGCAATCCACAGACCACTTGCAGCTCAGGAAGAAGGATGACTTGGGTTGGAGAGATGACTCAGCAGTTAAGAGCACTAGCTGCTATTCCAGAGGTCCTGAGTTCAATTCCCAGCAACCACATGGTGGCTCACAACCATCTGTAATGAGATCTGATGCCCTCTTCTGGTGTGTCTGAAGACAGCTACAGTGTGGGTTTTTGTTTTTTGTTTTTGTTTTTTTTTGGCTTTTTGTTTGTTTGTTTAAAAAAAAGGATGACCAAAGTGAAGATGCTTCAGTTCTTCTTAGAGCGGGTAACAAAAATATTCATAGGAAGAACTACAGAGACAAAGTTTGGAGCAAAGACTAAAGAACTGGCCACCCAGAGACTGCCCCACCTGGGGATCCAGCCCATATACATACAGCCACCAAACCCAGACAATATTGCTGATGACAAGAAGTGCATGCTGACAGGAGACTGATATAACTGTCTCCTCAGAGGCTCTGGCAGAGCATGTCAAATACAGGTGGAGTCTTGTAGCCGACCATGGAACTGAAAACTGGAGCAGTTGGAGAAAGGATTGAAGGAGTTGAAGGGATTTGAACCCCATAAAAACAATACCAATCAACCAGAGCTCCCAGGGACTAAACCACTACCCAAAAATTACACATGGATAGACCCATGGCTCCAACTGCATATGTAGTAGAGGATAGTCTTGTTGGACACTAATGGGAGGAGAAGCCCAATCCCCCAGTATAGGGAAATGTCAGGGTGGGGAGTTAGGAAGGGGTCGTTGGATGGGTAGGGGCACACTCCCATGGAAGAAGAGGTTGGGGTTGATCGGATAAGGGTTTCATGGACAGGAAACCTGGAAGAGAGATAACATTTGAAATATAAATAAATAAAAAATATACAATAAAAATTATTGAAAATCCAGAAAACCCACATACCTATGGGCACTTGTCTTTGAAAAAAGAAACTAAAAACTGTACCATGAAAAACCAAAGCATCTCAGTAAATGATGCTGATCTACCTGGAGGACTGCCTGTAGAGGAATGAAAATTTTTCCAGATTTATTTTCTTGCATAAAACTCAAGTCCAAGTGAATCAAAGATGTCAATATCAAACTAGATGAACTAAATGTAATGTAAGATAAAGTGGCGAATAACTTTGAACACATTGGCACAGGGGAAATTTTCTGAACAGAACACCAAAGGCTAGGGCTCTAGTACCAACAGTTGACAAATGGGATCTCATGAAACTGAAAAGGTTTTATAAGACAAATGACATGTCAATAGAACAAATGGGAAACCTACAGATTGTGAAAAGATCTTCACTAATCATAAATCTGATAGAGTGCTGATATACAAAACATATGAAAACTCAAGAAGTTAGACTCTATAAAAACATAACCATATTAATAAATGTGATACAGAGCTAAACAGATAATTTTAAACAGAGGAATCTAGAATGGCCGAGAAGCACTTAGAAAAATGTTCAATATCCTTAGTATTAGGGAAATGCAAATCAAAAAGTCACTGAGATTCCACCTTGCACCAATCAGATTTGCTAAGCTCAAACGCAAGGGAGAGCACATACTTGTTAGGATGTGAAGAACCATTGCATGTGGGACAGAAGAATTGATACAGAACTGTGTTCGGATTTTACAATGGAATACTATGTAGCTCTTAAATATGAGGCTGTAGTAACTCTTGCAGGCATATGGATGGAATTAAAAAATCTCATCCTACGTGTGGTAATCCAGACTCAAAAGTACATGCTTGGTATAGTCTCACTGATAAGTGTAAGTTAGCCGAAAAGTACAGAATACCCATGAAATAACCAACAGACCATAAGAAGTTTAACAAGAAGGAAATACCAAATGAAGATGCTACTATCCAACTTAGAGAAGGGGAAACAAAATAATCAGGGGAGGCAGAGCAAGGAAGGGACTTGAGTGGGAAAAGGGGATTGCAAGGAAAGGATCAGGTATGAGGGGCAACAGAAGAGAAGCCCAGGGCAGGGAGTAGGAGAATGAATGGACACATGCAGCTTGCTGGGAATGCAGACAGGTGTAAACTCTAAAAGGTTTCAGAGACCTCTGATGATGTGAGAGACTCCCTGGAAATAATGGAGATGACCTTAGCAGTGTGGATATGGAACCTGAAGAGACCACCTCTAGTAAAGGGTCACAATGGAGGACACCAACACATCTTCAGTATTTTCGACTCAAAATTATTCCAGTCTAAAGGAAACGCAAGGAAAAAATGCAGAAACTGAAGGTAAGGATAACCAGTGACCAGCCCTACTTGGGATCAATCTCATGGCCTGATTAGAAACCCTAGCACGATTACTGATGCTATATTATGATTTTACACAGGAGCCTATCTCAGCTGTTCTCTGAGGGGTCCCCTTACTGAAACAGAAGCAGATACTCACAGTCAACAACTTGGAATGAGGTCTAGACCCCTACACTAGAAGGGTCAAAAGAACTGAAAGGGGTAACAATCCCACAAGAAGACCAACTGGTGTCAAATAACCTGGAACCCTGGGAGCTCCCAAAGGCTAAGCCACCAACCAAAGAGCATACCTGGGCTGGTCTGTGGCCCCTGGGGTATATGTGGCAAAAGACTGCCCTGTGTGTCTGTCCTCAGAGGGAAAGGATGAGACTAATCCTGTAGAAACTCAAAACCCAAGGGACAGGGGATACTCATGGCGGGGGTGGGGGTGAGGCTGGGGGAGGCGCATCCTCTCAGAGGCAAAAGGAAGGGGGATGAAGAACAACTCTGTGTTGGTGATAAGGGTTTGGAATGCTTGATGTATAAAAATAAATAAATAAATAAATAAATAAATAAATAAATAAATAAATAAATAAAAATTTGAAAAAGTTAACTGAAAACAAATTCTAAAGAATTACCTGGTGCCTACATTTTACAAACTTTCTCATATCTTGCCTAACTTTTCCTCTCCTAAGCTCAGTAGGAAAATAGAGCTATTCAGTGGAGTCTGCCAAACCCAGCAAGCCTGTAGACCCACTTAGCATATTAAAACACTCTCAATAGGAGAAGACAAATGTCGAACAAGTTCTGTCAGCCTCCAACAGTCTAATTAGAGGACCATTTCCTATTTGATATCATACATCACTAGATCACACTAGATAAAAATTTGCCACTTACATATCATCTCTGTATGAGGAGATTAGATAATGAATGAAAATGTAGAGTTTGTTACAAGAAATTTTACTGGCTTCAAAAGGTAGAATGAACCACACAAATCAGCCATTTACACTAAGACAACTTTTGAAGAAATTCAAAGGCCAAATGTAGAACTCAGATAAAAATATACATTGAATTCATAGTGGAAAGCTCTAGCCCCACCCCTAAATCTTGTTAATAGTTAAATTGTATTCCCTGATGAAAATATTCAAAGTATCAAATTTATTGAACTTTAAAAAGCAATAATGATTCTTTTATATCATATGAAGAAGTTTTTCTTTAAGGAGAGTCTGACAATTATCCATTTAGTTAATGTTGAAATTATAAATCTAGAGTTTCAAAATCATATGGAAGATCTAAGAATATAGGAGACCTACCATCCTTTTCAAAACCATGTACGAAGCGTAAACTGACTACTTCTTTAATATATATGCACATACATATACATATATTACATATCTTTATAATAAAAAAGGACATCAATTTATTATGGTGCATAGTAATAGTACTTGACAGTTTATATAATATTTATTGTCTTTAATTTTCAAGATGTATTTTCATAAGAGCAGTATTCATAATACTGTTTGCTATACATATAGTATATTGCCATTGTTTAGGAAACATAAAAATAGAAAACTATCTAAATAATAACACCAAGGAATGCATCAACAAGTAACTCACTACTTTGAAAGATTTGTTTATTTAAAGTGCTACATCATTTTTCTCATATGCAAACACATCACTAAAAATCATTGCCTTTTATTATTATGTGGATACCTACAAGAATTTCACATTTATTTTCTTTACATCGGTGACAATTTTAAAACTGTAATGTATTATTTTTACTTTTTTAATTGCTAAATCATTGTGGTTGTGCTTTTAATTATCTACTGAAGTGTGTGCATTAAGAGCTCTGTCTTGAAGTTGTAACATTATGAAAAGTAAGGACCAACAACAGGAAGCTATAACACAGACTATCCTTGAAGAGGAGCCAGACCTACTCCTCCTGTGCCTCTTATTTATCTTCTGCTTTCTCCTTCTCCTCCTTTAACCCCTTCATTTCCCTCTTGTATTCTTTCCTTCCTCCCTCTTCTCTCCGCTGCTCCATTCATTTCCTCTCTTTTCCTTTCCCAGTACTTGAAATTTGCAGGGAAATTTTAGATTTTCTCTGCCCTTATATCAACTGGGGAGAAGAAAGAAAAATTTCAACTTTGCTTCCCAGTTTGTACTTATATCTTAAAAACAACATGTAACACTTATAGCTAAATAACAGATAAACTTTCCCTTAGGTCTTTTTTCAAGGTAGCAAACCATGGATTGAGAAATTGGCTTCTTGGGTGGGTAGAATGTGTGGAGGGATCTTGTGAGGTAGTTTTGTTTGTTAGTTGGTTGGTTTTCCTTTTCTTTTGTTCTCTCAAAGATATCCAGCTAGAAAAGGGCACATAATTCCCAAGTTTCTTCTTACACTTTGCCTAAATGATCCAATAATGTCAGATTCTGATGTAGAGCACTCACCTATGGAATTGCACACAACCATCATCTACATCAATGATAAAATACAGGCACCATTTTCGCTAGGCATGCTGCTAGATAGCTGTCTTGAGGTTTTGATTCACTTTCCAAATTAACTTTAGTTTTTTCATAGTCTCAGTGTAGCACTGGAATTAATCTATTCTAAAAACACTGGCCATTTGTGTTTTTAATTATCTACCTTAATAAAATTTCCTGTAAGAGAGAGTTGATCACAGTAGGTCTATTTGGTTGTGCCTATACAACGAAAATAGTTTGAGACTCAACCTAATCCTGCCATTCTTCCCAATCATTTGTATAGTTCTTCCATAATTGCATTTGACCCCAAGGATTCCTATAGGGCAAAGGTGTATTACCTTTTGTAAAAAGATATAATGACCAAGGCAACTAGTATAGTTATTAGAGCAAAGGGGATTAATTTAGGTGGTTAATAGAAAGCCATTATCCAAGTGGTATGAACACTATCCAGTGAAGTCCCTTGGGACTTCTCCATCTGTAATTCTCACCCATGATCTCCAAGTCCAGTAAGTTCATTATTTCCCTAGGGACAACTTAGATAAAATCTCACTTTTTATTTAATTATGATATTAAAAAGGGTAGGTAGCTTTTGTTTACTTCCTCAGAGGAAAGTGATTCTTGTGGCATATACCCTGAAGAAATGAACTCAAGATTTATAACATTACAAATAAAAATTATTCTCTTAATATTAACATAGTAACTTAGCTAAGTTTTGTTAAAATAATAGTACATAAACAAATTGTCAATTCTAAATATAGTGAGCGGAGAAACCTAGGAATATTTCAGTATTTGCTCATAAAATCAGTCTTCTTTACTTTTTGTAATTTTTGATCAGTTAGCAACAATAGGATTATGAGAAAATATGACTTAAAATTAAACATGAAGTTCAATAACATCTTAGGAAATTATGTAAGAATTATCATTGGAAATACCCAAATATATGTAAAATACTAAACTATAGCCCAAGTATATACGTACAAAAGAAAACACAACTGTGCAAAATAGTTCTCTGTGACATAATTGAGTAAACAAAGTTTTTATTTGAAGACTGGATAGAAGGCTCAATGGTTAAAAGAATTTGTTGCCCTTGCATAGGACCTGATTTTATTCCCAGGACATTCATGGCCATTTATAAACTACTGTAACTCAAGTTCTAGAGGTTCAGATGCTATTTTATGACTTCCAGACACCAAGCATAAGTGTGGTGCTCATAGACTCATATAGGCAAATTCCCATAGAAAATAAAGTGAATAAAATGCCTTTTTATTTAGAAATATTACTAAGTAGCCGTGTATTTTGGTTTGCCAGTGAGTGGCACTACTAGTAGGTGTGGCCTTGCTGTAGTATGTGCATGTGTAGCCTTGTTGGAGGAAGTGTGTCACTTTGGGAGTGGGCTTTGCGACTTTTCTCTTAGCTGCCTAAATCCAGTCTTCTCCTAACAACCTTTTCAGATCCTCCCACGCCATGCCTGCCTCAATGCTGCCATGCTCCCACGTTCATGATAATGGACTGAACTTCAGAACCAGGAAACTAGGCCCAATTAAATGTTTTCCTTTATGGGAGTTGTCTTAGTCATAGTGTCTCTTTACAGCAATGGGAACCTTAAAACACCAGATATGGTGACACAAGGTCAAAATACATAATAAGTATATATGTGGCTAGCCACAGCTATACAAGAAGGCTTTGTCTTAAAATATTTTTAAAATAAATGATACATTAAAGTATAATTAGAAAAGTAATCCATAATTTTATATATGAAAAAAATAGAGCTTTAATTATTCCTTTGTCAGTAAATTACGTTACTATAATGAATTATACATAAAGAACTGATAAAACTTTTTTCACATTATGTTATACTATAATTATTAATTCAAAGTTTTCTTTCTTCCTTATCATTTTTCAGTGTAACACACTCTATGTATTTTCCCTAACAACCTTCTAAAACATATTTATGTCAAACTTGTTTCCCGTATTATATTGGATATAAAAGGAGTAGGAAGTATTTGATTTTTTAATGTGGAGGACATAGGAATTGAGTGGCCAAGAATCAGATAAATAAACCATGCTCAAGAAGACTGTATTCTTGAAAGTTCATGAATGTATCTTTTCTTTTTCTGTCAGATATACAGAGAATATAACTTCAAAAAGATTAAGTACTTGTTCCAGATAAGGCATAATAAAACTACTCAATCTAAAATAAGCTGCTGCCTTGCTTCTTTTTATTCCTATTCACAGCAACAACAACAGTATGGGAAGAATGCAGGAGCCATCATACTAAGTAAACTACAGTAAAATCTCAATTGCAGAAAATTTTAAGCATTCTTTGAAATATCTAACTGGAGGAATGAAATACATTTTCCTAGTATATGTGTATTCGAGTTTAGGAGATTGTTATTTAAACATAATGCATAAATAGCAGAAGTGTTTGTAAGTCTTTCAGCTTGACGACATAGGAACTAAAAAATAAATACCACAATTTTGAGAATTTTATCAAGGTGTATTCTTATAAAAATAAAAGTAATTTTTGGAATATATATATTCTAAAGAAGTATTCATGAAATTTTCCAAAGCATTGTTTTGTTTTGCAATTTTTTTTGTAAAAGGTCTATTTATTTGATGTCTATCTCTTAAAAGCAGTTGCAGATTGATACAGGGAAAGACTTCTTCATTGTAGTTGATAAATATTGAATCATAAAAATACCATCACTATTATAAAAATGAGTGATCTTGATCAATAGATGTTTTCATGGATTCGCTTAAACCCAGAAAATCTAGGAACACATTGATGTTAGGCAAATGCAGTTATGGTTACTCAAACAAGATATTGGTATCATTTTTTTAATATCAACGGTACAGGGCTGGAGAGGATTTCTCTTTATAATTATAGTGTGATGAATGCACAGGTAGACATACCTATTCACCTTTACTGATAAGACCCCAAAACCTGTGTCTGAACTCTGACATTCTTCCTAGAAGATGAAGCAAAAAGGCATTGGTTTATATACACTAATGCTGCACAGCATTTATGCTCACAATGGAGTCTTTCTTTATCACTCAGCGGGAGGTGAATTCAAGGTCACATTCAGGCCTTTACCTTAGTGTCGGATAAATGAAATAACACAAGTAAAATAATAAAGTATATGAGATAATTGGGTGAAATTACAAAGCAAAGTGGTGCTTTAAGGAATCATAGTTGTGAGTTTAACCTCAAAGCTACTTACCAGTAACTTTTCTTTATTATCTCATTTTATTCCTGTTATGATCTCATTCTAAATCACTGACTTCCAAAAGTAGCTACTGTATACTTGCACAAAGTAAAAAGAAGATATTTTAGTAAATGTTGCAATGAGTCAGCATATCATAGTCAGTTAATATTTTCCCAGCTGACATAATAAGGAATTCTTACAATTACAGTAGTCTTAAATATAATGCCAAGGAAATTTACTCAAATATCAATAAACCATTTTAAGACATTTAAAGTCATGCTTTGCCTTGACGTTCATGTTTACTTAAGCACAAAATGTTCATAACATTCTATAAAGCAAAATCACACTACATACATAATAAAATTGCTTTTCACTCATTTACAAAAATCACATTGTAATGGTATGCAAAGTCAATATTTTAATTTAATAGATGTTATATCAAAAATTGATTCTTTTATTAAACCCTTATTTTTAATGCAACATGAAAGACTAGGCCAATTAGAGTAGGATTTGCTTGTCTGTGGAAATAATTTCTACATCTAATGAAGATTTAGTTGATATTTTCTTTTCTGTCACATAAGAGAATAGGAAATCTTTGATTAAAATGAAGATTTCTGTATGAATGGCAGTTAAGACACTGGAAGCATTTTAATATATCAATAAAATGGGAATATGTGCTTGATGTAAGTTAGTAAGTTTTGTGATACCAATTTATTTGCAAACAAACTCCAAATCAGAGAAGAGTGCATGCAAATAGCTCTATTAACTTAATCTAGATTGAAAAGAGAGAATACTTAAGGAAGTAATGAAAATTGAAGTACTTCTTTAATTATCTGCATGAATTACTCAGCCATCAGTATTAAAAAAAACAGTAATGTGTTTTGGTTAACAATGAAATGTTTAAGCAAGACAACATGTCTAGGTTTCTACTGAAAGTCTCTGCAAAACAAAATCATATTAATATTTGGTATATCAATTATAGTACAGATAACTCTACTCCATTCTTCCATTCTTTGTAACTAATAGAAGATGATAGTGATGGTGAATACTTAAAATACCCAAAGCAATATTTAAATACTGATGAGAATATAACTTAATGTTCTTGAAATTTAGCATGTAAGTAATTTTAATGTAATTTATCATATCAGGGATGAGTTAATACAAGTCCACCATTAATAAATTCCATTTGGTCCTATAAATTATTTAAAATCAAGAACTATAAAAATTATAGCATAGTCTACAAGGAGCGTCCAATAAATATAGTAAATCACTTTATTACTGTAAGCTTTAATTAATTTAGATTATCATAGTATGTTTTTATTTGTATGATTTTAAATACTGGCAATATTAAATTATTTTATGATACTTTGAGTAAGTATATTTCTTTTCAGGGAGCCACAATGATGTGGAAATATAACTAGCCTCAAAGGAAATTCAGGGGTCTGTGAAATATTTTATGCATAAGTAAATGACTCCTTGTGGCATACTGTTATACCACTACTGCTGCTGTACCCATAAGTATAATGAATCTACTTCTCAGAATAGATAAAGTAAGAAGAAACATTTCAGAAAAGCCACACCTGCGTTTTATCTAACTCTATTCACTGATTATTCTAAGTTACCAGAAATTTCTAGCAATGTATATATTCATTAAAATTGAAGAGATAATATTGGTCAGTTATTTATTTATTTATTTATTTATTTATTTATTTATTTATTTTTATTGTATTTATTTACATTCCAGTCGGTGCCTCCCTTGGTTTTGCCTCCCACAGTTCCTCAATCCATTCCATCTCCCCCTTACCCCTGAGGAGTATTCCTCCTCCCCTCCCACCAGGCCTCCCTATTCCCTGAGACCTCAAGTCTTTCAAAGATTAAGCACATCTCCCTTTGAGGCCTGTTCAAGCAGACCTCTGATACATATATGCCAGGGGCCTTGGACCAGTCCATTTATGTCTTTAGTTGGTGGCTCATTCCCTGAGAGTTCCTGGGTGTGGGTTAGTTGAGACTGCTGGTCTTCCTATGGAGTTGCTCTCCCTTACAGCTTCTTCAATCTTTCCCCTAAGTCAACCATAGGAGTCTCGGACTTCAATCCAATAGTTGGGTGTTATAGGCAGGCATGGTGAGACCTATTTCACTGGCAGGAACACAGAGAGGGGAACTGTTTCTATCTGAGTCTTTTGGCCAGTAAAAGCAGTCAAGCTGGAACCCAAAGAACAGTGTCCCGAATCACATTCGGAGCCTTACTGCACCATAAGCTGCACACTCTGGAAAAAGGTTGTCAGTGGCAAGGTCGCCTCAGGGTCAGTGTCAGCATCAGGATGCTGGGTCTCTATCTCTGTCCTTGTCTGCATCCCCAGCAACAGGCCGCAACAGTTAAAAGTGCCCTCATCAGAGAATGAGCAGGTACAGTTCAAAACTTTGCTCATGCAGAAGCTGTTGAGAGCTGCAAAAGCAAGTCTTTGAGTGAACAGAGGAAATGCTCAAAAAGGCCTCTGTGCAATGCAGTGCAGTGTTGAGCACCTGTAAGCACAGACTTGGGGCAGCTGGCCATGCCCTTGCTAATTTTCTATTGAGATTAAATATAAGTACCTCATCTCCCCTTTTCCTTACTTCTCAAACCCTTCAAAATTAACCATCCTGTCATTTTTCAAATTCATACCTCTTTTTAAAAGAGGTATTACATATATTACATATATTTATGACTACAGTATATGAGTAAACTCATAAAATATATAATTACAATCTCCTCAGTCTGAATAATTTAACTACATTCATATATTCGTGGATAATATTCTATATCAGATTACCAATTGATGTGCTCTTCCACAGACAAGACTATCTCTCGTACTTTCAGTATTCCATAGCTTTCTACAGATCTTTGTCTAGGCCTGATGTCTCCTTGGTTATTGCTACCCCCAGTCCACACTCAAATGACTAGTATAGTCTTGTCTTTGTTCAGCTAAATTTTAAGAAGTCATGTTGTTGAAACGTCAAGGGTCTAACTTCTGATACTATAAGAGAACATTATCTCACAGCAAACTGCCTCTTCCTCTGGTTCTTCGAGTTTTCTCCTCGCCTCCAATCATTCCTGAGTTTCTGGTGCTGTAGCTCTAAATAAAGATATCCCAAGAAACTGATTCCCAACTTTAAATTATCTCTATTATGGAATTCTGCAATAATCTTCATGGAAATTTTCTTTTTTTAGGGCTAGGGCTGTATTACTAAATGTGTATACAAGGATAAATATTTAGAATGTTGTTAGGTGTTGTGCTGACTTATAAAATATGATATGTGGGTTCTTGTCCCATGATCCATGGTTTAATTAGTTCTGAATAATTGTTTAGATTTCCAAACCCAAACATAACCTCCCTCATGTTTAATATGCTGTAAGTTAATTTAAAGAACTGCTGATTACCTCCAATATGTGCGTTCTATTTACTGTTTCCTTGTTGTGTGGGTTGTTGTTAGTCATAGCTATCATAAATGAATAGGGCTGTTGGTTACTTTCTTCCATTGAAAGCTTGAATGATGTTTCTGATTCCCAAACCCTAAGTCCTTAAGGATGATCAATCATTATTTTAAGTATTCTATTTGGTCAAATTCTCTAACATGTATCCAGTGTTGATGAATATTGACTTCATTTAATTACTTTAGAAGATTCTAATCATAGTTAGCTCTTTGGTTTTTGAAGCATGGCATAGACACATAATTGGAAAATATATATTGCATTGATTAATGAAGCCTTAGATGTAACATGCCATTAAAACAGAATAAGGGGCATGAACAATCTGGTTTTAGTTTGCAATATGTGGAAAGTATTTTACCTTATTCAATAGTAATCAACAGACTTTCTACTATTATTTACTGATTGCTCTTACATTTTCCTAAGGGGCCTGAGTGAGATTTAGTGCTTCATAGAAAAGCTACACAATCTGTGCCTGAAGGCATTGTACAAGGAAGGTAAGATGAGACAGTACTGTTGATATTTATAAGAATAATATTCTCAGAAATATACAAACACAAGTATTATGAGATTCCTTCCCCTACCTTAAAGTCAGATGTGGCACACATCTGTACAGGAATTGTGGGAATAAAGCTGTCAATGTGATTTACATGGAATAACACCAAAAATCCCTTCTGGCTTCCTCACATACCAGTTTTTGTTTACTAGTTGACTGAAATAGGTTGAAATTGCAGCTTTCTTCATTAATATGAATGTCATCACATGACTCTATACTTCATATTCTTCTTGAGCAAAGTCAAATGCAAAAAATAATACTTTCAGGAACTACTTCCAACAAAATACAAACTCACATATTTCTTCTTCTTTTTTTAAATCCCTAAAGGCTTTCTTAGAACAATATCATTGAATTGCATATGGAACATCCAGGAAAAAAGAAATGCTTTCAAGGAAACAAAATCAAAGTCAAAACAACAACAATTAAAAAACATAATTGAAGGCATGGACTTGTTTAAATAAATGTATTGTTATTTCACCAATTAATTGAGATAGATGAGTCACGGTAATGTAATATATTAATAGAAGTGATAGAAATAAATTTAAAAAGTAATGCAATGATCTTTGATACTTTTTGTAAATCTAAATTATTCTAACATGGTTTGTGAAAATGACATTAACCAGGAGGACTTTAAAAAATAACAAAGAATTATTTAAAATCAGGTGTATCATTGAACTGTCAATATGTATAGAGATGACCTGTAAAATATAAAATCAGGATGTATCCAAGGCTTCCCACATTCTCCACCTTTTCAGTAGAGTGCAAATTCATTATCCAGAGGAATAAGTAATAAAAAAAGTTGAAGGGATAAATACAGTAAAAGAATTCAAATTATTTTTATTTGCAGATGATATGTTATTATACATAAAGTATAACAAAAATTTCCAACAGGACACTTACATAAACAGCTCATAATTTCAGCAAAGTGGCAAGGTTTACTCAAAAAAATCAAACAGAAAATAAATAAAAACATTCATCTTTTCTATGCTATAGCAACAAACACACTGAAAGAGTGATCCGAGACACATTTACTTTAACAGTAACAAAAAAAGACTATAAAATATCTTGCCATAATTCTAACTATGTAAGATAATATCAATGAAAAACTTAAATTTCTGAATAAGCAAATTGAGATAGTTTGAATAAGAATGAGCATGAGAAGTAATGGAAAACTGCAAAGGACTGGGGTCTGGCATCTCCAGGATTCTAAAGAGACTTGGGTTTAGGGAGGTGCCCAACTATCAATGGGGTGACTTTAACTGTGACAATGGGTGTATGGAACCTGTGAGGTAACCTCCTGTAGCCAGTTAGGAACTCTGTTGGAGCAATCGAGACATTAACCTACCCACAAAATTTTCAACCCAAAACTTATTGTGTCTATAAGAATTGCAGAGAAGGAGATGGAGCAGAGATTGATGGAACATCCATCCTATAACAACCTCAACATGAGACCCATCTCATGAGCAAGCATCAATACTTGATATTGATACTCTGCTATGCTTGCAGACTCAGGCATGTTGTCTGAGAGGTTCCAACCAACAGCTGATTCAGACAGATGCGAACACCCACAGTCAAACAATGGTTGGAGCTTGGAGACACTTATAGAAGAATAAGAGGAAGGATTGTGGGCCCTGAAGGGGATAGGAACTCCACAGGAAGACCAACAAAAACAACTAACCTGCACTCTTTGGGCTCTCAGAGTCTAAATGACCAACCAAAGAACATATACAAGCAGGACCTAGTCCTCCCCACTCATATGTATTAGATCTGCAGCATGGTTTTTCTGTGGATGCTGAACTATTGGAGCAGGTTGCTATCACCCAAAAGCTATTACCTGTACATGGAATATGCTCTTCTAGCTGGACTGCCTTGTCTGACCTCAGTGGGAGTGGATCCGCCAAATTTCACAGAGTCTTGATTTACCAGGTTTGGTGAATACTCAGAGGGGCCCCTCCTCAGAGGAGATGGGAAGAGGAGATGGGGGAGAACTGTAGGAGGTGGATTACCAGGATGAGAACAGTAAGCTGCATATAAAGTGAATAAGTAAAAGAAAAACATTAAGTTAAAAATATTGCACTCACAGCAACATAGATTTTAATGCTTGTTTACCAGGCAGCATCACTATTTTAAAGGATTAGCAAGTGTGCTTCCATTGCAGTGTATCACTAGTGATGGAATTTGCAGTTTTCAGGGAACAAACCAGGCCCTATATCTCTCTTCCTATTGTCTGTGGCTCTAAATGTAGAAATCTGAGCTTCTTCCTCAGCACCAGTAAGCAAGAGTCTGCCTGACTGCCCCCATGCTTACCACCAGGCTGAAAATGGACTAAACCTCTGAAACTTCATGAAAGTTCCAATTAATGTTTTTCTTTATAAAAGTCTCAATGGTCATGGGATTTCTTCACAGACGTAGAGTACTGACTAAGATTTCCTGTGTTAAAGAATTTTCTAAAGAAGATTCCATTTGCTAAGGAAGTAAGGGCCACATAGGACAACTGATACTTTATAAAACTAAAAAGATTTTCTATGCTATGGGAAGAGTTGAGTCTAGAATAAACCCACAGTATGGGAGAGAATCTTTGCCAACTATTCACCTGATCATGAACTAATATCTAGAATATAAATAGTGGGAATGTAAAATGATAGAGACACATTAGAAATCTGTAGAGATTATCCACAAAGGACAAAAATAACTCAAACATATAGCATAGGAATTTTACTTCTTAGAATACATGTGAAGGAATAACTATTCTATTCTACAGGTATTTACTCAGAATTATTTATAACTGCTTTGTTCACAGAGCCCTCAATGTGAAAACAACCTCGTTTCCTTCAACAAGTGAATGGAGAAGGACAGTGGGGTACATATGAAAAACTGAAACACTCTTCAGCTGTAAAGAAAAAAATCATGAGATTTGCATTTAAATTGATAGAACTAGAAAATATATTGTGGAATGTAGCAATAAATACCTGAAATACAATCTTTGAATGTATTTGTAGGCCTTAGCTACAAATTCTTAGATGTGAGTGTGCAAAAAGCAATAACCAAAGAAACTAGGAATGTCTAAGGAAATATATGCAGGTGGTTGGGGTTGAGAAGGAAATGACATGATACAGGTGATATGAAGTAGGAGATGGGTAAATAGGGAGGAGGTTAAATGGGATGAAGGGATGAGGATCAGTACATACAGAAAATGAAAGACAAGGAACAAATAAGATAAGATAGATTAAGTGTTATATTCCTAACCATATTATGTATTATATATGTAAGACACACACACACACACACACACACACACACACACACACACACACATTTTACAAAAAGTTGAGCCACTGGAGCTGACAATGCTCCCCACAAGATCCATAGAATAACAATATATTGTACCAAGAAGAAAAAAAAAAGAACCTCATTTTGAATGGTTGACCAGCAGAGTTCAAGTGACTCCCAAGATAATATAGACTTGCAACGCAGCCTTTGGTTGCTACAGATTTATTGGGGGTTTGCCCTTTTCTGCTGAAGACACTGCACACATATCATACAAAGAGCACACAATTAGGTTGATTCCAGCTGGGTCTGACCTGGAAGCCCTTTTCTGATGTTCTAACCTTTGAACCTTAAATTACTATGTAAGGGAACAAAGGAGAAGAGCCATTTAAGAACAATTACAAGTTACAGATCCTATGGAACATAATTTCCTGAATAGCAAGATATCCGTAGAGGTTCAAAAATTGTCACTCATATTAGGTGGGCACCAACAACTGTTTATTTAGTCTTAAGGTCCACGGATCCAGATGTAAATCATTTTTGTTAACTGAAACTTAATCAGCTTTCCAGTATTATAGAGGAAATGAACTTAAGAAACCAATCTGCTGTTGTTTTGCTAGAGTTGTACCATTCTTTACTATATGTTAAATTTCGATCTTATATCCATCTATAAATGTCACTACTGCTCCACCTCTCTTTATAGCAAAGGAAAATAGTCAGAGAAAATAACACAGGTGGATATAATTCAGTGATTAATGGACTGTGCTGAGTCAACCTCAAACAATACAACTACATCAGAACTCCTATATCTATGGCTCAGGGAATATCTCCAAGGATTAGATTATAAGGGTCATAATACCAAGAACTCTTAAATAAAATAGCCTCTTCTAGGAACAGCTCCACAAACAAGACAGAAACACTGGTAATTCAATGGACATATTCATATTAAAGGAAGAACATTCTACAGGTCCCATTCATAGCCAAATGTTTGTAGGTAGATAATACATGATTGCTCAGAGATGAAAAATTAGCATGTCCCAGAGCTGAGTAATTTTATTAGTTGTCTAAAGCAGAGTGATTATCTTTTTTAAAAGTATATATACATTCATACATTCATATATATATGAATTCATATATATATGATACTATTAAATTGGGAATATGAGGACAGGAGGATGGAGTTTTAAGAAATGTCTAGTTTCAGATATGTATGATAAAATTTTAATGGTATGAAAAACTTGATACAGTAGTCAAATTATAGTAGTTTTCAGAAGATTTTAGAATGTACTATTTGACTTATAACTTTTTTAGTTATTTTGAAAACCTAGATAAATTTGGAAGTATGTATTTTTGATAGTGGAATATCTCAATACTGTTTGTACTAGAAATCTCATTTTAGCTAAAGAAAGTTATGGGAACTTCATTATACAGGAAGGGCAAAAGAATAAAAGCAAAGCTGTTATGAAATATGGCCTATGAAACATAACCTCACTGAATCACATGCATATATGAATTGTATATCAGAAACGTATGTTTTATAAATAGTTCTGAAGAAATTTTAATTAAGAAGCATTTAATATTTTTAGTTCAACATTTGTCAAGCAGACTTATTTGTGAAATCTTTTCTTATCCAACAATTTGTAACCCTGAAAATATAATATATAGTATAATATGACTGTGAAAATATGTGACATTTAAAAATTTGACAAAATATGAAATTGTGGTTGTTTGTCTATAGTTACATTTTCTTAATTTACACTTTAAATACAAAGTCCTAAAAATTCTTCGATGATTAAGGAGAAATTTCTCCTATAGGCTTATGTACATGAATCCTTGGTCCCTAGTTGATAGCACTATTTGGGAAGGTTTAGGAGGTGTGGTCTTGATGAAACAAAAATAAAAACAAAAATAGAGTATTATTTATCACTTACTGAAAAGGAGGTGGTGCTAAGCAAGTTTATGAGTTTAAAGATTGCCTGTCTTCAAATTATCTTTTTATTCTTTTTTTTTATATATTGGAAAAATGTGACATCTATCTCAGCTTCCTGGCTCTGCTTACTTACCTGCTTCCATGACACTTGTTAAGGTTCAGACCTAGGAAGAAGCTGAGGTGACTATTTATCATATCAAAGCAGTCATGTCCTCCAGGTTCTCCCAGCATCCCTCATTCCCAACCTGTGTTGGGTATTTCTTCCATACTTTTCCCCTATCCTAATTTTTTTGAGCCTAGTGCCTGTACTAATCGTTCCCCCTATATAATCCAGACATTTGGTTATCCACTCCCTTTGTACTTTTGCCTTCCTGGCTTTGCACAGTTTTCCCTTTCTTTTTCTCCCGTGATCCCAACATAGCCCAACTTAATGTGGTGAAGACCACTCTGTATTCTCCCAAATACAGATGGCTCTAACTACATTATTTTCTCATATATTCTTTACTATACCTACAAGCAAACCATTTTTCTTTGCTACTTTCTTCTCTCTCTCTCTCTCTCTCTCTCTCTCTCTCTCTCTCTCTCTCTCTCCTTCCTTCCTTTCTCTCTTTTTTTCTCTTTCTTTTATTTCGTTTTTGGTAATCTAAGCTGTAGACCCGATTCTCCAAAGGGGTGTGTGTGTGTGTGTGTGTGTGTGTGTGTGTGTGTGTGTGTGTGTATATATATATATAGATATTGATATAGATGTAGATATATAGATATATATGGATATATATATATAAATATAGATAGATATACATATATATATGTAGATCATTTGTTTCTTCTTGCCTTTGCAACCCACCAAATTTGATTCTAGAGTCTTTTTCATCTCCTTATTCTTTCCACCATAACTAACCATCCATCTTTCCATGCCAATTCAGAAGGTGGTTCTATCCCACTTGGGGGGCATCCACTATGTGAGTATCTTCCTACAATGCCCTTCTGAGCCCAACCACTCTGGACAATTCTACCAACTAAAATACGTCTTCTCCAGCTATTTTCTCTTCTACCTGCTCTAACCACTTGTCAAACCTTCTATAGATTATCACTATCAAGGTACCTGCTTTGTCAACTTTTGCTACAAAAGTCACACATGTGTGCCAGGAAACTTCCTCTTGCCCTACCAGGTTCAACTCCCTGGAGAGAGATGCCTTTCTTCTGTAGTTTGGGACATTTCTCTCTGCTAAGTCTCTCTGTCCATGTGAGAACACTCTGGGTTGAAATTCTTATTAGCACAACACTTACCTCTTCTGCTTTGTCATGGCTCCTCTCCTGTCTACCTAGAACTTTCTCTTCTTGTCATGGGAGTACCTATATGTTATTGGGTTTGAGTCCCTTTCTTTGCTCCCTTCCCCTTGGAGCTATCTGCTGTATCTCTCCCTGTGTACTCCTGGGCCCATACATTGCAAGTTTCCTTGCCTCCTCCGATGAGCTACTTGTTAAGTCTCATGGCTTCTGCAATATTGAAATCCTCCCTTTGGTAGAAGTCATGTTTTTTTTTTTCATTTTTTTTCTTTTTGTCCTTTATGGCTACATTGTTCACTGTCTCTTAGCTGCCTAACCCTATGTTGGAGTTCTTTTTGTGGTCTTTTCTCCTTTTCTTCTTGTACTCAACTTCCTTCTTGGACTCAGGAGATTTTCTTAAAGTATTAGTGAAAATGGATTGGTCTCAGTGTAGCTGGATGGCCTCAGAGGAGATGGTCAAATTTCAAATTCTAACAGACTGTCACAATTTCTGCCTTCATACATGCAAATTATCTCAGTGTAAACAGTCTATATCTCAGGATTGATATCTAAATTCCTTTAGTGAAGTGGAACTTTCTGGTTTCTATGGATAATTAATAGTGTCATGTGATATTTTCCTGGAAACTGTCTTATGAGAGGTTGTTTTGCTGAGAACAAACATGTGGTGTTTCTCTGGAAGCTGCTTGGAAAAAAGTGTTGAAATAGAAATCACAGGTTGCATCAGGACAAACCACACCAGGCTAACATCCTCTCATGTGGAGGAGGTTTACTGTGGATGGTGGAGACTGGAGAGAGGGAAAAGAGAGGGAGAGAGAAAAGAGGAAAGGGGCAGGAAAGGTCTGCCTTTTATTTGAAATGTGTCATAGCTGCTCCCAGCTGAAAGTGGGAGCTGAACCAAAGGTATGCTGGGAATGTATGGCCATTACCATGGCAACAGATGCACAAGTAACTAGGTGACATCACTGCTGGAGGCAAAAGCAGTTCCTGATACCAACAATACTCATGTGTTGTTTGGCTAGAAAAGATGCTTGAGCTGACAGCTGATATTTGGAAAGAGTATAAGTGAACTTAGTAGACAGTAGATACAGTTCTGGCATTAGTTCACCTCGCTACTCTTTATTTGTCTTTGTTTGGCTTTGCTGTTGCCAGTCTTTGCTGGTCATGCTGTGGTATTTGTTCAACTTGCATTCTTTTCTGACTTCGTAAAGAGAAACATACCAAAGAACTTCTAGTGATAGTCTGGTGAACTCAGGCCAATTGGCAGAGCCTTTGGGTTTCTTCTGGATCAAACTGCCATAGCCGACTCATTAATGGTATTGGCAAGTGGATCAAGCGACCACTGCAGCTTTGTCAACTGAACTGTTGATATCCTGACAACAAAGATTAGAATCACCCTAAAGAACTATTTCTAAACCGGTCCACATCCTCCTTTGCCCTATTAACCTTTCCTTTCCACACTACCTCCTGTTAGTAGTGGGTTATCAGGGAGATTAAAATATTTAAGAAGTCTTACTACAGTAGTTTTTTTTTTTTAAATCTAAGCCCACAATTTGGTATGGTTAAAAAAATCTATAAAATATTTTTAAAAATTCAGATTAAAACCTATAACAAAAAGTTTATAATGAAAATCTAGACATAGGCAGATATGTGTTTCAACTCTTGTCTTGAATATACAGTATATAAAACTTTTATTTAAAAAATAGATCTACTGGATAAACATGTTTTAAGCAGTATTATCATATCTTGCCTCCATCTTTGCTGATGAAATCCTCAAAAACTATGCAACCCTTTTTTGGCAGTTATTGTTAATAATGGTTGAAGAAAATGCAAGTGGTACTTGTACATACCTTTATTTCCAGCACTTGGAAGGGAGAGATCGGCAAATCTCGGTGAAATTGAGTCTAGCCTTGTTTAGAGAACTGGTGCCAGGACAGACAAAGCTACACAAAGAAACCCTCTCTCTTAGGGGGAAAGGGAGATTAAGATGACTTTGTCATCGTAAAATGACCTTGTAACATAAAGCAGTAATTGTAAATCTTCTCAGTACTACTTATGCTAGTTGATCATTGTTTATCTTTAGCCTAAGGAAATAATCTAAATATTTTGGATTGATAAAGATCTTTTCATGATGATACAAATTGAAGGGGTTTGGGCACAAGTTACTATATAGTGATTTAAATATGGTTTACAATGTATTCTACATGGTACCAAAATTTTAAGATTATAAAGGGTTACTCAGATTAACAAAAGCTTATTTATGATGTACATTTAACGATTTATATCTTTTCTAACTACTCAACACTAAGGTGTAAGAAAATTTAGATTGGTAATAATATATGTTGGATAAATAAAGGCATACTTGATAATCAACATTTATAAGTTGCTATTGTGTACTCAGGTTCACAGTGATATTCAAATGGTTTTTTGTTTTGTTTTGTTTTGTTTTGTTCATTTTAAGCATTACATATTTAGATAAATTAAGCCATAGATAAAATGCAATATTACATATTGGTGAACTATAAAAGGACCAGTAAATTTGCTAATTTTGATGAACTATATCTAGGATTAAACTTTGTTAGAACTTCAAATCAAAAATTTGTATTTTATTATGTCTAAACCTATTAGTGATAAGACTTCAAGAGTCTTAGTTGTCTGAAATATCCTAACTTATAAAGTGTTAAGGATAAAAGACGTCCGAGTCAATCCTCATTCACCTTATAAATGAGCATATCCTTTAGTATGTTCAAAATTAAACATGCAACTATGCTAAATATTACTTGTGATTGATTAGAGGGAATAATCTTTATTTCGCCTGTTGTGTATGATTTCAAAGTTAAGCCAGATAAAGTAACTAAATCAGGCATACTTAATAGATAAATGGTCCTCAAAATATTCAGAGACCTGATGAATATGGATGGCATTTAAAATATTTGATAAAATAGGGGGTGTAATAAACAGAAGCGTTAGATCCTGGAAGAACCTATACATGGGACATCTGACTCAAACTTACTCCATTTTGTAACTAGGTCTAAGTTTCAATTTCACAAAGAAACAGGCAATATTTCTCAGACAATGGAACATTGATCAAAGGACCTGATATCTATCTGAGAGAGATAGCCAGCTCAATGACTGAGACAGTTCCTGGAATTTCTGTAAGGCCTGAACAAACCTGGTAAAACCAATGTAACAACCAATCAGAAATGTACTAATCAAACTGCTGCTTACATAGCCAATCATATTACAAATGACCTAACTATTTTGAGGTTCCCTTAACTCTGCTTAAAAGGAGCCCATAAGTTTCCCTGGTCTTTGTTCAACCCTGGCATGATGGTCGTTCTGTATAATAATAAATCTCCTTGCTTTTGCCTACAATTTGAGTCTGGGTTATTCCTCAGCCACTCCTAGAACCTTAGGATATACTTTGTTGTTTGTTTGTTTTTTTCTTTATTGAATATTTTCTTTATTTACATTTCAAATGTTATCACCTTTACCAGTTTCCCCTAAGGAATTCCCCTATCCCATCTCCTCTCCTCTTGCTTTTGTGGGAGTGCTTCCCCACCAAAATACCACACCCTCTTGCCTGCACACTCTGGTATTCCACTATATTGAGGCATCTAGCCTTCGCAGCCAAGGACCTTTCTTTCCACTGATGCACCACAAAGCCATCCTCTACTACATAGACAGCTGGAACCGTGGTCCCTCCATGTGTACTCTTTGGCTGGTGGTTTAGTCTGAGAGAGGAGGGTGGTATGGTTGTTTGATATTGTTGTTCTTCCTATGGGGTTACAAGGCCCTTCAGGTCCTTCAGTCATTTCTCTCTCTCCTCCATTGGAAAACCCATTCTCAGTCCAACGGTTGGCTGTAAGCAACTTCTGCTTTTGTCGGGCCGTGACAAAGTCTCTCAGGTTCTATCAGACAGCTATATCAGGCTTCTGTCAGCAAATATTTCTTGACATCCACATTATTGTCTAGGTTTGGTAACTGTACATGGAATAGATCCTAAGGTGGGGCAGTCTCTGGTTGGCCTTTCTTTCAGTCCCTGCTCTACGCATTGTCTCCTTATTTCTTCCTGTAAGTATTTTGTTTCCCCTTCTAAGAAGGACTGAAGAAAACATACTTTGGTCTTCCTTGTTGAGTTTCATGTGGTCTGAAAATTATATCTTGGTTATTCTGAGCTTTTGGACTAATATCCACTTATCAGTGGGTGCATACTAAGTTCCTTTGTTATTGGGTTACCTCCCTCACTCAGGATGATATTTTCTCGTTCCATTCATTTGCCTAAGAATTTCATGAAGTCATTGTTTTAATAGCTGAGTAGTACTCCATTGTTTAAATTTACCACATTTTCTGTTTCCATTCCTTTGTTGAAGGATATCTGGGTTCTTCCCAGATTCTAGATATTATAAATAAGGCTTCTATGAACATAGTGGAGCATGTGTCTTTGTTGAATGTTGGAGCATCTTTTGCATATATGCCCAGGAAGGGGTATAACTGGCTCCAAAGGTAGCGCAATGTTCAATATTCTGAGGAACCTACACACTGATTTCCAGAAAACTTGTACCAGTTTGCAATCCCACCAACAATGGAGGAGTGTTCCTCTTTCTCCACATCCTTGCCAGCATCTGCTGTCACCTGAGTTTTTGATTTTAGCCATTCTGACTGGTGTGAGGTGGAATCAGGTTTGTTTTGATTTGCATTTCCCTGATGACTAGGGATGTTAAATGTTTTTTAGGTGCTTCTCTGTCATTTGATATTCCTCAGTTGAGAATTCATTTTTAGTTCTGTACCCCAGTTTTAAGAGAGTTATTTGATTCTCTGGAGTCTAACCTCTTGGTTTCTTTGTAAATATTGGATGTTAGCCTTCTTTTGGATGTAGGATTGGTAATGATCTTTTGCAATTTGTTGGTTGAGATTTTGTCCTATTAACATTGTCCTTTACCTTACAGAAGCTTCACAGTTTTATGAAATTCCATTTGTCAATTCTTGATCTTAGACTATAAGCCATTGGTGTTCTGTTCAGAAAATTTCTCTGGTGTATATGTGTTCCAGGCTCTTCCCCACTTTCTCTTCTATTAGTGTCAGTGCATCTTGTTTTATGGGAGCTCCTTGATCGACTGAGAATTGAGCTTTGTACAAGGAAATAAGAATTGATCTATTTGAATTCCTTTACATGCTGATCTGCAGGTGAATCTACACCATTTCCAGAAAAAGCTGTCTTTTTTCCACTGGATGATTTTAAATCCTTTGTCAAAGACCAGGTGACCATAACTATGTGGGTTCATTACTGGATCTTCAATTATATTCCTTTGATCTACCAGCCTGTCTCTGCACCAATATCATACAATTTTTTCACTATTGCTCTGTGACAAAGCTTCAGGTTAGGGATGGTTATTCCTCCAGAAGTTCTTTTATTGTTGCGTTTAGCTTGCACTATCTGGATTTTTGTTATTCCAAATGAATTTGCAAATTGTTCTTTATAACTATGAAAAATTGAGTAGTAATTTTTATGAGTTTTTCTATTGAACCTGTAGATTGCTTTCAGCAAGATTGCCATTTTTTTACTATATTAATCCTTGAAGTCCATGAGCATGGGAGGTCTTTCCATCTTCTGAGAGTTTCATTGATTTATTTCTTCAGAGATTGAAATTCTTGTCATACAGATTTTTCAGTTGCTTGGTTAGAGTCACACCGATGTGTTTTATATTATTTGTGACTGTTGTGAAGGGTGTCATTTCTCTCATTTCTTTCTCAGCCATTTTATTCTTTAAGTAGAGGAAAGCTACTGATTTGTTTGAGTTAATTTTAAGCCACCCACTTTGATGAAGGTGTTTACAAAGTTTTGGGATGGGTAATTTAAGTATATGATCATATTATCTGTAAACAGTGATATTTTGAATTCTTCCTATCCAATTCATATCCCTTTGACATCCTTTTGTTGTCTAATTGCTCTGAATTGGCCTTTGAGTACTATAATGAGGGAAAGAGTGGGCAATTTTGTCTAGACCCTGCTTTTAGTGGGATTGCTTCAAGTTTCTCTCCATTAAGTTTGTCATTGGCTACTGGTTTGCTGTATATTGTTTTTACTTTGTTTAGTTCTAGGACTTGAATTTCTGATCTTTCCATGAGTTTTACCATGACAGTGTGTTCAATTCTGTCAAATGTTTTCTCAGCATCTAATAAGATGATCATGTGTTTTTTTCTCTTTGAGTTTGTTTATATACTGAATTATCTTCATTGATTTTTCGTATATTGAACCATTCCTGCATCCCAGGGATAATGTCTGCTTGACAAAGTTGGGTGAACACATCATTTTGATGTGTTCTTAAATTTGTTTTGTGAGAATTTTATTGAATATTTTTGCATCAATATTCACAAAGGAAATTAGTGTGAAGCTCTCTTTGTTTGTTGGGTATTTTTGTGGTTTAGATATAAGTGTAATTGAGGTTTTATAGGACGAATTGGATAGTGTTCCTTCTGTTACTATTTTGTGGAATAGTTTTAAGAGTATTAGGTCCTGGCATTTTTTGGGGGGTGGGGGATACAGGATATTTTTAATGACTCCTATTATATCTTAAGGGATAGGGGATTGTTTAAATGGTTTATCTGATCCTGATTTAACTTGTACCTGGCATCTGTCTACAAAATTGTCCATTTCCTCCAGATTTTCCAGTTTTGTTGAACATAGGCCTTTGGAGTAGACTCTGATGATTTTTTTTTAATTTCCTCAGTTTCTGTTATTATCTCTCCCTTTTCATTTCTGATTTTGCTAATTTGGATACTCTCTCTGTGCCCTCTGGTTAGTCTGGGTAAAGGTTAATCTATCTTGTTAATTGTCTCAAAGAACCAGCTCCTGGTTTTGTTGATTATTTGTATTGTTCTTTTTGTTTTTTGGTTGATTTCAGCTCTGAGTTTGATTATTACCTGCCACCTACACCTCTTGGGTGTATTTGTTTCTTTTTGTTCTAGGACTTTCAGTTGTGCTGTCGAGCTCTTAGTGTATGCTTCCTCCAGCTTCTTTTTGGAGGCACTCAGAGCTATGAGTTTTCATCCTAGCACTGCTTTCATTGTTTTCTATAAGTTTAGCTATGTTGTGCCTTCATTTTCATTAAATTCTAAAAAGTCTTTTAATTTCTTTTCTTCATTGACCAAGTTATCATTGAGTAGAACACTGTTTAGCTTCAATGTGTATGTGGGCTTTTTGTGAAGAATATATGCACAGAAGAACATCACCTCGAGATTGCCTTAAATGTGACAAAGCTGAGTACTGGGTAAATAACCACCTTCACCAATCCTGTAACCAGAACCATGTCCATATTGTGGATAAGCTGGACCCTGGAGATTGGATTGCTTTGCTTTGCCTGTACAAAGTAGGCCAGTCTACTCAAATTCCTACTCCACAAGAAAGTCTTTTGGTGCTTTTGGGCCTAGGGGCTGAAGACAGATGTTGTATTGGGACTTCTGCCCCAATGACCAACCAAGAAGAACCTACGGTGACCAGTAACCAGTAAGTCTTTAATAGATTCAGGAGCTGCTTGGTCTGTACTTCTGGATAAATCCAGTGAAATTTTTCCTTTTCATATTCCTGATAAAGTTAAGGACTAGACTAGGGAAAGCTGCATGCCAGTTCAACAGCAGCAAACAAAGGCTTCAGCTGACATTTCAGTTCTCTTCATACATAACAAACTGGCCTCAAGCTGTACCTCCCCAAGACTCCACCTGAGAAAGGCAGTTTACCTTGCTACTAGAATCTAAAAACTGATGAATTCACAAACGATGTTTCAAAGTAACTTTTTAATGTTCCTTTATTTAAAGAAATGCCGCTGTCAGTAATCAACTACCTGTGTCTCATGGCAAATAACTGCATTAAAAAACAAGTGATTTAAGGTATAAGAAAAATGCTTCAAATTTCGTTAACTCAATATGCTATTTTTCTACAACGACTTCAAACATTCAGAAATTTAACCCAAATCAATAAAGTTCTGAAAACCTATTAATCTTGCACTGGTAAAAGACTGCTAATATTATTATAGCTACTAGCTCTGGATTTTAAATTTTATTTTTTTTTAGTTTCTAAGTACAGTGGTAAACGTTGCTTCTCATTTACTAAAACACCTTTATCTGATCTATAAATGTGTTAAGGCTTTTAACCACAAAACCATTTTTGGGTTGCTAAGCTTTTACTATGTGTCAAAGGAGTGAATATACTGCTGTTTCTACGGTGTGATTTTAAGTCCAGATTTAAAAAAAAAATAAATTAACAATGCTTACTGAAACTGCTAACAGTAATCTAAAATTCTAAAATTTACTTCTTTTTATAAACTTAAAAAAAAAAGAAAATCTCCTGAGCTTTGAAGTGTCCACTTGAATCTCCCTCTTACATGTCAAATGTATTCCAAATGAGAATGAACGATCAACAGCTGATTTCCTCACCTGCCTATTTCTGCACATTGAATCTCTTCCCATTTCTTGTTCCTGGGCTTCCCCCTACTCCCAACTACCAGAACTACAAGCCCAAGCATTTTAAATATATAACTAAAAAAACAAAACAAAACAAACAAACAAACAAAAAAACCTTTCCCCTAAATGCTTTAACTTTACTTTCTCTTCTGAACATATATCTGTTCCAGCAGATTTCTAATCAATCGAAAATTGCAAACTGCTCAAAATGCTGTCTAAATTTCCCTAAACCCAGATGACCCAGCAGAGCCAGGACAGGAAATGAAAACAGCTTCCTCACCAGGACTTGGCTGATCTTTTGGCATTTTGGGTCTCCCACAAGGATGACTCATTATCACAACATAGAAGTCAAAGAAGTCAAAGAAGATTTTGTTGTCCTTCATCATTTATTCTCAAAAAAATATGGCTTGCATACATATTCCCCTATCCTAACCTTCTTCAGTCCAGGTCTGGACTGCTGTACTGACAGATACTTGGTTACACACTACTTTGTTACTTTTGGCTTCCTGGGTGATGCACTGTGTGATTGATTCTTCTCTTCCCCTCCTCTTTTCCCTAAAAAACCCAGTTCAACCTGGGCATGACCACTGTGGACTCTCACAGATATACCTTCCTCTAACTATGCCCACCCGCATATCTATTAAATTTTCTTTTCTACCATACCTGGTTTAGGCAGGTCCTTTCATTACCTTTCTATTTATTTTTTTCATACAATACCCTGTCATTCATGGACTCCCCTACTAGAATAAAAAGTGTAAAACATAAACTTTTGTCTTGATGAGTTGCATTGGTCACAGATTTAAACACAGTTAAAAGATAAGTATATAAAAACCTATCACAAAACATTTTTCTCTTCAATGTATGTATTTAAATATTGGTGATTAAAATATATATTAAATGAGTACATATGCAACTTTTAAATATTAAAAGTATAATAGAAATTTCAAAAATTGTAAAAAATTTCATCCAGGTATAATACCAATTTTTAATGAAAAAAAAAAACAAGTTCCCTTCCCATATTGTTAACTACAAGTTGAATCTTGAATCCTCTGTCATTCATTTTCATTCTAGTCTGCATTAGAGACACACACATGTGGACCTACACAAACACACACACACACACACACACACACACACACACTTTTTCTCATATGTACACACCTATATGTCTATTTATCTAACAATTATCTATTCAAATGTCTGCTTTCCACAAGGGCAGGCAAGAGAAGGAAAACTTAGGTGACAGATAATCTGCATTATTAACCTTCCTGAATTTGGAACCATCTTTTCAAGATATACCTGAGTATATTTACTAGAATGCCCTAGACAGGTAAAATTGAGGGGGGAAATCCTATCCTGAATGAGAATTACATAAAATCTTGAGCTGCAAAATCCAAGAGTGAAAAAGTCAAATAAAAACATTCACCTCTCTCTGCTGCTGAATACAGGTACAATGTAACCATGAGGCAGATATTGCCACCATAATTTCCAAGTCATGATCTATTCTCAAAATGTTATCAAAATAAAGCTTTTCTTTATTGAATTGTTTTATCCTAGCAACAAGAAAATGCCTGATATAGCCTTGCAATCATGTTTAAGACTTCACAGAATAGCGAAGAGATAGTTCAGATGTGCACATATTCCAATCTTCACATATAATTCCATTGATGAATTTAGTGTTCTAGCTGTATACACTGTGGACTGCTATCTCATCTCTTCCCCTTCCCTCCCCTCCCCTCCCCTCCCCCACCCCCGTTTCTCTTTTCTGAGGAGAAAAACATCTGTGTTATAGGTTATAGTCCACCTTTAAGTTGAGTAAGCTCAGAAACTCAAGAAGGAACTTGAAACAGAAACCACATGAACAGTGACTACAGGCTTGGTCCTTTTCTTAAAGCAATATGCCCTGAACATTATTTTCTTTATTTGTTTTCTATTTCTCCTTGGAGCAGAAGTGCTTTTGTACCAAACTTCTAGATTTCCCACCATATAATCTTGCACTGGAACACTGGCACTATAGTTATAAATATTAATAACTATACATTTAATTTACAGGGACTAAATCTTACAATCACCTTAATAAGGAAAAAATGTTCCGTTCAGTCCCAAAGCTGTTGCAAAATAAGTATACGGACAGGAACAGATGTTAGCATTTCATTCTCAATCCCTTCCTAAGTCAATTCAAATGTTCCTGACTCCCTGAAATTCCAAAAATAATTGTTGAAAAAAATCAAGCATTTGGAAAGACACCCAAGTTTGATAAAATCATGATTTTTTTCCTCTTCAAATAAATGTGACTCAGACTGTATTTGAACAACAACTGGCAATCAGCAGCACATTCTTCATTTCCATAACTTAGCATGACGTCAACTCTTTCTCTGACCAAATTTTAAAAATAGTGATCAACAGTTCCTCATCTTCTCCCCATGCTACATATTTTTATTTGATTTCCTGACCCTCTGTACCTCTCACCTGTCCCCTCCAGTACCTGATACTGACCCTCTTATTTCCTTCCCCTCATCTGTTCCTCCCATGTCCCCCTTCCCTCCACCACCCACAAATCATCCTGTTCCCCACTCAATGCAGTGCTGAAACATCCACACCCTGGTCTTCCTTCCTCCTAAGCTCTATCTGGTCTATGTGGTGTATCATGGGCATTGTGAGGTTTGGGGCTAATATTCACTTATCAGTAAGTATATACTATCTGTGTTCTTTTGTGTCTGGGTTACCTCACTCAGGATGATATTTTCTTGCCAAGAGGCACTTTACTGACAGGAACCTGGTATGACTGCTCCTTGGGAGGTTTAACCAGCAACTAACCAATACATTACCAATACACTAACCAATACAGATGAGGATGCTTGGAGCGAACCATCAGATTAAGTTCATGGATCCTGGTGGGGGAGCTGACAGGAGGACTGGAGGAACTGAGGGGGATTGCGACCCCTTAGGAAGAACAACATCAGCTGACCGACCACCGGGTGCTCCCAGGGACTAGACCACCAACCAAGGAGTGTACAGGGAGGGATCCATGGCTCCAGATACGTAAATAGTAGATAAAGGCCTTGTCTGACATCAACAGGAAGAGAGGGCCTACTAGGTCTTGTAGAGATTTGATGCTCCAGCATGAGGATGCTGGAGGAGTAGGGCGGGAGAGGCAAAGGGGAGGGAAGAGAGGGAAGTTGTGGGATAGGGGACATGTGGAAAGATAACCGAAACGCATATTATTTGAAATGTAAATGAATGGAATGATTAAAAAAATAGTAATCAAAACTGACAGAAATTCTATTTTCCCTTTCTTATTCATTTTGCAAGTTGTAATGTAGAAAGTCAAAGTATTAGAAGTCAGAATTCTTATTTTCAATTGACTTCTTTTAAAAGACAGCTGATACGGTTTTGTCTTTCTTTTAAAAATCTAGAAGTATTAATTCAAGTTATTTTCTGACTTAAACAGATACACCAGGTGCTATAGTGAGTGGACTTAGTATGGTTTATATATATAGCATATAAATATATAACAATAGATCTGGATGAAGAAGTAAGGAATCCCAGGGTTGAGGTGAGTGGAAGGACAAATACATGAAATGATGAGAAACATTCTCAAAACAATACAAAAATTAAAAAAATGAAAATAAATTTTGCAATAGACAGGTTTTTATTTAACTCGTTAAGCAGTATTATAAAATGATAAAATAAGATGGTATATGTTAAGATATTTATAATCACTATAGGAGAATATAATTGGGTAAACTGCATTTTAAGTAATATTCACATTATCAAAGTCTTCTTTAATGACAATATAAATCGAGAAAGATTTTCATAATAAAACCTATTTTCTAAGTCAGAATAAAAACTTGAAAAACCTTGTGACTATTACTTTAGAATGTTTATTCATATCTATTATTTTTAGCATTTTCACAGTTTTTAATGACATTATCTCTCCATTCTATCTCATTTAAAAATTATTAATCATTTACCTGTATTGTGCATGTGTGTGTGTAAGTATGTATGTGTTTGCATGTGGATGCACATTCCACCAAGAACTGGTGAGGGTCAAAGAATAACTTTGTAGAATTGCTTTTTGAAAAAATACATAGTCATATTCTTTGGGGTCTGGGGATCAAAGTGAGTCATCCAAGTTTGCAGAGCAAGAACCTTAAACCACTGACTCATCTCTCTGCCCCCTATTACCATTTGAAAGTTACAGATATGAAAGAATTTTTTAATGCTTCCCCCTATGCCTCTAAAAATATACTCTCCAAATCACATACGATTTCTTTGCACAGAGCTAATACTCTGTGCTCAATATTTCCAAATACAAATTCTATTTTGAAATTGTGACTGATGTATTAATGACTGTTCATATTTTAATCTCTTCTGTTTATAAAGGAGGATGCATACAGTCTAAATTCTTGTTTCAACATGCATGCTCTTTCTTCAGTGTATCTGTGTCTCATTAGTGTGCTACTGTGGAAGAGTTCTGAATAGTAGGTAGATGTGCATTGCTCTCCAGTCCTCAAAAACAAAACAGAGCAAACAGAAAACAATACATGACGATACATTGACCTCTTTATTTCTTATAGATTTGTGTAAATAGAAGACTTTTTTGGATTAAAAGAATAAGAAAAGGGTGAGAATATCTCCATCATTTTCTCTTCACAGAGTTTATCCATGCAAACCTGATTATAGAAAATGAAGATAAACAAACTTTTTTGTTTTCTTTTGCCTAGAAAACAGCTCTCATGTCTCAGGACATCAATTCAATTTCAGGCACTCTCTGAGAGTAAACTCACACCTCTGTTGCTTTCTTCAAGGCTCTAAAATGTGGACATGTTTGTAAGTTTGAAGGAAGAGTGCAAATGCTCCTATTTTTCTTTAGTTGTTCTTTATAAATGTGTAATACACTTTTCTTTCTCTCACTTAAGATATGGCAATGTTAATAAATGAATGTCAGAAAGACATAGTAATAAATGTGAGAATATAGGAAAAAAAGAAACAAATAAAAAAGACTATAATTAGGAAAGTAGTTAGAAAAGTAGTCAAAGCCATGTAGTTTAACATGCTATGTATTTACCATGCTTTAAATCCCTCCTGCTAATCCAAGTCTTCATGAGAGTACAATGAGAGAGCCAGGCAACCAATTAGATATCTAACTTACCAATGTATCAATCATTTCTAATGAGGCTTACAAATTAAATGTATCAGCCCTAGAGAAAATATATGTATATGTATATATATATCACATTAAACATATTTATATAATTTAATTTATAAATTTTAATAGAATTTATATAAATGAATTAAATATATTAAACAATATGTAACACAATAAACCAAACATTAAATATGTGAGTGAGTGTGTATGTATGTGTTTGAATTTTGAGACAGGGTTTCGCTGCATAGGCTTGGTGGTCCTGGAACTTGCCTTGAAGTCCAGGCTGGCCTCCAACTCACATACATCTGCCTGCCTCTGCTTTTTCAGTGCTGGTATTAAAAGACTGTGTTACCACTATCCTTTGGAAAACTTAACCACTTGTCTAATGTATACAGAATTGGTCATGCACGTATCCCCTGTGGATTTTGTGTTGGCATGCCTGCCTTTCCGTTTCCCCACTTCAGTGATTCTTCAGCCTTGATCACATTTTTACTTTCATAACTGTTATTTGCATTTCTTTCTTCGTGTCCTATTAGTAGTATGAAATAATCTGTGCCATCATTTCAGAAAATTTTTCTACTAACAGGAACTTTTTAAGTTCTCCAACTCCCAACTGCTAGATAAATGCATTGTTTTGCTCTGCCTATAGTCCTTAATAAAGAAGTCTGGCCTAGCTAGGTAAATTCTAATAACAGTAATGAAGAACAAGTGAATTGGTCTCTAATGATTAACTTCTAGCTAATATAAATAATCAACTTATTTACTGTAACAGAATTACATTTGTAGAGTTTACTATGTCTTATTTCTTTATGATAAAATATAGCCTCATTTAGGTTCAAATATTTGTCCACCTATATATTTATTTTAATTTAACTTAATGTGTCATGTCTTCAAACTCTACTTGAATCCTTATTTATTTTGACAAGCACAGGCTTTGAAACATGAAGAACTATTGTGATTATGGCTTACGTATAGGAATTCAATGTGAGGCCATGTGAAGATTTTCAAATATCTGATAACCACTTTATTGGTCAAAGTATTTTTTAACATAGGACTTCCTGAATAATTTATTTATAAAATTTTATCATATTACTAAAAATAGACTGTGAAACAACATGGATTTTTTTAAATATTTAATGGAAAAGGAAAAGAAAATATTAAAGGTAATAGTGTAATTTTGGGTATACTTACGATATGTCAGTGCTAAAAGAATTTCTTTCTATGGATTGTAACATTTCTTCTGAACAGAAATTGTTGTTGCCACATTCTCATGTCAAAGACTTTTGTGATTAAAGATATTATAAAGAAATGAAAAAAGTACAATGCATGGGATTTTGTGATCATTTGGATTACTAACACTAGGTGAATAATGATTATTAATGAAAATATATGTTCAAATGAAAGTTTTATACTTTTTAAAACTTTCTAGTATTTCCAAAATGAAAACCAATTCTCAACAGCTGTATATTTTTAAGAAATTAAACCTAATCTCTTCATCCATGGAATTTTTAAAGGGGGACTAATGCAGAAAATGAAAACATTAGCAAAATTGCATTTTCATTTATCTTAATGATTTCCACAGGCTTATATACATCATTATAGTTTTAAGTACCTAAACTTTCTGAAACCAATTTGTACACTTTTAGTAATACGCATACTGAGTTAGAACAATGCGCACTGAATGTTCTATGAATTAGAAATCAGCGCTGCACAAACTGTGCTAAAAAAAATAAGCAACCATAGAAACAGCTGGAAAAAAATTATGCTTATCCAGCCTTATGAAGTGCAGTTTAAAAAGAAAGAAATGAGGAAAACACTATTCATAATTTCTTTTAGACACAAAAGAATCATAAAAGGGCCTCCCAGAGGAATGGTGCACTCAGTTCTCCCTGATGCTAAAGAATAGGTTCCAGAAGGAGTCTGCAAGAATATAATAATGTGACTTGTAGCAAATAGACTGTTTTTAGTTCTTATAATTCGGAGAAAAAGTAAAGTCCTGATTCTGAAATGCAGAACAAAATTAAAGTTATAATTATACAAAAGACTAACAGTGGCAGCTGCAAAACCCCGTATATTACTCCCCAACTATAATTCCCAGGATTAATCCGGATCTTATTGACTGCATTATTAGTTGCTGCAAATAGCAAAGGAAAGTGTGTTTGTGGAAGGACACTTGAGGCACCAGAGCGGAGGACAGCACATTGCTGTGTGCAGGCGAACTCTTTTGCCCTGAATCATGCACATGATTCCAACTGATGGGAAAAGGCATGTCAAAATTTTGAGGATAAGAAAAGTAAGTTACATCCAAAATCGAACATGAAAGTTTTTTTTCTGCATGAAATAGGAACTCCTATTCTAATAGTTTTATCTAGAACAAAATGTGATATTTTTTTCTCTCCCACTTAGTAATTCTACAGTATTTTTTTTCTTGACCCAAAACTTTCTCAGATTCTTCATTTATAACAAATAATTGTTTGTGTTCATTCACTGTGTATTTTTAATCTACCTTTATTCAGCATGTGCTATTGTGATATTTTACAGCCTTCAATATATGTTAGGCTGCTTCTTTATTCTTCTTCATATTCTTACACTCTATGTAATATTGACTTTGGGTAGATTCTTTGTATTTTTTCCTTGTAATTCTGACTAATAGGTTTAAGTATGTCCTCTGCTCAAGGGTGGTCCATTCACAATTTTGGACAATCCTTATCCTCACCCTCATACTGTGGGTAATTTCAGTATCAAGTATACTTTTATGGTTGTGGTCTATTTTCTAGTAAAAGAAATCTGTTGTGGACTTGGCAAGAGATATTAGTCTGAAATGGTAAAAACTTTCAATATTTTTCCAATTATTGTAATAATTTAAATTGTTATGTCACTACAAATAGATATTTAAAATTGAGAGTTCTAAAATAAGAATTTTAGATGTTTACAAATTGAATCAGACATATCTGAAAGGAGTACTGGGCAATATAAAAATCATAAAGAAGCCCTGGTTTCGGTACCCAGCTCCGAAAAAAAAGAACCAAAAAAAATCATAAAGAAAAAGAGTATTTTCATGTGCAATTCTCAAGGATAAACTTAAAAACAGAGAAAATGATAATATAACTAATTACTACAAAAAAACTCACTTAAAAGTTTACTGTAATGCCCATGATAACCAAGCTACAATGTGTAGAACCATAGGTGTAGGTAGAGGGTAAGGGGTATTGATGGGATGTAGCAGACAGATCTCCCTAGAACAGGAAAATAGAACAGATTGCTATGGAAGGGAGTAGAGGAGGAGGATCTAATGGAAAGAGAGTGAGGGAAGAGACATAAAATGTAGAAAATATGTGGAGAGACAGATAAAAGTAAGGGGTTATTTAAGGCTAGTATTGAAACTGAATACACTAGAAGCTTCCTAAAATATATATGCTTATGAAAGCAGTCAAGATGAAATTGCCAAAAACTGAGGGAGACAGAACTCCCACTGGTTATCTCTTGTCACCAAATGAAGCTTTCTGTACAGGAATGGATTAAATCTAACTGATTTGCTGGCCTACAGGATGCATGAAGAACACCCCCCCAACCCCCTACCCTGCACTCCTGCAAAGAACCGAGGCTGTTCTCAACATTACAGTTTGCTTTCCACAAGCTGATGGAAAAGCCTCATTGATGAAAACAATAACGGACACATCTCACTGAACATGGATAAGTCGATCAGTTGCCTATTTAGAGCCTTTGCTCCTACTGGCTAGTGTCTTTGGTAGAGACTGAAGTAGCATGTTCAGGGCCTGCATGGTTTTACATCAGATAGGTCCTAGAGCTGAAGGCAGAAGCCACCATTTTTCTTCCAGAAGCTATGTTTAATTGACAAGCACTTTAAACTTAAAGTATACTTTTCTCCAAGGGGGTCTCACTCAGAAAATAACAACTCTTAAGAGTACACTGCATAACCAACATAGATGGCAGACAGAAAGAAAACTCAGTGGCGTTTTGTTTGTTTGTTTGTTTGTTTTTGTTTTCGTTTTTGTTTTCTCCATCTTTATTAACTTGGGTATTTCTTATTTACATTTCGATTGTTATTCCCTTTCCCGGTTTCCTGGCCAACATCCCCCTAACCTCTCCCCTTTCCCTTCTCTATGGGCGTTTCCCTCCCCACCCTCCTCCCATTGCCCCCCTCCCCCCAACAATCACATTCACTGGTGGTTCAGTCTTGGCAGGAACAAGGGCTTCCCCTTCCACTGGTGCCCTTACTAGGCTATTCATTGCTACCTATGCAGTTGGAGCCCAGGGTCAGTCCATGTATAGTCTCTGGGTTGTGGCGTTTTTTTGTTTTTTTGTTTGTTTGTTTGTTTGTTTTGTTTTGTTTTTTCTTTTTTTCGGAGCTGGGGACCAAACCCAGGGCCTTGCGCTTGCTAGGCAAGCGCCCTACCACTGAGCTAAATCCCCAACCCCGGTAGTGGCGTTTTTTAAGGCTGCTTGTTTCATAACATGGTTTCCATAAGCATTATGGTTTCCACTTTAGTGCTTTTATGGGATTTCTGAATGAGGAGTATTTGCATTTGTATCTGTTTCTTTTTTCCCCCTTACATTCTTTTCCTTCTGTTTGCTTTGTCCAATTCTGATGTGTTAGATTTTGTTCTAAATTATTGTATTTCATACTTTTATTACTCTTTAGACATCTGGTTTTTGTTTCTGTTTTTCTGTTTTGTTCTGTTTGTTTTGTTTTTTTAAATGAGAGACAGACAGGGTGAATCCAGGGTAGGGGAGGAACTGGGAAGAATACAGGAAGGAGAAACCATATTCAGAATTTATGAAAAAAATCAATAAATGAGGAAAAGCTAGCAAAAATATTTGTTTTTGTATGTATTTGTGTGAATGTGTGTGTTCAGATGTATGTTGTGGTGTCCTTGAATTCAAATTTGGTATCCATTCTCCTCATGTATCGTTCACTTGTTATTTTCTCTGGCACAGGGTTCCTCAGGCCTGAAACTCACTACGTAGGTTAAGTTACTTGTATACCAAACCCCTAGAACCAATGTGTGTCTTCCAGAGTGAACAAGAGCCACTTTCAGATAGTATCAAGGTTTTTTTCCTAGAGAAATATTTATAATTTACTCACTTAAAATTTGGGCAGCATCTTGAACACATGGGCACTGGAAAAAATTTCCTGAACAAAACACCAATGGCTATGCTCTAAGATCAAAAATCAACAAATGGGATCTCATAAAACTGCAAAGCTTCTGTAAGGCAAAGGACACTGTGGTTAGGACAAAACGGCAACCAACAGATTGGGAAAAGATCTTTACCAATCCTACAACAGATAGAGGCCTTATATCCAAAATATACAAAGAACTCAAGAAGTTAGACCGCAGGGAGACAAATAACCCTATTAAAAAATGGGGCTCAGAGCTAAACAAAGAATTCACAGCTGAGGAATGCCGAATGGCTGAGAAACACCTAAAGAAATGTTCAACATCTTTAGTCATAAGGGAAATGCAAATCAAAACAACCCTGAGATTTCACCTCACACCAGTGAGAATGACTAAGATCAAAAACTCAGGTGACAGCAGATGCTGGAGAGGATGTGGAGAAAGAGGAACACTCCTCCAATTGTTTGTGGGATTGCAGACTGGTACAACCATTCTGGAAATCAGTCTGGAGGTTCCTCAGAAAATTGGACATTGAACTGCCTGAGGACTCAGCTATACCTCTCTTGGGCATATACCCACAAGATGCCCCAACATATAAAAAAAGACACGTGCTCCACTATGTTCATCACAGCCTTATTTATAATAGCCAGAAGCTGGAAAGAACCCAGATGCCCTTCAACAGAGGAATGGATACAGAAAATGTGGTACATCTACACAATGGAATATTACTCAGCTATCAAAAACAATGACTTTATGAAATTCGTAGGCAAATGGTTGGAATTGGAAAATATCCTGAATGAGGTAACCCAATACCAGAGAAACAGACATGGTATGCACTCATTGATAAGTGGCTATTAGCCCAAATGCTTGAATTACCCTAGATGCCTAGAACACATGAAACTCAAGATGGATGATCAAAATGTGAATGCTTCACTCCTTCTTTAAAAGGGGAACAAGAATACCCTTGGGAGGGAATAGGGAGGCAAAAATTAAAACAGAGACAGAAGGAACACCCATTCAGAGCCTGCCCCACATGTGGCCCATACATATACAGCCACCCAATTAGACAAGATGGATGAAGCAAAGAAGTGCAGGCAGACAGGAACCACATGTAGATCTCTCCTGAGAGACACAGCAAAAATACAACAAATACAGAGGCGAATGCCAGCAGCAAACCACTGAACTGAGAACAGGACCCCCGTTGAAGGAATCAGAGAAAGAACTGGAAGAGCTCGAAGGGATTCAAGACCCCATATGTACAACAATGCCAAGCAACCAGAGCTTCCAGGGACTAAGCCACTACCTAAGACTATACATGGACTGTCCCTGGACTCTGACCTCATAGGTAGCATTGAATATCCTAGTAAGATCATCAGTGTAAGGGGAAGCCCTGGGTCCTGCTAAGACTGACCCCCCAGTGAACTAGATTGTTGAGGGGAGGGCGGCAAGGGGGGAGGATGGGGAGGGGAACACCCATAAAGAAGGGGAGGGGGAGGGATGAGGGGTATGTTGGCCCGTAAACCGGGAAAGGGAATAACACTCGAAATGTAAATAAGGAATACTCAAGTTAGAAAATAAAATAAGACAAAAAAAATTCATAAATGTATTCTTATTGCATAAATGTATTCTTGTTTGTAGTTACTTCCATTTGTTCCATCCAACTTCCTCTTGGAGCTTCTATACCTCACTCTTGTACACTCTACACCTCCTTCCCCCTCTAAACCTCACTCCTGCATCCTCTGCATCTCATTCCTGCACCCTCTATGCCTCACTCCTGTATTTTATTTGCTACTCATAGCAAACTGAATGTAATCCACATTGCCCATATGCACACAGATCTGGAGACAGCAAGTGCAGTATGGGTAAAATGCTCGCAGTCACTTAGCCTTGTTTTCACTGAGCCTTGAAATCTGTACGTATCTCTAGATCCCAATCCAACGTATGAGGGGTCTGATGTCCATTTACTGGCAAATTAACTGAACTTTGAAAAAAGTTTAAAAAGAGAGGTAGATATATAGGTAAAGGAAAAGGAAATTGAATCTGTTGTTGGCTAAGTATGCATAGATCAGTTACAGTATGCCAGAATAAGACATAATTACCTGAAGAAATATTACATATTGAAACTGTATCAATCACAGTACCACATTATTCTATTTATTACATTTTAAAAATGTTGCCTTAGTAGCTATAAAGCAATAATGAAATGTATGAGTTATTAGTGAAGTAAATGTGACAGATATGAGATAATTAACTCCTTGATTAATCGTTTATTCAGTCATAACAAGCACAGATAGCTTATTGTTTTGACTAGTATTGCTTTCCCAGGTAGAAGAAAATACATAACAACCCTCACTTTAAATAAATAATTGATTCTAAAAATAGTATACAGGTTTTCCGGCCTGTGTCCTACGCATTCTAATTTCAACATTAGTTTCGATGTTCTGTGCACTCAGTACTGTATCAAATGTTTGAGAACTACTACAGAAGAGAGACGTGGATTGTCTGTTACACTTGACTTCAGAAAGGCTGTAAGTGCAAGAGGAGTTCCACGGGGCTCTATGGTCTGTCCTGAAAGAATGATAGATGCTGCAAATCCAAATTGCATCACAATTTGTCATGTTAAAGAAAGCTGGTGCTATACATTCAGTATTTTATTTCAGATGCTGGAGTATGCGGTTTATAAAGAGAGTAACTGGTTGTGTGGGATCAGATGACCCCACTACGAGTATGGTGGGTACTTTCTTTAGAACATCTCTCAGAATGCACTTTTGCTTCAACACTTCATCTAGAGGAAAAATAAACCACCAAAACTATACACTACATTAGTATATTATTTCAAAAAATTATGCCCAACAACACAATGTTAATAAATAACCAAAGAAAATCCACACTATCACTGTTTCTGAAATAACAACTATAGTGATTTGACAATATTCAAAATAAAGTCACTCAATGAACATGAAGATAAAAAGATTTTAGAGGAAATAGAAGCACAGCATACTTAGAAATTCATTCTGAGGTGGGTCTGACTGCATCTTTCTCACTTTACAAGCAAAGGGAAGCACTTAGGAAAGACTGTGATCAGTTCCAATGGGCAGAAGCTGCTACATCACAGAGCCGTAGTTCTTGGCATCTCACCTCTGAAAGAGGAACAAACTGAAAGGAACTGCAGGCCTAGTCCATAGTGTTTTCATCAACCTGAACACTTTAGTGTGTTAATTTGTTTCCATATAAAGGACCCCTGGAAAATAACCTTTAAAATTAAACTATCAGCAATATATCTATTTCTTTTAAAAAGTGTTTTGAACGGAACTTCATAGAATGTATACCTTGGACAGATTTGTTTTTAAATATAAAACTAATTCATAATATTTTCTACATTATGAAGGCTTTACTTTTTTCATAAAGACCTTAAGAATATAAAGGAAAGATTAAGACAATCCGCCGACACAAAGAGGGATAAGAAAATTATGTGCATAATACAATCTGAATAAAACCAAGGAAAGGTTAAAACTGAGTATCCAGTCACTCAAATGTTAGTGCCTTTATATGAAAAAAAAAATTAACAGATTGTAAGAAAACCAATTAAACTGTATAGATGTTAGGTTCTGTTCAGCCTTCCATCTCTCTCAAAATGTCATCTTTAAACAGGCACCAACTGAAAGCAGACATGAATGGAAAGTTTCTTTTGGCTCATGGTTTCAGTCAGTGGTTTAACTTTATGCCCAAAATGCTGTGGCAGTTTTACTTTCAAACCTGAGGAGATGCAGTGCATTAAAGGAGGAGGCTTTACATCTCTTTGTGGCCTTACAGTAACACAAAAAAGTCCTCTTCAAAGTAATGCCTGCAGTGACAGAGCACCCTTCCAAAAGGCCAAACCTGGTGAATTTTGCATTTCCATCTATCAGCTGAGGACAAACCTTTCATCCATGTTCCTTTGGGAGATACCCCTGGTGAAAACTGTGTAAGTTGCAGCAATTGTCAGGGCTCTTAAGAGTAAGAGCATATACGATGAATCTTTTTCTCTATGTCTCTGTGTCTCTTTGTCTCTGTATCTATCTCTGTCTCTACCTCTGTCTCTGTCTCTCTGTGTGTATGTGTGTGTGATTCTGTTAATATATATACATATATAATATATACATCCATAAACATATATACATCTAAATATATACATACTACGTGTAAATATTTATATATTTAATTGTATAAATATATATTTATAATACACATAAATACTCATATATTTATGTGTGTAAATATTTGCATATTATATGTAGTATGTGCATATATTTAGAATATATATGTTTATACATATATATTATATATGTATATATTAACAAAATCACATACACACAGTTAATATATATACATATACATATATATATATTCCAATTAGCTGACATCCAACAATGTCTAGTTGTAAACAAAAAGTTCAAGCTTTTAATAGGTGCTCAATCCACAAGGATGGTTGTCACAGCTGTTGTTCACTATATGCTGGAATCTCAAAAAAAGGTAGACTCCATTGTTAGTGAAAAAAATGAATGTGCTAACAAGGCATGGTCAAGAAGGCAAAAAGCAAAAGCTTCCTTCTTATGCAGACTTCCTGCAGAAAATATGACAAATTAAAGGCCTATGTCTTCCCACCTCAGGGTCCAAATTAAAGTTGTCTGTTTCCTGCCTCAAGATCTGGATCAGTGATATGTATCCTACAATGCCAAATATCAGGACTAACAATGGCTTCACCCATTTCGAACCATGAAAAGCATGTGTTACAGGTATGTACTCCATTTCTGGAATATGGTTCTTTCTAGACACAGTCAAACTGACAATAAATAATAGCCACAATCAGATGTTATGGGTGAGATTTTCATGATTACCATAAAGCATTAAATCATAAAGTTTGAATAAATACAGAAAGTAATAAAAATATTTTTCTATAAGGTATTATGCAATGTTGTTGAAAATATATTTCAGGAGCTTATATTCTACCTCTGATGCAAATTCAGGAATAATAACTCTCTTTAATTTATTAATAGAATAATTAGAGTAGTCTTATCATATTGACAGTGGGTATTTCATGGAATTACTGTCAAAACAGTTTGAAAAATGTAAATAGAAAAACATTCTCTCTCCCTTCTATTCTTTAATATTTTTTTACAGTTCAGTCAATAGTCCCATCCCGATTTGCCCTCCGACAGTTCCCCATCCTATACCTCCTTCCCCCTCCCCCTGCTTCCTCCTCTCCAATAGGATGTCCCCATCCCTCCATCCTCACCCCACCAGACTCCCCCACTCCCTTGGACCTCAAAGCTTTTTCACAATTTGAAATTTTGATTGGTTATTAATTGCACTGAGTCATGATGATTTAAACAAAGTATTGTTTTTCTATTTGAAGAAAACATATATTCAATAAAATTATCTTCAGAGACATGACCCACCGATACCTATATTAAGCAAAATATTCTATAATTGATAAATATGATCTATGTTCTAATGAATTATGTTGTTTCAAATTTTCAGATATTATTTAGAACTATTATAAATGAAAAATATTTTAATGGTGTACTTACATGTGATCAGTTTTATATTGATCATCAGTGAAATGTAAGAGCCTATCAGAGTTTACTGATTAAAAAAAGCATAAACAACACTTTTGTTAATAAGTACTTGTTCTCCTTTCCTCTAGCAGAGAGAATAAGCAGATAAAGAAGCAGACATTTGATAATGAAATTCCAGATTTTAACATGACACATGCTATGGAAATGCCATTGGAGGGGCTAATTCATTCCAAATATTTGAAGAAAACTATTAAAAATGTAACATGATCACCAGCAGCAAGCTGGCCATGGTATCAAATGAAATAGAGAGACTAGCATATACAGAAATGGAGTCAAGCAAGCGACCAAGAACTATCATCCAAGCGTGACAGGGAACTTGGGCTTCAAGAAGTTGCATCCAAGCAGCAAGAACACTTATCCAGAAAGTAATATGATATGTGGGTCACGCCACGCGACTGGAAGCTCTTGAGTAGTGCCATTAGCACAAAAGCAATCTCTTCTCATGCTCAGAGAAGAGAAAAAAGTTAGGGAATGGAATCAAGAATGTTTCAACTATCAATCGTCGGGAGGAACTCAGTGAGTAAAAGTGTTCTATGAAAACTAACAAAAATATTTTAAAAGGGAGTAGATACATGATACCAGGAATAAAATGAATGGAATATCATTGTCACATTATGCTGGCTATGCCTATAGTAAATAGCCATAATCACTACTCAAGAAAGGAAACCGCACGTCTGAAAGCAACTAGGCCAAGACGTTGACGTTTGCTGCTTTGTATCACTAACAGTGCCTGTGACAACAGAAGAATTCAGGGAAGAAAGCTCATACACTACATCTGCTTACAATACTGATCTTTCTAATGTTGTGAAAATAATTGCAATCTACATCTTTTATTTCATTGTCAGATTAGCTATTCCTTTTTCAATGACTGGAGAACGATTTCCTCATGAGTTAGAATCATTAGTCCCTTTCTAGCAAATTGCGATTATATCTTATTCATGTTTTTGATTATAACAGAGGGAAATATTGTACCCTTAGAACATTTATAATTTAGAAAGATAATACAATTATTATCATTGTGATGAACATATTTACTTGTAACACTTATTCAGTATGTCAATTTTAGTATGTAAAGAAAGGAGACAGGTATTTTGACATTTAAATGTGAAGGTCAATATGTTATAAAATAAGAGAATGCCTAAAGAAAATATTGGGACAGACTTTCTACCTTTCTAATAAAAATATTGAAAATTGTGGCTTTATTTGTTGTAGCATATAATTAAACACAACCGTTGGACATTTTGCTTATTGTGAAAACAAATCATAGCTTTAAAGACTGAGTACCAACCATGTAATTTAGAAAAATAAAGTGTATTTTTCCTAAGGCTTTACAAGAATATAAAATGCTCTACCTCTTTCAATGATATTTTATATGTCACCCATAAAAAACAAATATTTTCTAAGCATTGTTAAGCATTGTGTTTATAAGGCAGACCTTGAATTCTTGGCAGATTTGTGACCATTTGAGACAGGGAATCATTGGGTCATTTTACTATCTATAAAAGAGCAGGTAACTGTTGCCAGCCTGGAAACCAGACTTTAGAGATTGTCACAGTTGGACCCATAGGATTACAATGACTCAAATTACTGCACTATTGCCACTGAGGCATATTTTTATTGGCTGTATAAGCAATATATGAAACAAGTCAGAAATATTATCACTCATAAATTTTATGAGCCTAAATTTTAACTTCTTGTTTAAGAAATCACTAAGTAGTCCATAAGATGCTATACAGTTAGAACAAAGATACTTGAGTGTATATTTTGATAGTGTGTAGAATAATTTCACATATAAATAATACATAATATTTATCCAAATTTTTAATCTTATCATTATTATTAAAAACCAATATATGTATGCATTGAGTATGGAATAAAATGTTTAAAAACATATTATACCATGTGTGTCTATATAAAATAAGACTAGCTTATTTAAAGGATTTTTAAATTGTATTTATTGTTCTGCATGTGTATATGTTTTTGCTTGCATATGTGAATGCACAGTGTGTGGCTGTCTGTGTGGGGTGTGTACGTGTGTCTCTGTGCACATGAGTTCTGCAACTTTAATTAAGACATTAGAAGACAAGTGGTAAACTTCCCTTTTTAATCTTTCACCATGTCAATCCCAGATCTTAGACACTGTGACCAGACTCTAAATCTGCTCACCTAACCTGTTGGCTACAAATATCTTCAAAGAAATGAAATTATAAACTATCTTACACTCTAGGCATTTCAAAATATACTACAAATATTAAATGGCTAATTGTCGTAGCACTACAAGAATTTGACTGATATTCCACTAATTGCCTCCTAGAAAATTATGGTGGTTTCCCCAGTTTTCTGTCTCCTCACAATAGACTATTCTCAAAATAACTGTCCCATCAAACCTCATTAAGAGGTAAGTACTCCTTCACAGTGTCCTATAACATTTCAAGCAAATGCTAGAGTGATTGCTATGACCAAAGGAGCTCTATGGGTTCCTCTCTCCCAACCCTGCTATGTGACAATGAAATGAATCTTCTTCTATTTTTGTTTCACTCCATCCAAACGAATGCTTCTTCCCTTCTTTCAAATCCTCCACACACTATCTCTCCTTTCATAAGTCCAAACATTTTTCAGACTGATAAATTTCTCAAATACATTCATTGATCTCTTCAATTCCCCAAGTCACTAACAAAAGTATTACTAATCATTCAAGCTATTCTAACAATATTGCTTAAAATAGCACTACAAAGGACCCACTTTCTATTATAAAACCCTATATTGCTTTCTTCTCAGAACTTATCATTATAGAAAACTTGTAAAATTACACTTTGCTATTTTTTGCCAAAGGCAACACATCCACAGAATGTAAGAATTTTAGGTTTGTGTGTTTTGTTCGGAAAGTAATCAGCATTGCATTTGCATGTTTTATTCACTAGCATGAATTACAAAACTCAGGCTGATGCTTTGAACAAACTTTCAAGCTTTCTAAACAAATGAACTTAACCTAGAGGACTAATTTTAATGTTTATGTAGTTGCTTCTATTTTTTGCTCTCTAGAGTATATAGTAACTTTATAAAAATAGATATATTTAATGTAAAAGTAATTGAACATGTAAATAGAATAATAAACATAAACAAAAACCTAAAACTTTATTTATTTTAAGTTTGTTAGATGTTTGTTCAGGCTTGAAAAAACAGAAATTCCATAAAGTTTCTATTCTGTGATTATACATAATTAATATGTCATTGATATTTCATAATTATCTTTCCTATAAAACCATAAAAATACACAAAACTTTTATGAATTTCACAAAGGCATGTCTAGATAATTGTCTTTATCCCTACTTTGTAATATTACATACAACAAATATTTCATTACAACCATACAATGCTCACTACCTTATTTTCCCCTAAAGAAGGAAATCAAATGAAGGCATAATTTTATCCTGCTCTTTTTCACTGGTACATATTAACTACATAAAATATTTAGGTCTGTTGTCATATTTTCATATATGTGTATAGATACTGGATTGTACCATGATTTCTTACTCTGCCACACCATTTTATTGTCTTATAATACTCTCATAATTATAATGATCTAATAAAAACAATCAAATAAGCCTATATATATATATATATATATGTGTGTGTGTGTGTGTGTGTGTGTGTGTGCATACCACACACACACTAGATGTATTTATTTCTTTCATCTTGTAAAATGTTTCCTGATGACTTCTATGGTATGACTGTACCTTTTTAATTTTGCTAGTCTTTCTATAATTTATCTAATCCTTTAAGCCTTATTGTTTTCTCTAGTCACATTTTCTGCCACCTCTGTATGTTCTTATCAGAAGTTTATCAAGTTTCTGGAGATCAAACTAGTATACACACATATTCATTCACAGAGTGATGGTAATATATGGAACGATTAGTTTTTGAGGTCACTCCCATTTCTCTAAAAGTTGCACTCTCTTTCTTTCTATGCCTTTCTGTATGTACCTCAATAGTGGTATTACCAAAAAGTATCAGTGCATAATTTTTGAAGACATCATTTTATAAACACTAAACGCAAAATTACTAGCATGTCTTAGAAGAATCCCTTGTTGCTTGTGAGCATGTCCCATTTCTGTATTCACAGTACAAGTCTTACCTTTCAGTTCCACACACAGTAAAAGATAATTGGGTACTAGGAAATAATAGAAGGAAAGATGAGAACCATGAACATCCCATTGTCAGTCTGTTGCATTAATAAAAGTGCAATCATCTTGCTTTATTTTAAATATGCTACGTGAGAGAATTAAAAAAAAAGTCATATAGCACCCCTGGTATGCACCATTGTTCTTTTTACTGCCAGGTTATTCGCTAATGCAAAAATCCCAGATGTTGACCAAAATTAAAGTAATAGTTCACTTTCAGGAAAGCAGTGGTTTACAGATTGCTGAGATAATGTAAAAACTGTGAACATGGCCATATGCTTTATGTCCAGTCCTTAGTAGTTCTACTACAGTCTTCAATTGATTTTAAACTTCACATTATATAATGAGGCTCAGATTTCCTGGTTAAAGTATTTGGAATTCAATAACATTGTGCCTTATGTGTGTCTTCAACCTTGAATGTCCCTACATTATTTTAATTAATTTCAATTACAGAAAAAGTTTCAGAAAGTTCCTCTACACCCCTTAAAATCTTGCTAGTCATCCTCTTCATGAATACATATAATTTTATATAAGTAAACAATTTTCAAATTACATTTGTCATTGATAAGAATTTCATATAAATAGTTGTCATTATATACATTTCCTACCTTTTATATAATTCTAGAAGGATAGGTATCAAACAAAATGACCTAAACCTTTATGAAACCACCCTGGAAAACAATCTGGCCATTCCTCAGAAAAATCAGAAATAGTTCTACTTCAATTCCAGTTGTACTACTCCTAGGTATATATCGAAAAGATGTTCTACGGTACCACAAGGACATGTGCTCCACCATGATCATAGCAGCCTTATTCTTTTTTTTTTTTTTTTTGGTTCTTTTTTTCGGAGCTGGGGACTGAACCCAGGGCCTTGCGCTTCCTAGGTAAGCGCTCTACCACTGAGCTAAATCCCCAGCCCCAGCAGCCTTATTTATAATAGCCAGAAGCTGTAAACAACCCAGATGTCCCTCAACCAAAGCAAGGATACAGAAAATGTAGTTTATCTACACAATGACATACTATTTAGCTACTAAAAATGAGGACATCGTGAATTTTGCAGAAAAATTGATGGAGATAGAAAATATCCTGAGTAAGGTACCTCAGACCCAAAAGGATATGTATTCTATGTACTCACTGATGAGTGCATTTTAGCCAAAAAGTACAGAATACCTAGGATACAACACAGGAACCACAAGAAGTTTAACAAGCAGAAAGGCCCAAGTGAAGAGGCTTCAATCTCATTTAGAAGAGGGAACAAAATAATTACAGGAGGCACAGGGAGCAGGGTGGGAAATGGGAGGGGATAAGGGAAAAGGATTAGGTATGGTGGGACAGGACAGCAACCCAGAGGGCTAGTAGAATGAATGGAAATATGCAACCTCTGGTTGTAGGAGGTGGAGACTCTCTAAAAAGTACCAGAGACCTGGGAGGTGAGAGACACTCAAGTCACAATGGGGGTAACCTTAGCCTAAATGCCCAAGAGTGGGGAAACAGAACTTGAAGAATCCACCTCAAGTATGTATATGGAACTTCAAATGAAAGAATGAGGTTACCAACCCACAATCAAAATTTCTGACGATGAAGAACTGCCGAGACAAAACCGAAGAGACTTAAGGAAAGGCAGTCCAATGAAGGACCCAACTAGGGATCTGTATCGTGAGGGTAGGGTGCACCAAAACACTATTACTGATACCACAAAGTGCTTACAGACAGGAGCTTAGCATGGCTGTCCTATCGGAGTTTCTACCAGCAGCTGACAGAGACAGAGGCAGAAAGTTGCACCCAGGCATTGGACTGAAGTTAGAGAACACTATGGTTGAATTAGACGGAGGATGGTAAAAACAGAAGAGGAGGGTGACCCCATAGGAAGACCAGCAGTCTTAACTAATCCGTACCCCTCTGAGCTCACAGACACTGAGCCACAAACCAGACAGCATACAGTGGCAGGTCAGAGGCTCATGGCTCATATATAGTAGAGGTCTGCTAGCCTAGTCTGGCCTCATTGGGAGATGTACCTAATCCTGGAGAGGCTTGAGGCTGCAGGGAAGAGGAATGCCTGTTGGGGGCGGGGTAGGGGCACACTCTCCAATCAAGACGAGGCAGAATGGGATGAGGAAATGTGGAAGGAAGGAACAGCATGGGAAGAAAGGGTTAGAATGTAAATAAATAAAATAATGTTACTAGAAGACAAAAATAACAACAAAAATTTATGTATTGGACAAATTCATATTTGAAAGCTTTCTAACAGCAATTCATTAAATATATATATATTTATATATAATATATAATATATAATATATATATTAAATATATATATATATATATATTTCACTTGCCAGTCTAAAATAACTTGAGTGGTAATCACAAAGAAAAGAGATGGAGTAAAATAAATTTTCTTACGATTAGCAGCCAGCTAGGAACTCTTCCCACTTTGGGAAAATGGTTTGACAGTGACTAAAACAATGTAAGGGCAAACAATGTACTTGACCAATTGCAACTAAGTATATTATAGGTTATTTACATGATATATTGCTACATAGCCTATGAGAATAGCAAAGAGTATGGGTGAACCACATACCACATTAAAAACAAATGTTAAATATCACCTTCCCAGAGATTACTGTCTGTACTCCTTTAGAAAATGCCATTTTCTCAATCCTTCGTTTTGAGTTAAGTTGTTCAGTCTATGTCCCATACTGATAGGAAGTCTGTCATTTTCTATGTCTGAATTTTAAGAGGCCATAATTTAGATCTTATCACTGTTCATTGTTAATTCTACTCTCATGTACTAAGAACTCTGACATGGAAACTGAGGAACAATTAATATGGTTATTTTCTCTGCTTTGCACACTCTTTATGAATACATCATTACTAATAAGCGGAAAGAAATGGTTTGGTTAATGATTTACAGACCTATAAGATAAGAAAGGATGGTGGAGGGGTTGGGGATTTAGCTCAGCGGTAGAGCGCTTGCCTAGCGAGCGCAAGGCCCTAGGTTCGGTCCCCAGCTCTGAAAAAAAGAAAAAAAAAAAAAGAAAGGATGGTGGAATCATCTCTATATACCGGTATGTGGAAAACAACTTACACAATAATACAAAAGCAACAGTCTGTCTTTTGTCATCCTGAACCTGTCCTGTCCTCTGCTCAAAGGGACTTTGAGTGAACATCCCAACATCGACAAGTAATGTCTCTGCTTGCCTCAGTAGAACTGACTTCTGCTGACCAGTAAGAATATGGTTGTAATCAAAGTTAAATATTCTCTTCTGTGGGGATGAATGTATGACTGTTCCATAATGCAAGGGATCTAATGGCAATCAGGAGACTCTTTGGTAACAAAGCACTTGCACCAAATGCACTTTCTGTTGGGCAATCAACACTTTCTCAAGATTAGATTCAACACATATCTAGGGAATAGAGATGTATTCCATACCTAATAGTATGCCACATGTGCCATATTCACTAACATCTGTGCAAATTTGTGTGCTGGTAGGAATTATTCATTGCAATTGTCCCTAGGATCTCTGCTCTCTAAAGTTAAACAATGTTGCTAGTTATAGACAAAGAGTTGCTTGTCTACACAAGAAAAAAATTGGGCTCTTTTTTGTAGTAGTAAAATTACTTCAATTTAGCACATTTCATCACCTTTAATAAACTAAGCAATTTTATATGTAAATAATTAAAATTAAGATGTTGTATGGAGAATATGTTTAAAAATTTAAAAATTCATAAATTTTGCTACATTTGGTGGGTATCTGGGAATGGAAGTCAGAGAAAAACTTCTGAAAGTCTTTTCTTTCTACTATAGGGATCCTGGTATTAAACTTAAATATCAAGGTTTAGGGAAGAGGGTTTTGTATTAGTTAGGAGTCAGGGTTCTCTAGAGTCACAGAAGTTGTGGAATCTCTCTCTATATTAAGGGCAATTATGAGAATGACTGCAATCCAATTATCCCAACAATGGGCAGCTGTGAATGGGAAGTCTGAGAATCTAGTCGTTGCTCAATCCTAGGATTCTAGTTGACTTAGTTGGTCTGCTGTATAAGCTATAATCCTTAAAAAGTGCCAGACAGATGTACTGGCAAGTAAGTGCCAGTACACATAGAAGAAGAAAGAGGCTTTCCTTCTTCCATTGTTCTTTTGTGGCCTCCAGCAGAAGACATGGCCTAGATTAACAGTGTGTGCCTCCACGGCCAGACCTAAACTTACCTGGAATTTAATCTGTTCAGCCTTTAACTCAATAGATCTGGTTGCCTGCGATCTCTGTCTCCTGGAATTAAAGATGTATACCACCTTGCCTTGGCCTAACCTTTATATGGCCACTATGGCTCAAGAACTAGATAAAAACTATGTGTCTTTCAGCCTTAAGGACTAGATCGCAGGTTTGCTTTCCATTTCTGGATTGTAGTTCTTTCCAGATATATTCAAATCGACAACTGTGAAGAACCATCACAGGCCTTTACTACTGAATCACGTTTCTATCTTGCATTCCACAAATTAGCTGTTTATTGAACATTCTTTTTTTCCTTTGTTATCTCGTTTTATTGGCGATTTTATGTATTTGCATTTCAAATGTTATCTCCTTTCCTTAGTAGCAATTTTATGATTTATTTGACATTCAAATATGGAGAAATAAGAATAATATCAGTAAAGTATAATATAAAAATAATGACTTTCATCAAAGAACATTTTCGTTCTTTATTTCATCCATTAGTGTGGGTTACAATTACTTCAATCCTAAAATCATCCCTGTAAAATAGACAGATATAGGTTACCCAAACTACAAATGCATAAAAGAACCAGGCAATGAAATATGCTACTCTGGGTAAGAGAAGCTTAGCAATGCATGGCATTTTGCCAACCAAGAGGCAGATGTTAACTATAACTGTGAAAGGAACATGAATAGAAAAAAAATAGAATCATGTTGTGAAAGTTTAGTTTAGAAAGTCTGAAATTGGATCCCTAACAAAAATACAGTGATATAAAAAGAAAGGTATCGTGAAGTCAGTCACTGCTTGTGTGTGTGTTGCTCTCAAAGAGCAAAAGGTCCTTTTCTCATTCAAAGACTTTATAATAATATGTAGAAAGTTAAAGGGACAAGGTGCTTGACCACTATAGCAACTGAAATCATTGAGCACTTTTAGTGAAACAAAACCCAAGAAACAACATTAGTTTGTAGAGTTCAATAGGATAAATACCATCTCTAATTGCTCAAGAAAACTGACTTTCTTTTGAAAATTAGCAATTTTCCCAGGAAATTATTATAATGTAAATAGCTTTCTTTTATCCCAAAATGTGAATGCTGAGCTTTCTCTATGCTCAATTTGCAAATCATTTTTAGATAAGTATCAACTTTTTCTGACTCAGGGTGTACCATATGAATCTGCAGTGCTTCTGTGAATACTGAATAAAAACTACGAATGATTATTACTCAAAAGGCTCAAGTTCTATTTGGAAATATGCATATGCTACATCGAACACACAAGTCTTGCCGATGTGTTCTGTATTGCAGTGGTAAGTGACAGCTCTTAATCTTTGTAATAGTTTCTTCAATATTAAGCACATCTGTAAAAAATAATAAAATGAAAGTTCAGGTGGAAATCTGTTTTCAAATGCAACAGTATCATTTTGTGAGACAAATTATGACTGAACACTGAAATATTCATAACTTTAATGATTGAAAATGTAATGTTACGTGAGGTTTGAAAAATCTTTTTATTTGCTATCTAGACTCTTACCAATATTAATATGGCTCTCTACATATGACTAAGCTTAAACAATTTAAAAACTTTAACAGTGACTATAAATTGAAAATACAAACTAACAACCCTCACTTTTATGAATAAGCATTTATCTGGCTTTAAGTTAGTATGTTAAAGCTGACATGGTAGTTTACACACATAATCCCAGGCTTTAGGAGGCAGAAGCAGGCTAACATCTGAGTAGTTCTTGACTAATTTGCTCTACAAAGTGTGTTTCAGGACAGCCAGGGGTACACAGTTAAATCCTGCCTTGAAAATTAAAACGTTTGTCGGTAGACTGAGGTAGGGTAGAATCTATAAAGCCAGATTAATATGATCAAATATATTGTGTACACATGTAAAATTTGTAGTGAAAAACTGAATACTAATATTGAAAATATACTATTTCTAAGACTTTATGCTATATTAAGTTACTTGCATGAATAATTTAAATCTGAGAATGATAGAAAAATAATTGGAATTATTAAGTCATATTACAGGAACACTTTTTAAAATCTTTGTATGTGACTTGATAAACTAATCATTGGACAGAAATGTAATGAAGATGATAAATACACCCACATTTAACAAATATTAAAAGGTTTGATTTCTTTCTCAAATTTTGAAAATACCATAACATTATGAAGGGAATTTATGTAATTTTGATAATTCCTAATTTAATAACTTTTTATTCTTGAAAACCTGTATGCAGATAAGTACATTTATTTTACACTTTGTAATCTGAACATTTGGAAGTAAATATGTTTTTGTATTATGAGCCATAATTTCTTAAGTAATCTAGAGATTTTCATAATCATATATTTATTGCAGTATATCTTCCTTGTTTCCAACTTTCAGTGCTGGGATTTCAAGGGCATTCAACCCCACCTTCATTAAACTTTTTGCAATTTTTAGAGGATAATAATACTGACAACAAAGTTATTTTTTTAATTCTGACCTCCCAAAGCTATAACAATTGTACATGTGAATTTTATCAGGATTTGATGTATCTTTTTTTAAAAATCTATTTTTATACCTAATGGGGAACAAATTACTTATTACTCAAGAAAGACACTAACTACCTAGTGTTGCAGAAAGAGAATATTACCATTTACATTTAAATGAGATTTGAAATGTTAATGAACATATCCAGTATTCTAATTATCTCTACAAACACTTTCAGGTGAACTTCTTAGAAAGATCTTGCCTTTGTTTTAATTTGGAGCGCCTTACAGAATTGTTTGAAAGTGCATACTGTTCATAGCGATCATATTAGTATAGCTATTGTCATCATGTTAAATATAATTTTGGCTGTTAATAATAAATAGGTACCATTCTCATTGAATCTCTCAAATCAAATGTAACACTTACACAATGAAAAATAATCTTACAACAGTACTGTCGAGTTAGAAGATTTGTTCATTCCTCTAATTGGGTTTTAAAAATGATTAAAATAAAAATGTAGAGACAGAATTGATACTATTTAGGAATATATAAGCATATAAAGATACACATATGCACACAATACCAACTAGTATAAAAGAATGTACAGAGTAGGAAAAAGTATATGGAAGATTTTAGAAAACAGAAAGAGAAGGGAGAAATGCTATAATATTCAACTCCATAAAAGAGGTACTAGATTAAAGAATGATATTTCACTGAATGTGTGGATGATTGTGATAAAAAACATTTCCCCAAAACATAAATGCTTTTCTCTGACCTCAAGCTGTGTTATAGAGCAATAGTGATAAAACTGCATGGTATTGTTACAGAGGCAGGCATGTACTTCAATCTAATAGAATTGAAGTCCCAGAAATGAACCCATATTCTTATGGTCACTTGATCTTTGACAAAAGAGCTAAACCCAACCATCCAATGGAAAAATGACAGCACTTTCAACAAATGGTGCTTGTTCAACAGGTGGCGTGCATGTAGAAGAATGCAAATTGATCCATTCTTATCTCCTTGTACAAGGCTGAAGACCAAGTAATGAAGGACCTCCACATAAAACCAGATACACTGAAACCAATAGAAGAGACTGTAGGGAAGAGCCTCAAACACATGGGCACAGGGAGAAATTTTCTGAACAAGACACCAATGGTTTATGCTGTCAGATCAAAAGTAGTCAGCTGAAACCTCATAAAACTGCAAAACTTCTGTAAGGCAAAAGACACTATCAGTAGGACAAAGCAGCAACTAACAGATTGAAAAAGATCTTTTATCAATCCTACATCTGATAGAGAATTAATAATACCCAATATAAAAAAAAACTCAAGAAGGTAGACCAAATAACTTTATTAAAAATGGGGTACAGAGCTAAACGAAGAATTCTCTGAGAATTCTTGAGAAATATTGAATGTCCAAGAAACAACTAAAGAAATGTTCAAAATCTTTGCTTACTGACAGGTGCCTAATATACCTGTCTCCTGAGAGTCTCTGCCAGAGCCTGACAAATACTGAGGCAGATACTGGCATCCAACCCTTGGACTGAGCATGGTGGTCCCCAATGGAGGAATTAGAGACAGGACTGAAGGAACTGAATAGTTTTGCAGCCTCATAGGAAGAAGAATATTAATCAACCAGACCCTCTAGAGCTCCCAGAACCTAAACCACCAACGAAAAAGGGACCCATGTCTCTATCTGCATACGTAGAAGAAGATACTCTTGTTGGACATCAATGGAAGGAGAGGCCCTTGGTTCTCTGGAGGTTCAATGCCCTAATGCAGGGGAATGCCAGGGTGGGGAGGCAGGAGTGGTGGTGGGGGGGGGACCATCATGGAGGCAGGGTATGTGGGATGTGATTGGGGTGTTTCTGGAGGGGAAAGCTGGGAAGTGGATATTTGAAATGTAAATAAATTAAATATCCAATAAAAAAGAGCTACATATCTTGAACTCAGCAAGATAATTATAGTCTTTTAATAAGTGTGGTGTTATATTTATGGTGTAAGCAGGGCATGTTTTAGAATTTGGAATTGTACGTAGAGACTCTTGCAATCTACTAAACATTATACTATTGTGAATGATATGAATATTTGAAGGAAGGAAATATATTTAATACTAGTTGAGAATCACTGTGGGTTTGCCTTATCAAATATGCTATAATATTAGTGTGTTCTTTATCAATTGTTCCCTGAGGACAAGGAAAAATAACAAGCCAAAATTTTTGTGTAAAACATGCATAATCTCTTCAAAGAAATGAGAAACAAACAAAATAAAACAAGAAATGTGTCTTTCAGTAAGTAATAAATAAAACCAGCTTTACTATCAAATTTTAAGAAATGATAGAAAATTCAACATATAAATACAATCAGATGTAAAAATAAGTGAAACTCCAAATATTTCAAAAATCAAACTTAAGAAATACTGATCCCTCTCTGCACCCAAATCCCGTGGGAGGGAGAGCTAAACATTCAGAGAGGCAGACAAGCCTGGGAAACCAGAAGTGACTGCTCCCTGCACACACATCTCGGACGCCAGAGGAAAAAGCCAAAGACCATCTGGAACCCTGGTGCACTGAAGTTCCCGGAAGGGGCGGCACAGGTCTTCCTGGTTGCTGCCGCTGCAGAGAGCCCGTGGGCAGCACCCCACAAGCGAACCTGAGCCTCGGGACCACAGGTAAGACCAAATTTTCTGCTGCAAGAAAGCTGCCTGGTGAACTCAAGACACAGGCCCACAGGAACAGCTGAAGACCTGTAGAGAGGAAAAACTACACACCCGAAAGCAGAACACTCTGTCCCCATAACTGACTGAAAGAGAGGAAAACAGGTCTACAGCACTCCTGTCACACAGGCTTATAGGACAGTCTAGCCACTGTCAGAAATAGCAGAACAAAGTAACACTAGAGATAATCTGATGGCGAGAGGCAAGCGCAGGAACCCAAGCAACAGAAACCAAGACTACATGCCATCATCGGAGCCCAATTCTCCCACCAAAACAAACATGGAATATCCAAACACACCAGAAAAGCAAGATCTAGTTACAAAATCATATTTGATCATGATGCTGGAGGACTTCAAGAAAGACATGAACACACTTAGGGAAGCACAGGAAAACATTAATAAACAAGTAAAAGCCTACAGAGAGGAATCGCAAAAATCCCTGAAAGAATTCCAGGAAAACACAATCAAACAGTTGAAGGAATTAAAAATGGAAATAGAAGCAATCAAGAAAGAACACATGGAAACAACCCTGGATATAGAAAACCAAAAGAAGAGACAAGGAGCTGTAGATACAAGCCTCACCAACAGAATTCAAGAGATGGAAGAGAGAATCTCAGGAGCAGAAGATTCCATAGAAATCATTGACTCAACTGTCAAAGATAATGTAAAGCGGAAAAAGCTACTGGTCCAAAACATACAGGAAATCCAGGAATCAATGAGAAGATCAAACCTAAGGATAATAGGTATAGAAGAGAGTGAAGACACCCAGCTCAAAGGAACAGTAAATATCTTCAACAAAATCATAGAAGAAAACTTCCCTAACCTAAAAAAAGAGATACCCATAGACATACAAGAAGCCTACAGAACTCCAAATAGATTGGACCAGAAAAGAAACACCTCCCGTCACATAATTGTCAAAACACCAAACGCACAAAATAAAGAAAGAATATTAAAAGCAGTAAGGGAAAAAGGTCAAGTAACATACAAAGGGAGACCTATCAGAATCACACCAGACTTCTCGCCAGAAACTATGAAGGCCAGAAGATCCTGGACTGATGTCATACAGACCCTAAGAGAACACAAATGCCAGCCCAGGTTACTGTATCCAGCAAAACTCTCAATTAACATTGATGGAGAAACCAAGATATTCCATGACAAAACCAAATTTGCACAATATCTTTCTACAAATCCAGCACTACAAAGGATAATAAATGGTAAAGCCCAACATAAGGAGGCAAGCTATACCCTAGAAGAAGCAAGAAACTAACCGTCTTGGCAACAAAACAAAGAGAATGAAAGCACACAAACATAACCTCACATCCAAATATGAATATAAAGGGAAGCAATAATCACTATTCCTTAATATCTCTCAATATCAATGGCCTCAACTCCCCAATAAAAAGACATAGATTAACAAACTGGATACGCAATGAGGACCCTGCATTCTGCTGCCTACAGGAAACACACCTCAGAGACAAAGACAGACACTACCTCAGAGTGAAAGGCTGGAAAACAACTTTCCAAGCAAATGGTCAGAAGAAGCAAGCTGGAGTAGCCATTCTAATATCAAATAAAATCAATTTCCAACTAAAAGTCATCAAAAAAGATAAGGAAGGACACTTCATATTCATCAAAGGAAAAATCCACCAAGATGAACTCTCAATCCTAAATATCTATGCCCCAAATACAAGGCCACCTACATACGTAAAAGAAACCTTACTAAAGCTCAAAACACACATTGCACCTCACACAATAATAGTGGGAGACTTCAACACCCCACTCTCATCAATGGACAGATCATGGAAACAGAAATTAAACAGTGATGTCGACAGACTAAGAGAAGTCATGAGCCAAATGGACTTAACGGATATTTATAGAACATTCTATCCTAAAGCAAAAGGATATACCTTCTTCTCAGCTCCTCATGGTACTTTCTCCAAAATTGACCATATAATTGGTCAAAAAACGGGCCTCAACAGGTACAGAAAGATAGAGATAATCCCATGCATGCTATCGGACCACCACGGCCTAAAACTGGTCTTCAATAACAATAAGGGAAGAATGCCCACATATACGTGGAAATTGAACAATGCTCTACTCAATGATAACCTGGTCAAGGAAGAAATAAAGAAAGAAATTAAAAACTTTTTAGAATTTAATGAAAATGAAGATACAACATACCCAAACTTATGGGACACAATGAAAGCTGTGCTAAGAGGAAAACTCATAGCGCTGAGTGCCTGCAGAAAGAAACAGGAAAGAGCATATGTCAGCAGCTTGACAGCACACCTAAAAGCTCTAGAACAAAAAGAAGCAAATACACCCAGGAGGAGTAGAAGGCAGGAAATAATCAAACTCAGAGCTGAAATCAACCAAGTAGAAACAAAAAGGACCATAGAAAGAATCAACAGAACCAAAAGTTGATTCTTTGAGAAAATCAACAAGATAGATAAACCCTTAGCCAGACTAACGAGAGGACACAGAGAGTGCGTCCAAATTAACAAAATTAGAAATGAAAAGGGAGACATAACTACAGATTCAGAGGAAATTCAAAAAATCATCAGATCTTACTATAAAAACCTATATTCAACAAAATTTGAAAATCTTCAGGAAATGGACAATTTCCTAGACAGATACCAGGTATCGAGTTAAATCAGGAACAGATAAACCAGTTAAACAACCCCATAACTCCTAAGGAAATAGAAGCAGTCATTAAAGGTCTTCCAACCAAAAAGAGCCCAGGTCCAGACGGGTTTAGTGCAGAATTCTATCAAACCTTCATAGAAGACCTCATACCAATATTATCCAAACTATTCCACAAAATTGAAACAGATGGAGCACTACCGAATTCCTTCTACGAAGCCACAATTACTCTTATACCTAAACCACACAAAGACACAACAAAGAAAGAGAACTTCAGACCAATTTCCCTTATGAATATCGACGCAAAAATACTCAATAAAATTCTGGCAAACCGAATTCAAGAACACATCAAAACAATCATCCACCATGATCAAGTAGGCTTCATCCCAGGCATGCAGGGATGGTTTAATATACGGAAAACCATCAACGTGATCCATCATATAAACAAACTGAAAGAACAAAACCACATGATCATTTCATTAGATGCTGAGAAAGCATTTGACAAAATTCAACACCCCTTCATGATAAAAGTCCTGGAAAGAATAGGAATTCAAGGCCCATACCTAAACATAGTAAAAGCCATATACAGCAAACCAGTTGCTAACATTAAACTAAATGGAGAGAAATTCGAAGCAATCCCACTAAAATCAGTGACTAGACAAGGCTGCCCACTCTCTCCCTACTTATTCAATATAGTTCTTGAAGTTCTAGCCAGAGCAATCAGACAACAAAAGGAGATCAAGGGGATACAGATCGGAAAAGAAGAAATCAAAATATCACTATTTGCAGATGACATGATAGTATATTTAAGTGATCCCAAAAGTTCCACCAGAGAACTACTAAAGCTGATAAACAACTTCAGCAAAGTGGCTGGGTATAAAATTAACTCAAATAAATCAGTTGCCTTCCTCTATACAAAAGAGAAACAAGCTGAGAAAGAAATTAGGGAAACGACACCCTTCATAATGGACCCAAATAATATAAAGTACCTCGGTGTGACTTTAACCAAGCAAGTAAAAGATCTGTACAATAAGAACTTCAAGACACTGAGGAAAGAAATTGAAGAAGACCTCAGAAGATGGAAAGATCTCCCATGCTCATGGATTGGCAGGATTAATATAGTAAAAATGGCCATTTTACCAAAAGCAATCTACAGATTCAATGCAATCCCCATCAAAATTCCAATCCAATTCTTCAAAGAGTTAGACAAAAAATTTGCAAATTCATCTGGAATAACAAAAAACCCAGGATAGCTAAAGCTATCCTCAACAATAAAAGGACTTCAGGGGGAATCACTATCCCTGAACTCAAGCAGTATTACAGAGCAATAGTGATAAAAACTGCATGGTATTGGTACAGAGACAGACAGATAGACCAATGGAATAGAATTGAAGACCCAGAAATGAACCCACACACCTATGGTCACTTGATTTTTGACAAAGGAGCCAAAACCATCCAATGGAAAAAAGATAGCATTTTCAGCAAATGGTGCTGGTTCAACTGGAGGGCAACATGTAGAAGAATGCAGATCGATCCATGCTTATCACCCTGTACAAAGCTTAAATCCAAGTGGATCAAGGACCTCCACATCAAACCAGACACACTCAAACTAATAGAAGAAAAACTAGGGAAGCATCTGGAACACATGGGCACTGGAAAAAATTTCCTGAACAAAACACCAATGGCTTATGCTCTAAGATCAAGAATCGACAAATGGGATCTCATAAAACTGCAAAGCTACTGTAAGGCAAAGGACACGGTGGTTAGGACAAAACGGCAACCAACAGATTGGGAAAAGATCTTTACCAATCCTACAACAGATAGAGGCCTTATATCCAAAATATACAAAGAACTCAAGAAGTTAGACCGCAGGGAAACAAATAATCCTATTAAAAAATGGGGTTCAGAGCTAAACAAAGAATTCACAGCTGAGGAATGCCGAATGGCTGAGAAACACCTAAAGAAATGTTCAACATCTTTAGTCATAAGGGAAATGCAAATCAAAACAACCCTGAGATTTCACCTCACACCAGTGAGAATGGCTAAGATCAAAAACTCAGGTGACAGCAGATGCTGGCGAGGATGTGGAGAAAGAGGAACACTCCTCTATTGTTGGTGGGATTGCAGACTGGTAAAACCATTCTGGAAATCAGTCTGGAGGTTCCTCAGAAAATTGGACATTGAACTGCCTGAGGATCCAGCTATACCTCTCTTGGGCATATACCCAAAAGATGCCTCAACATATAAAAGAGACACGTGCTCCACTATGTTCATCGCAGCCTTATTTATAATAGCCAGAAAATGGAAAGAACCCAGATGCCCTTCAACAGAGGAATGGATACAGAAAATGTGGTACATCTACACAATGGAATATTACTCAGCTATCAAAAACAACGAGTCTATGAAATTCGTAGGCAAATGGTTGGAACTGGAAAATATCATCCTGAGTGAGCTAACCCAATCACAGAAAGACATACATGGTATGCACTCATTGATAAGTGGCTATTAGCCCAAATGCTTGAATTACCCTAGATCCCTAGAACAAACGAAACTCAAGACGGATGATCAAAATGTGAATGCTTCACTCCTTCTTTAAATGAGGAAAAAGAATACCCTTGGCTGGGAAGGGAGAGGCAAAGATTAAAACAGAGACTGAAGGAACACCCATTCAGAGCCTGCCCCACAGGTGGCCCATACATATACAGCCACCCAATTGGACAAGATGGATGAAGCAAAGAAGTGCAGACCGACAGGAGCCGGATGTAGATCGCTCCTGACAGACACAGCCAGAATACAGCAAATACAGAGGCGAATGCCAGCAGCAAACCACTGAGCTGAGAATAGGTCCCCCGTTGAAGGAATCAGAGAAAGAACTGTAAGAGCTTGAAGGGGCTCGAGACCCCAAAAGTACAACAATGTCAAGCAACCAGAGCTTCCAGGGACTAAGCCACTACCTAAAGACTATATATGGACTGACCCTGGACTCTGACCCCATAGGTAGCAATGAATATCCTAGTAAGAGCACCAGTGGAAGGGGAAGCCCTGGGTCCTGCTAATACTGAACCCCCAGTGAACTAGACTATGGGGGGAGGGCGGCAATGGGGGTAGGGTTGGGAGGGGAACACCCATAAGGAAGGGGAGGGGGGAGGGGGATTTGCCCGGAAAGCGGGAAAGGGAATAACACTTGAAATGTATATAAGAAATACTCAAGTTAATAAAAAAAAAAAAAAAAAAGAAAAGAAATACTGATCCCAACTCATACCTTAAAACAAGCTGTGAAACATATTAAAAACAAAACAAAATAACAAAAAAATCCTAACAAAAGAATAGAAAAAGACTTACTCAATATAGAACCAACGTAATGACTTCAAATAAAGTGAAAGAGGGTTTCTGCATCATACAACAAAGAAATCTTTGAGATATATAGCATGTATATGCTAAAGTTCTACTTTGTATTCAACACGATAAAGCCAAAATTATCTATTTTTTATATTTTTAATTACATCTGTCAATTAAAAGAAATTTCAGTTGTCCTTAGCTTATATGAATAGATGACAGACAGTTAACTTGATACATGTTAAAGACACTATAAGACAATTTTTGGGCATATACTGAAATGAATTATAAAAAAAATGAATATAAATAATTTTTTGGGTTTTCTGTTTTTTATTATGTTTTGGTTTTGTTTCTATTGTTTTTATAAAGGACAGCATTTAATTGGGGCTGGCTTACAGGTTCAGAGGGTCAGTCCATTATCATCAAGGTGGGAGCATGGCAGCATCCAGGCAGGCATGGTGCAGGAGGAGCTGAGTTCTACATCTCCACCCAAAGGAAGGCAGGAACAGACTGAACATCCTCAGGCAGCTAGGAGGGTCTCCAAGCCCACCCCCACAGTGACACACTTCCTCCAACAAGGCCACACCTTCTAATAGTGCCACTCTCTGGGCCAAGTATATGTCAACCATTGCAAATACCAAATGTCCTGATATAGCTTTATACAGGCTAATGATATGCAAAGAAGCATATAGTAATACACAAACTGAGTAGGAAATGACTCTCAGGTACTCCCAAATCTGAAAAATGAATACAATCAGAGTATATGTTCAGAAAGAAAAAAAATCTTAGTTGCACACAAGTGCACATAAAATGTCTCATCAGTGTTTTTTTTTTGTGCCTCATTGTCTCAATCCACACATCCAGCAAGAATAAATGAGTTATATTTGAATGATGAGAGAGAAATATAAAACTCTAAAAAACATGGTATAAATAACAGTATTAGCCCATTTTATTCCTAATCAACCAAAAGAAACTAGCAAAATATCAGGCGGAATCGAAACAATGATTCAGTTAATGCAGTGCCTCTGTGATGTTCTTATGTATTATAAGAACGTATCCAACACAAAGGGCTAAGGTAAAAGGGATGCATATGTGTAAGCTTCCTAGGCATTTTATTTATAATTCAAAAGGCTTTTCACCTCATGTTTTTGTTTTGTTTTGTTTGGTTTTTGAGGGTAAAATATCAAAGAGCTGCAAGATAAGACTTAGATTGGACAGGGTACGAATGTAGATATCTGGCTCCCACGTCATTGTGTAAGAGGCATGGGAATCCCTTTATCATTTTGAAAAAAAAAAAAACTGATTCTTCTTAATTCTCGGTAAATTTCATAGACCTAAGTAGTCTCCCTAACTTAACCCTAATCTATGCTTTCTTCCATACCTCCCCCTAATTCCTGTGCATTTTAACCAGTATTGACTTTTTTTCTGAATCAGCAAGGATTTTTCAATCATTGGCTTATGGATATGGCATGGCCATTGTAATCACGAGACACAGGAACAGCATCCACCTGTACAAGTCTTGTATGCTGGTAGGAAAGCTAGTTAGAAAGAGAGAAAACAGATCATCAGTAGTTGGAGGAAAATGAATGAGAGAAGATAGTAGGGGAGGAGAAGTAGGGAGAGTAGAAAATAAAATATTTTAAGGAGCTAAATGAACAAACATAACGTAAAACACACACGTGCCCTAGGATTGAAGATTTGTGTGGGAAGAGTCTACAGTTATAACGAGATAAAAAGCTGGAATAACATCTCCGATCATAGATTCAAATTAGGTTTTTTAACAGGACTCCACCTTTAACTCACTGTAGATATAGGCATTTGCATGTGGCAACATTTGGCATGCACTGGAGAGAAGTATCTATATGATTTTTGGTCTAAACTGACTTTTTCGTGTTATTAGGGTCAATGTCCCTAGAAACAGAGGTGTCTGATTGTGAAGAGTTCCTGCAGCATCAAATACTGGATTGGCTGTTTTCTAGTGTTGTCGGGAACTAGCAGTGGTAGAGAACATGCCCAACATTAGAGTTTACATAGGGGTTGTGAAATGTGTTCTTGAAATCTTTCCTATGCTTATAGTGGTTTTCCTGTGCGTGAAGGAGGTGGACCACACTAGCCTTGACTGTGGTTCCTAAACTGGATACCATAGAGTAGAAATTGGCAAGACATATTATCTTTATATCTCTGAAATCGCATTCATTTACATTTTTGGTGACTAGATCTCTTATGCACCAAGATTATCACATTTCTAAATATTTATTCAAACTAAGGAAAAAACAATAAGGCTTTAGCTATTTCCATGTTAGTTTGCCCTGTTATTTCCCACTGCATTTATAGCTTTTTATGGAGCTCTCATTTCACAGCGCATAATAGTACCAATAAATGTGAATGAATCGGGCCATGTCTCAGTTACGTACTGCTGTTGTAATCCAAAACACAGTTCCAAGGATTATTGCAATATTAAAATTTAGATAGAAGGGCAGTGAAAATGATGCATTTTACATACACAAACAATGATAATCATTAATTTTAAAGTTATTTTTCATAGCAAGACTCAGCCTCACAATAATCCTCCAGTGAATGTATGAAAAAAAAAAAACAATGAAAGAGCTTTGCAGTGATACTCTTGTCAAGATTAAAGTCATGGGTTGTATATATATTTGATTACACAGCTAGATTTTTCAAAAGTATTTTCTACATAAAATCTCATTGACTTCAATTAGAATTTGCAATCTAAGTACACCATATGGCTTTGCTTAAAAGCAATGAGACTATTAAATTTAATTACTTTTATATGCGTCTTGCATGGTAAAGGTGCTTGTTAAAGGAGCAGCACTATATGAGAATTATTTCTAGTAAAATTGAAAACTAAGGAGATGGCTACCGTCTGCTGGTTACTAATTGACAGTCAGTTCCACAAGGGAAGTAATTTCCAGCAATACTAAAAAAATAGCATGCAGAGAACAAAGCCACTTTCTTAATTTTATTGCTGCCCTGTGCAGCAATATTTGAATATCATTTGAAGTAACATTCTTGCTCTAAAAGAAAACTATTTACACTGCTTCTGAGTCTAGTTTTCTACCTTTCTATATAGGAAATGCATGCACACAGACAGTTATAGAGACATACAGACAGATACACATATTACTAATAATATATTCATGCATGCTAATGTGAATGTTTTTCTATGGACAAATAATTTGGTGAATTATTTTATATAAGAAGAAAGAATAGGTTTTTACCGGAAGTCCCACACCGGCGGATCCCGGACCGCAGCAGCTCTCTGCTCCCAAACCCCGTGGGAGAGAGACCTCACCGCCTGATCAGGTGGGCACTCCTGAGGCTGCAGAGCAGAGGAGACCACCAACACTGCCCACCCCTGCCCACATCCCTGGCCCAAGAGGCAACTGTATAAAGCCTCTGGGTTCCCGTAGGGGAGGGCCCGGGAGCGGCAGGACCCCTGCGCCTGAGACACTGCCGGAACCTGAAGGAAACAGACCGGATAAACAGTTCTCTGCACCCAAATCCCGTGGGAGGGAGAGCTGAACCTTCAGAGAGGCAGACACGCCTGGGAAACCAGAAGAGACTGCACTCTGTGCACATCCAGGCGCCAGAGGAAAACACCAAACGCCATCTGGAACCCTGGTGCACGGAGGCTCCTGGAAAGAGCGGCGCAGATCTTCCCGGTTGCTGCCACAGCGGAGAGGACTTAGGCAGTACCCCACGAGCAAACTTGAGCCTTGGAACTGCAGGTAGGACCAACTTTTCCCCTGCAAGAAACCTGCCTGGTGAACTCAAGACACAGGCCCACAGGAACAGCTGAAGACCTGTAGAGAGGAAAAACTACACGCCCGAAAGCAGAACACTCTGTCCCCATAACTGGCTGAAAGAAAACAGGAAAACAGGTCTACAGCACTCCTGACACACAGGTTATAGGACAGTCTAGCCACTGTCAGAAATAGCAGAACAAAGTAACACTAGAGATAATCTGATGGCGAGAGGCAAGCGCAGGAACCCAAGCAACAGAAACCAAGACTACATGGCATCATCAGAGCCCAATTCTCCCACCAAAGCAAACACGGAATATCCAAACACACCAGAAAAGCAAGACCTAGTTTCAAAATCATATTTGATCATGATGCTGGAGGACTTCAAGAAAGACATAAAGAACTCCCTTAGAGAACAAGTAGAAGCCTACAGAGAGGAATCGCAAAAATCCCTGAAAGAATTCCAGGAAAACACAATCAAACAGTTGAAGGAATTAAAAATGGAAATAGAAGCAATCAAGAAAGAACACATGGAAACAACCCTGGACATAGAAAATCAAAAGAAAAGACAAGGAGCTGTAGATACAAGCTTCACCAACAGAATTCAAGAGATGGAAGAGAGAATCTCGGGAGCAGAAGATTCCATAGAAATCATTGACTCAACTGTCAAAGATAATGTAAAGCGGAAAAAAGCTACTGGTCCAAAACATACAGGAAATCCAGGACTCAATGAGAAGATCAAACCTAAGGATAATAGGTATAGAAGAGAGTGAAGACTCCCAGCTCAAAGGACCAGTAAATATCTTCAACAAAATCATAGAAGAAAACTTCCCTAACCTAAAAAAAGAGATACCCATAGGCATACAAGAAGCCTACAGAACTCCAAATAGATTGGACCAGAAAAGAAACACCTCCCGTCACATAATTGTCAAAACACCAAACGCACAAAATAAAGAAAGAATATTAAAAGCAGTAAGGGAAAAAGGTCAAGTAACATATAAAGGCAGACCTATCAGAATCACACCAGACTTTTCGCCAGAAACTATGAAGGCCAGAAGATCCTGGACTGATGTCATACAGACCCTAAGAGAACACAAATGCCAGCCCAGGTTACTGTATCCTGCAAAACTCTCAATTAACATAGATGGAGAAACCAAGATATTCCATGACAAAACCAAATTTACACAATATCTTTCTACAAGTCCAGCACTACAAAGGATAATAAATGGTAAAGCCCAACATAAGGAGGCAAGCTATACCCTAGAAGCAAGAAACTAATCATCTTGGCAACAAAACAAAGAGAATGAAAGCACACAAACATAACCTCACATCCAAATATGAATATAACGGGAAGCAATAATCACTATTCCTTAATATCTCTCAATATCAATGGCCTCAACTCCCCAATAAAAAGACATAGATTAACAAACTGGATACGCAACGAGGACCCTGCATTCTGCTGCCTACAGGAAACACACCTCAGAGACAAAGACAGACATTACCTCAGAGTGAAAGGCTGGAAAACAATTTTCCAAGCAAATGGTCAGAAGAAGCAAGCTGGAGTAGCCATTCTAATATGAAATAAAATCAATTTTCAACTAAAAGTCATCAAAAAAGATAAGGAAGGACACTTCATATTCATCAAAGGAAAAATCCACCAAGATGAACTCTCAATCCTAAATATCTATGCCCCAAATACAAGGGCACCTACATATGTAAAAGAAACCTTACTAAAGCTCAAAACACACATTGCACCTCACACAATAATAGTGGGAGATTTCAACACCCCACTCTCATTAATGGACAGATCATGGAAACAGAAATTAAACAGAGATGTAGACAGACTAAGAGAAGTCATGAGCCAAATGGACTTAACGGATATTTATAGAACATTCTATCCTAAAGCAAAAGGATATACCTTCTTCTCAGCTCCTCATGGTACTTTCTCCAAAATTGACCATATAATTGGTCAAAAAACGGGCCTCAACAGGTACAGAAAGATAGAAATAATCCCATGCGTGCTATCGGACCACCACGGCCTAAAACTGGTCTTCAATAACAATAAGGGAAGAATGCCCACATATACGTGGAAATTGAACAATGCTCTACTCAATGATAACCTGGTCAAGGAAGAAATAAAGAAAGAAACTAAAAACTTTTTAGAATTTAATGAAAATGAAGATACAACATACTCAAACTTATGGGACACAATGAAAGCTGCGCTAAGAGGAAAACTCATAGTGCTGAGTGCCTGCAGAAAGAAACAGGAAAGAGCATATGTCAGCAGCTTGACAGCACACCTAAAAGCTCTAGAACAAAAAGAAGCAAATACACCCAGGAGGAGTAGAAGGCAGGAAATAATCAAACTCAGAGCTGAAATCAACCAAGTAGAAACAAAAAGGACCATAGAAAGAATCAACAGAACCAAAAGTTGGTTCTTTGAGAAAATCAACAAGATAGATAAACCCTTAGCCAGACTAACGAGAGGACACAGAGAGTGCGTCCAAATTAACAAAATCAGAAATGAAAAGGGAGACATAACTACAGATTCAGAGGAAATTCAAAAAATCATCAGATCTTACTATAAAAACCTATATTCAACAAAACTTGAAAATCTTCAGGAAATGGACAATTTCCTAGACAGATACCAGGTATCGAAGTTAAATCAGGAACAGATAAACCAGTTAAACAACCCCATAACTCCTAAGGAAATAGAAGCAGTCATTAAAGGTCTCCCAACCAAAAAGAGCCCAGGTCCAGATGGGTTTAGTGCAGAATTCTATCAAACCTTCATAGAAGACCTTATACCAATATTATCCAAAATATTCCACAAAATTGAAACAGATGGAGCCCTACCGAATTCCTTCTATGAAGCCACAATTACTCTTATACCTAAACCACACAAAGACCCAACAAAGAAAGAGAACTTCAGACCAATTTCCCTTATGAATATCGACGCAAAAATACTCAATAAAATTCTGGCAAACCGAATTCAAGAGCACATCAAAACAATCATCCACCATGATCAAGTAGGCTTCATCCCAGGCATGCAGGGATGGTTTAATATAAGGAAAACCATCAAGAAAAACTAGGGAAGCATCTGGAACACATGGGCACTGGAAAAAATTTCCTGAACAAAACACCAATGGCTTATGCTCTAAGATCAAGAATCGACAAATGGGATCTCATAAAACTGCAAAGCTTCTGTAAGGCAAAGGACAAGGTGGTTAGGACAAAACGGCAACCAACAGATTGGGAAAAGATCTTTACCAATCCTACAACAGATAGAGGCCTTATATCCAAAATATACAAAGAACCCAAAGTTGTGGTTTGCCCTGAAGCTATCTGTATTTTGATGCTAATTCCACTGCCCCAAGAACAGCTGCCTAGTCAGTACTCTGCACTCAGATGACTTTCCAAATTTGTGGCTGTGCTCTGGTGTTAAAAGGAGAGCTGAAAGATTGTGATTAAGGATTGCCAGTGTTACATTGACTAACTCAAACTTATTTGTAATTAAGAAAAATCAAACAGGTAGAGATTGTTACAGGATTTACAAAGGATTGATGAGGTTTTGAAACTTGTGAGAACATTACAGCCAGTTTGTTTACTCCAACTGCCATTTCAAGATAGATTTAGAGGATTGATTTTGAGTTTTCATTTCATGAGCTTGCTTATAATTTTAGAGAGCCCATAAAGTGATATCATTAGGAATGACTAACAGCCTTATATTATGTAATTTTGTTGGTTCTTCAATGTAAGAAGTTAGAATTTAAAAAAAAAAAAAAAGAAGAAAGAATATATTTATAGCCTACAATACTTTCCTTCTATTTATTTTATTTAAAAGTGCTGCAAACTCAAATTTCTAATAAAGACATATGGAATGTGTTTGAAGTGTGTTGCAATTTATTATCCCAATCAAATAGGACTTTTGGTTGATAATACTACTGTCTATGAAATTCACACAGTCATCATTTCATAAGTATAGCCAGGATTTAGCTCTCAATATTTCCCATGAAATAAAGTAATATCTATTGCAATCATATCAATGGAAATTGTTTTTAAAGAAGTTGAAAGTCTCAGGATAAAAATAAAAGCATTTTAATATAAAAGATGAGAACTAATTGAGCAATTTATAAGTAAGATTGTCATCAACAAAATAAATGTGCTCAAAGGTTGTTTCTTTGTTTTTCTGTTTTTTTTTTTTGCCTTGTAGCTTTATACAAGAGAAAAATATAAAGTAAACCAAAAACCATTAGCTTACTGGTTGTTTTGAAAAATGAATTGAAAACTATCACAGATTTTTGGTGGAATCAAAAGAAGGGAGATCTATGTAAACTTAAGCAATGTAAGTGAATGTCAAAAAATAGTGAGAAACTGGGCAGTATGCTTCTCAGTGACAGAATTTGTAAGGAAACCCTACTATTAAGGTCAGAGTATGATTACAGAGTCTATAGCCCCTTGAACTCAGTGCAAAATGGAGGACTCTTATTTTCAGTGGATCTTCTTTTTTTTCCAATTGACCATATCTCTGAAGACCAAACTTTACATCCCCCACCTGAGAAATGTCAAGTAGTACTTGGAGAAATTACAGGTTCAGCTCCCTTTCTCCTGACAAGGACCTTCCTGGCAAGTTCCTGGAATTCATCTCCATTCAAACGAGGCATCCCATTACTGTTAGTCTCTGACAATATACAATCATCCTGAACAATCCTTTCCCACTGTCAAAGGTTTATAATATCCCTTGTTCATCCTAAGTAAAGCAAGCAAGCACTTTCACTGCATATGGTCTAGGAGAACTGTTTCACTGAATATCATCTAAAAGAACTGTAATACTGAACTCATCAGAGAACACACACACACACACAAACACACACACACACATACACACAGACACACTCACACGCATGTGTGCGTGCATGCACATAAACACACTGGACAGTGATCCTGCTGACCTACGTGTTCCAGGCTCCTCTTCATCCTCTCCTCATCTTTTCCTGCCCAGTGTGCAGTGGTACCTGCACACCCAGGGAGGAAGCAGAACTACAGAATTTGTGATGATATTCCACTCTTATCAGAAGTTCAGTGAGCTACTGTCTCAGAAAGAAGGAGAAAGGCAGAGACAGTGAGACAGAGACAGAGAATCAGAAGGATTATTCACAGTATTTGCTCAATCATGGATTTGCTCAGAATCAGTCTTTGTGACATAGTAGGATTCTGAGTTGTGTTTGTTGTGGCAATATGGTAGTGGACTTGGTGCTCTTCACAGGGTGGCTGCATCAAGTTTATTTCTTGTTTTTTATTAATTATTTTTTCAAGTTTTCCCCTTCACAGTCTTCCCTTCATGAATCCCCCACCACAACCCCATTGCCTTTGCCTCTAAGAGGGTGCTTCTCTACCTCATGACCACTCCTGCCTCACTTCTCTAGCATCCCCCTTTTCTGGGGAATCAAGCCTCCATAATACAAAACACCCCCTCTCCCACTGATGACTAATAAAGCCATCCACTACTACATATGTAGCAGTAGCCATGGACTAGCGCATGGATATTCTCTGGTTGTTGGTTTAGTCCCTGGGAGTTATGAGTGGTAAGGGTAAATTGATACTGTTGTTCTACTAATATGGTTGGAATTGGAGAAGCTCATTCAGTCTTACTCCTAACTCTTCCATTGGTGTCACCAGGCTCAGTCTGGTGGTTCGCTGTATCATCATCTGTCTTAGTCAGGTACTAGCAGAGACTCTGAGGACAGCCATACTAGGCTCCTGTCTGCAAGCAGACCTTGGCATCAACAATAGTGTTGGAGTTCGGTGTCTGTATATGGGATGGATCCCCAGGCGGGCTGGTTTTTGGATAACCTTTCTTTCAGAACCTGCTGCATTTTTGTTCCTATGTTTCCTTTAGAAAGAAACAATTCTGGGTTACATTTTTTGATATATGTGTGTAGCCCCATACCTCAACAGAGGCCAGTATCTATCTACTGGAGTTGATCTTCTCATGTTCCTTCTCCCTGCTATTGGGTCTTTCATTCTAATTTCTCCCCATTGTGTTCTGGCAGCTTTTGGCATCCTTGGAGTCTTGGACTTTTACAGTTGCCCCCATCATCCACCCCACATTGCTGCATAATTCTATTCATTCTCATGGCCCTCTGGACTTCACTCCTGTCTCTTTCCATACTTTATCCTGCTCTCTCCCTTTTACCTCCCCGTCTCTTCTCGAACGCAAGTCCTTGCCTCCCTCTGCCTTACTATTTTGAACAAAATTTTCCTTGAATTTTTTTTGTTGCAAGAAATGTTCAAAATCTAAGTAGGATTGAAGCATTCACACTTTGGCCTTCCTTCGCAGTCAAGAATAATATAGAACGTCTTGGTGTAACTGTAGTGAAGTGAAAGATCTTTATGACAAGATCCAGTGTCTCCTCTTGCTCACTTGCTTTCTTTGTTCTTTTCTTCCCTGCTCTTCCCCTCTTCCCTGTCCCTTCTCCCTCCATCCCCCATAAGCTTCCTTCCATGTGCTCATGGCCAGCCTTTCCACTCTTCTCTTCTTCTCTCATTAAACCTCTCCACGTGGAAAAAAAAAAAAAACCTCATGTCTCTGAAGAAAAAAAAATGAAGACCTAACAGGATGTGAAGATAGCCCATTCTCTTGGATAGGTAGAATTAACATAGTAAAAATGGTCATCTTATTTAAAGCAATCTAAGGATTCACTTCAATCTCCATCAAAATTTCAAGACAATTCTTAGCAGAGATAGAGCCATTCTCAACTTTATATGGAATAACAAAAAAAAATCTGGATAGGGAAAACAATTGTGTAGAATAAAAGAACCTCTGTGGGAACTGTCATTCCTGACCTCAAGTTGTAGCACAGAGCAATAATGATAATAAAACACATGATATAGGTACAGAGAGAGGCAGGTGGATCAATAGAATAGGATTGAAGACCAAGAAATAAACCCCCACTCCTATGGTCACTTGATTTTTTTTACAAAGAAGCCAAAACTATGCAGTGGGGGAATAAAAAAAGCATTTTCAACAAATGGTGCTGGTCTAACTATTGGACTACATGAAAAAATGCAAATTGTTCCATTGTTATCACCTTGAACAAAGCTTATATCCAAGTGAATCAAGGATCTACCTCCACATAAAACCAGGTAGGCAGAATCTAATAGGTCTAATAGAAGAGAAAGTGGGAGATATCCTCTAACACATTGGCCCAGGAGAAAATTTTCTGAACACAACACCAATGGCTCAGGCTCTAAGATCAACAATTGACAAATGGACCTTACAAAACTGAAAAGCTTCTCTAAAGTGAAGGATACTGTCAGTAGGAGAAAATGCCAACCCACAGATTGGGAAAAGATCCTTACCAACCCTATATCCAATAAAAGGGTAATTATCCAAAATATTCAAATAATTAAAGAAGATAAACTCTAGAAAGCCAAATAACACACTTAAAAAATGGGGTACAGAGCTGTGTAAAGAATTCTCAACTGAGGTATCTTGAATGATTGAAAAGCACACAATGAAATGTTCAACATCCTTAGTCATCAGGGAAATGCAAATCAAAATCACATTGAGATTCTATTTTATATTAATCAGAACAGCTAAGGTTTAAAAAAAAACCCTCTGGGGACAGCAGATTCTGGAGAGGTTATGGACAAAGAGGAACAATCCTCCATTGTTGGTGGAATTGCATACTTGTATAACCACTTTGAAAATCAGTCTGGTGGTTCCTCAGAAAATTGGAAATAGTTCTACCTGAAGACCCAGCGGTTCTACTCCCAGGCATATACACAAATGATGCTCCACTATTTCACAAGGACATGTGCTCTACTATGTTCATAACATCCTTATTTATAATAGCCAGAAACTACAAACAACCGAAGAATAGATACAGAAAATGGATACATTTATAGAAAATGATGAATTCATGAACTTTGTAGGCAAATGGATGGAACTAGAAAAATCTCATCCTTAGTGAGATAACCCAGTACCAAAATAACATACATGGTATGGACACACCGTTGAGTGGATATTAGTCCAAAAGCTAGTGCATTACATGTGTTATAACTCAGAGACTACATGAAGATTAACAGGAAGGGATGCCAAAGTTTGAATGCTTCAACCAATTTTCAATTTTCCATTGCAGGGTATTTTGAATTTTTCTCAGATAAAATTACACACATGTTAGACCTAGATTGAGAGAATGAGAATACAGTGATACAAAATGAACAAACATAGGAAAAGTAATAAGGAACATGCCTGTAATCTCCCAGGAAGAAGCAATTGAATTTCTACAAGTTAAAAGACAATTCTTAATCAGTCTGGAGGTTCCTCAGAAAATTGGACATTGAACTGCCTGAGGATCCAGCTATACCTCTCTTGGGCATATACCCAAAAGATGCCTCAACATATAAAAGAGACACGTGCTCCACTATGTTCATCGCAGCCTTATTTATAATAGCCAGAAAATGGAAAGAACCCAGATGCCCTTCAACAGAGGAATGGATACAGAAAATGTGGTACATCTACACAATGGAATATTACTCAGCTATCAAAAACAACGAGTTTATGAAATTCGTAGGCAAATGGTTGGAACTGGAAAATATCATCCTGAGTGAGCTAACCCAATCACAGAAAGACATACATGGTATGCACTCATTGATAAGTGGCTATTAGCCCAAATGCTTGAATTACCCTAGATCCCTAGAACAAACGAAACTCAAGACGGATGATCAAAATGTGAATGCTTCACTCCTTCTTTAAATGAGGAAAAAGAATACCCTTGGCAGGGAAGGGAGAGGCAAAGATTAAAACAGAGACTGAAGGAACACCCATTCAGAGCCTGCCCCACATGTGGCCCATACATATACAGCCACCCAATTAGACAAGATGGATGAAGCAAAGAAGTGCAGACTGACAGGAGCCGGATGTAGATCGCTCCTGAGAGACACAGCCAGAATACAGCAAATACAGAGGCGAATGCCAGCAGCAAACCACTGAACTGAGAATAGGTCCCCTATTGAAGGAATCAGAGAAAGAACTGGAAGAGCTTGAAGGGGCTCGAGACCCCAAAAGTACAACAATGCCAAGCAACCAGAGCTTCCAGGGACTAAGCCACTACCTAAAGACCATACATGGCCTGACCCTGGACTCTGACCCCATAGGTAGCAATGAATATCCTAGTAAGAGCACCAGTGGAAGGGGAAGCCCTGGGTCCTGCTAAGACTGAACCCCCAGTGAACTAGTCTATGGGGGGAGGGCGGCAATGGGGGGAGGGTTGGGAGGGGAACACCCATAAGGAAGGGGAGGGGGAGGGGGATGTTTGCCCGGAAACCGGGAAAGGGAATAACACTCGAAATGTATATAAGAAATACTCAAGTTAATAAAAAAAAAAAAAGACAATTCTTCCTCCTCCAAATCCTTTTTTCCTCCCTTTCCCTGTCCATGTCTATCTCCATCTCTGCCTACCTCTACTTCTTCCTCTCTCTCTGTCTCTCTGTCTCTCTCTGTCACACACACACACGCACACACACACACACACACACAGATATACACACAATAATCTGATAATCTGGCATTTATTACTGCTATAATATATCTTCATTCTAAGAGTTAATTTTGCACTGTAAAATATATATAAACACTGCACAATTATACACCACTAAGTACCATGATGTCTCTTCTTTAATGTTCATCAAAGGATCAAGCAATTTTACTTAAAAAACTGTAAAGGAAGAACAGACCTGAGTAGTAGATCAAAAGCATGAATATCCTTACAAATAACTCATTATAAATTTTTAAATTGCAATTAGTTGAAAGGTGATCATTTAATAAATCTAGCACTCACTAAGGAAAAAAGTTGATTAAGAAAACAAACTTCCAGGGACTAAGCCACTATCCAAAGACTATACATGGACTTACCCTGGACTCCAACCTCATAGGTAGCAATGAATAGCCTAGTAAGAGCACTAGTGGAAGGGGAAGCCCTTGGTCCTGCTAAGACTGAACCCACAGTGAACGTGATTGTTAGGGGTGGGCGGTAATGGGGGAAGGATGGGAGGGGAACACCCATATAGAAGGGGAGGTGGAGGGGGTTAGGGAGATGTTGGCCTGGAAACCAGGAAAGGAAATAACAATCGAAATGTAAATAAGGAATACTCAAGTTAATAAAGAAAAAAAGAAAAAAAAGATAAAATAATATTTATTGAAAAATACATCATATTAAGAAGTTTTGTTCAATAGAAACTGAATGGTCAATAGAGAATTTTCTGAATTGTGACTAATGTGGGTAGTTTCAGCCCATTGTAAATGGTGTCATTCTGGCCCTTGAACAGGCAGTTAAGTTAGTCAGAGGAAGCAAGCACATAAGCAATGTTCATCCATGGTTTCCACTTCAGTTCCTGCTTTCTCTGTCCAGCCTTGAGTTCTTATCCTTCTTCTTTCAATAATGGGGTATTACTGGAAAGCCAAAGTAAACTCTTTCATCCCTCACTCCCATGGAGGGAAAATAATCTAAGTTCCAATTAAAAGAACAACAACAATATCTACCAACCAGACTCCAAGATCCCCCCAGGGACTAAACCACCAACCAAAGAATACAAATGGAAGGGACATATGGCTCCAGCCACATATGTAGCAAAGGATGACCTTATTGGACATCAGTGGGAGGAAAGGTCTTTGGTTCTGTGAAGGCTCAATGCCCCAGGACAGGGAGGGGGAAGAGAGTGAATAGGTGGGTAGGGGAAAATCCTCATGGAGGCAAGGGGTGGGGGATGGGATAGGGGATTTTTGGAGGAGAAACCAGGAAGGGGGAATATTTGAAATGTAGATAAAGAAAATATCCAATTATAAAAAAAGGAACTGCAAAAAAAAATGAACTCATGGGAAAAAAAAAGGCTTTAAGACAAGTCAAATTTTTGTATTATAGTTGAAAATTGCTAACGTAATATTCTTTTTAATAAACCCCACTTAATGTAATTAATAAAAACACAGAATTAGAATAAATATTAAAATCTCAAGTTCAAAGGATAAGAATACGTGTCTAGTTTTATAATAACCTGAACTTGAACCCACTGGTAGGCTGCACTCAGGTGTTTCTGAGTAGCATTTTTCAGAAACAGGTCATTCAAAGTAAGCATGAGATACAGTTCCCATAGAATTCCATAGGATAAGCTCCTTACACAATTCTTATTGATTTTCAGAAAGAAAATACTGAATTATTTGGGAGGAGTTACAAACAGAGAGAAAATAATAACTTTTAAAAACTTGATTATTCTTTCTGTCATTTTTATCAAACTGATGCATAAGCATTCCTTGTGGTTTTTGTTAATCAAATGAATTGAGTTGGCCAGAATCAGAATGGGAGTATATTATCTACAGTCTATGACAACACAGGTGCTCAATTTTAAAATAAACGGTCATTTCTATTGTTTCTTTATTTAAGTACAAACAGTATCTTCTGAAATATTTAAAACAGGAGAAAACAGTGAGCATGCATAGATAGATAGGTAGATAGATAGATAGATAGATAGATAGATGATAGATAGATAGATAGATAGATAGATAGATAGATAGATAGATAGATAGTAACAACACTTTTTTTAAACTTTAGTCCATGCTTTGAGGTTAATATCATTTATATGGCAAATAAAATGATGAATGAAATTATTTGGTGAAAGATTCAAAGCTATGGAAGTGCTTTATGATTTTGGTCTGAGTTAGACCACTGATCAAGTCTGTTTCAAGGTATTATAGAGTTAGTCTTGCACAGGGTTGAATATATTTACTCTTATTTTTTACAGTATAAAACTAAATTTAAGCATGTTGTCCATATGGCTGACAGCTCAATTTATCACATTATACAAACAAACAAAATTTTTTCTGTGGTGCTTCCTTTATTCTGAAAATAATTCGTAAAAGCCTTGGATAACATCTTGCATCCTCAAGTTTAAGTTGTATTTATAATATATATTAGATTCTATAATAATTCAATAAAATTAAAAAATACAGGAAGCCAGGAACTTACTTAGAAATCAAGTAAGAATTTGCCAAAGAATGTATCTAGAAAAGGACATGCTTAAACTATTTAGGTGAAAGTGGGGTCAAAGACTTTTCTCAGGAGTTATTTTCAATTGATCATGAGATAGCAAGAAAAATTATTAAACACAAAAAGGACTTAACTATTATTCTATCATTGAGAATATTTTGAATATCACTATCCCATTCAAAATGAAACAATAAACCAAACAGTATTCTTTCTATTGTTTCAAAAGTTCAGGTTTTAAAAATATGTTGGATTTTGAGGTCTCTGATAATTTATGCTCAGTCTACACTACAACTTGTTCAAATTCATATGATGAATAAGAAAAATTAATTAATTTGTTAAAATATGTTTTCTACAAGTTAGTTTAAAAAATAACATGGCTACCACTGTTTTTCAGAGAAGAATGCCTGTCTCATATGAGAATTGAACCAGGTTTGACACGAGCAACGTAATCTAAGAATAAGAATCATTTTTTTTCACATTCATTAACTACTTCACATGTGGAGGATTTAACTCAAATTCAAAACAAAAATCTTTAAATTTAATACATGTGTGTTGTTACTTTAGAGCTAGTTACAAATGCTAAACTTGCTTCCTTCACTCCAGAATTGATGATTTAAATGGAAAATGCTTCTGGCATAAGTTTGCCCCTATAAAAATAAAATAGCAGTAAAAGCAAGTAACAACAACAACAACAACAAGGTGTGCTTTGGAAGAAAGCCTCTGAAACTTTGGCTGGCTGTGTATTCTCAGCTGTTTATGTTTCTTACATTAGAGTGGTTTTCCCAGTTAATATTTTTTCTTGCTTTCATTGCAAACTTTATTATATCATCATAACACAGTTTTATCTTATCATAAGATAAATTTTAGGAAAGGAACTTTTAAAAATATTGAATTCACCTAAGATTTCAATTTTTTTCTGTTAAGCTAGATTATGCCAGGACATCATTGACTTATTTCTTCATATAATTCCTTTACAGAAATGCACTGTGGTATCCTTAAAAGCTTGGCTGCGTTATACAACACCTAACCTCTACTTTTAAGACTATTATTTGTTTTGGAAAATATGTCACTAGAAATGTATATTTAAATTAAAATCTTTTCTTAACAGAAAAAGTCATTATGAAACAAATATGTAATTGAAGTAATCTAATTTGTGAACAGATTATATTTTCAGAGATAACCTAGAAATCATTTTGATATTTAGATTTATGTGCTATATAGTCATTATGTCCTAAACCATAGGCTTTTATCAATTGTGTATTTTTTTATTTTTATGCCACTATATGAGTGTGTGTGTGTGTGTGTGTGTGTGTTTGTGTTTGTGTTTGTGAGTTTGCAAGTTTGCATGTGAATGCAGATCCTTTCATTTTATTGATGGGATGAGAGATATACCCAAGCTGTGAGAATACATGGATTGGGCTTGTGCATAAACTATTTCTTTCTCTGTACTAACACTTCCTATTACTAGGCTTGGAGGTTTCTAGCCATTTTATGATCTAATCTTCTACAAGACTGAACCTTGAAACCTTCAGCTTCCAGTCTCACTCATCTAAGATAGACCTAGAATGTTTCAGCCTGTGAGACTTACTGCTGAATAAACTCACTTTTTCTAGCTCTTCAGAACTCTGGCTCAAACTCTTCTCCAAGCTGGCTGATTCAAATTGGTTTCCCTTAGCTTCTCAATGAATTATGCTACTTGAAAAGACTGCCTCTGAGCTCCATAAACTGAACAGAACTGAACTAATCTGAGCTGAACTGAAGTGAAGTGAAGTGAATTGAGTTCAATTTTCTCTTCCTCACTACTCTATAAGTTCCACCTCTTCCATGTTTGTTCTTATGAAGAGTTTGACTTATCCTATCACTGATTCATTCTGTCAAATCTTTTTGTCTGCCCCTCAATTAGACATCATTGTTTGGGATTAAATGTATGTACTGAAAGCATGCCTGTGTTCTGGACAGATTACATCTTTGGTTTTAATCTCTTCCAGAGTAATCATGCTGCTTATTGGAAATTCCTTGACATACACACATTTTAATTGTACAGTAACAAAATCAGTTTTATAGAACCATTTAAGTCTTTACAAGCATGATTATTCACTACTTTTAACAGATTTAATGTTATACTGAAGAATTTATGCAGAAACTTAAATGAAACCATTCATTTGTTTTCAAACTCAAAGACACTTGATATACAAACTCCTATTTGTTAACACTGGTTAGCATTATACATTGATACAATTAAGACTTTTTACGTGAATTCAGCATAAAAAGTTACATATGTGTATGTGTGTTGTTATGTTTATGTGTATATGTGTACAAACATACAAAGATAAGTACATATGTGTATATAAATGTATATGGATATACACAAATATAAAATGTACATATCTACAAATAAATATATCTGTATATATGTACATTTATTTATGTTTATATGCAACATATTCATTTATGGACATATATACATATAATATATAAACATATATAAATACATATATGTCATTTATATCAATGCTCTTTAAGAAACAAGCATTCATACATATTGCAAATTTCACAAAATAGCAAAAAAGAAAATATTTCTAGAAATAGTTGATAGAACCCAAATACAAAATATTGTTGAGATTTATACATAATCATGAATATAATATATTAATTTTAATATCTTAATTGTGGTTATTAGTCAAGATACCATTGATTAGGAGAAATTCCCAAACCTGAACATATGTTTTTATATTAATATCAGATTTACTTTTTTCCTTCTGAAGGTTTTACAATTTATTTTTAACATATGTTTTAACCATACACAATCATTAAATTAGTTTAGATTTGTTTAATTTTAAAATTTTGGTTTCATTTATTTTTCTGTAAGTTCTATAAATAATTACACTATAAAAGAGAAGTTCAATTATACCTATGTTGAAATGTTGAAAATAATATTTGTTTTGCTTGTATATTATGTTTTGCTTGAATATTATATATTTTTAATATTTAACCCCATATATATATATATATATATATATTTGCAACTACTCTGTCAACTAATAGATTTAAAACTCTGTTTTTTTTTTCCAATTCCTGAGTGTTAGTTTCAATTTTATTATATTGTATCACATATATTCTATTCTAATATCTTGGAATCCTATTACTTTACTGAGAGACTAAATGTATAGTGATTTCGATGATATAGGAAATGGTAAGAAACATGAAGGAAAAGAAGAAAGTGACACAGTAATCAGTATATACGATGTAGAAAATATAATCTACTTTTAAAAATACATTTATTTTCATTTCATATGTACTGTGAATCTTGAAGGCTCTTTTATAGATTGTGATTTACTTTTGTAAAAAAAAATAGCATTTTGCTGGCTAATTTGTTCTGGAAATTACATGTAGAAAAAATTGACCCTAAACTGAAGTTATGACCCTGACTCTGACATTGCAAGTGTCATTGCAAGTATTACAGTCAAGTGCCACCTTGCACAACCATCCTAAATATTTTATGAATTTGTTATACCAAACAATATTTTAGTATAAGTCAGTTAATTTTCAGAGAAAAACACATATATACACATGTGCTGATAGATGTGTACACTTTATGTGTAAATTTAGCACTACCACACCTTCTATACAATTATTTGAATTTTAGAGATGTCTTACCTCTGTGGCAAAGTTCAATGGTAGAATGGATGGGTGATATGTGTGAGATATTTCCATAAAACAATTGAACAATTAATGATATATGATAACTTTCAAATTATAAGTTTCCATGATTCTTTTGATGAGGAAAGAATAAGAACAGATTTTCTTTTCTTTTTCTTTTCTTTCTCTTTTCTTTTCTTTCTCCCATTGACTTTTTGACATTTTTCTTCAAAAGTCAGTAAATTTTTAGGCTAAAATATATTAAAATGTGATCTACAAATTCTTCCACAAATGAGTTACATTTTTATAAAAAAATACCAGACTATTTTCACTCTGCTAAAAATTAATGAGAGTATTACAGCAATCAAAGGGATCTATATTCAATAAAATAATTCCAAGAATAGGATGCTTTATAATGACTTAAATTATCTCTGCCCTATCTTATGCTTATGCTCAGGAATAGCAATTTGAGTAATTTTATATTCTATTTAAAGCAGAGATCTGAAAACAAATACCTCATTTAAAAACAGTTATAATTAATTAATTTTGATCTCTGTGATTATTCTCTGGATGATGTTCTCATCAAACTGCTCTTTTATTTTTGGCTGACTAGGAACTATCTATAGTGATGAAACTACTTCTAAGGGATCATATTTTTTGTCAAAAATACTTACTACATAATTATATTGTTGTAAAAGAAACAAAGAATACTTGGAGATAAACCCAAAAGCTTGTTAACACGCGGAGTAAACATATATTAAAACTTGAAAAATCACAATAGTACTCTTGAGAATCTAGCTGGCTCAAAGCCTAATTCAGAGCTATGTGTATACCAGGAATGACGCACAACTTTATTACAATAACAACAACACATCTGACCACAGGAATGATACATCATATAGCAATAGCAATACACCTGATTTCTATTTCCTTCAGGCTTCATCATCAGAATGTGAAAAAAAAAATCATGCACAGTTGACTGCATTCTAAAGGTCTGTGGAATACAGACGGACCTGTGCATAAATACCAGATTTGAAATATAATTATTAGTGACTTCTTCACAGGTTAGGCTCTCTTGAAAATCAAATGATATTGTAAACTCTCTGTTTTCTGCATTTGGTTTTTGTATATGTAACATGTGCGTTAGTACAACTCAACTCCTGATTTTCTACTGTACTGGCATTTTGGGGTTTACTAAGTAATTTAAACCCCAAATGAGGTAGGTTTAAAATTTTCATTTGAATAATCTATAAATAGAAACTCATGGAAGTCCATGATAAGAGAGGGATACAAGAAAAATTAAGAAATTTCACAAAAATAAATCAAGCTCAATTTCCAAAAATATGAAACAAAAGTAGTCCTCTTAGTCAATTAATTCAGGGTTAATTGACCCTCTTGTCCAAATTATTGTAGTATTTTCACAAGATGCTGTGAAAGCCCCAGGAAAATCATCAATTTTAAACTTGGGATTTTCAATCAGATAAAATATCCACTTTTCCTTTAAGGTTGCCAGAAGTCTACATTCTATCTCTAGTTACAGGCAATTTCAATAGTCTTATTTCCTTTAAGGATGGAAAATTAGAGAAGTAGCTACTAGCTGCTCCCACATCATCTGCAGTTCTTTACTTTTTGGATCTATAGATACTTCAGATCACTATAAGACAATTTCATTCTACATACACAGCAATCTTGCTTTAAATTGCTTTGAAATTTGTAATTGTATCTTTTATTCTCCTGAGATAATTGTCTTTTTGGAGGCTTTCTGCTGAATAAGCTCACCCTTTCTTGTTCTTCCTGAACTCTAGTGGCTGGTTCAACTCAAATGTTCTGGCCTAAACTCCTCTTCAGGCTGGGTGATTCAAACTAGCTTCTATTGGCTTCTGACTAAAGAACTCTGCTTGGCCTCAAACTAACAGGCAAGCTGCTCTAATCAATTGACTCCCTCTTATACTCTGGCTTCAACTGCATATGGTGACCTGCACTGCACTGCATAAACTTAACTCCGCTGTACTCTGTGCACTCTACTCTGTGTACGCTGTGCACTGTACTCACTGCACTAACTCAACTTAACTGAACTGCACTCCAGCCGGACATCATTGTTTCGGTGTAAAGTTGTATACCAAGGGAAATTTTATACTGCATCCAGATCCTACAGTCCTAGAATTCCTTTGCATGTGATGGTTTGCTATAGCAGCCATGTTATATTAAAATTCCTAAACAGAAAACAAAAATCCTGTTGATAAAATAATTATACATTTAACCAAAAAGTCTGCCTTGTACTAAACTAAGGTAAATGTTCCTTAATATGTGAAGCTGTAGCATTTTCAACTTAGGAATATTTTCCCTTTGATTATATATAGATTCTTTTCTTATAGAATATGATTCGAATACAATTTCCCCTCCTTCTACACTTCCCCGGTTCTTCCCACCACCCTTCTCATCTAAATCTACTGACTCTCAGTCTCTTATTAAAAAACTACTGTCTTTTAACTGGTAACAAATCACAATGAATTAAAACATGATTTAAGCAGGCCCTACTCCTCACCCAAGCCGCATAGTGCGGCTCTCCTTGGGGAAAGGGATGCGAGTGAGCTGAGCCCAGGTTGTGAGTATGGGAGGGCTCACCTTGCTATTCATCTACCAGGGAGTTGCACAAATACAACGGTGCTCTTTTCCTCAGCCCCCACCCATTGCCACCTTCTGCAGTGGGACGACTCCCTATGAGCCCTGGAGAGCTAGCTCTGTCCATCCATTGCTACTTGCAGTACTCAGGAGTGGGCTGTGAACCTTCCCTGGGTAACACAGGACAGCTGGCCAAGGTGGAGTGAACACAGGTGAACAGGCTTCAAGTGTGAGAGAGAGGGAAACATGGTTCTGAGGTCCTGATAACATGAGAGATAGCCCTACTGCTTACCAGGTGTAGCACTCAGGAGAAGAGGCCGTATAATCATAAGAGGGGTAGACCTTGTACTGCCCCTTCACTGGCTGTAACACTGGGTAGAGCAGACCCTTCACCTCCTCTGGGCAACATAGTGGAGTTGTCCCTGATGATGAAGGCATAGGTGAAGTAGCCCAAATGGATGAGAGTGGCTGAGCTGGCCTAACCCATTGACAGCTGCAGCACTTGGGTGACCAAGCATCAGACCTTGACTAGGGAGCATAGTGGAGCTGGCACTGGAAGCATGGGTAAGGGTGAGCAAGCCCCAAAAGCATGAGAGTAGAAGAGCTAAGCCTTGTTTCCTACTGATGATACCTAGCTGAAGCATTGCTGCAGAGCTGGTCCCAGTGGTCCAAATAAGGGAGCACTGGTGCTGTGAGCAGGTCAGCTACCACCCAATCCCAGATCTAGTGCTCTGAGTTGGCCTACACCAAACTCTATATCATCAATCAGTTGGGATAAACAGAGGCCAGTCCTTCTTATCAAAAGACACAGGATCTCCCTGACACAGGAAAACAACAGGATAACTGGACAGAAGCCTAGTGAGGATTCAATATTGATTGTGTCACAGAAGCAAGAGATCTGGAATGATATCAATGTATCATTGCAATGAACATTTGCAAGAGAAGGTATCTGGACAGAGGAATATACTGTGAGACATAGTGTGACATCCTACAGCTTCCACGATGAAATGTTCTCTCTCTCTCTCTCTCTCTCTCTCTCTCTCTCTCTCTCTCTCTCTCCTCTCTCTGTTATTTTGAGGGGTTTCAAGGAGAAAGTGTTGATATGAGGGAAAGGGGAGATGAGCAGAAGTGGAGTGCATGACATGAAACTCATAAAGAATCAATAAAATTAAATATGTATATGTAAAACAAAAAACATCCTTCAGTCTCTGATCCACTCTGTGTTGCCATATTTTCTTTAGACAGGAGTAATTCTGGGTTAAAATTTTAGAGATCAGTGGGAGGCCCCCTAACCTCTGAATACGGTCTCTACAGGTACTTCCTCCACTTTGTTGAGTATTTCAGCTAATGTCATCCCAGTTGAGTCCTGAGGGCCTCTTGCATTACTGGCATCTGTGACTTCTGGTGGCTACCCCTAGTTTCCCATCCCCCATTGTTACGCACCTCTGTTCAATTCCCTGACCCCCTGTACATCACCCACGTCTCCTGGCCCATCTGGGGATCAATTCCATATGCAGATACCAAACACAGAGACTGTTGTGGATGCCAAGAAATGCTTGCTGACAGGAGACTGATAAGGATGTCTTCTGAGAGGCTGTGCCAGAGCCTGACAAATACAGATGCTGATGCTTACAGCCAAATGTCAGACTGAGCACAGGGACCCAAATGGAGGAGTTAGAGAATGGACAAAGGAGCTGAAGGGGTTTGCAACCACATAGGAAGAACAACAATATCAACCAACCAGACCTCCCAGAGATCCAAGGGTCTAAACCACCAACCAAATTGTACACGTGGAGGGATCTATGGCTCCAGCTGCATATATAGCAGAGAATGGCATTTTCTGGCATCCGTGGGAGGGGGAGCCCTTGGTCCTGTGAAGGCCTCAGTGTAGGGGAGTGCTAGGGAGGTGAGACAGGAGTGAGTGGGTAGGTGAACGAGAACCCTCATAAAAACAGGGGGAGAGAGGATGGGATAGGAGGTTTGCAGAGAGAAAAACGGGAAAGGGAATAACATTTGAAAAGTAAATAAATAAAATGTTCCATAAAAATCATATGAAATTTGTACAAGCCAACAGAAATATAAAATACCCCTGAGGGAATGCACAAGAATCAGAGACCCACTTGATTACACATTCAGAATGCTCATCAAACTACTAAACTGAAAGCTATAGTAGATAGAACATAGTGCAGACCTGTGTAGACATTTGATTTCTGCTTTAGCATTTCTGAGAGCAAATGAGCTGTGTACAATTGTATTAGAGAGCCTTGTACTCCTGGTGTCCTCGGTCTCCCTTTTCTTCCCTACTCCTGCCTCCTCTTCCTCTGGCTATTCCTTGGGTCCTCAGGATCAGAATTTGACGGAAATAAGTATCTCTAGAATTGTGTCTTTTAAGCTCTCTCTCTCTCTCTCTCTCTCTCTCTCTCTCTCTCTCTCTCTCTCTCTCCTTAATGCCTGGCTGTGGGTTTCTGTGTTATTAAATGCTTCAGAAGGTACTTTCCTATGATAGATGAAAAAGTCATTGATCTCTGAATATAGCAAAATATTAGGAGTCTTAAAAATACATTAAGGGAATGTAAATTTCTGTCATTGTTTCAAAGTACCTGATTAGTTTCCTATAAAATAACAAATATGATCATGAGTTGTGATTTGGTGGCCTATACCATGCATTACGCATACTTTATGTTTGAGATTATATTAAGGAAAAACATCCTGGTGGGATATGTGGTGTAGCAATACCATTTCCATCTCATAGTAGAGAGAAAGATGAAGAAGATGAGCAATGACCATCTCCACAATCCCACTGGAGGGTACAGTTGCAATAACTTAAGTCTGTCCCATCACACTGCTAGGTGAATGCCCACAACAAGACTTATAATTGTTACTATAGTGAGGAGATATTTAACAGAGGACCATGTGGGTGAAATTGATCCAAACCATAGTATAAGTATTATCTTTTCTATTTTGTAACATTTTAGGAGAATATATTCAAACAGAAAAGCAACTTCATTATAATTTCTCTTTTCATTCCTTGGCTGTGAATTTCCATAATTTAGAATATTTAGTTTGAGAAAAACTTTTCTTTCAGAAATTCTTTTGATGTGTGAGTCTGATTGACAGTTCAGAGAAGTGTGAATATTTTGCTATCTCTTATAGAAAACCTATTTCCATGAAATTATATTTGAAAATGCAGAACTTTCACTATCCTGCTAAGCTAGAAGGCTTATCTTTGCAATCTTAGATACTCAAATTTACATAAGGTAAGACAGTTTCCCTCTATTTTTCCTTATAATAATTCAGGTATGCATTAACAATTACTATACATATTTTTCTCTTGTTTTATAAAATACCACACACTCTCAACATATATATATATATATATATAATAAAAATAAAAATATACATTAGTTTAGAGCATATGGAGCTCTTAAGTTTATATCAGGGAACTAGGAAGGAACAGTTTTATTCATACTAAGTCCTCTAAAATAAATGACAATTTTGGTTTCAGGTCTTCAACATTTTAAAAGTTTATTGCTCAATGTTAAGTCCTGTGCAATAAATATTTCCTGGATTTTGTAATGTTTTAAACCATAGAAATATAAATTATGTATTTCACATATGAATTTTTTCTTATTTCTAAATGACCTGAGCATATGATATTAGTAATGATCTTATAACTTCTCTGTCAAGATAATAACCTTGACACACTCATAAAAATGATTAAAATGAACAATGTTAATTGGCAAAAATAAATCCAACACATAATTGGAAAGATGCATACAATACAGGTGTTTAACCAGAAACTGAGTGTCCCTTAATAGATTGTCCTGACCATTTTTATTAAGTGATTTTTAAATGGAATTTTCTCAATATAGTTTTTAATAAGATATTGAAGTAAAAAACTGAAACACTCAGAGATAAAGCATACAAAAATGTGAGATATTAGGACCCATACTGTACTAGAAGAAATCAATACTCTTCTGTTTTAAAACAGTTGTTCACATATGACATTTACATTAGGAAATTCAAATGATAAAATGAAAACATATATATATATATATATACATTAAAATGAGGAAGTCTTAACATTTAAAGATTGTATAAAATATTTAGGCAAATGTAATGCAGTCTGTTACTGTCACATTTTCTTTATTATGCCACTTATATTTCTGTCCCGAGATCAAGAGTTATTCACAGCATTGCACTTTTGCTATATTTTGTAATCATGGGGAATATGTAAAATTTATGGGATGTAAGGACTTTCAAAACCATGGCAAAGAGAGCAAAAGGATACCAACATATGAAAAACAGGTAGTGAATGAATAGAGTCGGCTTTCAGATCTGGTAGACCTCTACTGACAATATACATCAGTGAATACATACTGAGCTTAGTGTTCACACCCATACATCATTGCAAAAAGTCAGAAAGGAGAATCTATGAAGAATTCTAGTGATAAACTCACCAGCTCTCTTTTATTGGGAATCAGAATTGGAAAACGAATTCTTTGCTAGAAAATTATTGATAATTTGCTATGTAAATAAAGAGGATTAAATATTTTCCATATTAAAGGTTTCCATAGCAAAGCACCAAAATAGGTGAGATAAAGTTCAGAAGAAAGAAATCAAGACATATTAAAAATAACTAAACATCATAAAATTCTAAATTACATAATGAACAGAAATGCAAGATGAAGAGTGATAAATATATAAACTCTCAACACATTTACATCAAGTTCATACACACTGGAGCATGTACTTGACTTTTGCTTTCATTAGGAATTAATTAATGAATCTCTAGATACCATTTATTTTATAAAAACTCAGTAAAGTGCAGCACTACCTACACAAAATTGCACAAAATCAGGTCTTAAGGGTTGCATCCTATGGAGTTGAGTACTCTATTCTATGCTCATCTGGAACTAAAAACAAACATCACTTGCTTCATGGTTAGCATTTATTATAAAGTGTGAGTTTTTAGAAAACTTTCCTTAAAAATCAATAACTTGATTAAGTAGTTCGCAATTCAAGAGACATTATTTTCTTTAGTTATTGACTTATGAATGAAAATATTATAAAACATAAAGATGCAATCTAGACAGAGATTCAGTGTTAAAGTTTCAAGATTACAAGTATAGAAGTATACAGAGATCTACCTAATAGAGTTGGCATTATATCTTCCTAGCAAAATTATACATTTCTTTATATCTGTTCTCTGAGCCACATAATTTTACACTTTTCATATAAAATAACATCTTTAATAGGTTAATGGATTAAAAGTATAAAAATAGAACTACAAAGATATTTGATGTCTGAAAAATATTCAAAGTGAAGAAATGAAGACTAGAAAATTATAATATTTCACATGATTCAGTGTGCCTGTACAAACCAATGATAGTACAGTATCTTGAGTTATGTGACTGGATTATACATAGCATGTATAAGTGGAAAGTACAGGGATCCTCCTTCAATGGCCTGTTTAGGAATGACACATTACCTGCAGAATGCAACCTGCATGATTCTTGCCTTAAATATGTATTGATATAGATATAAAGATCGTTAAAAACCTGAAGCCCCAATATGTATCAGTATAAAAATCATAAAATCCTGAGGCCCATTAAGCATAATTTAGAATAATCAAGTTTCCAGTTGACTCACTCAAATATTCTTGTGACCAAAATATAGGCTGTTTTGTTGTCTTATTTTTGTTGGGGTCTTCTCTTTCAAGTTGAGGACACTATCTAATTTTTTTACACTCCAAATTTTGTTGGCCTCTGGGTCCACCCCCTGACTGTTCCATATCCCATACCTCCCCCAACTCTCCAAAAAGATGGGCCTAACCTACCTACTTACCCTTTCAGTCCTCTAAACTTCCTGTGACTTCCAGTCTCTTGAGGGATAGGTCTGACTTAACCCAGACCAGTAAATCTTGTGCTGTAAATGTGTTGGAGGCCTCTTCTCAGCTGGTGTATGCTTCCTGGTTGGTGATCCAGTGTCTGAGAGATCTCAGGAGTCCAGGTTAATTGAGAATGCTGGACCCCTTATAGGGTTGTCCTCCTCTTCAGCTTTTCCCTAATTCAACCAGAGGGATCAACAGCTTCTGTTCATTGGTTGGGTGTACATATCTACATCATGGTATTGGTACATAGACAGACAGGTTACTAAATGGAATAGAACTGAAGATCCAGAAATAAAACCATACACTTCCATACACTTGATCTTTGACAGAAGAAAACAAAAATATACAATGGAAAAAATAAAATGATGCTGGTCTAACTAGCTGTCTGTAGGTAGAAAAATGAAAAAAAGACCCACATTTTCACCATTCATAAAGCTCAAGTCCAAGCGGATCAAGGACCTCAACATAAAAGTAGATACACTGAATCTAATAAAAAAAAAGAAAGTGGGAAAGAGTCTTGAAATCATTGGCACAAGGGGAGATTTCCTAAATAGAACTTTAATGGCTCATACTTTAAGATTAAGAATTGATAAATGGGAACTTGTGAAACTGGAAAGCCTCTGTAAGGCAAAGGGCAGCGTCAATAAGAAAAATTGGCAACCTACATATTGGGAAAAATATCTTCACCAACCCCACATCTGATGGAGTGCTAATATACAAATTATATAAAGTAATCAAGAAGCTAACCACCAAAAACTAAACAACCCAATTTAAAAAAATGGAGTATGGAACTAAACCGAGATTTCACAACAGAGGAATTTTAAATGACTGAGAAGCACCTAAAGAAATGCTCAAAGTCCTTATTCATCCGAGAATTGCAAATCAAAAGGGTCCTGAGATTCCAACTTACACCAGTAAGAATGGCTAAGATCAAAACCTCAGGTGACAATACATGTTGGCAAGGATCTGGAGAAAGATCCATTGCTGATGGGATTTCAAATTGTTACAACCACTCTGCAAATCAATCTGAAGATTCCTCAGAAAATTGGAAATATACCTACCTAAATACACAGCAATAACACTCTATGGAATATACCCAAAAGATGCCCCACCATGCTTTAGGGGCACATGTTCCACTATGTTCATAGTAGCCTTATTTGTGATAGTCAGAGCTAGAAAAAGCCCAGATGTCCCATGACAGAAGAATGGATACAGAAAATGTGGTTCATTTACACAATGGAATACTACTCAGCTATTAAGAACTAGGACATCCTGAGTTTTGCAGGCAAATGGATGAAACTAGAAAATATCATACTTAGTGAGGTAACTCAGACCAAAAAGAACATACAGAGTATGTTCTTAACATTAAGTAGATATTAGTCAGAGGAAGAAGGAGGAGGAGGAGGAGGCGGAGGAGGAGGAGGAGAACAAAAAGAACAAGAAGAAGAACAAGAAGAAGAGGAAGAGGAAGAGGAAGAGGAAGAGGAAGAGGAAGAGGAAGAGGAAGAAGAGAATACCAAAAATACAGTACACAGAAACTCAGAAAGTTCAACAAGCTGAAGGGCCCAAGTGATGATGCCTCAGTCCCACTTGAGAGGAAGAAGAAAGCAACCACAAGGGAGGAGGGAGGCAGAGACAGCAGATGGGGGTGGGGAGAGACAAGAATATCATCTGATATTGTGTGGGGGAAAAGGAATGAAGTCTTGAGGGTCAGCAGAAAGAATGGAAACGGGTGAGTTCAGGAGGAAAGAGTTTGGGAGGGCACTCTAGAATGTACGAGACCTAGGAAATGAGAGAACCCCAGGACCCAAAGTTGGGGAGCCCTAGATAAAATATCCTGCAGTGGGGAGAAGGAAATTATTGAGCCCACCTCCAGGAGAAAGATAGGACATCAAGTGAGGGATGGGGTTGCTATGCCACATCAAAACTCGAACCCGTGATTCTTCCTGTCTGAAAGAAATGCAGGGATGGAAATGGAGAAGAGCCTGAGGAAAAGAAGGTGCAGAAACAGGCCCAGAGTGGGTTCCTGCTCAAGGGGAGATCCTAGGACTTGATGCCGTTACTGAGGCTATAGGTTATTCACAAAATGAGACCAATCATGACTGCCCTCCAAAGGACCTAATCATGTTTTCTAATGGGGTTCTGAGCCATTCAAATACTTCTAACTGCTTCTGTATTAGAGTTATAGTATCACTCAGGAAAACATGTGTAAGTGAACAATCATAAAAACTAATTCATGATATTGGCTTATACATGTAGAGTTAGTTAGTAGTCATTATTTGGTAAAAATCAGTTTCTAACAATGGTTCGTATATTGTTGAGAGAAGAGATGGTAGGTCCAACATAGTTGAAAATTATGAATGTTTTATTTAAATAATTTATTCCATAGCGTACATGCAAATCTATGCATATAGAATACAATATCTTTGAAAAGAAGAAATCAACTAATACAGTGATATTTAGAACCTAGAAGTATTCAGGATTTTTGATGGCCTTAATAAAAAGTTAATAGACGGCCTGGCTTTTCTTTCTTTCTCTCTCTCTTTCTTTCTTTCCTTCTTTCTTTCTTTCTTCCTTCCTTCCTTCCTTCCTTCCTTCCTTTCTTTTTCATTGGATAGTTTTTTTGTTAACTTACATTTCAAATGTTATCCCTTTTTCCGGTTTCCAGTCCATAAACCTACTATCAAATCACCACTTCACCTACTTCTATGAAGGTATTCCCCCACCTAACCACCCACTATTTCCCAACACCCTGCTCTGACATTCCCCTACACTGGGGGTCCAGCCTTGGCAGGATCAAGGGATTCTCCTCCCATTGATGCCCAACAAGACCATCCTCTGCTACATATGCAGGTGGAGCCATGAGTCTATCCATATGTACTCTTTGAATGATGGTTTAGTCCCTAGGAGCTCTGCGTGATTGGTATTGTTGTTATTATGAGGTTGCAAATCCCTTCAGCTCCTTCAATCCTTTTGCTAACTCCTCCAACGGCACCCTACTCTCAGTTCAATAGGTGACTGTAAGCATTTGTCTCTGTATTTGTCATGCACTGAAGGAACCTCTCAGGAGACAGATATATCAGGCTCCTTTCAGCATGCACATTTAGCATCCACAATATTTTCTGGGTTTAGTGGCTGTATGTATATGGACTGGACCCCCAGGAGGGGCAGTATCTGGATGGCCTTTCCTTCAGTCTCTGCTCAATTCTTTGTCTCCATATCTCCATCTATGAATACTTTTGTTCCCCCATTTAAGGAGGACTGAAGCATGGGCACTTTGGACTTCCTTCCTCTTGAGCTTCATGTGATCTGTGGATTGAATCTTGGGTAATCCATGATTTTGGGCTAATGTACACTTATCACTGAGTGCATACCATGTGTGTTGTTTTGTGATAGGGTTTCCTCTCTCAGGATATTTCCTAGTTCCATCCATTTGCCTATGAATTTCATGAAGTCAATGTTTTTAATAGCTGAATAATACATCATTGTATAGATGTACCACGTTTTTCTGTAGCTATTTATCTATAAAAGGACATCTGGTTTCTTTCTAGCTTCTGGCTAGTATAAAAAAGGCTGCTGAGAACATAGAGGAGCATGTGTCCTTGCTATATGTTGGAGCATCTTTTGGGTATATACCCAGTGGTAATATAGCTCGGTCCTCAGGTAGTATTATGTTCAATTATCTGAAAAACCTCCAGACTGATATTCAGATTAGTTGTATTAGCATGCAATCCCACCAACAATAAAGGAGTGTTACTTGTTCTACACATCCTTACCAGAATCTGTTGTCACCTGAGTTTTGATCTTAGCCATTCTGACTGGTGTGAGGTAGGATCTCTGGCTTGCTTTGATTTGCATTTCCCTGATGACTAAAGATGTCGAACATTTCTTTAGGTACTTCTTAGTCATTCAATATTCCTCAACTGAGAATTCTTTGTTCAGTACTGTACCCTATTTTTAATAGTTATTTATTTCTCTGGAGTCTAATTTCTTGAATTCTTTGTATATGTTAGATATTAGCTCTCTATTGGATATAGGATTGGTAAAGATCTTCAACCAATCTGATGGTTGTCAGTTTGTCCTAATGACAGAGTCCATTTACTTACAGAAGCTTTGGGGTTTTATGAGATCTCATTTGTCAATTCTTGATCTTACAGTTTAAGCCATTGTTCTTTTCTTCAGGAAAATTTCCCCAGTGCCCATGTGTACAAGGCTCTTCCCCACTTTTTCTTCTATTAGTTTGAGTGTACCTGGTTTGATGTGGAGATCCTTGATTCACTTGGACTTGAACTTTATACAGGGCAATAAGAAGGGATTGATTTCTTTTCTTCTACATGCTGACCTCCAGTTGCACCAGCATCATATGTTTTTCCACAGGATGGTTTCAGCTCCTTTGTCACAGATCAAGTGACTATTGGCTTTATACCTGTGTCTTTAATTCTATTCCATTGATCAACCTGCCTGTCTAGTACCAATACCATACATTCTTTTTATCACAGCTTGAAGTCAGGGATGGTGATTTCCAGAATTTCTTTTATTGTTGAGAATAGTTTTTGGTGTCCTGGGTTTTTGTTACTCCATATAGAATTTGCAAATTGCTGATTCTAAGTCTATGAAGAATTGAGTTGGAATTTTGATGGGGTTTGCATTGAATCTATAGATAGCTTTTGGCATGATGGCCACTTTTACAATATTAATTCTGCCAATCCATGAGCATGGGAGATATTTCCATCTTCTGAGATCTTCTTCCATTTCGTTCTTCAGAGACTTGCAGTACTTGTTATACAGATGTTTCACTTGTTTCACTAGAATCACATGAGAAATTTTATGTTATTTGTGACTATTATGAAGGGTGTCACTTCCCTAATTTTTTTTCTTAGCCTGTTTTTTTTGAGTAGAGCAAGCCTACTGATTTGCTTGAGATAATTTTATATCCAGCCACTTTGCTGTAGTTGTTTATCAGGCTTAGTAGTTCTCTGGTAGAACTTTAGGGGTCACTTAAGTGAACTGTGATATCAACTGCAAATAGCGTTATGTTGACTTCTTCCTTTCTAATTTGACCTCCTTTTGTTGTCTGATTGCCCTGGCTAGGACTTTGAGTACTGCATTGAATAAGTAGGGAGAGAGTGGAATATTTGTCTAGTTCCTGAATTTAGTTGGACTGCCTCAAGTTTCTCTCCATTTACTTTGAATCATCAGATACTACTACAAAAGTCTATATTCAACAAAACTGCAAAATCTGGATGAAATGGACAATTTTCTAGACAGTATCAGATAGCAAAATTAAACCAGGATCAGATACAAAGTTAAAACAGGATCAGATACACCATCTAAACAGTCACATAACTCCTACAGAATTAGAAGGAATTACTAAAAGTCTCCTAACCAAATAAGCACAGGACTAGATTGGTTTAGTGCAGAATTCTAACAGACCTTCATAGAAGATCTAATACCAATACTATCCAAACTATTCCACAAAATGGAAACAGAAGGAGTACTACCAAGCCTTTCTATGAAGTTACAATTATGCTTATACCTAAACCACACACGGAGCTAACAAAGAAAGTGAACTTCAGACCAATTTCCCTTCTGAATTCCTAAGCAAAAATACTCAATAACATTCTTGCAAACCTAATCCAAGAACATATCAAAATGATCATCCAACATGATCAAGTAGCCTTCATCCCAGGGATGCAGTTCAATGTATGGCAATCCATCAACGTAATCCATTATGTAAACAAACTCAAAGAAGAAATCATATGATTATCTCATTAGATGCTGAGAAATCATTTGACAATAGTCAACCCCCCTTCATGCTAAAAGTCTTGAAATGTTCAGTCATTCAAAGCCCATACATAAACATAGTAAAACCAATATATGGCAAATTGGGTGACTTATATAATGGCCAGAGAGTACACTTGATGATTTAGCTATATTTCATAAGGTCCTTCTCAACACCAAGATTTAACTGTTTAGGTGGATATAAATTGTATTTTCTGGTTACCCATTATTTCGTGGGTAAAGATATAAGGTGTAACTAAGCAAAGTTCAAATTTTTGAAACACTGACAAAGATATACATACACGAGCAGTAACTATAACCACACCCACTAATTTTTCTAAATATTTTAAAAAATTACATCATAAAAACTTATCTTTAATAATACTAAAGTACTGTAGATATTGTCTAGGGCTCAAGCAAGATAGTCTCAGTACATATTGGTACATATTGTTCTCATATTTTCTAGATTTATTTTCTTTCTTGATTTTGTTAGTTCAGTGGAGAAAAGCTAGCATTTTCACACCCGGAGAGTAAGTTTAATTTAACAATAACATTAATTGTGTTCATGAAGTTTTATATTTTAGTGACTGGTTGGCTGTTTAAATTATTGATACATAATGATATATTTTAGCTGATTATCACATGCTTTGTTATCTTAAAAGTAATATACTTTAAAGTAGAGAAAATATAAAATTTTTTTAAAAGTTGTATCATTTAAAAGAAAGCATTGGAACAGTAGTCAACCAAAGCATTTTGCCTGATGGAAGATCGTTTTTCTGTTTTTTGTTTGTTGTTCTTTGCTTGCTTGTTTCTTTAGCTTTCATTTTCATGTTTTTCTTTTGTGGAATTTTATGAAATTTTGCATCATACAAAGTAACTATTTTAGGTGATGTCTATTTTATTAATATAGTATACTGATACCAATCCACAATATTTGCACATGCCAGAGAGAGAGAAAGAGCTTGATATTATTCTGTTTTACGACTAAAATTCTTGTTATCAACTAATCCATAAATCTATAGGAAGTTTGTCCAATTAGTACTAGTAATACTACTAGTACTAGTAAACTCTTTATCGTTTAGTATACTACTAAAGTGTTTATCATTTTTAAAAAATTATTTTTCTTGGATATTTTATGTATTTACATTTCAAATGTTTTGCCCTTCTCCCATCTCCTTTATCCCCCCTCCCTCTGCATCTATGAAGATGTTCCCACTCCCACCCACCCACTCCAACCACAATGCCCTGGCATTACCCAACAATGGGGAAACGATCCTTTACAGGACCGAGGATTTTTCCTTCTCTTGGTGCTGGACAATGCTATTCTCTGCTACATATATGACTGGAGTCATGGGTCCTTCCACGTGTATTCATTGGTTGGTAGTTTAGTCCCAGGGAGCTCTGGTGAGGTCTGATTGGTTGGTGGTGTTGTTTTTCCTATGCTGTTGCAAATTCCTTTAGCTCCTTCAATCTCTTCTCTAACTCCGCCATTGGTGTTCCCTTGTTCAGTACAATGGTTAGCTGCCAGCATCCTCATCTGTATCAGTAGGGCTCTGTCAGAGCCTCTCAGGATATACCCATATCCTGCTCTTGTCATCAAGCACTTCTTGTCATCAGCAATCTTGACTGGGTTTTGTGGCTGCATATGCTGATGGATATAAACTGTCTTAAGGATTTGATGACACCCTCTTAGCTTATTTATGAATTACATGCACAGTAATGTACAATATTAGTCAATGAGTTTTCATGTATTTACTAATCCTTCATATTTTCTGTATTAAAATGTCTGTGAGCATTTTCAAATGAGAGTGAATAAGTATTCTCATGCTTATTATGCCATCATCTTTTCTTTAGTGAAATTACTGTAAATATTTTCAAAGGTGGTAATTATTTGGAATACTAGTGATTGGTCTTCTGTATATTCTACAAACTATTGTTTTTGTAGGAAAAGTAAAGTTTCAATATGTTTTCTGATAGTTAAGAGTTCTAAATAATTTCATGTAGAGTTAAAAACACAGTTAAAAACTTTTAGCACAAAGCTATAGTAAAGGATTCTTCTAAGGCATAAGTTGCGACTCATTTGAGAATTTTAGGACTTTCACCATCCTTTGTCTAAAATTATATGCCTAATGTTATATGTTATATAGGTTATTGATCACACATGCATTTTTGGAGCTGAGAACCAAACCCAGGGCCTTGCACTTGCTAGGCAAGAGCTCTACCACTGAGCTAAATCCCCAACCCACATACATTTTCAACAGGAACATGTATCACTAGTTGCATATGTTGACAGACACAAATCCTGTGTATCATCTGATTTCTGGATTTGAAACATTATCTGTTATTTATTCTAGTCTTCAGAGAATTACATTTTGAAGAAAAAAGTAGGCAAATTTTTAAGGCTTTATTTTATTAATCTTAATATTAACATAACCTATTGACCTGAAGATGAACTGATAATGAGATTTATTTGTAGTCACATCTAATGATATGGTTTCAAAATTCTGACTGAATTGGTAATATTGTGAGACTTCTCAGTCACTTAAGGTACTTTTTCTTTTATTGCTGTTTGCTTTCTTTTGTTACTCTTATTTAATGGAAAATTAAATATTATGTGGACAGAGTGCATATACTGTTGGTTTTAATGTGCCCACACATATTGTCATATTCCAACCATCAAGAAGGAATTTTCTCTCTTCAGTCATGTTGAAGTCTTAACTCAAAAATGACAGTGATGCTTTCTTTTCCACATCTCCTTCTAATATCTTACTTTGTTATACGATGGCCATAGAAATAAATAACTAGTCTGCTGATTGGATCACGCAAGCAAAATCTTGCAAAAGCTATTGGTCAACAGTCAAATGGTACTTTGTCTCCTACCAATGGACCTATGAGACTCTCATTCTAGGTAAACATTAGCCTGATAAGTGATCATTTTTCTCATGATCATAAACACTACCAGATTGAACACCTCAAGTCAGCATGACCTGGTTAACGCCCATTCTGATTCCACTTAAATGATGAAATAATAAATGAGCAGTCCTTGGAGTTATTCAGTGTCCAAAGTTGGGGTTTTTGTCTTTGTTTTGTTGTCATTGTTTGTTTGTTTTGGAATATATAAAAGTAGGAATATATACAAGAAGAAATAAAAACTTCAATTGATTGTACACATCAATGCCATAGCAAGTAGATATGTCCTGTTCTTTGGAAACCATAGCATACAAATATTTATTACATTTATATTTTACACACACATGCATACACACACACACATGCACATACATGTGCATGCACACACGTACACACAAATACACACACATATGTTACATTTAACTTGTACTTGAAGAAAAATAATCATGGTTATCATTATTTACTATTAATAAAGACATTTAATGGTAATTATTTCCCAGATAGTTATTTATACACTCTTGAAGAATAAACAAAGACCAAGTTATTTACATGAATATACATGAGATAAGCTTCTATTAATAGAATTAACAGTGGATGAATATCACAAATAAATGTTGTTCACATTTATGGGGCACAAAAAACTCATTACATTTTTAAATGTTTACTCTTAATTGTCTATGCTTTTATTTTTTATATTTATTTTTTGTGGGGAGTTCTGTAGTGTCTTCTGAACATGACAAGATTTCTGCACCTATAAAAACCAAACAAAATGGTTTCCCAAACAAAACTTGCAAAATAAGAATACCATTTTATATAGCAGATTTGAAGGGGGGAATCACAGAATCTTGATGCTAGACAAAGAAATAGCTACAGGCAATCAAAGGGAGAATCAATTTTCTCCAAGGCTAAGCCCCTCAATATTTTATGCATCCCCAGTTGTCAGGTATACACATATGGACATGTTTTGGTATTCAGTTTTTGAGATAGAGTCTCATGTAACTATGGATGTTCTCAATCTAGGTTTGTAGCTGAAGATGACATATTATTGTTGATTAATTTTAATATTAGCAGTAGTTCTTTACAAATTTTATAATGCATATCAGAATGAAAAAATACAAAATAAAACTGATAACAGATTATCTTATGTCAAACCTCTTTGCTAGAAAAGCTAGAGAAAAAGTAAAAGATACATTCTCTAAATATTTATATAAACGACCTGACCTGAATTTTTTCCATTTTTGTTGTGGTTGTACTTGGTTTATGGTATTTATTTCTTTGCTATATGGATTGAAACCTTAAATTTATTAAAGTATGATTATTTAAATAGAGAATCATAATGAAAATACTGACTGAAAAGTGCATTTCCTAGTTCAGACATTGAGCATTGATGAATTCAGGATGGTTATACTCTTGTCCTAGTGATACGTGTGTAATCTAAAGCTTAAGACTGCACTGGAATTGGTATTTTCCATATAGATTTATGACTGCTGAGCAGGAACTGGAAAGCCAATGATCTTTTTACCATCACTGAAAATAAATTCAAGCAAGGACAATGACCAGTCAACCGTGAAATTGTGCACTTAAGCAGACTCCACACTGACAGCAGAAATGCTGAAGCAAATTTATATATACTTGCAGGGGCCTCCTCTGCTGAGTGTTATTCTGCTCAAACTCTCCTATGATCCATCTGTAGTGAAAACAGCAGTATATCCATTTACTATTTCAGTGTCTATTCTCAGGACATCTTGACCGAGCATAGTTACTTCTGCTAGAATCATAACCCATATTTTTGCTTCAAATTTTTCTAAGAAAAAGGCTTCTTGAAAAATGAAGAGTACTCAAATCATAAGAACACATACGATAAAATTCATTCCTTTAGTTTCTTTTTATTAAATATTGATTACCAAGTATTTATACTAAATCTTCATTACTTCAAAGTGATTTTGAGCACAATATACTACTAGGATCATTACACTTAGCATTTCAAGTGGATCAAGACACTGAGACAGAGATGTAGATTTTCCATGGTCACGGTCAAGCCCCTTCAATCTTCATTTATATTATTGTGTTCACACATCCAGCCGTATGATACCACTTCCACGGATGAAGAGATGTTTTTACCTGGTGAACTGCCATGCAATCAATAGTTATCAAGATCATTATCTAAATATTTGTTTATTTTATATAAAGTAGTAACTGTGAAAACGCCTTAATAATAAAGCATATATTATCATTATACTTTGAATGCATAGTGGTAAGTGTACCTGCAGTTTCATGTTAATTATACAAAATGCATTTTTTATATTTTTGGTTGTGAGCCTAGCCTTTAATGGCTGAGCCATCTCTCCAGCCCTCAAAATGCATTTCTTAAGAGTGCACCCCCAGACTAAAAGTTAACAAAATGAACCTTGTAAAGATACTCAGTATTGAAATGAATATGCATTAATAGCCACCAACTTTCTACTTCATTTATTTCTTTTTATGTAACCAAGAAGTAATGTGAAAACACTGATTTTTTTCTTTGATTTTTGCACTTGTAACTAATATATGATATGAAATAAATGTTGCCTAGCTTGTGGGAATAGAAATACTACTTTATTCACTTGAAACACAGCTGGAAATAGAAGCAAATAAAAATGGCCCCAATTTTAGTGATCAATGAGCTGTGATTAGAGGTATGTTACACAATGCCTTTTTGCATTGCTGGAAATAAAACTCAGAGTTTCATAATGCATATTCCATTTACAAACTGAGCTACATCTTCAGCATTTACTTAGATATTTTTTCATATGATTCCTTCATCATATTTGTACAGTAAAGCAAAAAAGAAATAAAAAACAGTAAAACCAGCACAACAACATCAACAAAAACTGTGCATGATGGATTAAAAAATGTAAATGAGAACGGGACCCCAGTTTAAGGAATCAGAGAAAGGACTGGAAGAGCTTGAAGGGGCTTGAGACCCCATGTGAACAACAATGCCAACCAACCAATGGGACTAAGCCACTACCCAAAGACTATACATGGACTGACTCTGGGCTCCATTCGCATAGGTAGCAATGAATGGTCTAGTAAGAGCACCAGTGGATGGGGAAGCCCTGGGTCCTACCAAGACTGATCCCCCAGTGAACATGATTGTTGGGGGGAGGGCGGTAATGGGGGAGGTGGATGGGGAGGGGAACACCCCTTTAGAAGGGGAGGGGGAGGAGTTAGGGGGTTGTTGGCCCAGAAACCGGGAAAGGGAATAACAATTGAAATGTAAATAAGAAATATCCAAGTTAATAAAATGGAGGAAAAAAGAAATGTAAATAAAGAAATATATCTAATAAAAATAAAATTAAAAAATGTAAGTGAGAAGTTAATCTTACCCCAGTCATATTGACAAAAGTCAATGTAACAATCAACTTCAATGCTAGATAGGATGTGGTGAAAGGAGAAAACTTATTCATTATCATTAAACTTCCAGACAATTACTGTCACCTTGGGAATCAATACAGAATTATTCTACCTGGAAAAAAGTAAGTTACCATAACACACAGTTATATCATTCCATTGTTGAGACCCCAAGTTGACATCAGCCTTCAGAGAGATTTGCTCAACCATGTTAACTGCTGACCTAGTCAAAATAGTGAGGAAATGGAAACAACTATGTCCTTAGAATAATATTGGATAAAGATAAGGTACGTATAGTACATAAAAACAAAGAAATATTATTAACATGTGGAAAATCGAAATCATGACAATATATAAAGAATGGATAGAACAAGAAAAGATTATTTTGAGTAATGCAACTCACAACTAGAAAGACAATGCCCTTTCATGTTCTTTATCTGTGATTCCTACCTACAAATGTTGAGATGTGAGGGTAGAATATGGAGTAACTACAGAAACAAAGTGAGTAGTTTCTATTTGGTGAGTGGTAGAGATGGGAAGGTGATATGGTGTCAGAAATGTAAAAATAGAATATTTTAACATGGGATGGGGAAGAGAACTGAACATTGTCCAATGGACAGAAAAAAAATACAGAATAGCACTAAGGATGTATGAAAAAGTTATCAATAATTTTCACTTTTTTTACCCAAATTATATATATAACACATGTAAGGACATTATATCTCTGTGTGTGTGTGTGTGTGTGTGTGTGTGTGTGTGTGTGTGTAGGTGTATGTGTGTGTGTGTTTTAAATGCGATTATTTCACTTCATTCTTAATGCTACAGCTAAGAATCATAAAATATTAAACATAAGTCATATTACTAAGCATAGTAAGCCTTCTTTCAAATTGTTGTTCAGGAGAATCCATAATACTCCCAACATATTATAAACTATTGTATTTTTCCTTTGTTCCCAAGCACCAAGATGTTGAAGGTAATTCACTGTTGTTGAAGACAACATGCATTTCATATACAGGACTTAGAAGATTCCAGATGCTTCTGATGTGAAAAACCTAAGGGTGAGTCTTTCTTGTAGCAGAAGATACTGTAGAAGATGAAGGGAAGAAAATCAACCAATAGTCCTACCCAGTTAAAAACCCTATGAACTATGACCATGACTCTCATTAGAAGATATCACCCAAGGGGCAGTATTGCTACTTATATCTTGCTCTAACCAATCCCTGTAATATTTGACTTAAGAGCAATTCTAAAGGATTCTTTCTGTTGGAAACCTATCCAACGTCTGGGGACTATCGATCACACGGATCTTTGAGAAGCTTCCACTGACACCTTACAGGATTTATAGTTAATTTATTCATTCTAAATGCTTTAAAATGCCTTATACCCACAGGAAGGTGTAGGTCTTACCCCTTATCAAAAAAGCTTCTATTTATAATAGATAATGGCTGCCAAGACCCAATGCATATATGTACAGACAACTAGCATACCTAAACCCCAGTGATGACAAAGAAGATGGAGTACAAAGAGACTAAAAAGCATAAGAGCTAGAAGATCAGGGATTTGGTGTGATGTGTGATGATGCCTCTTAGAAGTGACATAGAAATGACATTCATAATTCCTCAAAATTATGCCTGCCTGAACAGAGTCTGAATATTGATAATAGCAATAGTCATGCTATTATGTATGGAAGGGGAAAACTCTTATGTGGTCCCAACTCAAAGAACAACAGGGACCTAAGAACTATTAAGAAAAGGCAAATTACTCTGTCTTAGAAATGATTTACCTGAATTTTAAGTATTTAGCCCTGAAATCAAATACACATGAGAAATATAAAATAGATTAATCAGGATATATTCCTATATTTATACATTTATGCATACATATAACAATGACAAAAACAGGCCAAGAATTGGAAAGAAATAAGCAGGATAACGGTACTTGGGAGGGGTTGACTGGAACAAAGATAAGAGGGGAATATTTACAAGTGTATCTTAATTTTAAAAATTAAAAACAGATTTCAAAATTCAAAATATACATCTACAATGTTCAGTAAGTGTCCAATTTGTCTTAGTTCCGATGATATTTAAGTGTCACATTGAATGTTTTGTAAATATATCTTATTATAACGATTAAAATTGTATTACAATTAAGGAATTAAAAATTCTTATTAATTATATTATTGTAGTTTGTATTTCAATAAGTATAGTTTTTAATTTTTGACTTTGTTATAATTACATCATTTTCTTCCTTACCAAGCTTCCTTTAACCTGTATCATATAGTTTTCATGGCTCTCAGATTCTGTGCTTGTGTATCTCAGATACAACAGTGCTGATACAGCCATAACCAAGTTTTATAAATTTTATGTAATTCTGGCTTTATTTCTATGTAGTATTTACACATGAAGTTTGATTTTGATTTGGATATATTTTACTAAAATATACATAACACCTCTAAAACCCTATGAATCCAAGTCAAATATCAAGCTTTTCAGGTAATAACTTATGATTACAGTCTATGTAAATAAATGAGGCTCATTTTGGAGCATTACTTTTATATAAAGTTATTTCTCAGATAACTGTACTGATCCAAAAATACTAAATTTGTTAGGTGGGGAATTTAACAATAACACGACATTTCATAGTAAAAATGAAGAAAAATAAGTGTCATTATATGTTAATGTATTTTTTCAGAAGACTTTTTCAGAAAGCTGATTTGAGCTGTCATAAGTTTTAGTTTCATCCTATAATCCACAGCCATAGAAAGACACGACCACTACTCTCTCTGTGTGTGTTCTACATCAACTTCATCAAGATGATGCAACTCAAACGCCATTTCCCTTACATTTTTGTAACCACTTTCATAGAAATTTTGGTAGTTTGCCAGTATTTTACACACACACACACACACACACACACACACACACACACACACACACACAAATAACTGAATTTGCTTATTTTATTTTGTTTTTCTAGTACAGGGCACAAAGACAGAGCAACCTTGTAGCAAGCTGGTTAGCAAGATCAGGTGAAACAGTGACCTTCACATTCATCCGATGAACTTGAATTAATATATAAGGTCTAGAGCAGTCCAAGAATACTCATGTTAAACTCAAGCCTGCACATACAGATGCACACATGTGAAACTACATCGACACACAACTGTGCTCACTTACACTCATGAATATATACCACATGCATATGTGAAAAAGTCTGATTTCACATAAAATTACCTTAAATGTAAACATGCATCATCTATATGAACCAAGAGTAATAAACTCTACAGTTTATTGTACAGTAACTTTCAGAATAGGTGATGTCATAGAGAAATAACAAGCTTGAGCATAAGATGAGAGGGCTTCAGAAAATAAAGGATCATTTCAGAATGCACTGAACTCTCTTTGATAATAGACTTCCTATGTGTTCAATAGCAGTAGCAGGGTATCATTGCCACTTACTGTGGTCACGTCCAAGATATTTCTGTTGGTTCTCTACTTCAGTAGAAGGAAAAAAGCAGATAGCATCTGATCTGTGCTCTGCAACCAAAAAAAAATTCTATGCTGATGCCCTTCTTTTGGTTATGAGGAATTGTAGATACCCATGATACAAGTTGATCTTCTAATGTAATTTTTGAGGTTAAAACTTAATATTTTACATTTGGCACCAAACAACATACCTCAAAACTGTAATGCAAAATAGGAGATTAGTATGACAAATGTGCTTAAATAAATACTCCTGTTAGAATATGTGTCTGCATATCACATAAGGATATATACATAGGTGCTTGACTCATTTCATAAGGTTTATTTCATGTTAGTAAATTTGTTGCTTCAATTTTACAATTGTCACCAAATTTTAATGTTATATGTATTAATTATTAAAACTGATCTATCTCACTATTTTACAAAAAAAAAAAAGATGAGTCATTCGCCCTTAAGGTTGGAAAAAAGTTATTTTAGTATACTTAGTCTTTATTATCTGTGAGTATGCAGTCATATAGACATTTCAGAAAATGGTGTCTCATTTCACAAAGCATATGCATCTATGATAAAGAAAATGAACCTATACTTTTCAGCAGATGGCCCCATAATCTACATACCAATCCTCTCATTTTCTTGCATTTTGATGACTCATTTTACATCATAAGAAACCCCTTACTAATCTCTGATTATAACACTCTGCCTATTATAATTCTCACTTGCCTCAATCAGTCAGTTTTCTTCGCCATTGCAAATTTTGCAGAAGTTGAAAATGTCTATAGGGATTAGGACTGATGCAATCAGAGGTTGTTGTAGAAGAAACACCCATTGACTGATAGCATTCCTCTTCTTTCTCTGCTTTTTAATCCTCACTCTAAAACAAAACTTTCAGCACCAACTTTTCCCTCTAACTTCTATGCGCTGATATTTGAGTTCAGTAAAAAATAATAATGTTCATTTTGTTTATACAATTATACCATTATTAATCTTTACTTTAAATTAAAATGTGAGTTACGAGTACTTTTTCCATCATTCTCCCTTCTTTCTTTCCTCCAACCTCTCCAGTGGTACCCCTTCCCCAAATCTTTGAAGTCTTTTTATTATTTTTGTTTCATAAATGGAAACAGTGTCTATGTATGTGTTTATTTTTATATAATCCATATGTGGATGTCTATATACATTCAACCTGGTGGGTCCATTTGGTGTTTGAAACACAACTTTATTCTTATTGCTCAGGAAATATCACAGAAGATGGGAAGGAAAATTGAAAGAGACAAAGCAGCAGGGCACGTACGGCAAATGTGCATTTCCTTTATATATCAGAGATACTCTACCCATGAAACCTCAGTAACATGGTCATCTAAACAAGAACCAAACCAGGACAATGTCAGCTTCATGAATGCCTAGCTTGCTCAGCATGAAGAGTTTGGAAATTATTACTTTCAATCTATATTTAAGTATTTTCAAGCTCTGTCTCTTTCTGTTACTATTGTTATATGAATGATAATTCAAAGTTATCAGAAAAATACATGTAGCCTTTTGGAATAGAAAGAGTGTCATGTAATGAAATGTATCTGGTAATATGAATAAGAGGTGAGTCACAAGAGTGTCAGGAGGGTTGATTGCCTGCTAAAGAAGAGTAAAGAAACAACTAAAACACAATCACTAGAGAAATCCAGCTAATTACTTTAAATATTCTAAACCTATCTGGGAACATCTGACCACTTTCAGTTTTTATATAGATCTTGCTGTTTTTGAGCATTTGAAATATGGATGAGAGAGGATCATAACACAGATTTAGAACACAGGAGCCTATTAGTAATTGTAGGTATATTTCCAGTTAAGAGATTAGAATTCCCTACTTTCTTTAACCATATTCTCAGATATATTCAGTGAAATACATATATATTCTCACATATATTATCCCATATATATGATCAAAGTCAACATTTCTTTATATTTTTACATAATCAGATTTGTTAATGGAATCTTTGTTATATCCATGTTTCTGGTATCCAATGAGTGTAGTTAAACCCAAACTACTTCAAAAATAAGTAGCTTTCAGATAATAACTATATTAAATTCTCCTACTTAATATAGTTATTTAAAATATAGTTCATAAAAAGTTATATAAACCATGCCAGGCCCCTCCTGAGATCTTTAAATGTCATTCAGTTTCTAAATCACTCCTCCCCTTTGGAAACTTACAACTTAGTGTAGGTCTGGAGTCTTTGGGCACCAGAGATGTTGAAAATATTTTTCCTGTTGTAGTTGGTATTTCCTTGGGATAAAGCAGAGACAATGACATAAAGACCATGGAAACACAGCTGCTTTTCCAGGAGTAAAATGCTGAGATATGATTTTCAACACAGAGTCTCCTAAAGAGTTCAGATAAAGTTGGAATATTATTTGAAAGCATACTCTGTTAAAGTTTTCTGATACTTTTCCTAAATTCTCTTAAAAACCATTTTTAATAACTCATTTGAACATAAATACTTATTTTAAATTCTGTTTCCAGAGTGCTTGATATCAGATCAAAGCTGATGACAATTACTTTGTGCATTTGATATCATACATACTACATAGATTCATATTTTTAAAAATTAACATTTTCCTATTGTGCTAATCTTACTGTTATTTCCAGTACTTTTATTTTATCTTCATGCACTGAGTACCATTTACTAAGTATCACAAAATTTACTACGTTATTTCTGTTTGTTCTTCTTACAACTTTTCATCTCTTACTCACTTTCTATTCCTATAAATTTTAGTTGGATTATTATTTATATGAGGCAAAATATTTTGATACAATTTTTTAATACCACTGATTTTAAGATGCACCTAACCCTCAAGAGACTGGAGGCCTCAGGAAGATTAGAGATCTGGTGGGATGGGTGGGGTGGCGATGTCCTTGCGGGAGGAGGTGCATGAAAGGGATATGAGATGTGGAACTCTCTGGGGATGGACCTAGAAGGGAATAACATCCGGAGTATAAAAATAAATTTTAAAAATTATGTAATAAAAAAAGAAGGAATTTCTTAATATCAACCAATGACATAACCTATATTTTTTCTGTATATTTTATTTATTTACATTTCAAAGGTTATCTGCTATCCTGGTTTCCCCTCCAGAAACCACCTCTCTCATCCTCCCTGACCCTCCTTCTATGAAGGTGCTCCTCCACCCACACACCCACTCCTGCCTCAGCTCCCTAGCATTTCCCTATTTTGGGGCATCAAGCCTTGACAGCATCAAGGGCCTCTCTTCCCACTGATGCCAGATGAGGCCAACCCATGCTCCATATGCACCTGGAACCATGGGTCCATGTGTAATTGGTTGGTAGATTAGCCCCTTGGCACACTGGAGTTCAGGTTGGTTGATTTTCTTCTTCCTTGGTGTTCCAAACACCTTCGGCTCCTTCAGTCCTTTATCTAACTCCTCCATTGCGTACTCCCTGTTTATTCCAATGGTTAGCTACTAGCACTCTCCTCTGTATATGCCATGCTTTTGCAGAGCTCTCAGAATGCAGGTATACCAGGCTCCTCTCAGGAAGCAGTTCTTGGCATAAGCAATAGTGTCTGGGTTTGGTGTCTGTATATGGGATGGTGGAGCAGTCTCTAGGTGGCCTTTTCCTCAGTCTTTGCTCCACTCTTTTCTCCATATTTCCTTCCTTCAGTATTTTGTTCCTCCTTCTAAGGACTGAAATATCCACACTTTGGTCTTCCTTCTTCTTGAGGTTCATGTGGTTTGTGAAATGTATCTTGGGTATTCAGAGGATTTGGGCTAATATCCACTTATCAGTAAGTACATAGTATGTGTATTCTTTTGTGACTGGGTTACCTCAAGATGATATTTTCTAGTTACATCAACTTTCATAAGAATTTCATGGAGTCATTGTTTTAATAGCAGAGTAACATTCCATTGTGTAAATGTATCATACTCTCCATATCCATTCCTCTGTTGAAGGACATATGATTTTTTCCAGCTTCTGAGTATTATACATAAGGATTCAAAGAACATAATAGAGCATGTACCTTTATTATAAGTTGGAGCATCTTTTGGTTATATCCTCAAGAGTGATCTTACACGCATAAGCCACTGGTGTTCTCTTCAGGAAAATTTCCCCCACTTCCATGTATTTAAGGCTCTTCCACAATTTTTCTTCCTTAGTTTGAGTGTACCTGGATTTATGTGGAAGTCCTTGATCCAGTTGGACTTGAGTATTATACAAGGAGATAAGAATGGATAGACTTCCATTTTTCTCCATGCTGGCCTCTGGTTAAACAAGCACAATTTGTTTACAATGCTATCTGGATTGTTTTAGCTCTTTTGTCAAAGATCAAGTGATGATAGGTATAGGGATTCAGGCGGTGAGGTCTCTTTCCCACAGGGTCTGGGAGCAGAGAGCTGTTGCGGGCCCGGGATCCGCGGGCGTGGGACCTCCGGCAAACACAGGACGTGCCCTGTCCTAGATGAACTCTGCCTCTGTGTGTCCCGATCTCACCAGGCAGCTCTCTTGCAGCAGACAAGTTGGTCTTACCTGTGGTCCCGAGGCTCAAGTTTGCTCGCGGGGTGCTGCCCAAGGGCTCTCTGCGGCGGCAGCCTCATCTTTTTATTGGGGAATTAAATCCATTAATGTTAAAACATATTAAGGAAAAGTGAGTGTTGCTTTCCTGTTTTTTTTTTTTTTTTTTTTTTTTTTTGTTAGAGGTAAAGTTATGTTAGTCTTGCTATCTTCTTTGGGGTTTCTTGAAAGAAAATTACCTTCTTGCTTTTTCTAGGGTATAGTTTCCTTCCTTGTGTTGAAGTTTTCCATCTATGACCGTTTTTCAGAGCTGGATTTGTGGAGATAAATTGTGTAAATTTGTTTTTGTCATGAAATATTTTGTCTTCTCCATTTATGTTAATTGAGACAATTGCTGGGTATAGTGGCCTGGACTGGTATTTGTGTTCTTTTAGGATTGGTATGATGTCTGCCCAAGATCTTCTGGCTTTCAAAGTTGCTGGTGAGAAATCTGCTTTTATTCTGATAGGTCAGCCTCTATATGTTACTTGACCTTGTCCCTTACTGCTTTTTAATATTCTTTCCTTGTTTTGTGTATTTGCTGTTTTGATTATTATGTGACAGAAGGAATTTCTTTTCTAGTCTAGTCTATTTGGAGTTCCGTTGACTTCTTGTATGGTCATGGGCATCACTTTCTTTACGTTAGGGAGGTTTTCTTCTAAAATTTTGTTGAAGATATATACTGGCCCTTTACTTTGGGAATCTTTGTTTTCTTCTATACCTATTATCCTCAAGTTTTACTTCTCATGTTTGTCTTTGATTTCCTGGATGTTTTGGGTTAGGTGCCTTTTGCATTTTCATTGACTATCGTGTCAATGTTTTCTATGGTATCTCCTTCCCCTGAGATTCTTTCTTCTATGTCTTGTATTCTCATGGTGATACTTGCATCTATTTCTCCTGATCTCTTTCCCAGGTTTTCTATCTCCAGTGTTGTCTCCATTTGTGATTTCTTTATTGTTCCTACATCCATTTTTAGATCTGGATAATTTTGTTCAATTCCTTCACCTGTTTTATTGTGTCTTTCTATAATTCCTTAAGGAAATTTTGTTTCCTTTTTAAGGGTTTCTACCCGTTCACCTGTGTTCTCCTGTACTTCTTTAGTGAGTTAGTTTTGTTCTACTTAAAGTCCTCTTTCATCATCATGAGAGTGATTTTTATGTCTGAATCTATTGGTTAGGTTCTTGCGCTTACCTCTCAACATCTGGTTATCTCTGATGTTAGCCAGTTTTACTGTCTCTGAGTAGAGCTTGCTCTACCTGTGAGCCTTTGAGCCTGTGATCTTAGATGTGTCAGCACTCCTGGGACAACAGCTCTTTCAGGGGGTTATTTAAGTGTAGAGAGCTATGTCACAGGGGTGGCTCCCAGGAACTGATGGAAACTGGAATTATCCTGTTCCTGGCTGCTCTGTGGCTCCTGTGCCCTGTGTTCTCCTGGTGGTCCACTCTTTGGCCAATTATTGGAGCAAAAGTGGTGGTATAATCTGTGGACTTAAGAATGAATACCAGCTCTCCTGGGATACCAGCTCTCTAAGGGTGGGGTTTTATAACCTATATTTTTGAACTCTGCAGTAAGATGTTAATATCGATTATTATGTAACAGGAGGAATTTGTTGTCTGGTCCAATCAATTGGGCATTCTCTAGGCTTCTTGTACGTATATCAGCAATTCTTTCCTTAGGGTAGGGAAGCTTTCTTCTATGATTTTGTTGAAGATACTTACTGGACCTTTGAATTGGGAATATTCACTCTCTTCTATTTCTATTATTCTTATATTTTGTCTTGAGAATATACATGGATTGGTCCATGTATATTGGTCCAGGGCTCTAGCTACATATGTAGCAGAGGATTGCCTTATCTGGCATCAATGGGAGGAGAAGCCCTTGATCCTTTAGAGGCTCTCTATAGGGAGATGTTAAAGAGGTGAGGAGGAGGGGCTGGGGATTTAGCTCAGTGGTAGAGCGCTTACCTAGGACGCGCAAGGCCCTGGGTTAGGTCCCCAGCTCCGGAAAAAAAAGAACCAAAAAAAAAAAAAAGAGGTGAGGAGGAGTGCCTCTTACAGGCAAAGTGAAGGGGGTATGAGATATAGGTGGTTTGCAGAGGGGAAACTATAAGGTGAACAATATTTGAAATATAAATAAAAATAACCAATAAATAAAAAGGCATTACTATTTTTTCATTCTCGTAGTTTTCAGGTACCTATTTTACACCTGACATTCTAGGCATATTTATAAGGGATAGCTGTAATAATATTATAAACAATATGTTATGAGTGAAAATTATTCTAAATCAGATCCATAGAAAAACACATTTGTCTGGAATTTGATGTGTGTCTAACTCTGGTATAATTTGTAAAGTTGTTTCTCCATGTTTGCTACCACAAATCACAATACCTTTATCTATCTGAGGAGGAAGAGCAAACTTCCAAATAGGTGTCATTATCTTCACAGATATCCAGGCTTCACATGATTTTGGGGGAAAATAAACTTGCACTTCTAATGTTCTAAATTTTTTCTTAAGCCTTAAAAATTACCGTTCCTCTCCTTTTGTTGGTAATCTAATTTTTAATTATTTCTACCTCTTTTTCTTGGGATCTAGATATTCAGATATCTTAATCAATGTTTTATTTCTATGTAGAGATGTCATGACCATAGCAACTCTGACAAAAGAGTGCTCTATGCTTCCTACTGTGATGATAATTAATATAACCAATTAAATGATTTCTTTTATAAAGATTCTCCATCTGTATCTTCACACAGCAGAAAAAGAACTAGACACTGGGCCTGACTTGGGCATTTGAAACCCCAAATCCTATTCTCATTGATATACTTCTTTCAACAAGGCCACTCCTATTTCAACAAGTTCACACCTCCAAATCTTTGTCAAATATTGTTACTTATAGTCAGTAGAGAGAGGGGCTCATTTCTATTCAGATCATCATATCAGACAATCTGAACATGCTCAATACTTACATGTCACCTCTGCAAAAATTCCCTGCCTCTTATGTCTTGCTATTGCTCTACCACTTTTCTATCTTTTAATCCAATAAGAGATAACACTCTAGTCTACTCATAAAGGATATCAAAGATCTAAGAAATGCAGAAGTCAAACACAAAGAAATAGGTAATTAAAACACCCACAAATGCGTATGAAAAGTGTACTGCTGGTACATGAGAAGATCCAATTCTAATTCAAGAAATCACTGGCAGAATCCATTTACAGAAAACATCTGGGAAAGAAGTTTATTGCAATATTTTGGTATCTTCATCTAAATAAATTCACTGGAAATGGGAAAGGTATGCTTCCCTTTTAAGAATATTGGTGTCTTTAAAGGACAAAGATCACCCTGAGTCAGCTCTCTGGCAGAGAATAATGGAACAGCAGGAAGGACAGGATGAAGGAAACATTTGTAATGCACAAAGCTAATCAAAGAAACTCTGTGTCCTGTCACACTATCCAAATGTGACCTAATAGGAAGAAACTCCTTTTTCCCACTACTCTACGTTGGTTTAACTCCATTGTTTCCACATACCAGATTATCCTCTGCAAATTCAGAGGAGTAAATTCTCAGGATGGACAAAACAGATTTAAACTTCAAATGTGGACTTTAAGTTACATTGTTCAGAAAAGTGACTAGCTAAGTTGGTTCCAAATTCCAGTTTCAAAAAATGTGGAACACAAATATTCCTATGATTCAAAGCATGAACTATGTATTACTTCATTCTTTCTGGGAACACTTTCATTCAAGAACACTGTTTGAAAAAGATGCTATACAACATTATAACATTATAGCTATAAAATAAAAATGGTCATTTTATCAGTCTGGTAATTAATGTTAAATTATTTTACAGCACACTAGAGTTTTCCTGAGAAGTCTTGGAATCATTATGGTCTTGTCAGATTACAAAACACAAGCTTATTTCATTTAAATTAACATATTTATATATTCAATAAAGTTGTATTATATGACATGTGGAAACTATGGCAATAAAGAATTTAAAATATTTTTCTTATATAACAAAACAATCCAAAACATTTTAAATGTATTAATCCTTTAATTTCATATCTTATTGCTGAACAAATATTGTCAAATCAGTTCTCATGTAATACAGTTTCTTTTCAAATCTTTAATAATTCAAACTGCAATTAATATTAATTTGATAGTAACAAATAAAACATTTGTTTCTCTGCCTGTTACAAATATGTATTCTTTGATATGTCTTTATCTATATTTAAAGTACAACATAGCTATTTATGTTAGCCATCAAAGAAAATCACAAAATGGAATGCATATTTATAATATAAGATTCACATTTTCAAACATGGCTGAGCATCAAATGATATTATATTTATTATTTCAAACAGAGAATGTATTTGAAAATGCAAATTATAAATTTTAGCCAGGCAACAGAAGTATGAAAACCTTTAGACCAGCTGTTAGCTAGCATTTATAAAGGAAATTAAGCAGGATTTTAATAAAATAGAACAGATGGAGTGAATGTGATCATCCAAGGTATAACTACTTAGTTCTCCTGTTAACCTAAGCATGCCCCTCAGCTTCTTACACAATAATTTTCACCACATATATTCATCCTCTAAACATAAGCTTATTTCAGTTTTCTTCTGGCTATATCTGCTCTAAATTAGTGTTACAAAATGTTAATGTAAAAAATTGTAGGTTCATATTTTCTTAGAGATTACATAGATATATATGTATATTATTTATTGTAAGTATAAATACAGGTTTCCTGTTGAAGTCAAGATAAAAGCTTGACAGCACATATTTATAAGTGGACCGTTAAAAGCATTTACCTATAAGGGGTGCAGAGCAGACCTTGCACTTAGAGATAAACCCTAGGGGACCATGAAATGTTAGAACAAAGGTTTGTTTTTTCAAGGGAAGGAAGGAATAACCTTTTATCTGCCCAGAAGTCTAGGAGTCAGTAGGAATTATCCTGGAGAACTTTGAGTCATTGTGTCGTCACACCACAGTGGACACTACCAGAGTTTTGTCAGAAGCTTGTTTTTCTCAATCTGTACATCCTATCTTTATGGATGATGTCACATGTAATGACTCTAGAATCTCATCTTTATGGAAGGTTTCACAAACAGTGTATAAACAGTTCCATGTAGTCACATATGATCCTCAAGGATATATATATATATATATATATATATATATATATATATATATAGATATAGATATAGATATAGATATAGATATAGATATAGATATAGATATTACTATACATATGGATTAGAGTTAATTATCATGGAAAAAGTTTTCATCAAACTATGTTGTGATTAAATACCCTTAAAATAAGCCTTGTGTGGTCAGGCTCCAAAAATTTGAACCAACACATTCTACTTAATCATATTGTACCAAACTACCTAATGCAGATTGATAATTCACAGATTCACAGGTTATTGTCACAAATATGGCCCCATATTACCTGTAGTCTTAAATTTTTCAAAACCTACTTTAATAATGGTTCTCAAATGCTTTGACCCCTCCTCTAGCCCACTGTCCAAAGGTAGTGAAAAAAATGGGTAATTGGACAATGGCAATATAGGGTTTTTTGAGAAGCAATTCTTTTGGGTGATTTCAATCTGTATTGTCAGGATACAAGCAGTCCAGTTCATTAATGTCAAATTAGTAACAACCAGTGCAAAAGTGTCATTGAACAGGCACCAACAATAGTGGTGTGGTTCAAAAAAAAAACAAACAGGCCTCCTGCAAATTGGCATGAGTCATCAGGAATGAACAGAACCAGCCTGAATGACAGGAGATGATCCCTGTTGTGCCTTTCTGCACAAAGTAAAGCAAGACAAAGTGTTGCATGGCTAGCTGTGGAAGTCTACTGTCACTGTCTGTTTTGTCCTACTTACACGTTCTCCATATATCACATGTCTTCTCAGAGGTATATTTCATCAAAATGTCACATGGGTCTGCTTCAGCCAAACATCACATGAGGCTGCATCACTTGACACAAGCAAAAATTCCTACTTCACTTAACAAATATAATTTTTAAGGAAATCAAAGACAATAGATTGCTGACATAGAAAGGCCAAGTAAATCATATTTGTCTACGTGAAGATGGGTGCCCATATACTATAAACCTCCTAAGGGAAGTCATAACTGGGTGGTGCAATAAATAAAAGTTATTTGACCAAAATCCTATTTTATTTATTTTAATTTTAGTTTATTGTACAAATTATTTGATGTGATGCAATATCTTTATGCTGCTATAACATAATGGAAACATATGTTAAACACATGCAAGGAAAATTCAGATTGGTAAAAAAACAAATTTAATGTAAGACATTAAAATAGTAGAATAGTATGTTATTGATTTCAGTAATTGTAAAGAAATACAGCCTACTGATATATATTGACCTTTTCTATCTCATGTTTCCTTCATGAAATTCCATCTCAAGCATGCTCTTCACATTGGAGACAGATATCCAGGGCAATTCATGAACATAAGTAAACAGGACAATGTCTAGTAACATTCTAAACACGGTTCAGATGACTGGGGTGAGAAAATGGCACTTAAGCAAGCTGTGAAAAACTATCAATTAGAATACTCCAAAAATAATAAAGGCATAAATTTTCAGAGAAAATAGTTTCAATGTGATATCAAAAACATGCACTTTTGCAAATGTAAACAAGAGTGACATTATCCAAAAAGAAACCCTTGAAAGTAAGTAAAAGAAGTGAATATTTGCATTAAAATTTCCTGGAGTGATGAAGAATGCTTATAATCCCAGTCTTAAAATATGTTTTTATTGTATTATATGGTACACTAGTTTAGAACTATATTTTAAAAAGTGTATTTATTATTAGTCTGGTATTAATATTTTATTTATGCAATTCACAACAGGACATGTAATATTTTAAAAATGTTGATTTTTCTCACTTAAAACATTCACATTTATTTTCATTTAGTTTGATAAGAGAATGTTCTCTGACAATAAATTGTGTTAAAGTTGTGAAAATTAAGGACATTACATGCAGATGTTTATTTCATGCGCAAGTATTCCAATTACTCAATTTCATGGAATATCACTGATGAAAACGTTAAATTTATGGTGGAAAATATAATTGTAGAATGGTTTATTATGGTGAAAAGGTTTGCACCTACCTCTCTTTATTTTTTATAGCATCATTATTTTTAATTGCTTTAATCATAACAAGTTAAGCCATTTGCATATTATCATTGTGTGTAGGTATATATTTTAGAAGCAAGTAATGTGAATCACAGACAGACATCTATAATATACAGTCTGTGGATGATTCTGAAATAGATTTACATATTTATTTATGGAGCTGTATTGGGATTACTGGGATAGTTTCTTGAAATAGAAGAACTAATTTCTGTGAGGGTATTAAGAAGACAGCTGTCATGTAATGCTTCCCAAGTACTTTTCAAAGTACATAAACAATATCCTGTAATGAACACTCAGATTAGCATATCACATGGAAGAGTGGAGATTCATCCTGAGTAACTTTCTAAAAGAAAGACACTTTGAAGAATTATAAAAAAAAAGAAAAACTAAAGGTTTTTTTTAATTTTATATTTCATAGTACTATTTTCTTCAACCTAAAGTTTGAAGAATTGTCAGGGCAAACACTTTTAAAATGTTATTATTTGTTATTTCTTTCAATGTTAAATTTTAAAGTGATATAAATATAATCATGTTATAGAATCATTTGAAAGCATAGAATTAATCTTTTGTCGTCCAAGGAGTATAGGAAATTAATAAAAGAAATATAAATATTTAGCATTTGTGACATTCAATGAATGTGTTGAAGGCACACTTCGTTGATTAAAAATAAAAGTTAAAAAAACAAGAAAATTTATAAATGTGTGTGTGTGTGTGTGTGTGTGAGAGAGAGAGAGAGAGAGAGAGAGAGAGAGTATTGTTGAGCAGATGCAACTAAACATCTTTAAGCCCAAACAAAGAACCAATGACAGATAAAAGAAATCATTTTGCAAAAGTCCAACTTAAACCTGAATTTATTCAAGCTACTTACAGAATCGTAGGTGATGAGTTAATTAAGGGAAAAAGAGCATGCATTATAAAAAAAAAATCCCACCTAGCATCAGTGGCAACTAACGAAAATTTACCATTCTGGAATTATTTGTATTGCTTCAGACTCCTGATAGTTTATAGGTCAGAGCATCTCTTCTATGGACCGAACTTTGTGGAAGAGTCCCCCAACCCCAGTAGTTATTTGTTGACTTCATATGGAGACCAACCTTTTCTGAGACTTGTACATTGTAATTTCTTGAGTTTCATTAGTGAACCCTTTAATTGTTGGAAGGAGTATTTCAATTTCAGGGAAATTACCAAAGCCACACACACACACACACACACACACACACACACACACACAAACACACACACAAAATCCAGAATTACTAATGGGAAAAATGTAGATGTAGGTGGTGATTATAGGGAATGATAGACATTACTTTCAATTGATAAAATATTTTTCAAATATCACATGACTTATTAATGTAAGTATAAACAAAGCTGGGATGGAAGATATCTGCATATGGCTATCAGTCTTAATATGTACATGAATACTAATGCATGAATATAGATTACAAATAGATAAATACATAGATGATAGACAGGTGACCAACAAATGGATAAAATAAATATGATATCAGTATAAATGAAGGTTGATAATCACTTTTCAAAATGTATTGGCAAAAAATTTATCCCAAATAATGTGCATAAGGGTAGCATAGCAGAAACAATTCCTTTATAGTAGAGAACAATGAAAACAGCCTACAGGGTAATTTTGAGGAACAATAATACCTATAACTTAAAATATGAGACAATGATTCTAAAAAAGGAAGGCAAACTTAAGCTACCAAACTGTTTTCACTTTTAACACAGTCGTGAAGAGATATATTTGGATTTTCACAATTCAAATACAATGATAAGAAAAGTAATCAATCACTGAAGCCAAAAGGATTGATTTATAAGACCATTTCAATTTTGAGAATAACTGCTATTTATTTTGGGTAACTGAAAAATAATGCCTATATATTAAAATGTGTAAAATGGTACTAAAAGAAGGATAATAATGGAAGGAAAAATAAAATTCTAAAAAAAAATTCAGGAGCTTGAAGGGGCTCGAGACCCCGTATGTACAACAATGTCAAGCAACCAGAGCTTCCAGGGACTAAGCCACTACCTAAAGACTATACATGGACTGACCCTGGACTCTGACCTCATAGGTAGCAATGAATATCCTAGTAAGAGCACCAGTGGAAGGGGAAGCCCTGGGTCCTGCTAAGACTGAACCCCCAGTTAACTAGATTGTTGGGGGGAGGGCGGTAATGGGGGGAGGATGGGGAGGGGAACACCCATAAAGGGGAGGAGGGGGAGGGATTAGGGGGATGTTTGCCCGGAAACCGGGAAAGGGAATAACACTCGAAATGTAAATAAGAAATACTCAAGTTAAAAATAAAAAAAATTCAGAAATTGTGAAAATGGTCAAATAAAATGTTGATATTAGGCATTAAAGCGTTTCTAGAATTAGGTCAAATTAGTAGAGAAATCTCAGTAAACATGTGACAGAAATCACTGAGATAAAGACTTATATAAAAGAAAAAGGTATGGCATCATATCAAGATAAACAAATAGAGTTTTAGCCAGATGCTGGAAAGAACCCAGATGTCCTTCAACAAAGGAATGGATACAGAAAATGTCGTACATCTACACAATGGATCACTACTCAGCTATCAAAACAATGACTTCATGAAAATCATAGGCCAGTGGATGGAACTAGAAAATATCCTGAGTGATGTAACCCAATCACAAAAAAACACACATGGTATGCACTCACTGATAAGTGGATATTAGCTCAAAATGTCGATTTACCCTAGGTACAATTCCCAGACCATATGAAGCTTAAGAAGGACAATGAAAGTGCGGATGCTTCAGTCCTTCTTAGAAGGGGGATCGAAAATATTCACAGGTGGAGATGTGGAGGCAAAGTTTGGAGCAGAGATTGAAGGAATGGCCATTCAGAACCTGCCCCTCCTGGAGATCCAGTCCAAATACATAAGGCCACCAAACCCAGTCACTATTGCTGATGCAAAAAAGTGCATGCTGGGGTTGGGGATTTAGCTCAGTGGTAGAGCGCTTGCCTAGAAAGCACAAGGCCCTGGGTTCGGTCCCCAGCTCAGAAAAAAAGAACCAAAAAAAAAAAAAGTGCCCAATATAGCTGTCCGATATAGCTGTCTCCTGAGAAGCTCTGCAAGAGCATGACAAACACAGAGGCGAATGCTTGCAGCCAACCACTGAAGTGAGAATGGGGTCCTCATTGGAGGAGTTAGAAAAAGGATTGAAGGAGCCGAAGGGGTTTGCAACCTCATAAGAACAACAATACGAACCAATCAGAGCTCCCAAAGACTAAACCACTATCCAAAGAGTACACACAGACAGACCCAGGTCTCCAGCTGCATATGTAGCAGAGGATGGCCTTGTTGGGAACCAAAGGGAAGAGAAGTCCTTGGTCTTGCCAAGGCTGGACACAGCCACCACCCAACCCCCCAGGGTAGGGGAATGTCAAGGTGTAGATGCAGAAAAAGGTGAGTGGTTGGATGGGGGCAGGTGAACAACATTTGAAATGTAAATAAAAAGCATAGGAGAGAAAAAAAAGAAAAAAAATCTATGAATAAGTTGAACAAAAGTATTTGAAAAAGGCAGAAGAAAATGGCAAAAAGAGTGAGTTGATAGAAGAGTAAGATTTGTCAAATTGTTCCAGGTACTTTAAGGAATCTACAGATTCATTGCAGTTGCTGTAAAAATACTAACAACGTTAATCAAAGAATGAAGAAAATTTCCTACAGTTAATATCTAACTATAGATTCTCTGAATAGCCAAAAATGTATTGATCAAAACAAATAAAAGACATGTCACTGAATTTTACCTGATCTAACAAAATAATTACAAGGTGTAATTGAAACAAAATGATGCTCTCATAAAAGTAGATACATGGATCAACTGAAGATAAATAGTATTTTAAACAAAGTGGTATATTTACACAATGTATGTGGTCAGGATTCACACTGAAGCAAGAAAAATATGATATTCATGTGTGATAGAATCACACAGGATACAAATATTAGGCCAGCCTTTGCATCCTTCAGACATTTTCCACCATGCTTTATGATGCATTCATCATTTAGGCTCAGCTTAGCCACCAAATTCTTGACTTAAATTCAGCCTTGTGAGCTGCCATCTTAGCCCTCATTGGCTTTCACTTACTCCAGAGCTCCTCCTTGAGTACAGACTCAGTGCTCTAACCCAGAAATTAACTTAAACTGATGCTAAAAATCACACAAAAAATGAAGAGAAGTGAAAATAATTTAAAATTTGTATTTTTATATTCTGTATGGCTTTCTTTTGTGGTGCATTTTTCTACTTACAGGTTTTTGTAATATGATATTTAAGTCATTTGAGTAATTTGAAACCAAAGCTATATTATCCAATGTGGAGAATCTTTCTTTATAATGCACTATATATTCAATGTGGTTTTTTTTGTAGTTATTTCTAAATAGCATTTACTTCCACTATTGACTCTCCATATACAAACTTAGTAAATTATAGGTAAGATTTGGATTTGTTTTCCACTTATTTTTCTCTCTAGCTATTTTAGGTATCAATGCATTACAGGAAGAGGCTTCATTAACATGGAGTTTTCTAGTATTCTTTTCCTTTTGATATTTGAAAACTTTGGATCTAAGGATGTTACATATTGCTTTTAAAATCAAAATCTCAATTGTTTAATTTTACCAAATGAAGACTCAGGGGCCAGATGTTGGGGTGAATGAAAACCTACTAGCTTAGGAGGAAGAAAAGGCACCCAGCTAACTTTCCTCCTTAACTTACTTTCCAGAAGGAACAAACCCCTTCTTCTCCACACTGATAAACCCTTCAAACAAAATTTCTCTCTTTTGTCTTTTGTGCTTCCTGGGTGTCTCTCTATCAGTTCTCTTTATCTGCACTCCCTGGTTTTGTATTATGTTCACTCCTTTTCAACTTATTGCTCCACCATTTGAGTTATGATTGAATTTATTTAATCTTAATTTCAATAAAGAGAAAGCTATAGGATTAAAGGTGTAGGTGTGGTGCTGGGGCTGAGCCATACTACAACAAAAGACAGGTTTTTCCCCTTTACAATCTTGGGATTCAAAATATGATCAGAGAGCTATCCTGATACCTGTTAAGAAATTTTATAATTTATACAGTGACTGATGATTGACCTGTGTATTTAAATTATCGTTAATATTTATAATATGTTAGCAACTTACAAAAGATTAGAATTTTATAGTATTTTTATTGGTAAGTTTGAACCTTTAAAACTGGACTTGAAAGTCTTAACTGAAGACCGTTTAGCATCAAAATAGTAAATTAAACCATAAATACACACCATAGAAAGACTGAGAATATAAAAAGATCAAACAAATAACATGACCAAAATGAATGATAACTTAATAAGCCATTTCTTTAAAGAAAACACATAGGTACAAAATATTATATAGTTTGAGATTATAGTTAGTTAGTAAAGTTACAGTTTGCTTCCAAAAGTCTTGCCTCACTGTGCCTGAATGTCTGGTGAGATTTCCGGTACCATATATGATTTCCCTCTTGTTGAACATTGTCATTTGACAAAATAGCTGCTTCTTTATGACCTGAAGTGTTCATGATCTCAACATTAGACTATGAACAACAGGCAATTAAATAATGAAGAGAACAGGAGATATAGTTTTTCCCAGAAAAAAAGCACACAAATTGGTTATCTAATATTAAATGCTTAGTCTCCAAGCATATTCATACAAGTAACTCACAAAATGGGCATCTTTCATGTACATATTTATACGCACACACACACACACACCGAGATACACACACACATGCACACATACACACACATGCACACATACACACACATGCAAACACACACAATGACACAAAAAATAGAAAATAAGGTTTGGAAATACAGGAAGAAGGGGTATATGAGAGTTGTAGAGTGAGAGGTATGGTGACTTGAATATGGTTGGCCAAGGCACTATTAGGAGGTGTGGCCTTGTTGGAGTAGCTGTTGCCTTATTCAAAGAACTTTGTCATGTGGGGTTGGGCATTGAGACTCTCCTCCTAACTGCTGTGAGACTCTCTCCTGGTTTCCTCAGGATGAGGTTGTAGAACTCTCAGCTCTTCCAGTGCCATGCCTGCCTTGATTTACCATGTTCCTACCACTATAATAATGGAAAAAACTCTGAACCTGGCTTCAACACCAATTAAATGGTATCCTTTTTAAGAATTTCCTTTATCATAGTTTCACTTTAGAGTAATGAAAATCCTCACTAAGACAGAAGGGAAGAGAAAAATGATGTCATTGCACTGTAATCTTAAAAAGCAAATCAAAGCAAAACAACAAATAAAAACAAAGCAAAAAACCTGAAAAAACAGATATATAAAGAAACAGATCATGAAAATGGCTAAGATATACAAGGAATATGCTAAATACCATTGTTCATTAAGAAGCACAGAAAGATGTAACATCACTTCATGTCAGTAGTATCTACTAGTATCAAAAAGTTAAATACAAGTTTTGGTGGTAATATTACAGAAAATAGATAACATTTATAATGCATTGTTGAGATAAAAATATTAGAACATTGATCACAGTTCATAGTGCAGAATTATATGATCTAGCTGTACTCTTTCTGGGATCATATACATGGGCAATAAAGTGAATATGTTTAATATATAGCTGTACTTTCCTGTTCATTGTAGCACTCACATCAATAGGTTAATAAAAAGCATCATATGTAGCTATCATATGCTAAATACATTCAAAATCTATGAGTTACATACAGAGGAAGACAAGGACACTAGTCTACTTTGGAAGGAGTGAAATTTTATCCAGGTAGAAAAGTAGGCCACGATAATGATCATAGGTAGTATATAAATGTTTGATCTTACAAAAGCCGGGAGTGGAACAGTGAGGATCGGGTGCTGAGAAGAGCAGAGATAGAGAAGTTGGTGTGAAAATGTTGATCACTGAGTATTGAGTTATTCTTTTTATTAATTTATTTATTCACTTTGCATCTAGATCGCAGTCTATTCTCCAAGTACTACTTTCATATCCCTTCCCATTATCCCCTCACTTCCTTAGAGAAAGAGAAGCCTCTCATACACACCAACCCAACCTGGCACATGTTCTACCATCCTCTACCACTGAGACAAGACAAAGTATCCCTAGCATAATAAAAGACATTTCATAGATACCGCACAGTAATGTGCCTACCAATAAGAATAATATACTGTCATTTCAAGAAGCCTGAAGAACATTTTTCAATGTAAAAATTGGAAATATTTGTGGAAACAGACACATTTATTCTGACATATTGATTATATAATATAAATGTTATACAATGTTACAGGGAATCATGTGACAATATTTAAGGAGTACACAAACAGATGAGAAAAAAATAATATAAATATCAAAGAAGGACTTCTTTTTGGAACTTTGACACTCATTTGGTATTTACATTTGTGAAATTCAGTTACCTTCTCTGGGACTTGCTGTTCTCATTTGTAGGATCATATGATTTTTTTATGTCATCAGTTCCTTGGCTATGCAGCCTACCATGTAGACCTCATTCTGTACATACTCCCACATTCTCAAAGCATCCTTGATATTCTGGGCAAGAGCAATTTGGCAGGCTATGTATTTTTCAGACATTCTAATTGAAGTGATATGGAATTGAGGTCTAGGTACTATTAAAATAAAATACTAGCACACTCACGTGAACCTACATTGGCCGAGAGAGACCCAACTTACAACAGCCTCAACTGGCTTCAAATATAACAGTAAGAACACAGACTGCAATAAGAACACAGGGAAACACTTCCTTTATTATTTTTTTATTAACTTGAGTATTTCTTATATACATTTCAAGTGTTATTCCCTTTCCCGGTTTCCGGGCAACATCCCCCTCCCCCCTCCCTTTCCTTATGGGTGTTCCCCTCCCAACCCTCCCCCCATTGCCGCCCTCCCCCCATAGTCTAGTTCACTGGGGGTTCAGTCTTAGCAGGACCCAGGGCTTCCCCTTCCACTGGTGCTCTTACTAGGATATTCATTGCTACCTATGGGGTCAGAGTCCAGGGTCAGTCCATGTATAGTCTTTAGGTAGTGGCTTAGTCCCTGGAAGCTCTGGTTGCTTGACATTGTTGTACTTTTGGGGTCTCGAGCCCCTTCAAGCTCTTCCAGTTCTTTCTCTGATTCCTTCAACGGGGGCCTATTCTCAGTTCAGTGGTTTGCTGCTGGCATTCACCTCTGTATTTGCTGTATTCTGGCTGTGTCTCTCAGGAGCGATCTACATCCGGTTCCTGTAGGCCTGCACTTCTTTGCTTCGTCCGTCTTCTCTAATTGGGTGGCTGTATATGTATGGGTCATATGTGGGGCAGGCTCTGAATGGGTGTTCCTTCAGTCTCTGTTTTAATCTTTGCCTCTCCCTTTCCTGCCAAGGGTATTCTTTTTCCTCATTTAAAGAAGGAGTGAAGCATTCACATTTTGATCATCCGTCTTGAGTTTCGTTTGTTCTAGGGATCTAGGGTAATTCAAGCATTTGGGCTAATAGCCACTTATCAATGAGTGCATACCATGTATGTCTTTCTGTGATCGGGTTAGCTCACTCAGGATGATATTTTCCAGTTCCAACCATTTGCCTACGAATTTCATAAACTCGTTGTTTTTGATAGCTGAGTACTATTTCATTGTGTAGATGTACCACATTTTCTGAATCCATTCCTCTGTTGAAGGGCATCTGGGTTCTTTCCAGTTTCTGGCTATTATAAATAAGGCTGCGATGAACATAGTGGAGCACGTGTCTCTATTGTATGTTGAGGAATCTTTTGGGTATATGCCCAAGAGAAGTATAGCTGGATCCTCAGGCAGTTCAATGTCCAATTTTCTGAGGAACCTCCAGACTGATTTCCAGAATGGTTGTACCAGTCTGCAATCCAACCAACAATGGAGGAGTGTTCCTCTTTCTCCATATCCTCGCCAACATCTGCTGTCACCTGAGTTTTTGATCTTAGCCATTCTCACTGTTGTGAGGTGAAATCTCAGGGTTGTTTTGATTTGCATTTCCCTTATGACTAAAGATGTTGAACATTTCTTTAGGTGTTTCGCAGCCATTCGTCATTCCTCAGCTGTGAATTCTTTGTTTAGCTCTGAACCCCATTTTTTAATAGGGTTATTTGTTTCCCTGCGGTCTAACTTCTTGAGTTCTTTGTATATTTTGGATATAAGGCCTCTATCTGTTGTAGGATTGGTAAAGATCTTTTCCCAATCTGTTGGTTGCCGTTTTGTCCTAACCACAGTGTCCTTTGCCTTACAGAAGCTTTGTAGTTTTATGAGATCCCATTTGTCGATTCTTGATCTTAGAGCGTAAGCCATTGGTGTTTTGTTCAGGAAATTTTTTCCAGTGCCCATGTGTTCCAGATGCTTCCCTAGTTTTTCTTCTATTAGTTTGAGTGTGTCTGGTTTGATGTGGAGGTCCTTGATCCACTTGGACTTAAGCTTTGTACAGGGTGATAAGCATGGATCGATCTGCATTCTTCTACATGTTGACCTCCAGTTGAACCAGCACATTTGCTGAAAATGCTATCTTTTTTCCATTGGATGGTTTTGGCTCCTTTGTCAAAAATCAAGTGACCATACGTGTGTGCGTTCATTTCTGGGTCTTCAATTCTATTCCATTGGTCTATCTGTCTGTCTCTGTACCAATACCATGCAGTTTTTATCACTATTGCTCTGTAATACTGCTTGAGTTCAGGGATAGTGATTCCCCCTGAAGTCCTTTTATTGTTGAGGATAGCTTTAGCTCTCCTGGGTTTTTTGTTATTCCAGATGAATTTGCAAATTGTTCTGTCTAACTCTTTGAAGAATTGGATTGGTATTTTGATGGGGATTGCATTGAATCTGTAGATTGCTTTTGGTAAAATGGCCATTTTTACTAAATTAATCCTGCCAATCCATGAGCATGGGAGATCTTTCCATCTTTTGAGGTCTTCTTCAATTTCTTTCTTCAGTGTCTTGAAGTTCTTATTGTACAAATCTTTTACTTGCTTGGTTAAAGTCACACCGAGGTACTTTATATTATTTGGGTCTATTATGAAGGGTGTCGTTTCCCTAATTTCTTTCTCGGCTTGTTTCTCTTTTGTATAGAGGAAGGCAACTGATTTATTTGAGTTAATTTTATACCCAGCCACTTTGCTGAAGTTGTTTATCAGCTTTAGTAGTTCTCTGGTGGAACTTTTGGGATCACTTAAATATACTATCATGTCATCTGCAAATAGTGATATTTTTACTTCTTCTTTTCCGATCTGTATCCCCTTGATCTCCTTTTGTTGTCTGATTGCTCTGGCTAGAACTTCAAGAATTATATTGAATAAGTAGGGAGAGAGTGGGCAGCCTTGTCTAGTCCCGGATTTTAGTGGGATTGCTTCAAGTTTCTCTCCATTTAGTTTAATGTTAGCAACTGGTTTGCTGTATATGGCTTTTACTATGTTTAGGTATGGGCCTTGGATTCCTATTCTTTCCAGGACTTTTATCATGAAGGGGTGTTGAATTTTGTCAAATGCTTTCTCAGCATTTAAGGAAATGATCATGTGGTTCTGTTCTTTCAGTTTGTTTATATAATGGATCACGTTGATGTTTTTCCGTATATTAAACCATCCCTGCATGCCTGGGATGAAGCCTACTTGATCATGGTGGATGATTGTTTTGATGTGCTCTTGAATTTGGTTTGCCAGATTTATTGAGTATTTTTGCGTCGATATTCATAAGGGAAATTGGTCTGAAGTTCTCTTTCTTTGTTGTGTCTTTGTGTGGTTTAGGTATAAGAGTAATTGTGGCTTCGTAGAAGGAATTCGGTAGTGCTCCACCTGTTTCAATTTTGTGGAATAGTTTGGATAATATTGGTATGAGGTCTTCTATGAAGGTTTGATAGAATTCTGCACTAAACCCGTCTGGACCTGGGCTCTTTTTGGTTGGGAGACCTTTAATGACTGCTTCTATTTCCTTAGGAGTAATGCGGTTGTTTAACTGGTTTATCTGTTCCTGATTTAATTTGATACCTGGTAACTGTCTAGGAAATTGTCCATTTCCTGAAGATTTTCAAGTTTTGTTGAATATAGGTTTTTATAGTAAGATCTGATGATTTTTTGAATTTCCTCTGAATCTGTAGTTATGTCTCCCTTTTCATTTCTGATTTTGTTAATTTGGACGCACTCTCTGTGTCCTCTCGTTAGTCTGGCTAAGGGTTTATCTATCTTGTTGATTTTCTCAAAGAACCAACTTTTGGTTCTGTTGATTCTTTCTATGGTCCTTTTTGTTTCTACTTGGTTGATTTCAGCTCTGAGTTTGATTATTTCCTGCCTTCTACTCCTCCTGGGTGTATTTGCTTCTTTTTGTTCTAGAGCTTTTAGGTGTGCTGTCAAGCTGCTGACATATGCTCTTTCCTGTTTCTTTCTGCAGGCACTCAGCGCTATGAGTTTTCCTCTCAGCTTTCATTGTGTCCCATAAGTTTGGGTATGTTGTACCTTCATTTTCATTAAATTCTAAAAAGTTTTTAATTTCTTTCTTATTTCTTCCTTGACCAGGTTATCATTGAGTAGAGCATTGTTCAATTGCCATGTATATGTGGGCATTCTTCCCTTATTGTTATTGAAGACCAGTTTTAGGCCGTGGTGGTCCGATAGCACGCATGGGATTATTTCTATCTTTCTGTACCTGTTGAGGCCCGTTTTTTGACCAATTATATGGTCAATTTTGGAGAAAGTGCCATGAGGAGCTGAGAAGAAGGTATATCCTTTTGCTTTAGGATAGAATGTTCTATAAATATCTGTTAAGTCCATTTGGCTCATGACTTCTCTTAGTCTGTTGACATCACTGTTTAATTTCTGTTTCCATGATCTGTCCATTGATGAGAGTGGGGTGATGAAATCCTCCACTATTATTGTGTGAGGTGCAATGTGTGTTTTGAGCTTTAGTAAGGTTTCTTTTACATATGTAGGTGCCCTTGTATTTGGGGCATAGATATTTAGGATTGAGAGTTCATCTTGGTGGATTTTTCCTTTGATGAATATGAAGTGTCCCTCCTTATCTTTTTTGATGACTTTTAGTTGGAAATTGATTTTATTTGTTATTAGAATGGCTACTCCAGCTTGCTTCTTCTGACCATTTGCTTGGAAAGTTGTTTTCCAGCCTTTCACTCTGAGGTAGTGTCTGTCTTTGTCTCTGAGGTGTGTTTCCTGTAGGCAGCAGAATGCAGGGTCCTCGTTGTGTATCTAGTTTGTTAATCTATGTCTTTTTATTGGGGAGTGGAGGCAATTGATGTTGAGATATATTAAGGAATAGTGATTATTGCTTCCTGTTATACTCATATTTGGATATGAGGTTATGTTTGTGTGCTTTTCTTCTCTTTGTTTTGTTGCCAAGACGATTAGTTTCTTGCTTCTTCTAGGGTATAGCTTGCCTCCTTATGTTGGGCTTTACCATTTATTATCCTTTGTAGTGCTGGATTTGTAGAAAGATATTGTGTAAATTTGGTTTTGTCATGGAATATCTTGGTATCTCCATCAATGTTAATTGAGAGTTTTGCAGGATACAGTAACCTGGGCTGGCATTTGTGTTCTCTTAGGGTCTGTATGACATCAGTCCAGGATCTTCTGGCCTTCATATTTTCTGGCGAGAAGTCTGGTGTGATTCTGATGGGTCTGCCTTTATATGTTACTTGACCTTTTTCCCTTACTGCTTTTAATATTCTTTCTTTATTTTGTGCGTTTGGTGTTTTGACAATTATGTGACGGGAGGTGTTTCTTTTCTGGTCCAATCTATTTGGAGTTCTGTAGGCTTCTTTTATGTCTGTGGGTATCTCTTTTTTTAGGTTAGGGAAGTTTTCTTCTATGATTTTGTTGAAGATATTTACTGGTCCTTTGAGCTGGGATTCTTCACTCTCTTCTATACCTATTATCCTTAGGTTTGATCTTCTCATTGAGTCCTGGATTTCCTGTATGTTTTGGACCAGTAGCTTTTTCCGCTTTACATTATCCTTGACAGTTGAGTCAATGATCTCTGTGGAATCTTCTGCTCCTGAGATTCTCTCTTCCATCTCTTGTATTCTGTTGGAGAAGCTTGTATCTACAGCTCCTTGTCTCTTCTTTTGGTTTTCTATATCCAGGGCTTTTTCCCTGTGTTCTTTCTTGATTGCTTCTATTTCCATCCTCAATTCCTTCAACTGTTTGATTGTGTTTTCCTGGAATTCTTTCAGGGATTTTTGTGTCTCCTCTCTATGGGCTTCTGCTAGTTTATTTATGTTTTCCTGGAATTCTTTCAGGCATTTTTGCGATTCCTCTCTGTAGGCTTCTACTTGTTCTCTAAGGGAGTTCTTCACGTCTTTCTTGAAGTCCTCCAGCATCATGATCAAAAATGATTTTGAAACTAGATCTTGCTTTTCTGGTGTGTTTGGATATTCCATGTTTGTTTTTGTGGGAGAATAGGGCTCCGATGATGCCATGTAGTCTTGGTTTCTGTTGCTTGGGTTCCTGCGCGTGCCTCTCGCCATCAGATTATCTCTAGTGTTACTTTGTTCTGCTATTTCTGACAGTGGCTAGACTGTCCTATAAGCCTGTGTGTCAGGAGTGCTAGTAGACCTGTTTTCCTCTCTTTCAGTCAGTTATGGGGACAGAGTGTTCTTCTTTCGGGCATGTAGTTTTTCCTCTCTACAGGTCTTCAGCTGTTCCTGTGGGCCTGTGTCTTGAGTTCACCAGGCAGCTTTCTTGCAGCAGAAAATTTGGTCTTACCTGTGGTCCTGAGGCTCAAGTTCGCTTGTGGGGTGCTGCCCACGGGCTCTCTGCAGCGGCAGCAACCAGGAAGACCTGTGCCGCCCCTTCCGGGAGCTTCAGTGCACCAGGGTTCCAGATGGTCTTTGGCTTTTTCCTCTAGCGTCCGAGATGTGTGTGCAGGGAGCAGTCTCTTCTGGTTTCCCAGGCTTGTCTGCCTCTCTGAAGGTTTAGTTCTCCCTCCCACGGGATTTGGGTGCAGAGAACTGTTTATCTGGTCTGTTTCTTTCAGGTTCCGGAGGTGTCTCAAGCAGGGGTCCTGCCGCTCCTGGGCCCTCCCCCACGGGAGCCCAGAGCCCTTATACAGTTTCCTCTTGGGCCAGGGGTGTGGGCAGGGGTGAGCAGTGTTGGTGTTCTCTTCCGCTCTGCAGCCTCAGGAGTGCCCACCTGACCAGGTGGTTGGGTCTCTCTCACCGGGTCTGGGAGCAGAGAGCTGCTGCGGGCCAGGATCCGCGGGTGTGGGACTTCCGGTAAACACAGAACGTGCCTGGTCCTAGAGGAATTCTGCTTCCATGTGTCCCAAGCTCACCAGGCAGCTTTCTTGCAGCAGAAAAGTTGGTCTTACCTGTGGTCCCGAGGCTCAGGTTCGCTCGTGGGGTGCTGCCCAGGGGCTCTCGAAACACTTCCTTTAAATACCCTCCTTCAGTAAGGTGTTGCCTTTATTGTTCACATCTTAGTATCAAAGTGCTTTAGAAATATACCTGCAGTGAAAAATTCAGTTCTTCAAATTAAGTATATCCCTGTAGAATTAAATCCATTTTCCAAACAATTTGTACTTCATCTTGGAAAAGTAACAGTTTTTGTTTGTTTGTTTGTTTGTTTTACCAGGTGCAATTGTCATCTCATTGTTTTACTGCTGAATAAGCTCATCCTTTTAACCTCTTTCTGACCTCTGGCTTACTGGCTCAACTTAGCTGTCTGGCTCAAAATCCTCTCCAAGCTGATTGATTCAACCTAGCTTCTCTCAGCTTCTCACTGAATTGCTCTGCTTATTCTCAAACTAAGTCTGAAATTTCACACACACCCCCTAATCTTCTGTCTCAATCTTATTCTCTGGCTTTAACTGCTTCTGCAGGCTTTCACTGAAGTGTGTGAACTTACAAAAGAATTTAACTCCACTGAAGTACATTCAGTGCACTGAACTCAACTGACTAAACAGAACTTAAAAATCAGCCTGCCTCAGTCTCTTGAGTGCTAGGATTAAAGGAGTGTATCAACCACTATGCCTGGTCTTAAGCTTTTCTTTTCTTGAAACTTGCTCTAGAACAGGCTAGACTTGAACTCAGAGATCTCTTTCCCTCTGTCTCCTGGTATTAAAGTTATGTCTTTATTGCAGTTGGATCACACAGACCTAGTTGTGACCCCTTGCAAGAGAAGCCTTCCTTGTTGCTGTATTAAAATTCCTCTACAACATCTATGATGTCCTAAAAGCATAACATGGAAAAGGAGATGGTGAAAAGAATTGGATGAATTGGGGCTGGGGATTTAGTTCAGTGGTAGAGCGCTTGCTTAGGAAGCGCCAGGCCCTGGGTTCGATCCCCAGCTCCGAAAAAAAGAACCAAAAAAAAAAAAAAGAATTGGATGAATCATGGAACATTCATATCTACTACACTAACTCCTGTTCTGACATTGGCAACAGAAGGTTACGACTGACCAAAATTAGAGGTAGAATACGTCATCAATTTGAGAAAATCAGAATATCATTGAGTTACTCTATTGCTACTTTTTGAAAATCAGTAGTATTTGTTTACCCTAGGTCTCTGTGTTATCTTGTCTCTTGTTCCTGGTCATCCAAGCAGTGTCAGCAAAAGGTTCCGTCTCATGGAATGAACCTCAAGTCAAATCACATATTGGTGACTTACTCTCATGAGGTTTGTGCCAATAATGCCCTAGCATATATTGTGGGCAGGACAAATTATAGATCAAAGAAGTTTGTGGTTAATTTCATGCTATGTTTTCTTTTTCCTAGCCTGCAGATAAACTTTCTATGGGATGGATGTAAGAATATATGTGTGAAAGTTACATGGAGGCCACAGGTCTGCATCTCCATAGATGATTAGTTGTGTGGGTGTTGTATTAAGGAATGAGGACTTTCTGCCTTTATGTCAGTATGTGGAGAATAACCTATATTCCCAGCAATAGCCTGGGTTTTCTTTCTTTGTTTTATTGTTGTTCTTTTGTCTGTTTTGTTTTGTTTTGAGGGCGATTTCCATGAGTTTCCCTAAGCCAAAAGGTAACCAGTTGGGGTTCTTTCTCCCTTATTATATAGAGGCTGCATTAAGACCATCTAATTGTATTATAGGAAATTTCTACTGTGTAAAATTTTCATACTTTCCTCAAATGCTGTCAATTCTAGTTGCAGGGAGCAATAGGAGCACAGAGAGTAGCAATGCATATGTGGCAAGAATATTCAGTTTAATTGTTATGTTCATGTTTGTCATAATGAAATATATTATTTTGTATGCTAATTACTGAACAATTTAAATAAAAATAAAGGCATGAGAGTATACATCTGGTGTTTTAATATTCAAGAAACAGAACTAGGACCATTTTGAATTTGACGTCACCCAAAGGCACATAGTATGTTTAAGGAATGCCTGAGCTATAAATGATACTCTATTTTAAAATCATGCAAGGAGAATATCTTTTATTGAGGACTGACAGCTGTACTAACCTATATATCTAAACATAATTACTTAGAGACCATCTTTATACTTTATCCATTTGTCACAATAGAATCTAGTAATAGATTCCTCCACAAGGCTTATGAACTACCTAGTAACAGGTTCTTGTTTAGTGTTCAGTAAACAGTACTAGGCACAAGTTCCTTCTTAGAAATGGCATCAAATAGAACGTGGTTGATTACTCTCCTAATATTCATGCCACTATTGAACCAGTGGATATGTGTCATCAGGCCAATTTCTATAGCAACTTCTATAGTTGAGAGATTTACATGACCATTTTATATAGCAGCATGCAAAGTGCCTTCTAATGAAAGCTTGTCAGTAGTGCAAGAAAATAGCTATCTTGAAGGTAGGCATTAATTGTATTTCTCCATGTCTTGTGACTCAAGTATCTGGGACCATTAGCTACCACTAAGTAGGTGACTTATACTTCTAAATTAGTGCACTCCCAATCCTCATCAGGAAAGCTTCTATCGGTAGAAGATTGTGTTAATACAGAGATTGATGAATTTTCAGAGAATGAGAGACTGAAATGCTCAGCTCCAAATTATATATATTATATCCACACAAATACACACAGGCAGAGACACATTTAGATATATAGAAAATCACACTGTTTCCTCTAAACACACACACACACACACACACACACACAAATACATACATAGAGAGAGAGAGACAAAGAGACAGAGAGATAGAGACAGGGAGATGAGACAGAGAGATTGTAAGTGATAAAAGTTGTGGATTACTGATGAAAAGCAGTGCTTTTCAGAGCTTCAGAGTCATTGCACACATGAACTCATAGACTCTTGGGTTGTGCACAAGATGTGTAGAAATACATATTACCATCTTAACATGAATGAGGCTGTCGACAGCACATGATGTTGTGTCTCTAAAGAGGTAGTAACAATTGGTAGTTGCTGGAAGGCAGATTTTCCAATAGACCGCACTGCTATCATAGAGGCTCCAACATACTGGCAACATGAAATTGACTCAGTGGCTCTTAGCATAAATATCTATCCATGCAGTGACAAATCATATTAAAAAGAGCCTATGCATTTGAGTGACAGTAGGCAGATGTATATAGGAGGGATCAGAAGAAGGAGAAGGACGTGGAACATGTAATGAAATTATATTATCAAAATTAAAATTCAAGAAAGAGTCCTTGCCTATCAGTTGGTAAAACAGTATAACTCTAGATGGGAGGAGTTGCAGGGAAGGGAGTGGGAGATACACAGACTTGTTAAAGAAAAGTATAAACATGTATAACATTTTCAAACAATATAAAAATGTTCTACTTAAACAAATCAAATATTAAAAATTGTATATTATTAGCTCCATAGTCTGGAGCTTAGCAGGTGACTTAAAATTATTGCATATATGTATATACACATATCATCACTGTCATAGTTGAGCCATCCATATGATAATAGCACAGTGTCATTATCTCTAGGTACAAGCAGGGCTACTTGGACAGAAATGTCTGTTAATGGAAAGACCTCATATTTGGTGTGAGTAAAACCTTAAAAGCAGCATATGACATAGCAAAGAAGCGCAAGTATACAATCTTAGCACTTCAGAAGCTGAAGCAGTTTATTCTTAAGTTTAAGGCTAGCATGATTTCCTAGTTAGGTCAAAGCTTATCCTGTCCTAGATACTGATACTCCTTAAAATCATAGAACACATAAATAAATAAGAAATACACTAGATGTAATTTTATATATTAACTATATACAATAATGACATGGTTTTAATATGTTGATGAATAGCATGTGATTGATAAGTTTATATATTGATATGTAACCTTATACATTATATATAACATAAATAAAATGTAGTAATGTAATACAATATATATAATTTATAGTTATATATAAATATAACATAGACAAAACATGTCAGTTGTTTGAAAAGTTATATATCAATATATCATAGACCATACTAGCCCAGTATTTTCTTTCATGCAATGGGACTTAACAAAATGTTCCATAGGAAAATCCCCTTCAAAAAGCTGTGATTTATTCTAAAGCATATTGTGAAATTAGTGTACATATAAGATTCAAAGGTTAAAAAAAGTGAGACCTTGTTTCAAAGCTGATACTTGTACCTTTAAGATGTGCCTTTTGAAGCTCACTGTAAGCCATATACATAGACTGAGCATTTCCTCTTTCTAAAATTACTTTTATTTTTTGTACAAAAATATTATTTTCTAAGTATTGGATTTTGAAAATTTTTACCACATAGGATAGTTGTTCTTACAGTCTGGAGAACATCTGGCAACTGTTCTGCTTGGATGAACCTGGGAAATGAAACTTAAAGCAGCCAAATGAGTTCCCTAGAACTTTTAGCCTGTTGGTAGGCAGAATTTTAATGACAAGAAGATTTAATTGTTATACACAGCATTCCATTACAAGATACTGAAACTCTTTAAAGCAATAATAAGAGAAATTATGAGAAAATTGTTACATGATGCTAAATCACATATTTAAGAATTACAAAATTTAGTTTTATTGTATTATAGTCAAGAAGAATAGGCACATTTGCTTTGTAAGTTTGATATACAGGGAGTGCTTAGTGAAAAAAAAGCTCCTGAATATTTAACTTTATCTCTTTCTTTGCTACCTCATGTAATAATGTATCAGTAATTAAAATACTTGAGAAATGGATCTTGCTTTGTTATAACTTTGAGCTCATTTACTTACCATGTATTCTCTTTTCCAAAATATTTAGAGAATGTGTTATTTTAATAAAACAAGATAAAATTAACATTGCATGCTTAATTATATGGCACCATCTATTGACTGTCAGAATTTAGATTTCCATAGATAGTGGTTAACAAATTTTGAAAAGTTGACCAGTGTAACAGCAGTAAGGAGAATATTCTTACCTTTCAAATTAATTATTCTGACTTTATTGCTATAGAATATTTAGTTACAATGTATTTTAAATACAGCTTTTAGATTTTATATTAAAATGTTATCTTCTGTAGGTAGATGCTTCTGTATTTTATTACTTGTTCAATCAGAATTTAATTGTAATTTGCAGATTTTATATATTAGTTTACTGAATACTAAAGTAAATTGAGTTAAATAAATAATATAAAATGAATATTAATTCTAAAAATACCAACTTATCACCTATAGCAACTAAGTAGCAAATGCTATTTCTTGCTATTTCTTTTATATTATATAATCATTGATATTTTCATATAAAAATATTAACTATTGGGAAAAATATTAATTCCAGTCATTTCAAATCACACATTGCACCTCACACAATAATAGTGGGAGAATTCCATTACAGTCATTGATCTGCACTTGCCACTGAGTTAAATTGGTCTTGCACTTGCCACTGAGCTAAATTCCCAACCCCTCATAATAGTCATTTAAAAAGACATGGTAAGATGTTACTTTAATTCAAATCAAAATTTTAAAAGCAGTAAAATAAATGTTTTTTTTTCAATACAAGAAATGTTTTAGAAAAATACTGTCTTAGTCAGGATTGCTTAGAATCCAGAACTTATGGGTAGACTCTAAAAAGTAACAGAATTGGTTGATGACTTACAGTCTATAGTCCAACTCCCCAACAATGATCATCAGAAGCTGTAAATGGAAGTCCAAGGATCTAGGGATGGCTCAGTCCCACAACCCAGGCAGGAGAAAAATAGAGACTCTTCCTTCTTCCAATGTCCTTATGTAGGCCTCCAGCAGAAGGTTTGTCTCAGATTAAAGGTGTGTACCATCAAGCTTGGATCTGGGACTTGCTTTGTCCCAGATGACCTTGAACTAAGTGATCATCTTGCCTTAAGCTCCTGCAGTTCATAGCCACTTTGGCTCAAGATCTCCATACCTAGATCCAGGTCAGAAATGTGTATCTCCCAGCCTCAAGGACAAGATCAAGGTCAAGGTCGGCCTTCGAATTCTGGATTGTAGTTCATTCCAGATACGGTCAAGTTGAGAAGTGGGAATAGCCAGTATACATACCATTTCACTACTGTGAATTTATGTGGAATAATTGGGATAGAAAATTTATTTGTGCAAAAAGAATGTTTCCACTAATTTTTCTGTTTTTGAAACATAAGTTCCAAAACTTAACATTGTCATATTGAAATGTATGAAAGACTTGACTGCAACAATGATAATAGCATCTCTATTATTTCATATCATGTTTCTGCTTTTAAGGAACAACTTTATTTTTCATTTTTTTTGTGTGTGTATTCAGTGCTTGATATTGAACCAGGCTTTGGTGGATAAGAGCACATCTGAGACCTCTAGAACAAAAGAAGCAAACTCATCCAAGAGGAGTAAAAGACAGGAATTAGTCAAACTCGGGACTGAAATCAAACCAAAGAGAAACAAAGAGAACAATGCAGAGAATCAGCAAAACCAAAAGTTGGTTCATTGAGAGAATCAACAAGATATATAAAGCCCTAGCCAATCTAACTAAAGGGTACAGAGGCAGTATCCAAATTAACAAAATCAGAAAGGAAGAGGGAGACATAACCACAGAATCTGAGGAAATTCAAAACAACATCATATCCTACTATGAAAGCCTGTACAAACAAAACTGGAAAATCTAGATGAAAGGGTGGTTTTCTAGACAGATACAACATACCAAAGTTAAATCAAGAGTAGGTAATCTTTCTAAACAGACCAGTATCCCATAAGGAAATAGAAGCCACTAAAAACATCCCAAACAATAAAAGCCCAGGGCCAGATGGATTCAGTTCAGAATTCTCCTAGACATTCAAAGAAGACCTGATACCAATATTCCTCAACTAATCCATAAAACAAGAACAGAAGAAACACTCCCTAATTCATTCTATGAAGCCACAATTACTCTTTTAACTAAATCACACAAAGACCCAACCAAAAAAGAGAACTTCAGACCAATCTCGCTTATGAATATTGACGCAAAAATACTCAATAAAATTCTTGCAAACTGAATCCAAGAACACATTAAAACCATCATTCACCACGATCAAGTATGTTTCATCCCAGGGATGCAAAGGTTCAATATACAAAAATCCATTAATGTAATCCATTATATAAACAAACTCAAAGGAAAGAATCATATGATCATCTCCTTAGATGCACAAAAAGCATTTGACAAACTACAACACCCATCCATGTTAAAAGTATTGGAGAGTTCAGGAATTCAAGGTCCATACCTAAACATAATAAAAGCAATTTACTGCAAACCAACAGCCAATATCAAATTAAGTGGAGAGATACTTGAAGCAATTCCCAAACACAGGAAACTAGCTGTCCAAACTCCAAACTCTGCATCTCCATGTCTGATGTCAAAGCAGTCTTCAGATCTCAAAGTCCTTTGTCAACAAACTTCTTTCTCCTGGGCTGGTTCTCTGTTAGTAGCTTTCCTCAGCAGATATCCTATGGCTCTGGCATATCAAACCTCTTGGGGTCTTCAAGGCAACTTCAGTGTTAGAGCTTCATATTTCAATGTCTGAGATCCACACATGATCTTCTGCTCCAAAAGGCTTGTTTCACTTCTCCAACTTTGCCTTTTGTTGCACTCTAAACTCAGGTTGATCCACTCAATTGGTGCTGCAACTCTTGGGGATCATCCCATGGTACTGGCATCTCCAATACACTGGGGACTTCTGTTGCAACTGGACTTCCCCAACAGCCTCTCCTAGGCTCTCTTCATAGTGCCAAGGCTCAGCAGTTCTTCATGACCCCTTCATGCCTTCAAAACCAGTACCTCCTGGGTGACTAACACATTACCAAGTACAGCTGCATCAGGGTGTACAATCTTACCTAGCTCTGGAACACGGTTTCTTTGTGCTCTCGGAAAAATACTTCCCAGAAGATTTCACCTCACTGATGCTGGTCTCTTCTTAATCAACAATCAGCTCCAATTAAGCAGCATCGATTGTCCCAGTAGTCTCATTCTAAAGCCAGATCCACACAGCTGAAACTGTTGAGTTTTACTGCTTGCAGGAATTGGAACATGACCCCCTTGTTCTATTGCATTATCACCAACTTTCTGTTTTCCAACTCCTTCACTGCCTAAGCTTGACTGTCCACGATCTTGCTTTATAGATTGACTTTGAATTCTGACATCTACATGCCTGTCTCCTGGGATTAAAGGTGTATTCCACCATACCTGGATCTAAATTTAGCTGGGTGGAATTCTTAAACACAGGATTAACTTTCATTTCACTTCCACTTGCTGCAGGTAGAGCCGAGAGTTCTAAAGAGAGTTTCACTTTCTTCACTTTCCTTCCTTCATTTCATTTTTCACCAGGAAGTGAAAAATATTTTATATTTTTCCCTTCTCGCCTTGCTATGCTTGTTTAAAATGCTCTTCATGAGACTTAACCAGCAAGCAAAGTCTATGATGGACATTTCTGAGACTTCCTTTGTCAATGCAATTAATTAGCCTCCCTTCATCTTAACCTCAGGTAGACTCTTCAGACAAGAACAAATCGTAGCCAAAATACCACAAAAACTGTCTGTAGGTCACATTTTGAAATTCTTTTAATACCTCTTGGGCCAGGTCCACATAATTCGAATCACTCTCAGTAATAAAATCTTTCTATAGGATATCTCAGTAAGCACCATTTAAAACCTCCCATGGGTTTCCAAATCTCAAGTCCCTAAATCCACATTCTTCCAAACAGAAGCATGGTAAGGCCTATCTCAGCAATAATCCAGTACCTGTCTTAGTCAAGGTTGTATTGCTGTGAACAGACACCATGACCAAGGCAAGTCTTATAAAGGACAGCATTTAATTGAGGCTGGCTTACGAGTTCAGAGGTTCAGTCCATTATCATCAAGGTGGATCGTGGCAACATCAAAGCTTGCTGCAGGTAGAGCCGAGAGTTCTAAATCTTCATCTTAAGGCCCCTAGTTGAAGACTGGCTTCCAGACAGCTAGGACTAGTATCAAGTTAATGACATATTTAAATTTGAATTTTATGTTTTGTGTGCGTTTTTCTAAAATAGTGATCCATTTTTTTTATTTAGATACATTGATTTTTATTGAGATAAGACAAAATACAGTATATTAAATACAACTTAAACATTTAAGAATACAATTCAGTGTTTTCAGTATTTTCAAAGAGGTATATAAGCATCATCAGAATCAAACTTGAAATGTTTTCAACATCACATACATTAATCATATATATATGTATATATATATATACATACGTACATATATATATATGTACATATGTTCCAAATAAGCCCATTACTTAATTTTGAATTGACTTTTGCTCAATGCACTCAAATCTTTAAAACTGCCAGTTTCTCAACTTCCATAGTGAGTGATTTCATACTGTAAAAGGTCTTGATATAAATGATGGAGGAGGTGGTAGATAGTACAAAGAAATATTATCTTTCTGATCTAGCAGGGCTGCTGCATATACAGAATAACAGATGTCACATTGTCACATAGGTACAGAAGGTCAAAATGAGACAAAATCCCAACATGGCAAAAAAAAAAAAGTGGGCATGAATATTCAGTGTTAGCTGAGGGACTATGGGACTATTAGCAATTGTAAGTACTGGGAAAGCATTTTAGAGATTCAGTGCAACCACCCTCAAAATTCCAAAACAATTAATTCTTCAAACACCTTGAAGGGACAATTCTCAACTTCATACAGGAAAAACAAAACAAAACAAAACAAAACAAAAAACAAAAAATGAAAAAAAAACAAGACATTGAGAACAAATCTGAGCAATAAAACAACACCTAAAAGTCTTCTGTCCTTTTTTTTTTTTTTTAATGTATTCTTTTTTTTTTTTTTTTTTTTTTTTTTTACAATCCAGATTTTGGCTCCCTCCAGGTCTACCTTCTGAGGGTTCCAAATCCTATTACTACTTCCATCCCAGTCTCCATTAGGATGTTCCTACCCCCTTCCCACTCCCTGGGGACTCCAGTCTCTTGAGGGTTAGGTGCATCTTCTTTGACTTTACCCACAGAACTGAACCAGTCCTTTGCTGTATGTGTTGGAGGCCTCATAACAGCTGGTTATGCTTCCTGGTTGGTGATCCAGTGTCTGAGAGATGTTGGGGTTCCAAGTTATTTGAGACTGCTAGTCCTCCCAAATGGTCACCCTCCTCCTTTTTCTAGCTTTTTTGTAATTCAACCACATGGTAATCACCTTCTGTCCGTTGGATGAGTGTAAATATCTGCCTCTGACTCTTTCAGCTGCTCCTTGGGTCTTTTGGGGGCAATCATATTAGCACTCTTTTTGTGGGCACTACATAACCTCAGTAATAGTGTCAGGCATGGGGAATTTCTTTATTTTTTTTCTTTTTTATTGGATTTTTTGTTTTTAAATTTACATTTCAAATGTTATTCCCTTTCCCTGTCCATAAGGCCCCTTATTCCATCACCCTCCCCATTCCGCTATGAGGGTGTTTCCCCTCCCCAAACACCCACTCCTTTTTTGTCCCCCCCCACCCTGACATTCCTCTACACCGGGGGTGGGGGTCCAGCCTTTGCAGATCCAGGTGCTTCTCCTATTGGTGCCCAACAAGGCCATCCTCTGCTGTATATGCAGCTGGAGCCATGAGTCTCTCCATGTGCTGGACTTTCTTTTCCTCAGGCTCTTCTCCATTTCCACCCCTGTAGTTCTTTTAGATATGAACAATTATGGGTCAGAGTTTTTGACTGTGAGATGGCAAACCCATCCCTCTCTTGATGTCCTGCCTTTCTGCCGGAGGTGTGCTTAACAACTTACCTCTTCCTACTGTTGTAGAGCATTTCATCTAAGGTCTCTCCCTTTGAGACCTGAGAGTCTCTCAACTTCTAAGTCTCTGATACTATCTGGAAGATCCCTCCACCTGCAAGCTCCTGAGGTTTCCTGTTTCTATCCTTTCTGCTGGCCCTCAGGGATTCAGTCCTTTTCCCCCACCCAATACATGATCATGTTCCCTTCTTCTCCTCCCTGTCCCCCTTCCCACCCAGGGGGACCCAGGGGGTCTGCTCCCCCTCCTTGTGATTGCTTTTGTCTCCCTCCCAAGTGAGACTGAGGCATCCTCACTTGCACCCTTTGGCTTGAGTCCTGTGGACTGTATTGTGGGTATTCTGTACATTTTTGGTTAATAGCCACTTTTTAGTGAATACATAACATGCATGTTCTTTTGGATCTGTGTTACTTTATTTCCCTCAGAATGACATTTTCTAGTTCCAATCATTTGCCTGTAAACTCAGGATGTCCTTCATGTTTTGTTTTATTTTTTGTTTTTGTTTATTGCTTTGTTTTGTTTTGTTTTAATTGGTTATTTTATTTATTTACATTTCAAATGTTATCCCCTTCCCAATTTCCCCTCCCTAAGCTCCATCCCCTTCTTCCTTCCCCTGCCTCTATGAAGGTGCTCCCCCAACTGCCCACCCGCTTTTGCTTACTGAAGGAGCCTAGTATACCAGTCCTCATTTTTAATAGCTAAGTAGTATTCCATTGTGTAAATGAATGATAATTTTTCTGTCTGTTCTGTTGTGGGACACCTGGGTTGTTTCAAGCTTCTGGCTATCACAAACATGAAGAAACTGCTACACATACCCCTGTGACATAGGTGGGCATCATTTGAGTATATGCGAAATAGCTGGATGTTCAGGTAGATCTCTTTCAAGATCCCTGAGGAATCTCTAGACTGATTTCCAGAGTGGTTGTAACAGTTGCAAGCCCACCAGCAATAGAGGAGTATTCCTCCTTTACCACATATTTGCCAATATGTATTGTCACCTGAGGTTTTGATCTTAGCCATTTGATTGTTATAAGATGGAATCTCAGGGTCATTTTGATTTGCATTTCCCTGATCACTGAGGACTTTCAACATTTCTTTAGTTGCTTCTCAGCTATTTGAGATTTTTCTGTTTTGAATTCTTGGTTTAGTTCTATACCCCATTTTTGATTGTGTTGTTTGAGGTTTTGGTGATTAGTTTCTTGTGTTCTTATAGATTTTGGATATTAATCTTCTATCTGATGTGGCATTAGTGAAGATTTTTCTCATTCTATAGATTGCCAATTTGTCCTATTGACAGTGCCCTTTGCCTTACATAAACTTTCCAGTTTGATGAGGTCCCATTTATCAATTCTTAATCTTAGAGTATGAGCCATTAGAGTTCTATTAAGAAAATGCCCCCCCCCCCCCTGTGTCAATGAGTTCAAGGCTCTTTCCCACTCTCTCCTCTATTAGATTCAGTTTTATGTTGAGGAACTTGATTCTATTGGACTTGAACTTTGTGCAAGGTGACAAATATGGATGTATTTTCATATTGTGACATAACAGATTGCCAATTAGACCATGACCATTTATTGAAGAGGTTTTTGTTTTTCCATTGCATATTTTGGCTTCTTTGTCAAAGATCAAGTGTCTGTGATTGTGTGGTTTGATTTCTCGGTCTTCAATTCTATTTCACTGATCAGTCTGTCTGTCTCTGTACTAATACCATGCAGTTTTTATTACAATTGCTCTGTAGTATAGCTTGAGGTCAGGTATGGTGATTTGCACAGCAGGTATTTTATTATTAAGAACTGTTTTCCCTATAATAGTATTTTTGCCTTTAGAGAAGAATTTGAGAATTGCTCTTTCCATGTCTTATTCCACTATATATACAAACTCAAAGGAAAAAAATCACATGATCATCACCTTAGATGCTGAAAAAGCATTTGACAAAATACAACATCTATTCATCTATTCATGTTAAAATTATTGGAGAGATCAGGAAAAAAAGCCCATAATTAAACATAAGAAAAGCAATTTACTACAAACCAACTTCCAATATCAAACTAGATGGAGAGATACTTGGAGCAATCCTACTAAATTTGCAGAGAAAACAAGGATGCCCACTTTCCCCTTATCTATTCAATATAGTACTTGAAGTTCTAGCTAAAACAATAGGACAGCAAAGAAAGATCAAAGGTGTGATAGTTTGCATATTCTTGGGTCAAGGAGTGGTGTCCCACACGCGACCTTGCCAGCAAGAAAACACGCGGGGACATATGAATCCTTGCGGCAGCCAAACTTTTATTAAATCTTAAAGAGAGCCCCGCGCGCCCGCATTGCGCGGCTTATATACACCCTAGCGCGGCGCATCCACACCTGATTGGTCGCTCTACCATGATCTCATAAGGCACACTCCGGAGTGGGCAAAGACCTGGCACGAAGGCACTCTTGTACATGCGCACACAGTTAACTTCCTGAAAGAAAGTTGGCTGGTGCGGCGGAGGCCAGCGCCATCTTGTAATGGCGGAGGCTATCCTGGCCTTCCACGTGGGGCACAGTGGAAGCCAGCGCCATCTTTTGGTGGCGAATGTTAAAGCGGCCCTTTACAGAGTGGCAATATTAAAAGGTGTGGCCTTATTGTAGGAAGTGTGTCACTTTTGGGGGTGGGCTTGGAGACCCTTCTCCTAGCTGCCTGAGGATGCTCAGTCTGTTCCTGGCTTGCTGCGGATGAAGATGTAGAGCACTCAGCTCCTCCTGCACCATGCCTGCCTGGATGCTGCCATGCTCCCACCTTGATGATAATGGACTGAACCTCTGAACCAATAAGCCAGCCTCATTTAAATGTTGTCCTTTTTAAAATTTACATTGATCATGGTGTCTGTTCACAGCAAGAGAACCCTAACTCAGGCAGAAGGGATACAGGTTGGCAAAGAAGTAATGGTATCACTAGTTGCAGATGATATTTTAGTATAGATAAGCAACCCCAAAACCTACCAGAGAACTTCTCCAGTTGATAAACAACTTCAGCAAAGTGGGTGGATATAAATTTAACTCAAATAAATCAGTAACCTTCCTTTATACAAATGATAAACAGGCTGAGAAATAAATTAGAGAAACAATTGCCCCACAATAGCCACAAATAATATGAAATTTCTTGGGTTAACTCTAATCAAACAGGTGAAAAATCTATGTGACAATAGCTTCAGGTCTCTCATGAAAGAAATGGAAGAAAATCTAAAAAAAAAAAATAGAGAGATCTCCCATGTTCATGGATTGACAGAATTAACATATTAAAATGGTCATCCTACTAAGCAAGCTACAGATTCAATGGAATCCCTATCAAAATCACAATACAACTCTTCAAAGAAATGGAAAAAGCAGTTCCTGTGTGTCTTTCCATTACAGATTTCAAGTTGTACTTGAGAGTTATAGTAATTACAATAACATGGTATTAGTATTAAAGCAGGCACGTTGATCAATGTAATCAAATTAATAATGTAGAAATAAATGCACACTCCTACAACTTTTTAATGTATGTGAGAAGTGAGAAATACTGGGAAAAAATCCGACAATTTCAGCAACTGGCTGTGGTCTAACTGGGTGTCTGCATGTAGACAAGTGAAAATAGATCTATACTTACTAAGCTGTACAAAACTGAACTCAAAATAGATATAAAATTTAATGAAAATTATATATATTGGAAATGACAGAAGAGAAAAATGGAGAATAGCCTTGAACCCATTAACACAGTATAAGATTTTCTAAAGATAGCATCAATAACACAGGGACTAAAATTAATAACCAACAAATGCTATCTCATGAAACTGAGAAGTTTCTGTAATGCAAAGAGCAGTGTGATTTGGATACAGTTTCAACTCAAAATTTGCAAAGATTTTTACAAACTGATATCTGCATAGAAAATGCATCCCAGTGTTCCATTCCCCTCGCTGTGGGTACTTCATGGGCTACCAAAAGAGAAATGTAAACAGCTCAGTCACAAATCCTTTGACCTACAATCTGTCTTGCCTGCAAGATACGCTAGGAAAATGGTGACACAGAACTTTTGGGACCAATGTCTGATTTACAAGAGGCCTTTTCCATGAGAAAAGGCTTCAAACTATAGAGAAGCCTCAAAAGTACATATAAGCAACAGTAAACACTCAGCAAATACTATCTATCTATCTGTCTGTCTGTCTGTCTGTCTGTCTGTCTATCTATATAAACAATAGCAATAATACATGAGAGTAGCAGAAGTAATTTGTTATAGGGAAAGAGGAACTGTGAGGACAAGTAGGATTTGTTAATAGGGCATTGAAGACTACCACATAATTATATATCTATATTTGGGGGTGTGTGCATATATATAATAATGTAGACATATATTAGAATTATATTACAAAAACTATTAGTTTGTACAATTAAATGCTAATACAATGAAAAAGGAAAGTATTAGGGGAGGGATTGCTTTACAATGATTTGAATTTGCTGAACACTAATATTCAACTAACTTATACCTGCCCCAAATATTTCTACTCTCTTTGAGTTAGCTTTGGCTACACCTATAAGTTTAATTTGTAATAGTTTATATGCAACTACAGAAACTAATGCTTCAGTCGAAAATTATCAGTTTTGGTAACTTTTTTCTAAATTTTTCTTCAAAATTGTGATCTGTCAGTGAAGCCTCTGACAGCTGTGTTATCAGTGGGTTCTCTTTCTTCTCCCCTAAATCACAAGATGATGTGCACAATTCTTATTAACTCTCTGACTAGAAATCTTTAAGAGGTGATTGATGCGAGGACTCTGAAATGAAGCAGCTCCCAGCATTCAAAACTACAAAGGTGATTACTGCTGATGATGGACTGCTAAATCTGCAGGAGAGGGAATTTTTCTATTAAGGTATGATAAACGACAGCAACTTCTCTGTTAATTTACTTTTCATTTTGCTTTAACTTGTGCATTTTTTCAACTTATGTTTTATAATCCATCACAAACTAGAAGTATCTTCTCCAGTGCTACTCAAAACAAACAAACAACCTAACAAAACAAAACAAAAAAAATCATTTAAAATATCTTCATTTTAAAAACCAGTCCTCCCTAGTAAAGTACACTGAGAAACAACAAATGGTTTGACTATTCCATCAAATTCAATTTTCTGATTTCTTTACATATTTAACAGTAGCCTAGCTCTATTAGGCAACTTTGGAAACAGTCACTAGATATTAGAGTGCATAGAAACCATAGGACTTTGGGTTAGTTCTTGTGAGCTGTGTCCAAAGTAAAACTATTACTATATAACATCATTACAGATTAAAGTGGATTTTTGAAGAATTAACTATAGTAGGTGTTTGTAATCAGTTGCAGAAGTATGCAATCAGATAAACACAGTTTGATTTTGTGCCCTTTGCAGCTGTTTAAAATTCATTCATTTTCTTAATACACGGTTTTAAAAATAAGTTACAACATTTCACAACTAAGAATTTTTCCTTGATATATTCATGGAATGATAAAAATGAATGAGAGGATACTGCTAATGTAACTATATAGATCTGCCAACATTTTAAAACCCATCATGTGGATAATAGTGTGAGTGGCATATTTTATCAGTTGTAGGGTTCTGTGTTCTTTTAAAATATCATTTATTTCACCAATATTTATGTAAATGAATTGTAAAATATTCAGCAAGTGATGCATTTCTGTCCTTTCCCTTTCCAGTTACTGATCTGGAAGTTAGAATGAATTATTATTGCCAGCCTGGTTAAAAAGTGAATAATTTAGTTATTATTTGTTTTCTTTCACTTGCAATAATTCAGCACTGAACTATGTTAAGTACATGCATTTTAGCAAGCCAGGAATAAGGAAATCTTAAAATGACTTATAATTTGCCTGCTGGATAGAACAATCTTTGTGAAATAACCCATCTATTTTTAAATTTTAATGTTTTACAATCCATTTTGATAGCTACAGATTTAAATGGTTCCATATTTAAGGGCAACCACAACAAAATACAAGATAATAAGAACTACAATTTTTAAGGCTTACTCTAAGCAGCAGGAGGCATACTTTATATTTTACTATAATTGTGTCATATAATCATAACAAAACTATAGAATTGCTGATATATTATCTACTACACAGAATAATTATAGGGTGATTAAATAATTTCCAAAGGCAAAAGAAACCAGGAGAAATAACTGATATTTTTATATCCATTATCTATAAAAGAATTGTATAAAACTACATGCATGAGTTCATGAAACCCATTGTAGCATCTATATTTAAAGGAAGATTAACCACTTAGTTCATACAATTTCAGTGTTGATTTTTTTATTTAGTCACATTAAATATTGACCAATGACTTTACACACATTTGTCAATATTATACCAATGAGCTACAGCTCAGTTCTCTTTTTGTGCTTTAATGTCAGACTTACTCTGATGTGCAGACTAGTCTGGAACTCATTCTATGAGAATTTGTCTAAACTTGAATTTTGTTACTTATCATCCTGTATAATGCATGTATTCTTTACATTTTACTATAAAACTATCATGTAATCTTCACAATATTTGACTTTAACAAGATTTTTAAACTAATATTATTTTAACTGAACTTTTCTTCCCATCATTGCTGGTTAGATTTATATCTACTTGAAATTTTGAAAAAAAAAGAACCTATTTGATAAACAGATTCCACCAGAATGAATTTTATTAAAAAAAATCTGTGGTAAATTTTCTTGACCAGGAATTGATATTGAAAGGTGAAAATCACTGTGAAGAAGCCATTTTTTCTGTGTGATATCAGAAAGCAGATTAAACAACCCATGAAAATCAGTAAGCAGTAGTACTCTGTGGCCCATTCATTAGTTCCTGTCTCCAAGTATCTGTCTTGACTTCCCATGTTTTCCTTCAGCAGTAAACTAAAACTTGCTATATGAAATAATCTTATTCCTACCAAAAACTGCCTCATAGTTTAAAGTATAGTTGACTGCATCATGGTGGTATATTAAATGCTGATGCAACTTGAAGCAATAGGACACCTTTCAATTGTCCTAGGGAGGCAGAGCATGGTTGATAAACAGTATAGGTCAACATTCATTCTCTCATTGCACAGTATAACATCCCTTTCAGAGGTTGGTGCCACTGACTGTGACTGGATATTCTTACACTATTTAATACACCCAGTTGAAAACCTATTAGATTTGGTGTCCACAGACAGGATAGATAACAAGGTGGGGCATTCCCTGGATGGCCCTTCCTTCAGGTGTTGGCAAGAGGTGCTTGCTGACAGGAACCTGGTATGGCTGTTCCTTGGGAGGATCTGCCAGTAACTGACCAATGCAGATGTGAATGCTTGGAGCCAAACCTTAGACTGAGGGGAAACCCTGGTGGGGATGCTATTGGAAGTACTGGAGGAGCTAAGGGAGAGTACAACCCCATAGGAAGAACAGTGTTGGCTGGCCAGACCACCTAGTTCTCCCAGAGACTAGATCACCAACCAAGGAGTATACAGGGAGGGATCCATGACTCCAGATATATATGTCAAAGATGGTGGCCTTGTCTGAGATCAATGGGGAGGGAGGCCCTTGGTCCTGTGGAGATTTGATGACCTAGCCTGGGGGCTGCTGGAGCAGTGGAACAGGAAAGTACCTTCTTAACCTTCTTAGAGGCAAAGGGGCAGGTGGAGAGAGTCAGGTGAGTAACTTCTTATAGGCAAAGGGGATGGTGGAGATGAAGAGAATGGGATGGGGAATTTGGCAAGAGGTAACTGGGAAGGGGGATATCATTTGAGATATAAATGAGTGGAATGATTAATAGAAAAAGAAATGTTAAATAATAAATCACACACACACACATACACACACACACACACACACGCACACACACACACACACACACACACACACACAAATTAGCTTAAAAGTCAGAATCATTGTAGGACACGAAAGATCCAGGAATTTTCTGTGAGGTTTTGTCTCTTAGGACAAATGTGGTACATCTACACAATGGAGTACTACTCAGTTATCAAAAACAATGACTTCATGAAATTCATAGACAAATGGAATGAACTGAAAAATATCATCCTGAGTGAGGTAACCCAATCACAGAAAAACACACACAGTATGTACTTATTGATAAGTGGACATTAGCCCAAATACTCAATATACCCAAGATGCACAGACCACATGTAACTCAGGAACAGTGACCAAAATGTGGATGCTTCACTCTTTCTTTGAAAGGGAAACAAAAATACCCTTAGAAGGGGATAGGGAGGCAAAATTTGGAACAGAGACTGAAGGAACTGGCATTCAGAGCTTGCCCCACATATGGCTCTTACATATACAGCCACCAAAACAAGATAAGATGGATGAAGCTAGAAGTGCAGGCTGACAGGAACCGGATATTGATCTCTCCTGAGTGACACAGCCAGAATATGTCAAATACAGAGGCAAATGCCAGCAGCAAACCACTGAACTGAGAACAGGACTCCAGATGGAGGAATTAGAGAAAGGACTGAAAGAGCTGAAGGGTCTTGAGACCCCATTAGAATAACAATGCCAACCAACCAGAGCTTCCAGGGACTAAACCACTACCCAAAGGCTATACCTGGACTGACCCTGGGTTCCAAATTCATAGGTAGAAATGCACAGCCTTGTAGGGGCACCAGTGGAAGGGGAAGTCCTTGATCCTGCCAAGGGTGGACTCCCAGTGTACAGGATTGTTGGGGGGGGGTGTAATGGGGCATGGATGGGGAGGGGAACACTCATATAGAAGGGGAGGGGGAGGAGTTATGGAGCTGATGGACTGGAAACCGGGAAAGGGAATAACATTTGAAATGTAAATAAGAAAAATCCAATTTAATAAAAATGAAAGAAAAAAATTAAAATAAAAAAAAATCATGGCTCCAAAAACAAGCATCTTGTAGAAAGTATATGGGAAACCCTGCTAATTAAGGTCACATTAATGACCTGAACTGCCATGACTTGATAGCTCATCAGAGCTTGTGGAAAAAATTGCTCAAAGGAGAGCAAAGCTTCTCCTTCACCTACCTAGTCCTGGCTTCCCAGACAACTACGCCCTCTATCTGGCAAGTTTGAGTAGTCCTTGGCAGACACTCACATCCAACCCTGTTCTCTTTTCTCAATAAGAACCAACCCAGAAACCACTTGAGGTTCCTAGACTATCTCTCCATGCAAATGACAGGTCACAGAACTTTACAACTCTAGTCACTGATTTTAATTAGCCTTGACAATGCCTTCTTCTTTAAAGTCCATATATTCACCCTAAATAAAGTGTATACATATAAGACCACCCACATAAAGTTATATAGATAAGCTAAGATTGGTTAATACAGCTGTTTCCTTGGAGAGAATGAGAGAAGACCTTTTTGTAGAAAAGCTGCAACATTAAGATCTCTGGAAAAGGCCTTCATACCCTCAATCCCACTCCTGCACCCCTGCACCTGTTCCCTACTAAATGAGAATCCTGGAGAATCCCAACTATCCTGAACTCTACTTCATCATTATAGAATGGGAGGAACAGGAGGACAAGGAATCACAGCTAGAACCCCAACATACGTATCAAAAAGTAGTTGGGTGAAATCATTGGTGCATTCATTTGAATCATATACATCCCCTTGGGAGAGGTTAAATAAAAGAGATAGATTAAAAATGAATATTCAAAATGATTATATATTTGCTATGATACTTAATACTCACTGATTTTTTACAACAGCCTCACTTAAAAATTTCTCTAGTGCTCTTCAGCAGAAGAATGAATAAAAATCCTTAAGTAGTAAACAAGATGGGGAGCACATATCTGTAACTTTGGCACAGGAAATAAAAATTCCTAGGAATAAAGAATTTGGAGTTATCCATGAGTACATAACAAGCTTGAGTGGAGCCTGATGAACACAGGTTCTTCCCCCTCAAAAAAGGCAAAATAATAATAATAATAATAATAATAATAATAATAAGTTAAAATGATAAAATTTCTGGTGTTTCTAGTGACTTCACTGTGTTATGTAATATTTTTCCTGGAAACTGTCTTATGAGAGGATATTTGCAAGGAAGAGGTATGTGGTGTTTTTCTGGAAGCTGTCTTTTGAGAGGGCCTATGATATGTCGCCAGACTGGGTGCTTGAGAGGACACATTATGCTCAAAAAGAATCTAATATAACCCCAATAACCCCACAGTGAGAGGATGCTCTTGCATTTGTTTGCCTTGAGATGCTCTGCTGATCTTCGCTGATCTTTGTTTATTGTGACTTCATAGAGAGAAACCCCCACAAAGAACTTCTCTTGGTATTTCTGCTCTTTCTTGCCACTTCCAGGGAATCATGCAGATTTGCCAGAGCCTCCTGCTGTGATTTCTTCTGGATTGAGCCAATGCTACTGATTCCTGTTGGGTGTTAGCAGATTAGATTCAGTTGTTGATATCCTGACAGGAAAGATTGGAACTGCCCCCCAAAACTACTTCTAAATATTTCTGCAACCCCCATTTTTTATTAACCTTTCCCCCCAAATTTTGTTTGTGGGTTAGAAGGAAGGTTGGAGCCTTCAGGGACCCTTATAAAAGTAGGTTTTGAAAGATTTAAGGACAGATTTTTATAACTTCTGTGTTACTGGGTAATAGAATTTCCAATTTTGTAATATCTCCATCATTGTCATCTTACTGCAGAAGCGAAATGAGAAAGTCAACTATCATGTGTACACCCAACACAGATCAACTGCATTGGTGTAATAGCGACTGATAGCTAAAAGGAATTCAAGGGTGAATACTATATTATTCTACTTAAAAATAATGTGAATCAACATTCTTAATACTGTAAAAAATGTCTCTGTTCTGGGCAACATAAGGGATGGAACCAAAGCCTTGAGCAGGCAGAGTGATGGTGTTAGCTCTGTGTGTCAATGTTTTCTGGGGGACGGGGTATTTTAAATTTATTTACATTTCAAATGTTACCCCCTTTCCCGGTTTGGTTTCCCTTCCATAAATCTCCTATCCCATCCCCCTCCCCCTTCTTCTATGAGGGTGTTTGCCTTTCTCAACCACCCACCCCTTCCTGCCTCCCTGCCTTGACATTCCCCTACACAAGGTGGGGGTGGGGAAGGGGAATCAAGTCATGGCAGGACCAAGGTCTTCTCCCACCATTGACGCCCAAAAGGACCATCCTCTGTTATTTATGCAGCAGGAGCTATGGGTCTGTCCATGTGTACTCTTTGGATGGTGGTTCAGTCTCTGGGAGCTCTGGTTGGTCAGTATTGTTCTTAGGGAGTTGCAAATCACTTCAACTCCTTTAATCCTTTCTCTAACTCCTCCATTAGGGACCTGGTCTCAGTTCAATGGTTGGATGGAATTGTTCACCCCTGTATTTGTCATGATCTGGCAAAGCCTCTCAGTAGACTGTGATATCAGGCTCCTGTCAGCATGCACTTCTTGGCATCAGCAATATTGTCTGGGTTTGGTCGCTGTATTTATGTGAGCTGGATCCCCAAGACAGTCTCTGGATGGCCGTTCCTTCAGTCTCTGCTCCAAACTTCTTCTCCTTATTTCCTCCTAGGTATATTTTTGTTCCCCTTCTGAGAAGGACTGAAGCATCTGCATTTTTGGTTGTCCTTCTTCTTCAGCTTCATATGGTCTGTGGAGTGTATCTTACGTTCAGCTTTATTGATCTATTTTTTTTCTGAAATACAGAAATGTTACTTTGACAAAATAAAGTATAAAAAAGGAAGTGCCTGAAAACAAACAAATCTACTCATATAACCCAGGTAGTGGTCAAGACAATAATAGACTGCTCTTCACAAACTGAGAGCAAGGCCCCATTGCTAAGGACAACCTACACCCTATATTCTGGTATCTTATGCTTGGTAAAGAAGGTGCCCTACATACTACCAAAAGAGGAATGTAAGACCAACGCAGACACAAAACTTTTGATCTTCAATGGTGTCCTCTTATAAGGTATTTGATCACACTGCGAATTACTTACTGACATTGTATTACTTACTGAAACAAAAAGTTGTTTGTAGCTTTTGTGTGGCTCAGCCTTAGCCCAGACCTTTAATCTCTCTGCTAGAATTCCTGCATGCCCTCAGTATACATCTTTAATTCAAATCAATGCAAGTAAAGTTAGTATGTAGAAGGAAACACCAGTGTTTGAAAGTGATTAACTTAGGGACAGACAAAGTGATGAATCAGAGAAAGATTCAGCAGACTTAGGTACAATATGCCCAACTTCTCGTCACAAGAAGAGAGAAGAAGGGGAAGTTACTTAAGCAATCAGAGAATAGAGGAAGGGGAAAGAGAAGGAGAGTTTTAGCAGTAGAGATTTTCAGAGACAAGTTGCAGAAAACAAATGAGACAAAGGTAAAGACAAACTAGCCAGAGAATGAAAGGGAGTCAGAAAATTAGAAGAGATTGCTAGAATTAGTTTGAGAACAAGCAGAGCAATTCAGGAGAGGCAGAGAAAGAGAGAAGCCAGGTTGAATTAGTCAGCCTATATAGTATGAGACAAAGCAGATGAGTTGAACCAGCCAGCAAAAGCTCAGAAAGAACAAGAAAGGGCAAGGTTATTCTCCAGTAAGTCTCAGAGGCTAAAACATTCTAGGCCTAGATAAGATTCTATAAAGGTTAGAAGCTTCCAGGACTAGGCCTAGGTTAGTAAACAGAGGCAGTAGGGACTAGAGGTGGCAGTTGCTTCAGCCACACAAAAGATACTTTTACAGTGTCCTGTGTGAAAGGTTGAGGAATTAGCAAAGCTATCTTCCTTAGACTGTTGCCAAACACCCTTCTTCCTTGAAAGCAGCTTCAATGTGTTTATATCGTTATTTCTTTTGTGAACCACTGATATAAAACTAAAGTTTTTGATTCTGAGTTTTGAATTATGCATTCATATCTGGTAAACTCCACCATAAGTATATAGCAAAGGACCATTCGTCTCTCAGAATCTGGCAGTAGACAGCAATGCAGCAGGGAATAAAAGAATGCAAGGAACTTCATCACCATTCATAATTGACTGTTGACAACTATTCTTGTACTGCAACAGTGCAGATAATCATACCTGCTATGAGTTTATGATTTCATGACATTTTATCCTGTATTAAGATTCATATGTTTTGTTTTTGCACTCTGGTTGGTGAATTTTTCTAAGCCATAGATTAGAGTTAAGAATATTTTGTTCAAAGCTGAGCTTTGGATTGCCACATATCCTTAATACCTCAGGAGGCTAAAAATCTCTGTGTTAGCTGTTGTTTACTTTAAGGAAAGGATTCTATGATTAAGATTTAGAGTAGCTTTATCTATGGGAATAATCACAGATATTTAGAAAATGGCTTAATGTCAATTTGATTAGCAAACATTAGTGAATTTCTCTATTGCTATTATTCTCTCATGCATGTGTTTTTATGTGAGTTTACAATGTCAAGCATGGATTCACTTTTTTGAAGCATTTCTTAAATTCAACCAGAGAGCAATTGATTACCACCAGAATAGTCTTTGCACTATCACACAAGTAGACACATCTATCATAGCCTATTATGATTGTTCTAAGGTTGGTAAAGCAGTTGACATTTTGATTCCCCAGGAAGTCAGCATGATGCATTCAAGTAGTATTTAAAATAGCCAGATAGAAAAAGATTTGATATGAGTCCCACTTACCTTCTTCATATGTTACAACTAAGGTGTGTGATGATTTCACTAATAGGATCTTATAATTTAAATCTAATGAGCAACCAAGAGGTATGGCCAATCTTGGGTGAACCCCAGGATACTAAAGACCATTCATAAGTTATTGAATGTTCAGGTCTTAAATTAAAAATTCTACACTGTATCTTATTTTCTATATAAAAGAAACATAAATTTAAAACTATAAAAAGATAAGTAATTACTGGTTGCCAAGGTTTTATTAAAAAAGACGTTAAATTGGTAAAATACAGAGTTCACAGGGCAGTAGAAAGCATCTATATGTTACAGTAATAATGAGTAAATATATAAATTTGCCGAAGTTCACCATGCAATAAAAATGGATTCTGATATAATCTGTGCCCTGCGGGCAATAATGTGATAATTAGTTAAGATATTTAACTGTGATAAATAAATACTATGAGAGAAGATTCTGGTAATGAAGCTGTGTGAGTATCTGTTCTAAAAACGAAAGTTATGAGATATCTAAATATGTTTTTCTGTGAGCAATAAGTGATACCTTTTTAATTCTTTTCTGTGTCATGATTTTGCTAATATTTCCAAAATTATTTATATACACTTTTGTTATTTTTCTAATAATTTGTTTAAAATAATGTACCTTTTAAATATGTTATTAAAAATATATGTTATAAAAATATATACTCCTCAGGTAGACCTGGAGGGTGATAATGACTAAACTGTTAAAAAAATTAAAGATTAATAATGATAAAAAGAAGAAAAAGAATAAAGCTGCTATGAATATAGTGGAACACGTGTTAAAAATAATATATACTTATATATAAATATTTATAATATAAGCAAATATAAAATGATCAATTTCACTTATTGTTTCATTGTTTATACTATTCAGAGTTTCAGAGCTTATCCTAAATCAAATGTAGCTAATATATAAATCATTGGGCTTCCTATTATATCTGACATTTTTTCTAATCACAATAGAGAAACAGAAATTATGTTTAAATCCAGACCAGAAAATGAAGTATAGTACTATGTTTATTATTTAGTTTAAGAAAAAAGATATTGTATATATATGTATATACATATATGTGTGTGTGTGTGTGTGTGTGTGTGTGTTACAATTAGTGCAATCTTCAAAGTATAGGCATATGATGGCTACTTTATATTTCCAATGTTCAACATGGTTGGAGATGAAATGATTCCATACAATTGGAAGTTGTAGAAAAAGTATATATAACTCCACAGTTATAGATAACTAAATTCTGTATTTTTAGTCGTTTTTCAAATGTACAGGACCCAATATTCTATGGATTGTTTTCAATTATATCTGCATCACTTTGATCTAAAATATAGTTAAGTAACCATAGTAATAATACATTCCCTTCACCTAAACCTTGACAGACATGATGGAAAGAGTAGAAAACACTGTATGAGACAAAAGACTAGGACAGTGCCTTGTAGAAGTGTCAGGGAAGGAGCATTCTCAGAGCCTCAACAATATAATTGCCTAAAAAGACAAGCATAATGACCATCCTAATAGACAAAACAGTGTTGATGCGAGAAATTTCACAACAGTCTATACTTCAATGTCGAGGTACTATCAACTTATGGTTGATGATGGATAAAGCAATGAGTTTTCTCCAGGAAAGAGCTTCCCTTTAGGTTATTGAACACCAAATGGTCATATCTAAAACCATATTTGTGAGGTCACTAAATGGACTCAGTAGTATATATTATATACCTTATATTATAATATATATATTATAAATATTAGGGAGACATGAGAGGATTAAAAGGAGAAGAGGGAGGATTAATAATTGAGTATTCATGTATAAAAAATCTCAAAACTATATAAAATTAAAAGGTAAAACATTCAAACTATGTTATAAAGACACATATTGTTTAACATATAATTTATAGGGATTTTTGAAAAATGTGTCATGAACTGAGTTTGACTGAAAGCACAAAATTATTAATTAATGCAGGATGGAATTTCACAAAATATAGAGACTATTATTCACAATATTGTTAACAAGTGTTATATTATCATATTCACCACAAATCAATTTCAGAAGAAAATATACAGGGGGTACAGGAAAAATAGGTAAACTTTATTGGCTAGATTGTTAAAGGATTATCTTAAATTTTGGTTACAGAAACTTCTTCTATAAAGGAAATTGCATCCCTTTCCTTCAGCTCAGTAAGTTACAAGCTCAGTAAGCATGAGAGCTTCTGAGAGAGTTAAATATTCAGATATATTCCTAAGGAGCTGAAACACAAGGTGTCTGAATTCGTTTTTCTGTAAAGAAGGTACTGATGCCCAATATTAATTTTTCTATTCCTTTTTTATATAATAGAGTGATGGGGAGCTGGATATTATGTATGCTCTGTGCTGACTCCAACTGCATATGTAGCAGAGGATGGACTTGTTGGGCACCAATACAAGGAGAAACCCTTGATCCTGCCAAGGTTGGACCCCAAGTGTAGGGGAATGTAGGGAAATAGAAAGGGGGGATGAATGGGGAGGGGAACACCCTTATATAAGAAGGGGAGAGGGATGGGATAGAGCGCTTATGTCTGGGACACAATGAAAAGGAATAACATTTGAAATGTTAATAAAAAATATCCAATTAAAAAATGCTCTGTGTGCTGATTATTCATCTTTTAAGTCAGAATCACTGCAGTATGAGTTTGCAGATCAGGTACCACAATATGAAAACACAGGAGAAGGACATCCATTTTCTCCAGTTTCAATATTTGTGATCTGTGATCCCTTATTTCAGGATTCTGAATTATATGACTTCTTGCAGTTCAGGCAACAAATAGTATGTACAATGGAGTGAGGGTGATGCTCTCATAGGATTGACATAGAACATAGGACAATGCCCACATTTAATGATCATTATTTTTCGAATTATTTTCTTGAATTCTCTTAATTTGTTTTTATCACTATGGACCAATTCTACATTGTTCTTAATATTTGTACCTGAATAAATATTAATCCTATTGCTATTAATTTCCTTATAAATTACACCTGTGTTCTACTGTGTTCTGCATATATTCTTAAATCATGTTCATCTTTCTTCCCTTCTATAAATGGCTCTACCTTTTGGATTCTGGTTAGTTTATTGAGTTCATATTCAGGATAAATCAATATTTCAGTGAATTATGTTATTTTTAAAATGTGTACTTCTATTAACAATGTTGTAATGGCACTCATTCTTCTCACAGCACTTTAGAGAAAATAATTTCTATGGTGGATGATGGCTGAAGGAACAAAAAGGCTTTTAAGAAGTGTGTGTGTGTGTGTGTGTGTGTGTGTGTGTGTGTGTGCATGTGTATGTTTTTAGAGTGGATTTCTTGCAAAGATGCATGTATAAATTAAGAGACTATTTGTTTTAGTTAATCTTTTCTTTTCCCTGAAAGGGACAGTCACTGCTAATGCTCTCCTCTGCATCCCCTCTGCATAAGGCACTCACACCAATTTCCAAAGAAGAAGAAGAGGAGGAGGAGGAGGAGAAGAGGAGGAGAAGGAGAAGAGGAGGAGGAGGAGAAGGAAGGAGAAGGAGAAGAAAACAGTGATCCTTTATTAAACAAGGAAAAAAGATCAGTTGGTTGAATCTGAATCTGGCAGAAACAGCAGCAAATATCTCTCTTTTCGGGTGTAATTTTCAAAGGAAAAATGGGGAAGAATTTGTTAAAATGGACTAAGATAAGTTGGTACATTAATTCTAATTGGTATGTTAATACGAGTAAACAAATAGGAATTGTTGATTGTTCGACCTTAATGTTTTCATAGTCAGACCTGAGCGAATAGCCACAGAATTAAGTCAGAATCAGAAAGTGGAGAAATAAGGGAGAAGATTTTGGTGGCTGAATGGATGGAGCACTGCATAAATACGGGAATCTACCTGTTTAGTAAGGTACAGGGAAGTACAGAGGGCAAGAATTGCAGCTGCCTTGTTTGGCATGCACTATTTAAGCAACAGTCATGTAAACTTTTGGTGAATTAACCAAACAAACCTTAAAACTGTTTTTTCTTTGTTTGTTTGTTTGTTTGTTTGTTTCTACAAAATACTCAGATTGCTTTCTTTGGTATCCTAAATGGATAGGCTGACAGAACACTCTAGTTTCTAAGATAGGCTGTATAGTATTACTGGACCTTTACAATATCAAGTTTCATTTAGATAAAGAAGGGAACACTGAGCAAGATCACAACAAACACCAGATCTAATGAAAGAGGTGTATTCGGGTCAGAAGGAGGACAAAAGGCTATCTTAAAATGGCACGTGAGATAGAGACAGCATGGAAAACAGACGGAACAAAGCAAAGAGAAAAAGTGTGTGTGTGTGTGTGTGTGTGTGTGTGTGTGTGTGTGTGTGTGAGAGAGAGAGAGAGAGAGAGAGAGAGAGAGAGAGAGAGAGAGAGAGAAGAGAGAGAGAGAGAGAGGGATCTAGGGTGATTAGGCCTTTTAAAGGGGTAGACATTCCTATTCCTATTCAGCTTGCAGGGACACTAGAAATACTCCATACTCACTGGGGAAGAGCATGAGATAAGTTTTTCAAGCTGCTGCTACGAAGTGTCAAATCAGCAACACTCTGTGGAAAATAAGTATCACTCTACCATTCTATGACTTCCTCTCCTCCATATTCTCATAACACCCTCCTGATGAAATTCTTAATAGAGCAACAGTAATATTGGCATCATAGTCTAGAGCTCCAGAGGTCTGAGCTAAATATTCTTTAGAAAGATTGCTTGGCTTTCAGTTACTGCCTTAAAATGAAGTTAAGCATATTGAGGCATGAATTAATTTGAGAAATATGCACAAGTTAGCTCAGATTCTACGAAAGATGCAATCTATTTCAAAGACAGTTCTAGATCCCAGATCTAGATAGATCTAGATCTATTTCTAGGTTACAGACATACTTACAGTACATAGACACACTAAATGCCTTGGATGTTATGGTACATAAGTGTTACAAGTAAGTTGTACTATTTTATTTCTCTGTCTTCAAAGCTAGCATAGTGCCTTCTGGTACCAACAAAACATAGTGAATAAGAGATTCTGTGCTGACAAAACCCAACTAATAGATCTGTGATATAATTCTTGAATCAAAGACTCGGGAGTTATTGCTGAAGAGAGGGAAAAACATTGTAAGAGCCAGAGGAACAGAAAGTTTACTGTGAAAATGTATCTTATAAAAATGTCAGAAATTCTAGACCCATGAAGTCTAGTCATCATGGCTGACTGAACAATATTTGAGCAATATGGACAGCAATGGATGTTTTAACCTGAAAGTCTAACACCTGCATTCCCACAAGACTAGACAAGAAACTTCAGGCAACTGAGTAATTCTGGGAAGTGTTTAATTCTTTCTCAAGTAATGAGTGGTCAGCCAAAGGGTCATGTAAACAGGCCATAAATGTACAAAGCCAATAGCATGTGGAAATGCACATGAGTGTGTGTGTGTGTGTGTGTGTGTGTGTGTGTTTGCCTCTGTGTATAAAATGATAACTAAAGTAAAAGAGGCCATGAATTTGAGAAAGACTTAGAAGTGATGCAGGGAGTACTCGAATGGTAGAAATGGAAGAAGGAATTAATATAATTTATTTAACTAAATTAAAATCTAATGTATATGTATGTCTATAATTGAAATTATTTTGATGTCTGTCTGTTTCTTGCTACCACATCTAAAGCACAGAGAACCCAACACAAATATAAAATATATTCCAAATATACACAGGCTAAACATACAACCCAAACACAGACCACTCCCCACACACTCCACTATCAACATATAACTTCAGTGTAACCCACACACGTAGCACATAATTATGACAATAGTTGAATATAGGGGTGCATATATAGGCAAAATCATCAGAATGAATGAGAAATGATTGTGATGTTTTTCAATGTTGTTTGACTCAGTGTTTGTAAGATGTGATTGAGAATATTTATTTTGAGGGAAAGGTGATAATCAAAATTCAAATGAATTGAATGAATAAGTCTAGATACTGTCCTAAAATCAATCCATAATCATATATATATGTAGTGTTGAGTTTTACTAAACAACTTTGTGTTCCTAGTGGGTCACACTCCGAGCCACCTGCTCAGTGGCTCTTTGGATTCTCTAATGAAACACACACACACACACACACACACACACACACACACAGACACACACACACACACACACACACGCACACACACACACACACACACACACACACACTCTAACGGAATCGGTTAAATTTTGACATGCTGTGACTAGCTCAAAGATATGATAGTCCTAAAACTTTTTCCTGCTAGCAAGAACTTCCCTCTGGAACTCCTGAGACTCCTAAACCTCTGCTGCTTCCCCAGGCCCAATCAGGAAGTGGCAAGTGGACATTTACCTGAATTCGTAGTACCTTCAGTATTTTGACAAACAGATACTTGATTTTGGTGGGATTATTAATTCAAACGTTAGAAACAATTCCCAACACACACACACACACACACACACACACAATGTTTAAAATTTTTAATAGTTTATTACAATAAAAAGGTAATTTTGATCCATAATTATTATTTCTAAAATTTTGTTTATGTAAAATATAGTAGATGAAAGAGTTCAAGTTCCTAGACATAAAGTGTACATGTCATGCATGAAAATACATTGTATCTTTGTGAACCTATTTTCAAAATAAACATTCTTTGTTAAGGATGATATATAATAGCATAAATCTACACAGCCAAAATACCTCATTATTGCATTCTCTAAACATAATGAGTATGATATGGCAAATGGTGAAATGAATGTCGTGTTTGAAGGACTACACTCAGTGACATTATAATATTTGCAAGGAACATCTGGTATATAATCAAATGGGTAATGGTTCAGCCTATATCACAGCTTCTCTTCTAGAGTGCAATAGAACATAAATAATGCAGACATCTATAGTTGGTAGGAAATAAGTTTAAGAATAACTAAGTAAAACGGCATAAGAAGAATAGATATTCCTTAGAGAATAGTTTCAGCAAATAATTATAATTGGAAGAAATCTGTAAATAATGTGTAGACATGAAATTTGTTGCCTATTAATAAATGTAGCATGAACTTCAATGCTGATGTAAAAGAATATGCGAGTTGATCCTTGAATTTTAAATTTGTAGCATTACTGTAGTGATTCATCTAGAATAACAAATGCTAACTAAGCTGTCTGATCAAACATCACAAGTGAAACTCATTACAACTTCTTCCTGAGGGTCACTATGGTTTTGTTAAAGTATGCATAAAAAGAAAATTAAACGTCAGTAAAGTTACATTAAAACTAAGCATCAGTGAATACAATGAGGTTAATTTATTTCAACAAATATATGTGTCCACAAGTTTCCAAATTAAGGATGAGCAAATATTCATCTCTCCCTGTCTCTGTCCTCTATCTCTGTCTGTCTCTCTGTCTCTCTGTCTCTGTCTCCCTCTCTCTCTCTCTCTCTCTCTCTCTCTCTCTCTCTCTCTCTCTCTCTCTCTCTCTCCACTCTCTCTCTCATTGGTAACTACAAATGATTGGTTAAATAAATAATTCTCTGCCTCAAACTACTTATATCCCATGATATATTTCTAAATTTCCATGGTCAACACCAAAGCACAACTGTTGACAAGGCACTCATCACAGCATCTCAATATATAACAGCTTTTTTTTTATGTAGCTAAATAGAAAATACCATTTTTTTATTAACTTGAGTATTTCTTATATACATTTCGAGTGTTATTCCCTTTCCCGGTTTCCGGGCAAACATCCCCCTCACCCCTCCCCTTCCTTATGGGTGTTCCCTCCCAACCCTCCCCCCATTGCCGCCCTCCCCCCACCAGTCTAGTTCACTGGGGGTTCAGTCTTAGCAGGACCCAGGGCTTCCCCTTCCACTGGTGCTCTTACTAGGATATTCATTGCTAACTATGAGGTCAGAGTCCAGGGTCAGTCCATGTATAGTCTTTAGGTAGTGGCTTAGTCCCTGGAAGCTCTGGTTGCTTGGCATTGTTGTACATATGGGGTCTCGAGCCCCTTCAATCTCTTCCAGTTCTTTCTCTGATTCCTTCAACAGGGGTCCTGTTCTCAGTTCAGTGGTTTGCTACTGGCATTCGCCTCTGTATTTGCTGTATTCTGGCTGTGTCTCTCAGGAGCGATCTACATCCGGCTCCTGTCGGTCTGCACTTCTTTGCTTCATCCATCTTGTCTAATTGGGTGGCTGTATATGTATGGGCCACATGTGGGGCAGGCTCTGAATGGGTGTTCCTTCAGTCTCTGTTTTAATCTTTGCCTCTCTCTTCCCTGCCAAGGGTATTCTTGTTCCCCTTTTAAAGAAGGAGCAAAGCATTCACATTTTGATCATCCATCTTGAGTTTGTTTCATTTGTTCTAGGCATCTAGGGTAATTCAAGCATTTGGGCTAATAGCCACTTATCAATGAGTGCATACCATGTATGTCTTTCTGTGATTGGGTTAGCTCACTCAGGATGACATTTGCCAGTTCCAACCATTTGCCTACGAATTTCATAAAGTCGTTGTTTTTGATAGCTGAGTAATATTCCATTGTGTAGATGTACCATATTTTCTGTATCCATTCCTCTGTTGAAGGGCATCTGGGTTCTTTCCAGCTTCTGGCTATTATAAATAGGCTGCAATGAACATAGTGGAGCACGTGTCTTTTTTATATTTTGGGGCATCATTTGGGTATATGCCCAAGAGAGGTATAGCTGGATCCTCAGGCATTTCAATGTCCAATTTTCTGAGGATCCTCCAGACTGATTTCCAGAATGGTTGTATCAGTTTGCAATCCCAGCAACAATGGAGGAGTGTTCCTCTTTCTCCACATCCTCGCCAGCATCTGTTCTCCCCTGAGTTTTGATCTTAGCCATTCTCACTGGTGTGAGGTGAAATCTCAGGGTTGTTTTGATTTGCATTTCCCTTATGACTAAAGATGTTGAACATTTCTTTAGGTGTTTCTCAGCCATTCGGCATTCCTCAGCTGTGAATTCTTTGTTTAGCTCTGAACCCCATTTTTTGATAGGGTTATCTCCCTGCAGTCTAACTTCTTGAGTTCTTTGTATATTTTGGATATAAGGCCTCTATCTGTTGTACGATTGGTAAAGATCTTTTCCCAATCTGTTGGTTGCCGTTTTGTCCTAACCACAGTGTCCTTTGCCTTACAGAAGCTTTGCAGTTTTATGAGATCCCATTTGTCGATTCTTGATCTTAGAGCGTAAGCCATTGGTGTTTTGATCAGGAAATTTTTTCCAGTGCCCATGTGTTCCAGATGCTTCCCTAGTTTTTCTTCTATTAGTTTGAGTGTGTCTGGTTTGATGTGGAGGTCCTTGATCCACTTGGACTTAAGCTTTGTACAGGGTGATAAGCATGGATCGATCTGCATTCTTCTACATGTTGCCCTCCAGTTGAACCAGCACCATTTGCTGAAAATGCTATCTTTTTTCCATTGGATGGTTTTGGCTCCTTTGTCAAAAATCAAGTGACCATAGGTGTGTGGGTTCATTTCTGGGTCTTCAATTCTATTCCATTGGTCTATCTGTCTGTCTCTGTACCAATACCATGCAGTTTTTATCACTATTGCTCTGTAATACTGCTTGAGTTCAGGGATAGTGATTCCCCCTGAAGTCCTTTTGTTGTTGAGGATAGCTTTAGCTATCCTGGGTTTTTTGTTATTCCAGATGAATTTGCTAATTGTTCTGTCTAACTCTTTGAAGAATTGGATTGGTATTTTGATGGGGATTGCATTGAATCTGTAGATTGCTTTTGGTAAAATGGCCATTTTTACTATATTAATCCTGCCAATCCATGAGCATGGGAGACCTTTCCATCTTCTGAGGTCTTCTTCAATTTCTTTCCTCAGTGTCTTGAAGTTCTTATTGTACAGATCTTTTACTTGCTTGGTTAAAGTCACACCGAGGTACTTTATATTATTTGGGTCTATTATCAAGGGTGTCGTTTCCCTAATTTCTTTCTCGGCTTGTTTCTCTTTTGTATAGAGGAAGGCAACTGATTTATTTGAGTTAATTTTATACCCAGCCACTTTGCTGAAGTTGTTTATCAGCTTTATTAGTTCTCTGGTGGAACTTTTGGGATCACTTAAATATACTATTATATCATCTGCAAATAGTGATATTTTGACTTCTTCTTTTCCGATCTGTATCCCCTTGACCTCCTTTTGTTTTCTGATTGGTCTGGCTAGAACTTCAAGAACTATATTGAATAAGTAGGGAGAGAGTGGGCAGCCTTGTCTAGTCCCTGATTTTAGTGGGATTGCTTCAAGTTTCTCTCCATTTAGTTTAATGTTAGCAACTGGTTTGCTGTATATGGCTTTTACTATGTTCAGGTATGGGCCTTGAATTCCTATTCTTTCCAGGACTTTTATCATGAAGGGGTGTTGAATTTTGTCAAATGCTTTCTCAGCGTCTAATGAAATGATCATGTGGTTTTGTTCTTTCAGTTTGTTTATATAATGGATCACGTTGATGGTTTTCCGTATATTAAACCATCCCTGCATGCCTGGGATGAAGCTTACTTGGTCATGGTGGATGATTGTTTTGATGTGCTCTTGGATTCGGTTTGCCAGAATTTTGTTGAGTATTTTTGCGTCGATATTCATAAGTGAAATTGGGCTGAAGTTCTCTTTCTTTGTTGTGTCTTTGTGTGGTTTATGTATAAGAGTAATTGTGGCTTCATAGAAGGTATTCGGTAGTGATCCATCTGTTTCAATTTTGTGGAATAGTTTGGATAATATTGGTATGAGGTCTTCTATGAAGGTTTGATAGAATTCTGCACTAAACCCGTCTGGACCTGGGCTCTTTTTGGTTGGGAGACCTTTAATGACTGCTTCTATTTCCTTAGGAGTTATGGGGTTGTTTAACTGGTTTATCTGTTCCTGATTCAACTTCGGTACCTGGTATCTGTCTAGGAAATTGTCCATTTCCTGAAGATTTTCAAGTTTTGTTGAATATAGGTTTTTATAGTAAGATCTGCTGATTTTTTGAATTTCCTCTGAATCTGTAGTTATGTCTCCCTTTTCATTTCTGATTTTGTTAATTTGGACGCACTCTCTGTGTCCTCTCGTTAGTCTGGCTAAGGGTTTATCTATCTTGTTGATTTTCTCAAAGAACCAACTTTTGGTTCTGTTGATTCTTTCTATGGTCCCTTTTGTTTCTACTTGGTTGATTTCAGCTCTGAGTTTGATTATTTCCTGCTTTCTACTCCTCCTGGGTGTATTTGCTTCTTTTTGTTCTAGAGCTTTTAGGTTTGCTGTCAAGCTGCTGACATATGCTCTTTCCTGTTTCTTTCTGCAGGCACTCAGCGCTATGAGGTTTCCTCTTAGCACAGCTTTCATTGTGTCCCATAAGTTTGGGTATGTTGTACCTTCATTTTCATTAAATTCTAAAAAGTTTTTAATTTCTTTCTTTATTTCTTCCTTGACCAGGTTATCATTGAGTAGAGCATTGTTCAATTTCCAAGTATATGTGGGCATTCTTCCCTTATTGTTATTGAAGACCAGTTTTAGGCCGTTGTGGTCCGATAGCATGCATGGGATTATTTCTATCTTTCTGTACCTGTTGAGGCCCGTTTTTTAACCAATTATATGGTCAATTTTGGAGACAGTACCTTGAGTAGCTGAGAAAAAGGTATATCCTTTTGATTTAGAATAGAATGTTCTATAAATATCAATTAAGTCCATTTGGTTCATGACTTCTCTTAGTCTGTCTACATCTCTGTTTTATTTCTGTTTCCATGATCTGTCCATTGATGAGAGTGGGGTGTTGAAATCTCCCACTTTATTGTGTGAGGTGCAATGTGTGTTTTGAGCTTTAGTAAGGTTTCTTTTACATATGTAGGTGCCCTTGTATTTGGGGCATAGATATTTAGGATTGAGAGTTCATATTGGGGGATTTTTCCTTTGATGAATATATAGTGTCCTTCCTTATCTTTTTTGATGACTTTTAGTTGAAAATTGATTTTATTTGATATTAGAATGGCTACTCCAGCTTGCTTCTTCTGACCATTTGCTTGGAAAATTGTTTTCCAGCCTTTCACTCTGAGGTAATGTCTGTCTTTGTCTCTGAGGTGTGTTTCCTGTAGGCAGCAGAATGCAGGGTCCTCGTTGCGTATCCAGTTTGTTAATCTATTTCTTTTTATTGGGGAGTTGAGGCCATTGATGTTGAGAGATATTAAGGAATAGTGATTATTGCTTAGCGTTATATTCATATTTGGATGTGAGGTTATGTTTGTGTGCTTCCATTCTCTTTGTTTTGTTACCAAGACGATTAGTTTCTTGCTTCTTCTAGAGTATAGCTTGCCTCCTTATGTTGGGCTTTACCATTTATTATCCTTTGTAGTGCTGGATTTGTAGAAAGATATTGTGTAAATTTGGTTTTGTCATGGAATATCTTGGTTTCTCCATCTATTTTAATTGAGAGTTTTGCAGGATACAGTAACCTGGGCTGGCATTTGTGTTCTCTTAGGGTCTGTATGACATCAGTCCAGGATCTTCTGGCCTTCATAGTTTCTGGCGAACAGTCTGGTGTGATTCTGGTAGGTCTGCCTTTATATGTTACTTGACCTTTTTCCCTTACTGCTTTTAATATTCTTTCTTTTTTTTGTGCGTTTGGTGTTTTGACTATTATGTGACGGGAGGTGTTTCTTTTCTGGTCCAATCTATTTGGAGTTCTGTAGGCTTCTTGTATGTCTATGGATATCTCTTTTTTTAGGTTAGGAAAATTTTCTTCTATGATTTTGTTTAAGATATTTACTGGTCCTTTGAGTTGGGCGTCTTCACTCTCTTCTATACCTATTATCCTTAGGTTTGATCTTCTCATTGAGTCCTGGATTTCCTGTATGTTTTGGACCAGTAGCTTTTTCCGCTTTACATTATCTTTGACAGTTGAGTCAATGATTTCTATGGAATCTTCTGCTCCTGAGATTCTCTCTTCCATCTCTTGTATTCTGTTGGTGAAGCTTGTACCTACAGCTCTTTGTCTCTTCTTTTGGTTTTCTATAATCTTGGTTGTTTCCATGTGTTCTTTCTTGATTGCTTCTCTTTCCATTTTTAATTCCTTCAACTGTTTGATTGTGTTTTCCTGGAATTCTTTCAGGGATTTTTGCGATTCTTTCAGGGATTTTTGCGATTCCTCTATGTAGTCTTCTACTTGTTTATGAATGTTTTCCTGTGCTTCTCTAAGGGAGTTCTTCACGTCTTTCTTGAAGTCCTCCAGCATCATGATCAAATATGATTTTGAAACTAGTTCTTGCTTTTCTCGTGTGTTTGGATATTCCATGTTTGTTTTGGTGGGAGAATTGGGCTCCGATGATGCCATGTAGTCTTGGTTTCTGTTGCTTGGGTTCCTGCGCTTGCCTCTCGCCATCAAATTATCTCTAGTGTTACTTTGTTCTGCTATTTGTGACAGTTGCTAGACTGTCCTTTAAGCCTGTGTGTCAGGAGTGCTGTAGACCTGTTTTCCTCTCTTTCAGTCAGTTATGGGGACAGAGTGTTCTGCTTTCCGGCGTGTAGTTTTTCCTCTCTACAGGTCTTCAGCTGTTCCTGTGGGACTGTGTCTTGAGTTCACCAGGCAGCTTTCTTGCAGCAGAAAAGTTGGTCTTACCTGTGGTCCCGAGGCTCAAGTTTGCTCGTGGGGTGCTGCCCACGGGCTCTCTGCAGCGGCAGCAACCAGGAAGATCTGCGCCGCCCATTCCGGGAGCTTCAATGCACCAGGGTTCCAGATGGCCTTTGGTGTTTTCCTCTGGCGTCCAAGATGTGTGTGGAGAGAGCAGTCTCTTCTGGTTTTCCAGGCTTGTCTGCCTCTCTGAAGGTTTAGCTCTCCCTCCCACGGGATTTGGGTGCAGAGAACTGTTTATCTGGTCTGTTTCCTTCAGGTTCCGGCGGTGTCTCAGGCAGGGGTCCTGCCGCTCCTGGGCCCTCCCCCACGGGAGCCCAGAGGCCTTATACAGTTTCCTCTTGGGCCAGGGATGTGGGCAGGGGTGGGCAGTGTTGGTGGTCTCTTCCGCTCTGCAGCCTCAGGAGTGCCCACCTGACCAGGCGGTGAGGTCTCTTTCCCACGGGGTCTGGGAGCAGAGAGCTGCTGCGGGCAGGGATCCGGGGGTGTGGGACTTCCGGTAAACACAGGACGTGCCCGGTCCTAGAGGAATTCTGCCTCTGTGTGTCCAGATTTCACCAGGCAGCTTTCTCGCAGCAGACAAGTTGGTCTTACCTGTGGTCGCCAGGCCCAAGTTTGCTCGCGGGGTGCTGCCCACGGGCTCTCTGCAGCGGCAGCAACCAGGAAGCTATAGCAGCTTTTATATTTGTAAATTTGCTGTCCACTGAGGGTATTGACATACTAATCTTATGGGAGATTTTTTTATTTACACTATTGATTTACTATTTACACTTTTGATTTAGTTTTTTTTTTTTTTTTTTGATTTGGTTTTTAAAATAACAGCAAATGCTTAAAAGTGGCCTTTGTGCCAGAATACAGCAAATACATAGGCGAATGTCAGAGACCCCATATGAACAACAATGCCAACCAACCAGAGCTTCCAGGGACTAAGCCACTACCCAAAGACTATACATGGACTGACCCTGGGCTCCAACTGCATAGGTAGCAATGAATAGCCTAGTAAGAGCACCATTTGAATGGGAAGCCCTTGGTCGTGCCAAGACTGAACCCCCCAGTGAACGTGATTGTTGGGGGGAGGGCGGTAATGGGGAGAGGATAGGAAGGGGAGCACCCATATAGAATGGGAGGGGGAGGGGTTAGGGGGATGTTGGGCTGGAAAATGGGGAAATGGAATAACAATAGAAATGTAAATAAGAAATACCCAAGTTAATAAATATGGAGGAAAAAAAAGTGGCCTTTGTACTACCAAAGTCCTACATAAAAATTGATTGCTTCTAGATCACCATCTTGAAGACAAATAAATAAGACAATTTAGCTATGTGTTCATTTTAAAAATGCTGTAAAATTTAATAATTAACTAACTAATTAAGAAAGTTGTGATGTGTGGTATCCAGGATAATACAAATTTTTTCATGAAATCAATTTACAGGTGTTGTGAAATCAACTGAGTATATCCAAAACCTAATCTATAAAACCTAATCCCTAAATGTCTGCCTTATAAAGACACTTTGTTTCTTTGACAAGGATTTCAAAGAACTGAGACCTAATCCAAGCAAATGTATTGATAAGCTAGAATATAGAACCATCTCAAAGGTTTACTCTGAAATCCATAGAAACACAAAATCCATGAAAAGTTGTGTTATCAGTAACAAACTTGTAATTCCATATACATTCCTAATAAAAGAGTGTCTAATTCTCCATAAATATCTCACAAGTGATCATTACTATAATTAATGTGGTTCTTATGTTAGTATCACAAAGTATATCATTTCTTACTATTGTTTGTATCTTTTTTTTATTTTATTTTATCTTATTTTTTTAACTTGAGTATTTCTTATTTACATTTCGAGTGTCATTCCCTTTCCCAGTTTACGGGCCAACATCCCCCTAATCCCTCCCCCTCTCCTTCTTTAAGGGTGTTCCCCTCCCCATCTTCCCCCCATTGCCGCCCTCCCCCCAACAATCACGTTCAGTCTTAGCAGGACCCAGGGCTTCCCCTTACACTGATGACCTTACTAGGATATTCAATCCTACCTATGAGGTCAGAGTCCAGGGTCAGTCCATGTATAGTCTTTAGGTAGTGGCTTAGTCCCTGGAAGCTCTGGTTGCTTGGCATTGCTGTACATATGGGGTCTCGAGCCGCTTCAAGCTCTTCCAGTTCTTTCTCTGATTCCTTCAACGGGGGTCCTGTTCTCAGAATGGTGGTTTGTTGCTGGCATTTGCCTATGAATTTGCTGTATTCTGGCTGTGTCTCTCAGGACAGATCTACATCTGGTTCCTGTCTGCCTGCACTTCTTTGTTTCATCCATCTTGTCTAATTGCGTGGCTGTATATGTATGGGCCAAATGTGGGGCAGGCTCTGAATGGGTGTTCCTTCTGTGTCTGTTTTAATCTTTGCCTCTCTATTCCCTGCCAAGGGTATTCTTGTTCCCCTTTTTTTTTTTTTTTGGTTCTTTTTTTCAGAGCTGGGGACCGAACCCAGGGCCTTGCGCTTCCTAGGCAAGCGCACTACCACTGAGCTAAATCCCCAACCCCTCTTGTTCCCCTTTTAAAGAAGGAGTGATGCATTCACATTTTGATCATCCATCATGACTTTCATGTGTTCTAGGCATCTAGGGTAATTCAAGCATTTGGGCTAATAGCCACTTATCAATGAGTGCATACCATGTGTGTTTCTCTGTGATTGGGTTACCTCACTCAGGATGATATTTTCCAGTTCCATTCATTTGCCTACGAATTTCATAAAGTCACTGTTTTTGATAGCTGAGTAATATTCCATTGTGTAGATGTACCATATTTTCTGTATCCATTACTCTGTTGAAGGGCATCTGGGTTCTTTCCAGCTTCTGGCTATTATAAATAAGGCTGCGATGAACATAGTGGAGCACGTGTCTTTTTTATATGTTGGGGCATCTTTTGGGTATATGCCCAAGAGAGGTACAGCTGGATCCTCAGGCAGTTCAATGTCCAATTTTCTGATGAACCTCCAGACTGATTTCCAGAATGGTTGTACCAGTCTGCAAGCCCACCAACAATAGAGGAGTGTTCCTCTTTCTCCACATCCTCACCAGCATTTGCTGTCACCTGAGTTTTTGATCTTAGCCTTTCTCACTGGTGAGAGGTGAAATCTCAGGGTTGTTTTGATTTGCATTTCCCTTATGACTAAAGATTTTGAACATTTCTTTAGGTGTTTCTCAGCCATTTGGCATTCCTCAGCTGTGAATTCTTTGTTTAGCTCTGAACCCCATTTTTAATAGGGTTATTTGTCTCCCTGCGGTCTAACTTCTTGAGTTCTTTGTATATTTTGGATATAAGGCCTCTATCAGTTGTAGGATTGGTAAAGATCTTTTCCCAATCTGTTGGTTGCCGTTTTGTCCTAACCACAGTGTCCTTTGCCTTACAGAAGCTTTGCAGTTTTATGAGATCCCATTTGTCGATTCTTGATCTTAGAGCATAAGCCATTGGTGTTTTGTTCAGGAAATTTTTTCCAGTGCCCATGTGTTCGAGATGCTGCCCTAGTTTTTCTTCCATTAGTTTGAGTGTATCTGGTTTGATGTGGAGGTCCTTGATCCACTTGGACTTAAGCTTTGTACAGGGTGATAAGCATGGATCGATCTGCATTCTTCTACATGTTGACCTCCAGTTGAAACAGCACCATTTGCTGAAAATGCTATCTTTTTTCCATTGGATGGTTTTGGCTCCTTTGTCAAAAATCAAGTGCCCATAGATGTGTAGGTTCATTTCTGGGTCTTCAATTCTGTTCCATTGGTCTATCTGTCTTTCTCTGTACCAATACCATGTAGTTTTTATCACTATTGCTCTGTAATACTGCTTGAGTTCAGGGATAGTCATTCCCCCTGAAGTCCTTTTATTGTTGAGGATAGTTTTAGCTATCCTGGGTTTTTTTATTCCAGATGAATTTGCAAATTGTTCTGTTTAACTCTTTGAAGAAATGGTTTGGTATTTTGATGGGGATTGCATTGAATCTGCAGATCGCTTTTGGTAAAATGGCCATTGAATCATTTTAAAACTTGTGATTGAATTTTTCAATTTAACTAAGAAAACTAATGTCGTCTGTTTCCTCATAAGGCTTTTATTCTTTTTCTCATATGTACATGGTTTTTGTGGGTGAAATTATGGAGGCAGTAGGCTTTCAAAGTCTTCATTGATAACTCTTTACTTTATCTATCAAGGCAGAGCTGGCAAATACAACTAGTGACACTCTCCAATTTGCTCCTGGGTGCCCTGTGTCTGTGCTGAAATTATAGGCAGTTCTCTGTGTCTACTTGGCCTTTTCATGGGTTTGGTGTGTTTCAGTTCCACTCTTCTTGCTTTTAACCACTGAGCTGTATCCCCATTCCAGGTATGCATTCTGGTAAAAACATATAAAATGTCTCTGCACTCCTCAACCTCCTTGTCACTAGCAGTTTCCCAGCTATTCATATTTTCTCTTTGCCCTCAATTCCTTCTGGTTTTCTTAGAAGGCAAGCATGTTTCTTTCATCTTTCTGTGTGTATTAGTGTTCCTATATAGTTGACAAGTGCTTCCACCCAGGGATGAAGCTATAGAGGAACTCCAGAGGGGAAATCGGGAAAGGGGATAACATTTGAAATGTAAGTAAAGAAAATTTCCTATAAAAATAAATAAATAACTTAAAGAGAGTTGATATAAATTTCTATCCTGTACATTATGCAGAAAACCCTTTATTTCAAGAGACAAACTTAAGAAAAATTACATCTTACTAGTCTTTTCATTTCCTGTAGAATTGCACTATTAGTGCCATTTCCTCTTTTTTAACCTAGTGTTTTACAGGCTATGGAGATAGATTACTCTAGCAGTCAACTGATTAAAGATATCAGGTCATTTTGTAAAAGATTGCTAGTATATGCTTCAAGACCATTGGTTCTTGTATTCCCCCAAAACTGTTTCTGCAAAATTATTTAATTCTATTGCCCCTGCAGAAGGTCCAATCAGTACAGTTTGTATGCACAGAGATATAAATTGCTAGACCCGGTAGCTCCCTGATAGCTCTACGTACATGAACACTATTCTCATGACTCTAGATAATTCTAAATTCATATTCCTCACTGTGTCAGTGAATTTTTCTTCTTAAATCTTCTTCAGGGTTAACTAGTAGAACGACCTTGTAACAGTTGTCAGACATATTTAAAGATAATTGTTGTCCATCCTTCTATGAATAGTTGCCCTCTGAAAGTAAAATGGAGTGATTATTCTGAAATAGTAATGAAGAAGAAATCACTTGGTTTTTTTTGAAATGTATAACGTAATTTAATAAGCAGTAATTCACTGCACAAAATCCAAGCCTTCCTTTTATCTGTGAAGAATTATATAAATTCTGATTAGATCCATGCTTTGAGTAAATTGGAAAAAAATTGATATATTCTGAACCTATTCTGGGCCTAAGCTCTAGTTTAGTAATCTAAATTCACAGCATTATCATGGTATTTTGCTGTGATTGAGGAGTATATAACTACTTTCCCTTTCTCACCAAATAGAGCGGCTGTCTTTATTCACAATTTTCATTGCTGTAAAGATTATACTTTGGGAAATATTGACACACATAAACTTAATTAAAAACATAAAATGAATAATTCTTTCATTCTTGTTAAAGTCTAAGTTTTATTTTATTAAATACTACGGTTTCCAAGGCAATGTATGTCTCTGTGCTTGTTTGATTGGCATGATCTGACTTTAAATGAGAAGAGTATATTCTTTCTCTGAGCAGAAAACCACATTAGGATTTCTTAAAGGAAATAGATGATATTAATGGATAATAATGGATATTAATGGATAACTTTAAACAAATCAATTTTGCATTTACTATCACCTTTGAGTGTATGAAAAAATATCTACTTCTTTCTGAATATTTCTTTCACATTGGAATCACTGATCAAGAGCATAGTACTTGTATAAGGATAAACTGAGATTTTTATCAATATAAATAAGAGAATTACTTCAGCAATGAAATCATAATTTTCTAGAGTGTACAATAATCCTTCCAAGTCTATTAATTCTTTCTGGGAACAAAGATTTAGTCACCTATTGTTACCTAGCTAAAGAGTAAAGTGTAAATGAAAATTCGGAACTCCAATTATCAAACAAAGTGGCCTAAAACCACTTCCTATGATTGAGTGATACATTCCTGTTTTTAACACTTTCCTCTCTCCATGTTAGGAAGGATATAATGAACAGATGAGATATTCTCGTCCTCAGAATTCTAGTCCCCCAAACTATGTGAATATCTAACCCTACAAAATGAATAGACTTCGTTGGTATGGTTAGGTCACAGATGTAAATATAATAGATTATCTTGGTTTATTTTTTCATATAGTCTGAAAAGTTTGCAGAATGAGGAGGATCAGAGCTAGTATAGTAGAAAATATAAGGACAGAGAAATGTGCTGAGATGAAGAAAGAAGTAATCTACAGTCAAGGATTATAAGTAACCTCAAGGAAATGGAAAAGGGAAAGGACAGGAATCCTCTTTTGAGAGTCAAGCAATGTCCCAACGCAGCACAAACATTGACACCTAGCTTGATGAGGTTGAGATTGTATCTTTTGATTCACAGGAGTTTGCAATAATGTATTTATTTTGTTGTATAATATTCAATGTGTATTGGTTATTATATCAGCCTTTGGATAATAAAACAAGGAATAAAGAGGAAGGTAATTAGTAGAATGTCTTAGACACATAAAGTCCTAGGTTCAATTCTTAGTATTGAAAATAAATTAAAAGAAACTAGTTCAGTTTGCTAATGATATATTTAGGATCATAGTAAATGATTGTTGCCCTTGAACACCTGATGGATTGACTTCCTTTCTCATAAAAAAAAGCTTTTCAGCAACTAAGGCCTTAGACATTTAATTCATGTCAGTTGTGGTATGGTGCTAGGTTTTAATTCTCTTATTTCTTATAGTAGAAATATAATAAGTCATCCGTAAGAACACATCCTTGTTACAAAGAAAGTTGAAATGATTGAAAAAAATCACAAGCTTTCAATCTGTCGCCAGTTTGTAAGTATAGTGTAATAAATATTAAGATTAAAAGTGGTGAATTTTCAGGTAATATTCTATCCTGTGACAGTTAATCAATCCCAAATCTTTCTAAATAGCAAAGACACTGTCATAAAATCTGTTAATGTAAAATCTTCAAGAAGCAGTTGTCAAGGCATGATTTAAAAACATTCAAGAAATCTGGAAGTAGAAATTCCTCTGGGAACAAATGGTGATGTAGCAGAAGGCAGCTGGGTCATTCACTAGCATGCAGTTCTAGCCCAGGGAATGGAAAGAAGGGCCTGGTTGGATAAAAGGGTCAGTGATCTATAAAAGGGACAAAATTATTTGGGAATTTCTTGACCAGAAAGTATTTGATCCATCATTAGGAAATTTGTTCATCATTACTGTGTGCTATTTTGATAATTGCATATTTTAGAACTTAGTCAAATTGTCGTGTAGGTGAGAAGAAAAACCAATATAAACACATAAATATACTTATTTTTCTATAATAAACATTAACTAAATTTTCTGGAAAGTACAGTTTTTCATTTCTGTATCTGTTCTGCATCTTGCTGTCTGCTAACTACTTTGCATTTTATGAAACAGTTCATTTATTGATAGTTGTTTACTACATAACTGTGCCTGGCATGAGAGTTAAAATGTAGATTAGGGTGCCTTCAAACTTCCAACAACCATCCTACCTCTGCCAAACTTATGTGATAGTGTATAAGGCACAACCCACCGTGCTCTGTTGCTGCTCCATTAGTTTTAAAGAGAACATGCATAGTGGTTTTCTGAACACAGCAGACAGGAGACAGCAGTTAGTCTGTGAAAATATCTCCATGTGCCTTTTTTCTCCACATTGAAGAATGGAACAGGTGTTTTAAAATATGGAACAGTGCAGTAAAATTAACAAAAATTATTAATAAAATACAAAATCTGTTTCATTTCAATTTTCATTCTCTGTGTAGGTATTTCTTTTTTAAATTAATTAATTTACATCCTCTCTGGTTTTCATTCACTCCACTTCTTCCAATGCTCCCCCTCCCACCTCACAGCACCTATCCACTGGTCTTCCCATTCTCCTCAGAAAAGGGAAGTCCTCCCATTGATAACCATCAGCTTTGCATATCTAGATGCAGTAAGATTAGGAGCCTCTTCTGTTGAGGCTAGAAGATTCCACCCATTAGAGGGAAAGGACCCTAAAAACAGGTAACAGAGTTCCACTTTTATGAGTCTTACATGAAGACCAAGCTGCACAACTGTTACATTTGTGCAATGGGCCTCCTTCAATCTTGTGCATGACACTTCAGTCTCTGGGAACCCCCATCAGGCTAGGTTAACTGTTTCTGTAGGTGTCCATGTAGTGTCCTTGACTACTATGGCTCCTACAACACTCCTTCCCCTTTTCTTCAGGATCCCCCAAGCTCTGGTTAATGTTTGGATGTGATTCTCCGCATCTGTTTCCATCAGTTGCCTGATGAAGCCTCTCTCTTGATGGTTATGCAAGGCTTCTGTCTACAAGTATCACAGAATATTGCACTGTCATGTGTGGGGTCCCTTCAGTGGCTTTAGTCTCTACTCGTCATTGTTTGGCCATTCCCTCAATTTTGTTTCTATCTTTTCTCTTGTACATGTTGTAGGCTGACTGGGTTGCTGTTACACTCTCTCCATTGAAAGTCTTTCCTGGTACCAGAGATGACATTTTCAGGCTCCATATCCCTCATTGCTAGGAGTCTTAGCTAGGATTACTCTCATAAATTCCTTGGAGTTACAATTGCCATAGGTTCTCTAGCTCATCCCATAAATATTTTGTTTTTTCTCTTTCTTTCTCTCCTTCCCATCTATCCCTCCTGTTCCTATGCTCAATTCCATGACCATTCAGTCCACTCTCACCATTCACCCATTTTATTTTCTTTCTCAGTGAGATTTATGCATCCACCCTTGAGCCTGCCCTGTTACTTAGTCTCTTTGGGTCAGTAGATTGTAGCATGGTTATTCTCCACTTCATGGCTAATATCCACTTATAAATGAGTACATTCTCAATGTGTGTGTGTGTGTGTGTGTGTGTGTGTGTGTGTGTGTGTGCATAACCACTTTCTAAAGTTAAATCACTTCATGTAAACAATCAAAATAGATCTATATTCACTAAGAAAATAGAAGAAGTCATTAAAAAGTCCAACCCCCCCAAAAAAGAGGCCCCATGTAATATAGTTTCAGTGCAGAATTCTACCAGACTTTAAAGAAGAGCTAACATCAATAATCCTCAAAATATAAACAGAAGAACATTGCAAAATTTATTCTATGAGTCCATAATCTTCCTAATACCTAAACTACACAAAGACCCAACAAAGAAAAAAGAATTTCAGGCCAGTTTCATTCATGAACATTTATACAAAAATATTCAATACAATCCTGAAATGCTCACAAACTGAAATCATTTTGCAATTAAATGAACTAGAAATGTTGAAACAATCCTGTAGCTAAAGCACTTGTGAGATAAGGAGTGGGGGGACACATGGTTCTCAGTGTTATCCTTTAACATATAGTTTAAGGCCTTCCACAGCTATATGAGATCTTGTTCAGAAAAAGAATTTAAAAAATTAGATAAACAAAAGATAAACAAGCATAGCTTTGCATAAAAATAATATAGGTCAAATGATATATCCATATAGATTCATATATTACAAATAACAATCTTGGTAAAAATCAAGGTTAAATTTGACAAAATATTTTTCTTCAGGTTGTATTTTCTTTGCATCTTTTTCTCCTACCTTTTAAATAATGTTAGCCTTGGTTGATAAAACCAAGACAGAACAACATGGCTATCACTGATTTTATAAAGGCAGAGATTTTAACTGAATAAAAACATATTTTTTAAAGACCATACTTATGCAATCCATTTTAGAAATACTAAAGCATAAATAGCGAAGAAATTTACTTGTAACTATTTGTTACAAAACTCTAATTCCATAATAAAGTCAAGTGCTTTTATTTCCATAATACTGAACATAAATATGTTATGTACATTTTATACTCAGTATTTTGAGTTTTACCTTTTTAAACTTTTTTTTTAATTTTGTAAACATTCTTCTGTACATGATAAAGACAGCAAAATAATATATTTGAGAAATTTTGGTTTAGCATTGAGTATTTACTTGTGCTAATTTTTGACTTTGTACCCTGCATATAGCTCTTCTTAGAGTTCAAAGACAAAACAGTAAATAGAATAGATGTTCTCTAAAAACAAAAATGCAAATGGCAAAGAGAATAGAGGAGGAATGTTTAAAAGAGAAGGCAATACAGACCTATAGAGACAAAATGAGAAATGGAATGCCTTTCACCAAAAACTGAAAAGAGAAGCATAGTAAGAAATGACACATGTGGGGCTGGAGAGATGGCTCAGCGGTTAAGAGCACTGACTGCTCTTCCAGAGGTCCGGAGTTCAATTCCAAGTTTACATGATGGCTCACAACAATATGAAAGGGAATCCAACACACTCTTGTGGTGTGTCTAAAGAGAGCAACAGTGTACTTATTTACATAAAATAAAGTTTAAAAAATAAGAAATGACACATGCTATTTACACATGAGACATACCCTTTGTCTAAACATAGGTGAAAAAGACTTCTGTGTGCCTAAACAAAGTTTCTTTTCTTTTCATCGTTTTTCTCCTTCTCTTATTTGTATACTCAGGATCATATCATACTTAAGAGACTTGAGGAAATTGAGTTCTATTATTTATGAATTTATCAAATAAACACCTATTTACTTTTGAGTGACATGTGCATTCATACTTGGCATTCAATACTTCCTTATGCTCAGGTACATAGCCCCACACTGTGAATCCCTTGGCTTTTAAATAAAAAAGGTTGTTTCTTTTCTCCTTACTCTCACCGGCTCTAGAATTTCATCTTAAGTCTATGTGCCCTCCTGAACTCTTTGCACACCTAGTAAAATAGTGCTTAAAGAGAGTCTCGTAACAAGTCTTGGTTAAATTGCAACATTTCTTTCTGCAGGGCTTTTAAGCGATGCAGTAATTAAGAAGGCAGACCTTAGACTCAGATGAAATTACTATCTAATCTAAGCTTTATGCTACTTAATAGATGTGTGACATGGGAAAGGTAATTAAGCTTCTATACCTCAATTTCAGCAACATTTTTATCTCCTAAGAGCTTGCTATGCTAGGCACCGTTCACGTTGGAGAAGTTAGAAATAATTCATGTAAAATTCTCCATAAAATCTGTGAATGTTAATCTATTATTTTTATTTTTATAATCACAAGCAATTTAATTAATTCACCTGAGTATATGTACCAAAGCAAGTATAAAGAACCAGGGAAATAGAAAACTCTTATTCCATAGCACTTGAACTTGCTGCATGAAGTGTTTACTAGGTGACCACTTTAAGCGGTCATCCTGAAAATATCCATAAGCAAGTAACATTAAATGGGCTGAGCAATATCTCTATCTATCTATCTATCTATCTATCTAGGTATCTATCTATTTATAATATATAGATATAGAGCGAGACAGAGACAGATAAAGAGTTAGTTATACAGATATTCAAATTATTTCCAGCTCATATATATATATATGTGAAATAATATAGAGGAAGGAGGTATGGACATTATAGAGCATTAAAATTATCTGAAAAAGTCATAATGACAGTGTTACTTATCTACCTAATAACAAAAATATATGTATATGTGTGCTATTTATTTACATTTCAAATGTTATTCCCATTCCTAGTTTCACCTCCAAATGTCCCCTTTTCCATCCCTCATCACCTTCTTCTGTGAGGGAGCCCCTGCCCCCACCCATCTTGCTTCACTATGATGCCAGATAAGACAATTTTCTCCTACATAAGCAGCTGGAGCCATGGGTCCCTCTATGTGCATTCTTTGGTTGGTGGTTTAGTCCCTGGGAGCTCTGGTGCATCTGGTTGATTAATTTTGTTGTTCTTCCTATGGGGTTGCTAACTCCCTCAGCTCCTTCAATCTTTCCCCTACCTCTTCCATTGCGGTCCCAGTGCTCAGCCTGCTGGTTGGCAGTGAGCATCCTCCTCTGTATTGGTCAGGCTCTGGCACAGCCTCTCAGGGAACAGCCATACCAGGTTCCTGTTATCAAACACTTCATGGTATCAGCAATAGTGTCTGCATTTGGCGTCTACAGATGGGATGGATTTCTAGGTGGGGCAGTCTCTGAATGGCCTTTCCTTCAGCATCTCAAGCTTTTTATGGTCCTATCTGAATTGCATACTCTCTTTAGCAAGAAGAGCTTACTTTCTATCTCTGGCAATAATCACAGACAATATAATAGCATATATGTTCATTTATGCATACATACATAATACATATGTATACATACATGCATACATATTTGCAAAAAGGATCATGGATCTGAGCAAGATCAAAATGGGGGTTACATGGAAAAGAAGGCCAGGAGGAAAGAGAGAAAAGAGGCAAAATTATATGATATTATAATTAATTAAATTATTCATTTTCACTTATTTTAAGTGAATTTATTTGAAACAAGCCACACTATGTATCTATCTCTGCCCTGGAACTCACTTTATAGATAATACTGATCTTGAATTCATAAAGTACTGGGATTAATTGCATGAGACACCATGCCCAAATCATTTTTTATTGATTTACACAAAGAGTTTAGGCTTACACACAGAAGGTTTACATATGTGAAAACCCAAAAGAAATAATTATAGAGGAAGGAGATATGGACATTATAGAGCATTAAAATTATCTGAAAAAGTCATAATTAATGACAGTGTTATTTATCTACCTAATAACAAAAATTCACGTGAATCTATTAATAAATATACATATTGGCTAAATGAAAGCTTGACATTGTGGATGACAATCCTGTCTCCAAGAGTCAAAGACAATCTAAGGAGAACCCCAACACCAGAAATGAAATCTCTATTTGAGTTGTAGTTCTGGGTTATCCAAGAAGACACCTAGAACACATGGGCTATTATAATTGCCTGTGGTTATCCCCAGAGATGGAAGGTAAGTCCCTATTCCTGAAGACAGTATGTACTTCAGACAAAACCCAAAGGATTTGGAGCTGAAACTGACATGAAAATAATCTCCTTGAGGACTAAATTTTATGGTATCAGAAAGTAGTATGCAAACTTCCAACAGTGGGTAGCGACCAAATGTCCTACCAATCTAAAGACAATGAACTAAAAGAATTGCCAGGAGGATACCATAACATTAAACATTGGGTAGTGCCACAAATGTTCTTGAAGGTGACTAACAGTTCTCTAACTGGGTCTAAAGCTTTCTCAATAAGAATTCACCCATGTTACTGGAAACCTAGCCAACCAATCATGTGTAGTGATATAATAGATCTTAAGGGAGAAATTCCAACTGATGCTTTGCTAAATCAGCAGAAGTTTTAATTGCATCCTAAATATTTGTCTTTATACCCAAGATAAATATGTTCGCAATTCATGGAGGAAAATTTTCTTTGCAACAGGCAGAGGACAGTGAAGATAATTATAACCTATCAAAATGCAAGGTTTTGAAGACAAGTCCCAAAGGTTACATCTACAAAAGTCTCCCACAACAAAGATCATGGAAAACTGTGGAAATATGAGTGGAAAGATTATGAGAGCCAGGGATCAGGGGCTTTTCATGAAACAGTATCACTTAATAATGTCAGAATCTATACCCATAAAGTTTCACCGAAATGATTATCTCAAAGTGAAAAAAAAAAAGGACAACATAAATGGACATGCTAAGGGGGACAGGAAAAGCCCATTAGGCCTCATCCATGTGCAAAGAACTACAGGCTACTGAAAAAAACCTGGGAGTCAGAAAGGCGGTCTCTCCTAGGAAAGAGCACAGTTACTGGTTTTCTAGTGACATGCTGTCAGTCCTAAATACATACATGCATAATTAGGAGGATATACTTATGAATTCTGTGTATGTACATGTATAACAATTTATGCAGTAATAATTATTGAAATAAGTCTCCATGAATTTGAAGGTAGGATGAGGTATATATATTGGGAAGTTTGAGAGGAAACAGAGAGAAAAATATATGTTGTAATTTTAATCACTAAACTAAAACATTTAAAAATAAATTATAAAGTTTTCAGATATATCCACAGACCTAAGAAGATTTACCCTCTATAAGGTAATCCAGACCCAAAGATAAAATAATTAAATGTTTGTTTTAATATACAGACATTAACTTTTTTTTTTTTTTGGTTCTTTTTTTCGGAGCTGGGGACCGAACCCAGGGCCTTGCGCTTCCTAGGTAAGCGCTCTACCACTGAGCTAAATCCCCAGCCTCAGACATTAACTTTTAAACCAGAAGTGTTTCAACCGGAACAACCAGAGTTTAGGTAGCTTTTAAGGTAGTTATGAAGGAGAAGATAATATTCCATAAAAGAGAAATAAAACATAGCAATTCATAAGAGGAAATTAGAATAGAAGAATTGAATGGAAAGGGAATGCCATGGCAGTGGAAAGGAAAATAGAAAAAGTGATAACCAATACTACAATCTTTAAAAAGTCATGTGGTCTATGACAGGTGGCTGAGTCTCTGAAATCTCCTAGTCCTCCAGTCTAATTGAGACTGTTGGTCTTTCTATGAGGTTGTCATCCCTTCACTGACTTCAACCCTTTCCCTAACTTCTCCATAAGGGTTCTCTACCTCAATCCAATGGTTGGCTGTAAATGTCTGCATCTGTCTCAGTCAGATACTGGCAGAGCCTCTCAGAGGACAGTCACACTTGGCTTCTGTCTGCAAACACAGCATAACATCAGTAATGATTTCAGGGACTGGTGTTCACCCATGGAATGAATAGGCTCTGCTCTATTTTTGTACCTTCATTTCGTTTAGGCAATAACAATTTTGCATCCAAACTTTTGAATGTTGTTTTGTGTGCCATCTCTCCACTGGGGGATATGCCTAACTACTAGAGATGGTCTCTTCAGATTCCATATCTCTACCGTCGGGCATTTTGACTAAGGACACCCTATTGACTCCTGGCAGCCTCCCTTATCCCAGGTCTCTGAGATTTTCAAGAGGCTCCCCTATTTTCCCACCCTTGGTACCTACATATTTCCAATCTCCTGGCCCTCTGAACTATTCTCCTGTCTCCTCTACTCTCCAAACCTGATCATGCCTTCCTTTTCTTCTCCCTTTTACTTCTCCCACCCAGGACAAACAAAGCACATACTTTAGCTGGTCTGGGGCCCCTGATACATATATATGTAGCAAATGTTGGGCCTTTGTGGGTGAAGATGAGCCTGTTCCTGTAGAGAATTGATGTCCCAGGGAAAGAGGATGCAGGGTCAAGGGTGAAGAGGAGTGGGGATGGGGAAAGAACTCTGCTATGGAGGATTTGGGGGGCAACATTTGGTATGCAGATGAAAAAATAATTAATAATAATAAAAATAAATAAAATAAAATCTTTTTGCTGATAGGAAAAACCTACTACTAGAGATAGTAAGCTTACATACATACATACATGGGAATTTTAAGTGAAACAACTATATAATGGAGTGACAACATACCATTTGAATATTTTATGCCAGAAATTATGTATATTTATATAGTATATGTTTATATATGAAATACATATACATTTTCTTAGAAAATTTTAGCATGCATATACATGCATATATAATAATAAAAAGAACTAATTTTAAATGAGGTTGAAGAGATACGACCATAAATCAACAAAAAAGTATTTCCAAGGACAAACATAAAACACATGATTTTAAAGGGCTTATGTGCTTAGGAGTTTTGCTTTTAGGTAATTCCTCATTATTGGTTTTCCTTTGATCAGGGTATAGAAATCATAGGTATCTTTCTCCTTTTGTTAACGACTCTCTCTCTCTAGAAGGCAACAAAACAGAAAATACAGGAATAGAAAGTGTGTGTGAGACAACATTCTTACTCTTTCTGTTGACTAAGCAAATTAAATGTGAAACTTTTGGAATCCATTTGTTTAATTCTCAGTGGCATGTACTATAAGACCTACTATTCCATGCTGATATCTATGAGATTTGTATTTGATTCTGGGAAATGAATAGAAAACACTTGGGAACATGAATTTGACACAATCGATTAAACAAAGTTCTTTGAAGAGCAGTGGTTCTCATGCATGGATCTTTACCATCCAAGTAGCTAAAAATCAAAGTTACTTAATCTCAGAACAATATTCCTCATATTTCAGAAGAACAAAACTATCAAGGAAATGCTAAAACTGAATGGCTAAGCCGCTGAAGGCTTAGAAAACAAAACAACAGGCAAGCTTTTATAACATCTTGCCTTAAGTATTGAGTCTTTTTTTTTTTTTTTTTGGTTCTTTTTTTCGGAGCTGGGGACCGAACCCAGGGCCTTGCACTTCCTAGGTAAGCGCTCTACCACTGAGCTAAATCCCCAGCCCCAAGTATTGAGTCTTATATTGCTTAATGTCCCTATATATTTATCCATATATTAGCAAAGGTAGGTTTATAGATCTCTATTTAAGGCTAATTTTTAATTCCAGTATTTCCAATCTTCTTCCATTTAAAGACTATATACAAGACAACTTCATAATATATAGAACCTTCTCTTTATGAACTAAAGCAAAACTAAAATACTTGTTTCAAATCTAAATATTTTAGAAAAATTCCCCTTAATGAGAGAAAAAGAAGTGATGAACTAAGTTTAGGTCAGAGAGCTAGTAATTTCTTGAATTTCCCTGTGCCAGTGTGCAGATGGCATGGGAAATCAGCTTACATCACACTGTGTTGGACTGAAATCATGGATGAAGTGTGTGTGTGTGTGTGTGTGTGTGTGTGTGTGCGCGCGCGCGCGCCTGTGTGTGTGCATCTGTAGGGTATTATATTTCGTAACTGTGGTACAGTGCTACCTACATTCAGAATTAACATTATGTATTGAATATTTTTTCCAGAAACAACACAAAAATGTTCATTCCTAATCTGCTTTATGCTTCTCATTCTGACTTACCTATCAAATTGATCATCAAAATTATCTATCTGAACCTTTGTGTAGAACTTACATGCTGCAACATTGAGAATTCAACCTCTCTCTCTCTCTCTCTCTCTCTCTCTCTCTCTCTCTCTCGCTCTCTCTCTCTTTCTCTCTCTCTTTCTCCCTGTGTGTGTGTGTGAGTGAGTGTGTATGTGTGAGAGTGAGTGTGTGTGTGAGTGAGTGTGGGGGGGGTCCTCTGTATGGTTAAAAGAAAATGCTGCCCAGGAGAATTTTCTTAAGTGACTTCATTTTTTTTTCTGGAGTTGAGGACCAAACCGAGGGCCTTTTACTTGCTAGGCAAGCAAGTGCTCTACCAATGAGCTAAATCCAAAACCTCCAGGATCATCCCTCTTGCTGTCATGTGGAATATATGGGTAGAAATCAGGTTGTCCGTGATGCTTTCTTACAAGAATCTCTGTCCTCTTTAGCATTCACTGGCTCTTGATTCTTTTGGAGCAAGAGTGTTGATAGAGAAACCCTGAACTCAAAATCTTCTTGTGTTACCTCTACAATAGTAACCATAATGGCAGTTCCCATGTTATCTAGTTCCATATTCTCTTTTTGAACAGCAAAATATGAAATACTAATATTTCTTAAAGGAAAAATTTAAAACTATCACAGATAAACTTTAAAACTAGGTAACCACTTTAAACATATTGTATGAAAATATTATCTTGCTCCTTTAAATTCATAATAATTTGTGTTTAATATAAAGGCATTTCTGTAATCATTTTAGAAGATAATCAAAATGAAAATTAAGAACAACTAGAACAGTTGTTGTTTTAAAAGGGTATATAATATACTTCAAAAGAGTGACATCATTTAATGGAGTATAATATGGAAAATTTGGAAATAAAATATCAAGTATTGGGTTCTCTATTATGAAATGTGAGTTTATAAATACAAGAAGTGGAAAGTTAACTTTTCTTGTTTAGTTCTAAATTCAAAAATTTGATAATACAGTAATGTTTACCTCTCAAAAAGAGAAGTGTTATTTATTGACTATTGGCAATATATAACAACAATATCTAATATATTTGGATCATACTCTTTCCCATTCTCCAGTCTACTTTTATAAAGGAGAGATATGTTATTTACAAGGTAGAGTAATCTCACAACCTGTTTATATTTACAATCACTATAGAACCAAAATGATCATATGACTACACATTACATTATTGTCATAGATCAAAATTTAGTATCTCCTAAATATATGTAGATTGATGCTATGTGTTTTCAGAAAGGTCACAAAAAATCATTGCAACCTTTTTCCTCTTTCTGTGATATAACCAGGGCAAACCAGATTCCAAGACAACCCTGCTTCTATTCTATATTATAACTAGGCAAACCTAGTTTTCATTCATTCCACATTTTCTGCCCTCTTTCACCTCTGTTCTTTTACTTAAATTGTCCTTGACATTTGGAACAAAATAAGCCCTGCGTCTTTTCCATTCTGCAGTTTTGTCTTCTACAAGCAGTAGGCTGATATTTTACTATTCAGAGAGCATTCTCTCATTAACCCAAACCTACAAGCCTTCCACTTAGTTATCAGAGAGAATAATCAATTGTAATTTACATGCAAAGGAATGTCTGGCAAAAAAAAAAAAGATTTGGGCAATCTCCATTTTGCCTTTCAAAGTTTTGAATCAATAGAAAATTATGTTATACACTCTAATTTTTGATTCTGCTGGTTTCAGAGGGATGTACTCATATGTGTACTGTAATTTTTATGTATGCAACATATATATATATATATATATATATATATATATATATATACAGAAAAAATGGCCATAGGAGTTAAATAAATAATATGGCTCAGGTTCTTGATTTCCATAGTTTAATGCGTAGATCCAGAAACAGTTTACTATCCCTGGGTCATTTGATCTTTGCCAATACAAGAAAAACAACAATCACATACATTAGTAAATAGATGTCTCTGTCTGTGTTTCAAAATATGTTATTCACGAAAATAGACAAACATGGTATGGGAATTTAGCCTGGTGACGCCAATTCTCATTCTTACAGCTTATCTCTTTGTGGAACCATATTGTTTTATTATTCTCATTTAACAGATAAACTACCATTTGCCATTCTATGAAAAGAATTCATTGGACTACAATTCTTATCCTTCTTTACTGTATTTTTATCTTAAATTACCTCATTCTTCATTTAGTAAAATTTTCTGTCTATTCATGTCAATATGCATGGATCATGCTTGCATGAAGGCAGGCAGATAAAAATCAACTTTACCTTTATAACTAGCCACACATTAAATGTGTTACTGCATCAATGTCTGTAAATGCTATGAGTCACTACTCCTGATATTACTCCACTTCATCCAGATGTTTATCTTATAATCTGTTATTAAATCCATGCATCTCCACCTTCCTCTTCCTTAACATGACAGTTCGTGGACTTCACAGATAACACTACAGAAGCTAGGACAGAAATCCTGTTAACACGTAGACATGTAGAGGGAAGATAAGAGTCTAGCTCTGTCTGAAGTCATTTCTCTCAGCACAAATGGACTGTTTTATACTGTATCTTTCTGGTCTCTTGACTGACTTTCCTTGCATTTTCCTCTTACATTTCTAATACCAGTGTCAAAAAGAAAGGATTATACTTGTTCACTATAATTACATTTCCCTTTCCCTGTATTCACTAGTCTACTATTCTTTTTCCAGGATATTATAAGAAACCCCAAAGTAGTTGTTCTATTTTTCATTCACTGATTTTTTATTTGACGATTTCAAAGACACACACACACACACACACACACACACACACACACACACACACACACACACATTTTCTTTTTTACTTTCTTCCGCTATCATCAAAAACTTCCATTCCCTTTATATCTCCCCCATCCCACTTTTTTTCTGGATTGATCACTTCCACTTTTTGTAAGACTCCTGACTATTGCTTTTGTTTTGCTTTATGACCTTACATTAACCAGGGATATTGGAACTATCTAGCATTATCGTTTGAAGTCTAATTGGGGTCATAAATACTCCAGTCAGTGAAGGAAGGGAATGATTTTCCCTATCCAAGAATTTTTTGCCAGCATATAGTTCAGCAGTGAGCTGTAAGGTCTCTTGAGAGCCTTCTGCATCAAGTTGGATGGTTTATTCCATATTTGTGTGCAGATTCAATCAAGGCATTCACAGGTACCATGAGTTCATGCTTATGTAAAATATCTCCCTCATACATGACTGGAGATTGCTATTTCATCCTCACAACATTCGTTTTGTCTTCAAGCACATCAATATTTTCCCTTTTGCATTAATTTTAAAAATAAAACCTGCTCATAATTTATTGTTCTACATTTATAAGCTTCTAGTAGCTGTCTATTTTCTATAACATTTTAAATGTTGGTGTGTTCTAGGACATAGATTCTGACCTACTTTTATGTCTGAAATAACTACACTATAATATCATGAGCACAGATTCACAACCTTAAGCCCCCTATTTCCGTTGATTTATTGCCTGTTTAATTTCTGCCCTGTCTATCTTTCTATTTGTTCAAATAGAATTTCTAGGTCTCCCTTATTGTTTTATGATCTTTATACCCACATTTCAAAATTTTAGAAACTCTTTTCTTCACAATACTTGTCTAGAATCTGAAAAATACTCAGTTTTGTTTAGTGTAAGTCCTTTTGCAACCTTCGCATTTCTATATTACTGCAGTATTTTGTTAATAGGGTCTCTACTCCTTATCCTGCAATGATTTCATATTTAATTTAATAAAAGTCAAAGTTCTTATGCCTGTCTGCAGACCAATAATGTTCTGGTTCATGGTTACCAATCTGACCTCATTTCCTTCTGATTTCACTTCTGCTCACTTTCTCCATCTACCTTGGCCTTTATGACTCTGTGAGTCAGCCAAGAATATTTCTCAGTGATTTTGCAGTAGCTATTCCATCATCCCAGAATATTTTTCCAACAATACCTTTAAAACTTAATTCTGAAACCCCTTACATTCATGTAACTTTCCTAATTCTATCCTAAACAGTTTAAATGAGGCATTAAACCATAGGTATTCACCAGATTATTTTCCCCATCCTTGATTATCTTTGATCTATTTATTTCATGTATTTATTTGTGTGTATGCATATATAAGGTATATGTGTATGCTTGTTGCTAAGAGGGTACTCTATGTATGTATTTGTTGAAGGCAGAAGTACATGCAAGATGCCTTTCCATCATGTCTTCAAATGTACAGACACTCAGCACACACACACACAGACACACACACACACACACACACACACACACACTGTCACATTCAGCTTCAAGTGACTTTGAGATCTTATGTTTGATGAGTAATTGCTTTACCCACTAATCCATTTTTTAAGCCCCTATTTTCTATTTTTGTTGATCTTCCTGAAATGCAGTAAGGATTTTTTCAAATATCATTTCCTCATTTCATAATGTAATTTTGAGGCTTCCCTCTCTTTCTACAGATTAAAGTTAAAAAACTGTGATGAGATTCAAATATCACAAGTATAGTACTGTCTAGAAAGACCTATAGCTTGTAAATAGAATTTCAACCAATGATTGCTTTCATACAGTGATGAGCACATGATCTGAAGGTGTAGTGCGGGGTGCTTAGTGGAGGCGTATCAAAGATGGCGTTGTATGTTCCTAGCTGTAGTAAGAGCATTACAATGTCGACATTCCCACTGGAAGTTCCCAGTACTGTTTTCATCCCCTTCCTAAATACAACTTTGTTGATTCAGTAATTTCCCTAATTTCTCTTCTCCAGAGTTTCCACAATTCTTAAAAACCCTCATAAGTCAATGGAAGTTTTCTTTTTTTATTAATTGAATTTTTATTTATAATTTATTGTTACCCCATTTCTCAGTTTCTCCTCCAGAAACATGCTATCCCACACCCACTGCTTCTGTGAGGGGTCTCCCTCACCTATCTACCCACCCACCCCCTTCCACCGGCCCTCCCTGACATTCCCCTACACTGGAGCATCTAGCCTTGACAGGATCCAGGGCTTCTTGTACCATTGATCCCTGACTAAGCCATCCTCTGCTACATATGCAGCTGGTGCCATAAGTCCAACCCTGTGTTCTCTTGGGATGGTGGTTTAGTCCCTGGAGTTTACTTTTGAGTCCAACTTAAATGAATATAGCAAGAGAGATATAATTTGAAAAAAGAAATACAAATTAAATGTTTTCAATAATATGTGATAAGTGTTTTCAAAGACTGATTCCTCTTTCAGATTAATGATGGACATGGTTTACAATTCAAATATATCCCAAAGTGGGAAAAATGATCAAAAAAAAAAAAAAAGAAAAAAGGAAAACCTCCACGTTTTAAGGAAGAAACACTATTATAAATGGTATATTAAAACTGAGGAAAACTGAAATATTAATTAAAGTCACATTTAGTCACAAGTATTTTATTTGCCATTAGCATTAAAATATAAAGTGTATTCAACTGTAACAATAAATATAAACAAAGAAGTGAGTAATACTTTCTCCTCAGTCTCTTTGTTTTTTCTTTCTAAATAGTACTGTACCAACTTAAAATGTTTTCCCACTCTGCATTTAGGAGATTTGTATGATTAAATTAAACCTGTTAATTATAATTAAACTCAGATCTTAAATGTGCCTTTATAAAACTATGACAAAATTTTAGAAAATATTATGGAATCAAATTAAATTGAAAAAGAGCTGTTAGTCTCTCAAAAGCTAAGTGCATTAAAATAAAACTATAAAGGGGTATTTTATTTGTATTTTATAAAATGATATCCCATAGTTATAAAAGTCACAAGGAGAATGACAGAACTTTATATTTTGCACTGCTCACACTGATTTGAGCTCTGGTGGTACTAAGAAATTTGAAAAAAAAAAACTTTACAAAATGTCCAAACCTAGAAAATTGTAAAGTATGGTTTAAATTATTTTTCTATTAAATTGGATGTGTAGTAAACGAAAGCAAAAGATTTAAAAATAATTTATCAATGTCATTTTCCAATCTGCCTCTTTCTCTCTAATAATGTTTATCTATCATATAGTCATACATATATGAACACTTTATGTATAAATATTTATGTACGTTTGAATAGCTTTCTAAAAATAGAAAATATAGAGTTGAATTAGCTATTCATTCTTACGGGAAAACTGAGTAATAGTTAAATATATTTTAATCAATCGTTATAGATTATTATCCATGTTATATGGCAAAGATATCTGAATGGTCCTCCTAAATAGAAAATGACCTTTGCAGGAGTGATGACTAGGGAAATGCTTTTGAGAAAGTCCTTGCAGAGGAATATTCAACCTTAAGTGCCAGCTAGAGCCTCATCATAGCATCATGTACACACTGCGGCTGGAGGCTGCTTCACCATCAGGGAGCAATGCCGTGCCTTAAGCACATACTGCCTGAGTTATATGTTGGTGTCCCCTGTTCTTTATTTTGTGAGATGAAAATCAGTGAAAAGTCGACAAAATTTTCCTTGAATATTCTTAACAGGTATATGCCTTATCTCTTGAGGCAACCGTGTGCACTTCTGTATATATCTTACAACCATTTTTTTTCATGGAAAGAGCTGAAGCAACACATCAAGGGGATATGGCCAGGCAATATGATGTTAGTTCAGAAAATTGATATACTGTAAAATTGAATTATACACAAAAGAATGCTGCTGGAAGGTTTAGACTTTGAGCTTTTATGGTGTATATGTATTCATTTTATCTTTATAGCACAGCTATAAGAAATTCCCTCCACTATTGGGTTGAAATACTATTAAACTGCGTTTACAACTCCTGATAGAATTCTCATTGTCCTTGAATCAGGTTTTGAGCAAGTTACATTGTTCCTTTCTTGAAGTCTTAGAATGAATGAGTCTTTTAAGCCTGTGCACACTGCATTCTTGCCAGCTTGAGATTTTTTTCCCTCCAACTTTAAAGCTAACAGCTGTGTATTTTCATAACCTCATCCAAATGCAATTGTTGTATTAGGTCAATTAGAACAGTTAAGCATAACTTCCTGTGTGGAATGATGACAGGATTAAGAGATTGTTCGTTAACAATGTTAATTCCTCTTTGTCAAATTACATGGCCTCCCAACAGTTCCTATAGATGCGTATATCTCTGCAAATTCATCATTCTTCCTACCCCTAGATTATTAGTTAAATGATTTTGTTGCAGACAGTTCTCAAATAGACTGCCTTATTAGAACTGGAAGCTCTATGAATTTTTAATGCAAAATATATGGCTGTGAACGAAGGGTTAAAATGCACGTTTAGTTTAGTATTAGCAGTTTTTCATAGTCAGATATTAGTCAATAAAGTTTGATACATTCTGCTCAGCTGAGTAATAAAGAAAATATTATTTGTTTCTTAAGCACAACTTCTTTTAGTACCATAATTTTATGGTACTAAAAGGTAATAAAATAGATAGGTGATACTAATCAATATTCACTCATCATTAAGAATAACTTGTCTTAAAATAATGCAGATGAATATTTTCGTATTCATTCACACACATAACAGTTCAATCCATAATCAGTGGTCTTCTAACATGTCAATGAAATGAAACAATTGTTAAGAACTATATACACGTAACTTGGAAAAAATGAACAAGAAATTGAGAGTGAACATATTGAGGGGTGAGCACACAAACCTCTATTCAAGCATAGGTACTTGACATACCTCCTGAGATTGAGGGAGGAAATTGGACAATACCAGGAAAAATAAAGTTCAATAGCAATCTGAAAATGTTTCAACTGCCAGCAGGATGCTTTTGACCTGAGGTTGCCACACACCGTTATGTCAAGTGAAGGGCAGATATACAAATACAAAAGCAGTGCATTAAGCCTTGGAAAATGCTATTGAGAAGGTAGAAGCCAGCGTATCAAGTGAACTTGATACAAGGTAGAAAGTTGATGTGTCTTTGTACCATGGATGAATTTGTTGTGTTATAAAACTTGGGACAGTGACAGAGAATTAAAGGAGAGAATACAGAAGAAAGTAATCTGAATATTTGTTTAACTTAAATACAGACTTTAATGATCTTCATTAAATATTTTTATCTACCTCTGAAATTCTTTTCACAATCATTTTATACATGTATAATGATATTTATATATTTATAGTTGGTATTTCTTGAATAGAATAATTACACTTTTAATTACCCTATAGGAGATTTTAATGCAATGTTTTTACTTCATTAATGTCCTAAAATATAGTTAGAAAATCAACTATGATAAATCAACTTTGCTTACTCTCATGATATATCAAGTCTGTAATACACAGTAGAAACTTAATGCATTTTTATGTGCACATGAAGATATTCTTCAATAATATTGAATGAATTGTATATATCTATAATTGTTTTTTTAAAAGGTGAGAATGATATTTTTCAGACCTCTTTTTTCTTTATTCTTGCTCCATTGTTTCAGGGTGTCAATGGTAACATCTAAATAGCTCTGAATTTTTTTGTATGAAAAAAGCCACTTTTATCCATTTCAAACTGCTGCTTAGAGTTGCTTTATTTAAACCATGTGTCTTTATATCTAATAGTCAGATTTTTTTTTGCACAATGAACATACTAGTAATAAATATGAACACATCTTTAAAGCAAAAGGAAATCCAGTGATACCATTGAGTCTTAAATTCAGATACAATTTCTGTTTCATCAATCTAATTTTGTTTCATAATTAAGAACAGCACAATGTACAAAAGTCATTCTTGAAGTAGTTCTTGAAGGCAAATCTTTCTGTTGCAAAATAGGACTTCAACCACATAATATTGTTTCATACAATAGAAAGAGGAATAACAGAATTTCCATTATTATTGATACCTATTAACCTAAATACAAATATTGTTAAGACCTGAAAATAAATTACACAAGCAAAGACTCTACAGTGGACAATAATAAGTGGTCAAGAGTTGTGACCCACTCCAAAGCCTTGAACACAGTCACAGTAAATGAATTGAGTTTATAATTGTTCCACCTGTGGTCACTGTTTTTCCCCTCTCACTGACCCAGGTGAGCAACATCTCGAATTTAGCTAATAATCTTCTGAAGGGGATAAACCTGTTCCCTTTAAACTATGACATCAGCAATGCTTACTCATGACTCGCATTTGTGTTTCTGTTTTTAGGATCTAAATATAACATTGTGTTATCTACTTCCCTACATAATCTAAATAGTGCTTCTATTTTTAGCTCTTCCAGTTCATTTTATATAAAACTATAAGAGAGACCTTTCACAAAGTATAATTTTCCTCACAAACTCCCAGCTGCACTTGTTAGATATTCACATCATATTACAGTTGACACTGGACATTATCACAAACTAGAGAAAAATTTCAATTCATTATGGTGAAGTAAAAAAAAAAACTCAAACATCACAGCATCCTATTCTAGAAATAGGAGAGTTGTATGTTATCGGGGATGGTAAGCAGGCACGCATGGCAGTGGACCATGCCAAGCTCATGATCCTGAACTTTCTGCTATGGAGAACCTTAAGGACCAAGGTAAGAAAAGTATAAGCCATCAGAAGCTGCAACTTGGAGCTATTAATAATAAAATACAGTGTAAATAAAAGTGATATCTGGGAGCATGGGTGAGAAATTGAGGAACTTCAAGAAGCAGTGGATGAAAATTGATATGAGAATTATCATCAATACAGTTTAGGATGAGTGTTCCCTGGGCAGGAATCTTAGCAAGTTTCTATAATCCCAGCAGTCTCAAGATAAGGCAAGGACATCCCCGAGGATTGATATTATTCTTAGCTGCATAATAAGATCACATCTCAAAAGGGAAAACATAAAGCCTCCACAGAGTTTTACCTTTAATATTTACTGTTATAGGTCCTCTCCACATCTTTAAATAATGGGATTCCTTGTAAAACTATTCTTTCCAGTAACTCAAGTGTATTCGTGTTGTCTATTATGATTGATATTAACAAGTTTCTACTCCCAATTTAGTGAACCAATGGCAGACCAAAGTATGGATAGCATCAAAGTCCAAAAATATAAACCTATAAATTTGGTAGTGTTACTACAAGAAATTAGGCGAGCGGTCAGTTACTTACAAGGGCTGAGACCACTCAAAGACACTGGCATCGCCAAAAGCCTACCACAGCGCATATGGCAGCTTATGAAAAACAGAAACCTAAAACTCAGTTGTCCTCCTGCAGGCAGCTCAAGATAGTATGAGCCTTTCTAGACAGCTTTCTGGTCTCTGCTAGGCTGCTCGGCATCTCTGAGAGTATCCCGCAGTGGTAATTATTGTGTACATAGATTACTGGAGGAAGCGGTATAGAGCATTTGCTCTATTTTAGTGACTTTTGGAGATATTTTTGAGTCATTTGTTTGGTGGGCTTAATGAACTTACCAGTATGATAGATGATTTTACACAGAAAGGAAACCACTGAACACCAACTCAAGATTTCAATTGCTGTGATCCCTAACTGCCTTTGTTAATGGACATTTTAGTATTAGTTCTAATCTATGTTGAGTAAAGAACTGAAAAAATATAAAGGTGGCATTTCCATAGATATGTATATAATCACTTACATTTTCATTTGTAAATTTATAGATTATAGATATAGAGAGATGAATAGACAGATGATATATAAATGATAGATAGATACATAGATACATACACAGATTCCTAGATACATAAATAGACACATATAAGGATGATGGATCTATGTATGTATGGTATGTATCTTGCCTTATTACAAAGTATTTCATGGATGGAAATATGTCAAAAACTCATTTGTGATAGAGAGGAAGAAAAAGAAAATTTATATTTGAAGTTTTAAAAACAAATCCATATTTCTGCTTCAGAGGCATCATCTCTTGACATCTGTTGTTCTATGATGTGCATGTACCAAAGAGGCTGATAGTAAAATATGGGTGTAAGTACGTCAGATGTGTAGTTGTTTGATCCAAATGGTAAGAGAAAAGTGATGTTTGCAGACATTTGAGGAAGGTACCTAAAATATTCCTCTTCCTTTGATACTGTTTCCTAAAATACCTGTCTCCAGTTTCTTCATCCATCCATCTCTTATTTCTTTCTACAAGAGATTCGATATAGAAAAATATATCATTCAATTTTTATATTACCAAATATCTTGTATATTAAAATGTAATAATTAATTGATTCTCTTGATCTTAGAAGAAGAATCCCCATTATTTTAGACCTCCAAATTTTAAGGAAGCAAATGAGGTAAAACTTTGTTATTTATAGGAGGTAAGAAAAATTATCTAGGATCAAAATTAAGATGACAGAAAATACCAGTGACAAAGTGCTTCTATTTAATGCTATAATTCACAATTTGTCTAAAATCAAAGAGGTTACTTTACTTCTGTGTACCCATGTAAATTTTAAAAATAACTAAAAAGCATCATTAATGACAAAAAATCAAACTTATTTATCAGAGTGATTGTCTTGGAAAAGTTCACTGTAGTTTTATTCCACAGAATTTATATCTTATATCCAACCTCATTTTTTTAATTCTTAAAAACCTTTTCAATATATAAACAAAATCCTTCCTGTTGAAGAAAACTACTTTACTTTTCACGGCACCCAAGTTAGTATACTGCATAGAAAAGAGTTCTCCTGTCAACTGTCCCTCAAGGCAAAACTTTTCCCAGAATCAATAGAAAACACTGTTAATAACCTTTTTTTTGGTGACTCAGCATCTGTTTTTTTGAGACGCTAAGATTTCAATTTGAATTGTAACACTATTTGTCAACTTTTATTTCTTATTGTTTTCTTTCATCTAAAGGACTATTATACCATATGCAGAATAAAGAAAGAAAGGCGCTTCATGTAATGATTTGATTGTGGCTTGTTAAGAATAGACTTGTTTTCCCCTCATCATACCCTCTTCAATTTTTCACTGAGCTGTGCTCTTTTAGAAATTTTGTTGAGTGGAAAGATGTGAGCTTATGTAAACATGCTTTGAACAGCTGAACCGCAATGTGTATAGCCCCAAACAGGAGATTACTCATTGGCACTCGTACAATGCACAGACATTTTCATGCTTGGCTTGTAATTGCAATATTGTATTTGAGGGAAAATGTGTTTGATAAAGAGAGAAAACAATTCTACATTGCTCAAAAAGATAACACAGTTTGTGTTCACCAAATCAATTTTGTGTCTCCTGATTTATATCTCATTAGATTTATGAAGCATGATGCTGCAAGGAATAATAAAAATTACATTATTATAAAATAAGGCAGGGTAAAATTAATTATAATGTATTAATGAGTATAAATAATGCTCATAGAAATTTATCAATATACAAAATAATATTAAAACAATCGTAAACTTACATCTTATTAACTTACCCATTATGAAAATTTCATCGACTTTAATACCATTTTAAAATGCATGCATCATATGTTTGATATAGCTTAAAAACAATTGTCTTATACTTTGTGCTTTGTCTAAGCTTCCCTTAAAATTGATCATCCAAATTCTAAAATTGTAGAAAAAATACAAAGTGACTAATTTGATGGATTTATTTATAAAGCATTAGCGAGGTGTTTGGAGTACAATACACCACAATCATTGGCAAAGACTGATCAGTGTTAGATTTCTAATGCAGAATTTCTTGGTAAGTCTTTTTTTCCTTGTTATGAGAATAGAAGAATGTTTTCCAGCTCTTAAAACTTTAACCAGTCAGTAATTACTTTCACCTCTCAAACCAGAGTTTGAAAGACTGGGAAAGAATGATGTTCTCCATTTTAGAACAAATACTCAATAAAGGATACACTAACTAAAAGTTCATTAAACTTTTGTCAATTATCAGAAAACATAAGGTCACTAAACTGGAAATTGAAAGAAAAGGGGGAAAGTCCTGTCATTTTTAGATTCTCATTCTAGGTTTATGTTGGACATGTATCCCTGATAGTGTCCTTGTCTAGGAGAACCACATAGAAAACTGAAGTAAGTATGTGAAGACTAAATGCAGTAGTGTAATGAATGAAATAGCGGGGGAGGGAGAAGGAAAGGGAGAGGGAGAGAGACAGAGACTGAGACAAAGATGGAGACAGAGATATTGACCTAGATAATCAGACATAAATTTGGAAGTAATGATTTATGTTGGAGGCTGATGTTTCTAAAAGCCCACCAAGCACCACCATCAAAAACCAGTGAGAATGCTAAGGAGTTTTTTCAAGTGTTGCTTACTAATATACAAGGCAGAAGGCTTTTCAGATGTACAAAAGTCCAAGTGTAAGGATACCAGCTATGGCAACGCCATATGGTATCCACACCTTAGTCAAAGTCCACTTCACAGTGGGGATATATGGGAGAGAAATAGCAAATGAATACAGAAATACAACCTGCGATTTTAGATGATGTGGAAGAAAGAACCAGTGAATACACTAAGTAGCAGATGAAGATGATGGAAGAAACAGTCTGTCAGTATGATGTCTGAATTCTAGATCACAACCCCCAAGGTAATCAAGAAATAGGAATAAAAGAGGTAACCTTCAGGGACCATATCACCAGGGCCATCATGAACCTAAAAGAGAAGAAGGCCATGAGGTAAAAATAAGCACACAGAGAAGTAACAGTCATTAAATATGGGACACTTATGTGTGAAACTTATAGAAACCTAGAGAAAATGATAATCCAGAGAAAATTCAAAAATGGGTAGAGGGAAAAACAAAATTGCAAAGGAGATTATAATATCACTGTCAGAAAAGAAACACTGGAAAATTGTCCATGTACAGAAAAAAGACACCTAGGCTACAGGGAAAGCAATTGAAATAACAGCAAATTCCTTTTCAGAAACCATGGTGACGAGCAGAAGATGGCACAATATGCTGTGACTGATGAAAGACTGTAAATGTTAGTTCAGCATTTTAAATCAGACCAAAAATAGAGATCCTTTTAAAATGAGAGGCAAATAAGGATGATCAAAGAATGTAAATTCAGAGATTTTGGCACAATCTGACCAATTCAAATATGCTCATCCACAAATAAAAATTGATATAAATGACTTGATTAAACACACACAGCAACACACAAATATAAAGTCACGAATGTGAAACCACTATTCTTGTAGAAAAAAATTGATTCATGTCTACAAACAGAATGAACCAGGTAACATGTGAGCAGTAGAGTATCACATTCAAAACTGTAAATGCTAAATGCTAAATGTAATGCTCAAAATCTTCTAGGAAAAGCAAGATATCCTTGTGTCCTCCAACACTTTCACAATAGTCTCACACTTACACTGGAATATTATAAACCTGAGTATGACCTGAACTTACCGAGTAGACTCAACACAAAGAGATTAGAAAAGGAAAAGGTAGCAAAAAATCACTTTAATTGTTGCCATGTTAAAGTGACCAGCCCTATTGATATCGAGTATCTTCTCATACATTGGGATGAGAAGGCACACACATTGTATGTTACGCACATGTCCCATTGAGGATGATATTGTGTGAATAATCTAACTATTAATTTCTGGAAGGGTCATGGGAGAGGAGAAAAAGAAAGAAGGTAGTAAAAATCATATGAAAATTAAGTGATGTGAAGTATGATGCAGTTTAGTGTCCTCACTGTAACCAAAGTCCACAAAGCACAAACACCTCCATTGGAAATGAATACAGAGTTTGAAGTTTAGCTATTATTTTTATATAAAATGTTAGTAACAAAATTAATTTGTTTGTAAATATGTTTTTATAACTAGGGGATGGGCAATGTCCCAATGATGGTAAAGTGTTTAGTGCATAGTAGTGTTTAATGGACAGTATAAGAACCTGAGCCAGGTCCTCCATATGAAGACACAAGTTTTGTGCTATCGTCTTGTTTGTGGAAACCTACCACTGTGACAGTAAAGACAGACAGGTGACTCTTGGGACCAACTGGCCAACCAGTGTAGTAGCAAGAGAGAGCTCTGGGCTCAGTGACAGATGTTCTCTCAGACATTAATTGGAGTGACAGATGAAAACATTCAAGTTTAGGCTCTCACCTCTTTATGTTCCTGTACAGGGGAGTACATCCACACATATATACACACATATAACATACACATACTATGGCAAGGCATAAAATTTGTAAACTCAGAAAAGTCAAGAAGTTAATTGGAATCCACATCAAACAAACCTAAAGAAATATCTTTCAAAACTGATAACATTTATAAATTTAAGAATATTTGGAAAGTCTCTTCTCTTGACTATTCTGTTCAATGACACCATTATTTATTTATTTTTTTTTTAATTTTAAGACTGATAGTTGTCATGTTTCTACCTATATGAATTATTCTCCTGGAATGTCTCCTATTTGGTCTTTGTTTTTTGTTTCATTGTTGTTGTTGTTGTTGTTGTTGTTTCTTGGTTTGTTTATTTTACTATATTTATATTTATATCTGAATTATTTTGTTATATGTAAGAGAAATACCTAAAGTTTGAATGTACAAGGAGACTATATTGTTAAAATATAGTCTTAATGGCAAACCACTTTTATCAGTGTAAAAGCATTAGTACAATGCTCCATCAGAATTTAAACTAACTCAAGAATGCTAACAAGCTGTATCATCAGAAATGTGATGCCGATGGCATGCCTCTCTCTTCTCCAGTAACATGGAGCTGACTGTTAACAGAGACAGTTATGGATTTCTCTAACAGTTATGTCTCTCTGTAACCAGGGTTTTTCTAGATATCTTCGCCCACACACTCTGATTCAACAGCCCTTTTATCCTTTCTGAAAAGAGGTGGCTTATATAGGACTTAAGATTCCTGATTTCTATTATTTCAAATTGCATAAAATCATTAATGACATTAAAAAAATTATTTCCCATGTCTGGCCATCTTTGGTGAAGAAGCATTCATCTATTCATTGAAGTATCTTTAAAATTATACTAACTTTATGTAGTCCTACTTTATAGTTCACAGCAATCTACTTACGGAATTGTGAATATATGAATCCACAACAAGAAACTTGTATTCCTAGATACAGCATCTCTAAATCATTATAAGCTTAAAATCTTCAATATTTCAGGACATTTAAACTTAGCTGTGAAAACTGCTAAGTGAAATCATTTCTCATATCCTGCCTGCTATGCCAGAAAATCAGTTAATCCATTTTCCTGTAATACACAGAAGGACATAAAAATCATTCTATTCAGTTAATTAGACCTTTTCTTGATTTTATTCACACTAACCGCCATTCTCAAAAGTTTCATAATTACTCACGTCTTGCTTAAAAAATAATGTGGAGTCAGTTCTTAAAGACTTTACTGGTTGGAGACTAAAGCTTTTATCAATCCACTTTCCCTTGCAAGACTAAAACTAACTATGAAAAAGTAAGAACGAAATGTTATTTGTTTTCTGTGAAATGCTTCATTTTTTTTCATTTTTGTCACATGCCTACTATTAATTCTCCTTGGAAAGAAAATTTCAAATACTGAATATAAAACACTGAATATAAAATGTCTATATGGATTTTATGCTCTTTTAAATTATTAATTTTGGCAGACAACATGATGTCTACCTTCGGTACATTTGGAAAATATTTGATGGTTAAAATGTATATATGTAGAACTACAAATATCTGCATTATGGCTTATGGATGTAATGAGAGACAACAGAAAGTGAAATATTCTCAAACCACAAATGACAATATTTTATAGAAAGTATTAAAAATGTAAACTGTTGTAAACATTCATTATTCTATCACATTCATTTTCCCCATAAACTTCGCAATATCTGTGCCATCTCTCTATCCATCCAATTTCATTTTCCTTATCCTACTCATTCTAAGCAAGCAACACACACACACACACACACACACACACACACACACACGCGCGCGCGCGCGCGCACACACAAACAATTGTCAAAATACAGCACAAATATGCACAATAGATTTTGTTGAATTTGTATGCAACACCTGCATTGCCCACTTAAGATTCTATTAATTGCCCAACTATATAATGTTTTAACAAATGAAAAGAAGATTTAAATGAGGCATAAAAACATTATTTTTGTCTTTGTCATTTGGTATTTTGTTTGTTTTTCAACATAATTGAATGTATAATGTTGAATATATTAACTACACATATCTTTAGTTCCCTAAAAATGCATCAGCTCATGCAATCACAACTGATTCACTAAAATTAAGGAAATAAACTTATGAAATATTTTATGGCTTATCTTGGGAATTGCATATATCTATCAGTGTTTCTGGATAACCATTTTTTAAGTCTATGATGAAACTGTTTTCTTGATAATTAATAACAAGTCATACAGTTGAGAATTTCAGGGGTCTTTTATTAAAAGAAAGGACTAACCTAGAGCTATTTCACAGCATGTGCCTTTTACTCTGTGTCTGAAAGTCCATTATGTCTTTAAGAATTTTCCTTTCTCACGTTGATTTCATAGGAATATACTTTTAAGATGCTAAACATGTTTGACTCTATTCTAGGAAATACAGTGACATTCTATTTTGCACCATATTGATGTTCTGAAATTTATATAAAATTTATTTAGTTTTAAATTATAGAAATCTTATTTCTTTAGTGTGTGTGTATGTGTATGTGCATATATGTGTGTGTGTGTGCGTGTGTGTGTGTGTGTGTGTGTGTGTACATTTTCATATAAATAACATATGGTACAGGCCTACATTGCCTTCACTCCCAATCTTATTAGTTTTATTTTTCTGTCTGTTTGTTTACTGTAGTACGGGGAATCACTTTGAGTTTATGCTTAGCCTATCTGTCTAGAATGGGTAGCCTGCAAACATGGTTTTTTTTCTGTCTCTACTTCTTCCAAATTGATTTATAGCTACACCTGATGTTCACATGGGCCATTTACATCTGAACTTAATCATCTTGAAGAATTACTTTAGTATTTGGGCTACTTCTTTAGTCTTATGTTTTCCTTTGAAGAAAGTTAAATATGTGTTTATATGCATACACAAGTATTTTTGTTACATACACAGAAATTGTGAAATCTTAATTTTGTTATTATTAAAAAGTCATGTGTAATTGCAACTTTCAGAAGAGTCTATTTTTCCTTTGAGTTTCCAAGGAACATTATGTACATAATGGCACAGAGGGCATTGTTGCCAATTGGCAAAGCAGAAAAGTGAGAGGGAGGTCTTATAAATTTTTTCTCACTTTGGGAGCAGAAAGAGTGATCGTAAAATAGGTTCGGCTGTAAACCCCCCTTTCCCACCTCCAGTGATGTTTTTCCTTCAGCAAGTTTATGTCACAGTCCTTCAATGACTAGTGGTAAGTTTCAGCAGAACTAAGGGACTCGAAGCTGTTCTGCATGATATTCCCTTTTATGGCCTCTGTGTCAATGGCTTCTATGTCGTCAAGTAAGAGTTCACAAAGGGAAAGAAAAGCAAAGAAAAATATATAAGTATTTTTCTCATCCCTCACACTTGATTTGAGTAGATGACTGAAGAACTCATTGAAGCATGGGGCTGTTGGCATAATTCTCTTGAACTCAACAAGTTGCATTACTAAGGCAGAGAAAGAGAACAACTTACTTGCTCCATTCATTGATCATGTCTATGTACTTCTTCAGAACTGTATACCATTTTCTACAAGAAGAGTTCATACAGGAGAATATGTGGAAAAGTCTATTATATACATGCTATATAAATGGGGACAATGTATACAAATACATGATGCCATGGGAAACATTTCACTGTACACAACCACATCTCTGTTGAACTCTTAAAAATATTATAGAAAGACAGAAATCTTCTAAAATCCAGACATTGACGTACGAGGAATTTAACATTTGTGCATATTCTTTTTTTTTCTTTTTTTCGGAGCTGAGGACCGAACCCAGGACCTTGAGCTTCCTAGGCAAGTACTCTACCACTGAACTAAATCCCCAACCCCTTGTGCATATCTGAACACATGTAAATGGTACTAAACTTGCTCACTACTGTACGATTTTTCTTACCAACTCATATTCTGTATATATTTACAAAATACATTTCTATGAAAAGTGTGTGTATTCTAATCTAAGCTGTCTTAAGTAATTTTATCACTATTATTGTTATTACTATTTTATTATTATTATTAGAGAAAATAAAGACATGATACAATATTCTTCAATAAAATAATTTCTCAAAAGTACAGAAATGAATGGATTTTTTTCTATCTTTTTTGAGACAGGATTTTACTGTGTAGCCCCGGCTAATGGCTTGGTACTTGCTCAGTAGACTAGATTGGCCTCAGGCTCACCTGCTTCTGATTCCCTAGTGCTGTGATTAAAACTTTTTATTTCCATGGATGAATGATTTTATGCATATTTAAAGAACCATTATGAATGATAATGTACTAAGGAAACTTTTGCAATTTCCTAGGGTCTCTTCTGTTATGACTGAGGCTATGGTGTGCTCACAAATAAAGGGGCCTATCATGTGTGCCCTCTGAAAGACCCAACAAGCAGCTGAAAGAGTGAGATGCAGATATTTAAACCTAACCAAAAGACAGAAGCAGCTAACTCCTGTGGATGAAGTAGGGAAAAGCTGGAAGGAGCTGAGGAGGAGGGCGACCATGGAGGAGTCTCAACTAACCTGGACCCCCGAGATGCCTCAAAAACTGATCTAGCAAACAAGCAGCATACAGGAACTGATATGAGGCCATCAATACATATATAGCAGAGGACTGCCGGGTCTAGACTTATTCAGAGAAGATACACCTAACCTTCAAGAGACTGGAGGCCCTAGGGAGTAGGAAGGTCTGGTAGAGGGAGGGCGTGGGGAGGGTGGTGACATCCTCGTGGAGATGGTAGGTTGAAGGAGGAGGTATGAGACATGGAACAGAAAGAGGGAGACCGGGAGGAGAATAAAACGTAGACTGTAAAAAAAAATCAAGGGCTGGAGAGATGGCTCAGCGGTTAAGAGCACCCGACTGCTCTTCCAGAGGTCATGAGTTCAATTCCCAGCAACCACATGGTGGCTCACAACCATCTGTAAAGAGATCCGATGCCCTCTTCTGGTGTATCTGAAGACAGCTACAGTGTACTTATATATAATAAATAAATAAATCTTTAAAAAAATCAAATAAAATAAAAACAAAAGAAATCTGCAATAAGTGATCATAATTCTTTAACATATCATTCCAGATATCAAATATGATATAGTCTATACCAAATGCTGATCTTTTTACTTGATTGTGTTACTATCTTTCATTCTGTCAATGTAAAATACCAGAGAAATCAGCATCTTTAGCATTTTCACAGTGCAAGATATTTTGAAAATGATATTTGTAGATATCTAATTTTTCACCTAAAATTTCCAATTGGTTGGCTTTTCAAAGATTCATCATGAAAGAAATGAGGGAGATAATGAAACATGTGAAAGAAATAAGAAAATGAAGACTTTGAGGGATATGTGTTCATGACAGAATCACTGTATAAGAAGTCATTAATATGTGATGGCAACACATTTAACAATTACTATGAAATATTTATAATTTAATGTCATAGGACTTCCAAATAACATGAACTGTGAAGACTAAAAACCATTTCTCCTCCTTCTTCTCTTCCTTCTGCTCCCTCTTCTTGTTCTCTTTCTTCTTATTCTTCTTGTTTTTTGAGGAAAGGTTGTTGTGTAATTATTTTCACACGGGGCTTTTCTGTGTAGACCTCGCTATCCTAGCACTCACACTGTAAATTAGGTTGTTTTCAAATTCAGAGATTTGTCTACTTCTGCCTCATGAGAGCTAAGAAAGTGGTATGTGCCTAGAAAAACATTGTTTCTTGAAATGGGATTTGGAGTTTGAATTTCTGAGAAGAACCTCTGCTTTTGATAATAAACCAGTTTGTACCAAGTACTTCTATATATATAATTTGTATATGTAAAAAAATTAAAATTTTGGAAATTATGTGCTCTTACATTTTCTAGATTTTTTAAAAAATTGATCTAATATTTGTCCAAATTCTTACTTACATGTTGCGCCAGTGTTTCTACTAAGACTATAAGATTAAAATTACATTACATCATCAATTGTATGTTAGAAAAAGATAAAAAATATAAGAACTAAAAGTAAAATGTGTCATAAATCATTGACTGATGAATTCAAGAAAAGTGCTTACAACAATGAAAATCTCTGAAAGTCAATATCTGTGGCACAGGAGGAACAAATAGGAATAATATTCCTAATTCTTCCTCATTCAATGAGGAAGAATATTAATATAACATGTTGAGTTTTGCAAGGGGATCTCATACCACTGATATCACAACATGTAAATATACTATATCCTTTCAGGTATAATTAGAGTTTTCAAAATGAGTGATGGCTATAACTATATATTTGAGGGTAAAACCAAATGAACATGGTAGGTTGATGGTAAAAAAGGTTTGTGACGAATATTATTAAATTTTTATATTGAGAAATTATAGGTAATATCATGTATTTATATACAGAGATACGAGAATATATAAGTGCAATATATGAGAGGCATACTTTACAAATTTTTAAAAGATTAGCTCTTCAAAGAGCAAGCTAACATAATGAATCAAAATACAGTTACCCTAGATAGCTGATTGATGTTTGGCATTGAAGGAAACCCACCGAATGGTAAACTGCCATGACATATTGATATTTGACTTGGCATGACACAGTTCAATTAACGCCATTCATGATAAAATGTGTTATTCAATCAGATTTATATTTCTCAATTTCCACTCTTGTGTAGATTAGAAAATGTTCTTAGAAGGTTTGATGACCTACACGTTCAATCCCTCCCCATAGGGGCAGGTAGAAGTTTGTCAAAAGTACACAGTAAGACCCCGTGCTTATCCTCAAAATAACTAAAATTAAATAAAGTGTACTTAAAAAACAGTGGATTTATTTTTTACCTTTATAGAAATGTTGCAATGGATAAGCTACTGATTTGACTTAAGAAAAAGCTACTTCAAAGGATTAGCTTTAGAAAATTAATCTTTCGAAATATTTTGTTTCTAGCTTGAAGCTCTTTATCATTCTAAATTTCTAAAACTGAATGATATTTCGTAGAAAAAACAATAAAGAAACCTCATGCTTTAAAACAACTAATATTAATGTAATACTATTACTTAGAAAACTGGAAGAAATACACATAAACTTTACAAGGAGAATAGGGACAAACCCAGGGAAATGAAATGATTAAATTAAACAGTATTTCTGTCTACAGGTATTTGAATTTTATGGCTTATTTAGTGTGAAAGCCCAAAATAAAAATGAGATATTTTTCTTCTCAGCATTCAAATTTTCTTTCAGGGATAATTTTATATTGCTCTCTTCTGACTTTAAATAGGGTAATAAACAAGAAAGAAACACACTCGTTTAGAAGGTCAAGTTTCAGCTAAGTGTAGCTCACATACAGAGGGAATTCACAGGAAACTTATCAACGAAAATGCAATTGAATCTTCCCTTACAATGTAGTTTGCTGCACATATCCCAGTGAAACCTCTTATAGAACATTTTTTCCATTTCAAATCCCTATAAAGTTAAGCAGCAAAAGAAAACACACACACACACACACACACACACACACACACACACACGCACGCACGCACACATGCACGCACGCACGCACCCATGCATGCTTTTCTCAGGGTAATGTAAAACTTCATTAGTAAGTACTGGCATGAATTTACTGGATAACAACTTTTCACCTGAAGGTCACCTAACAACCGAAGCATACTTATTAAACAGGACCTCCCCAGTGGTTCTAGGCAATTATTTAATGAAATAATAGATCACCTCATAAACCAATTTGCAGATATGAATGAGAAAAAATTCACATGCATTTTGTAGGCTTTCTTACACTGCATTTTTAAATAATCTCCATGAAGATCATTATTTTCTTCATTTATTGTGTGATTTTTTTCTCAACATTCACAGCAGAAGACTAGTCAAAAATATGTGCTATACTCATTTAACTGTGAGTAATCTTAATACAACAAATTCCCTCATAAATTATCATAACTAATTAGAAGTACAACATTCAAAGAATTAATATTCTACATTTTTCTATGGCAGTATTACTCATCCTGGATTTTGATATGGAATTTTTTTTCCTATGACTAAAATAACACCTTTTACTGTGACAAATAATTTGGTAAATAATATATTTAAAATATAATCACACTAGATCAGAATTCTCTCATACTGAGATTTTGCAAATCAGAAAGTAGACAACTCTTATGACATTCGTTTGCCTAGCATTCTTCACTAATCATCATATGTTATTACTTGCTAGAGAGAAATGCACCAAGGAAGTTCTCTTGATATTCCAGAGGCTTCTGGCTACTTCCACAGACTTTGGCTAATTGACAGAGCCTGATGTTTCTTCTGATCGAACGGGCAAGCTCCTCTAACACACCTAATTCTGAGTACTTCCTGCCATGACTGTATATAACTCTCACACCTGTCCTCCTCCTCATGTGCTTGCTGGCTCCCCCACCCTCACGCTTCTGATTTTTCTCCCATAGTCTCTCTCTACCAGGAAGTCCCACCGTCTACTTCCTGCCCAGCTATTGGCCATTAGCCCTTCCTTAAAACCAATCAGAGAGAAAGCTTAGGTAGGCAAGGATTTTCAGAGACTCACCTTCACACGGGTAACCCCTAACAATTTATTAGAATGCCTTACAGGATATTATTTAGCTATTAAAACAATTGTCTACCAGTGCAAGGTCCATGAATCCCATATGCCAGAATCCCAATCCAAGGAATTCGGTTCTCTTGCCAGTCAAGAACTGGATTTGGTAGCAGGACAAAAAGCAACGGCAAGCAGGGAGCAAGATCAAAAGGGAGCAGGAAGAGAGGAGGCAGGAGGGAGGGGAGGGGAGGGGAGAGAAGTTGGGAAAGGGAGGAGAGTTGGGGAGAGAGTGGGGGATGGGAGGGAAGGAGAGAGGGATTCCTTTTTCCAAGTTCTTCATATAGGCTGCCCATGGATTTTATGTCTCAATAATCGGTGGATCTTCCTTCCTCAAAAGATCTAAAGTTAAATCTTCCCACTTAAAAAAGATCTGGATTAACAATGACTTTTCCTACTTCCAATGACTGAATTAAGAAAAAAATCTCAGTTATTTTAGTAAAACCCAACACATTGATTACTAAGAATAGCCATCACAATAACCTAATGGTGCTCTCCACTTTACTGCAGACAGTTTATTCTGTGCTCAGCCTGCTGCTGCTGCTGTTCAATCTTCTTTTTCTTTTAAACCCTTAAGATTTATGTCCCTTTGTTTCCTTTTTGTTTGTTTGTTTTGTTTTGTTTTTCTGGTGGAACTGTATTACCTTGGTCACCTTCTTGACTTACGGTGTTGACCCCCCTGCCTGCAGCAGTATTAACTCCACTAATAAAGCTCTCAGTTGAAGGTCAGTTTGTCTCAAAGTCTCTCTCTGGAGCCTACTTCTGTCCTTTCCTAAAAATCTAACAGCTTACTGACAGTTCCCTGATATAGGTGTCTCCTTAGAAGCTCTGCCTTAGCCTGAAAAATACAGAGGCAGATGTTCAAGATCAACCATTGAACTGAGAATGGGGTCCTCATTGAAGGAGTTAGAGAAAGAACTGAAGGAGCTGAAAGGTTTTGCAACCTCATAGGAAGAACAACAATAATAACCATCCAAACTCCCCCAGCGGTCCCAGGGACTAAACCACCAACCAAAGCATACACATGAAGGGATCAAGGGCTCTAGCTGCATATATAGCAGAGGACAGCCTTGTCAGACATCAATCAGAGGGGAAGCCCTTGGTCTTGTGGTGGCTTGATGCCCCTTAATATGGGGATTCAAGGGCAGGGAAGCCTTAGTGCGTGGGTGGGTGGGGGAGTATCCTTATAGAAGAAGAGGGAGGGAGGATAGGATAGGGGGTTTCCTGAAAGGGGAAAAACAGGAAAGACAATAACATTTGAAATATAAATAAATAAAATATTCAGTTATTCTGATATTCTGGCTATTATAAATAAGGCTGCGATGAACATAGTGGAGCACGTGTCTCTTTTATATGTTGAGGCATTTTTGGGTATATGCCCAAGGGAGGTATAGCTGGATCCTCAGGCAGTTCAATGTCCAATTTTCTGAGGAACCTCCAGACTAATTTCCAGAATGGTTTTACCAGTCTGCAATCCCACCAACAAATGGAGGAGTGTTCCTCTTTTCTCCACATCCTCGCCAGCATCTGCTGTCACCTGACTTTTTGATCTTAGCCATTCTCACTGGTGTGAGGTGAAATCTCAGGGTTGTTTTGATTTGCATTTCCCTTATGACTAAAGATGTTGAACATTTCTTTAGGTGTTTCTCAGCCATTCGTCATTCCTCAGCTGTGAATTCTTTGTTTAGCTCTGAACCCCATTTTTAATAGGGTTATTTGTTTCCCTGCGGTCTAACTTCTTGAGTTCTTTGTATATTTTGGATATAAGGCCTCTATCTGTTGTAGGATTGGTAAAGATCTTTTCCCAATCTGTTGGTTGCCGTTTTGTCCTAACCACAGTGTCCTTTGCCTTACAGAAGCTTCTTGAGTTCTTTGTATATTTTCGATATAAGGCCTCTATCTGTTGTAGGATTGGTAAAGATCTTTTCCCAATCTGTTGGTTGCCGTTTTGTCCTAACCAGAGTGTCCTTTGCCTTACAGAAGCTTTGCAGTTTTACGAGATCCCATTTGTCGATTCTTGATCTTACAGCGTAAGCCATTGGTGTTTTGTTCAGGAAATTTTTTCCAGTGCCCATGTGTTCCAGATGCTTCCCTAGTTTTTCTTCTATTAGTTTGAGTGTGTCTGGTTTGATGTGGAGGTCCTTGATCCACTTGGACTTAAGCTTTGTACAGGGTGATAAGCATGGATCGATCTGCATTCTTCTACATGTTGACCTCCAGTTGAACCAGCATACACAAGATAAGTTTAGAAAAACCCATGTTTGTTATGATTACCCTGTAAATAAGAGTCTATCTAGTAGAGGTCAGGAATGTACTTCCAGTATAAATTGCAAATGTGATAAACCTATAGGCTATGGCACTTGAGTAACAGTGAGCTTAGAAGCTGCTATTACAAATTGGAACAAAGAAGCAAAGTTTTTGTATATGGTCCTCAAAATATCTAACTTAAAAGGCAAGATTCAATATGATTTGTGATTGTTTTACCTTAAAAGTTAACAAGCATAGTGACACAAATCTATAATTCAAGCACTCTAGAGGTAGATGTAGTGAAATTCAAGGACTTTTTTGTTATTAAAAACTTGGAGCCAGACTGTACTTTGATGATGATGATGATGATGATGACGACGACGACGACGACCACGACGACGACGACGACGAAGACAACTCTGACGATGATGATGACAAGGATGACAATGATGATGATATGACTCATAGTGACTAAGTAAATATAAAACAAGTTTTAAAATTCAGAGATATGCATAAACATTGAAGGTTAACTGAAGTGTTGATGGTTTTCATTGACCAGTTTTAAAGTTCTTGTTACAATAGAAATGTGTGTGTAGAACTTTGTGCAAGCTTTTCTCACTTAGAATGATGGTGGTCATGTGTGTGCCATATATTTCTATTACCATGTTAAGGTATGTCACCTCTACTTTTCCTTTACTTAGATTTATATTTTTTTAAAGTTATGCTGAATTTTGTACAAAGCTTCTCAATTTATTATGATGATCAAGTAAATAATTTTTGTCTTTAATTATACTTAACATTTTATAACATATATTGATGTTATAAAAGACTGAACCCCCAGTGAACGTGATTGTTGGGGGGAGGGTGGTAATGGGGGGAGGATGGGAAGGGGAACAGCCATATAGAAGGGGAGGGGGAAGGGTTAGGGGGATGTTGGCCCGGAAACCGGGAAAGGGAATAACATTCGAAATGTAAATAAGAAACACTCAATGTAATAAAAAATAAAAAAAAGAAATAGGTATCATATATATAATTTTGAAAGTATCCAAATTTTATCTTTTCCTTTCCTATTAGAATCTTTTATAGTATGCCTAATTATATTTTCAAATAACAATTTGCAATGTTACACTGTGCCAATGATTATTTCTTTAGAGCATTTGCTAATTGTTAGTCTGTGAATTCAAACATATGACATTTGTGACACTTCTACAGTTAATGAGATTATTTTTGTCATTAACTTGTGTAAACCTTATGCAATGGTGTGCGTCCTGACTGATAATATTCTTATTTTTACTAATGCATATTTTGTTTGATTTATTTATAACTATAACATACAGCTGTTTCTTCTCTACATACAATGGAGTAGACAATTATTTGCATCAAAAATAATTGCTTTGTCCAGTTTGCTATATAGGATGTCTGTTACAAATTATTTTATGCTGTCTTTATATGTTCTTGGATTCAGTTTGAAAGTATTTTATTGTTTATTTGTGCATTAATATTCAAATTTGTTTGAAATTCTCTTTCTTTGTTCAGTCTTGTGGGGTATAGGTAGCATGGTGACTACAGCATTATAGAATGAATTTGGCAATGTTCCTTGTGCCTCTATTTGTAGAGTAGTTTGAGGAATATTGGTCTTAGCTCTCTTTTTGCAAGTCTAGAATAATCCAATGCAGAAGCCATCTGACCCTGGGCTTCTTTTGCTTAAGAGTCTTTAGTAACTACTTCTACTTCTTTAGGGGCTATAGGACTACTGTCATAGCTTACCTGATATTTACTTAATTTGCTAATTGATATCTTTATAGAAAATCATCCATTTCCGTTAAATTTTTGAATTTTTTTGAGTAAAGCCTTTTGACATAAGACCTAAAAATCCTTGAATTTCTTCAGTGCATGTTGTTATGTCATCATTTAATTTTTAATTTTGTTAATTTTGTTAGTTAGTCTCTCTGCCTTTTATTTAGTTTGGTAAGGGTTTCTCTCTCTTGCCGATTTTCTCAAAGAGCCATTGTTTAGTTTCATTGGTTCTTTGTAAATGTTCTATTTGTTTCTAATTGATTAATTCCAGACCAAAGTTTAGACTGCTTACTGTCCTCTACTCCTCTCGGTTGTGCTTGCTTGTTCTTTCTCTTTCTCCTTTCTCCTTTCTCCTTTCACCTTTTTCCTTTTCTCCTTCTCCTTCTCCTTCTCCTTCCCTTTCTCTCCTCCTCCTCCTCTTCCTCCTCCTCCTCCTCCTCCTTCTTCTTCTTCTTTTTCTCCTCTTCCTCCTCCTCCTCCTCCTCCTTCTTCTTCTTCTTTTTCTCCTCCTCCTCCTCTTCCTCCTCCTCCTTATCCTCCTCTTCCTTCTCCTCCTTCTGCTTCTTCTCCTTCTCCTTTTTTCTTCTTAGTCTTTCCTAGAGCTTCCAGGCATTATTTTAAATCTCTAGCATGAAAAACTCCAATGGTTTTTGGAAGGCTCAACAAGAACACATCACAGATATCATCTATCATGATTAAGTAACATTCATTCCAGGAATGCAGAGGCAGTTTAATATATGAAAATTCATCGATGAAATATATCACAAAAGCAAACAGAAAAATGGTCATCTCATTAGATCCTGAAAAACTTTTGACAAAAATCCAACAACTATTTAATATAAAAGTCTTGGAAAGATAATGGATTCAAGGAACATAAGTAAACAAAATAGAGGAAATATACAGCAAGCCAGTAGCCAGCATCAAATTAAACGGAGAGAAGCTTAAAGCAATTCCACTAAAACCAGGGAAAAAACAAGGCTGCCTACTCTCTCTTTATCTATTCAATATAAAACTTGAAAGTTCCAACTAATAAAATAAAACACCTAAAGGAGACCAAATTTGAATGGAAGAAATGAAATTATCACTATTTGTTGAGTATAGGATGGTGTGCATAAAGGACACTCAAACACATAGAAATATTTTAAAAATGTTCAATATCCTTATTTATCAGAGAAATAAAAATCAAAATGACTCTGAGATTCTCTCTTACACTCATCAGTGTGGCTAAGCTCAAAAACTTAAGCAACAACACATCCTGGCCAGGATGTGGAGCAAGAGTATCATTTCTCCATTCCTCTTGGGAGTGCAAACTTGTACAACCACTTTGCAAATCAATTTGGCATTTTCTCAGAAAATTGGGAATAGCTCTACCTCAATATCAAGCTATATTATCCCTGGGCATCTACCCAAAAGATGATCCACCATCCCACAATGATACTTTCTCAACTGTATTTATAGCAGCTTTATTCACAATGGCCAGAAACTGGAAACAACCCATGTGTCCCTCACATGAAAAATGGGTAAAGAAAATGTGGCTCCATTACATGATGGAAAACTACTGAGCTACTAAGTCAAGGACATCATTAAGTTTGTAAGCAAATAGATGGAAACAGAAAATATCACTCTGGTAACCCATACCCAAAATGTCATACATGTATGTCTATGCATGATATATAGTCACTTATAAGTATATATTAGCCATAAAGTACAGGATTACCATGATATAGTCCACAGGCCCAAAAAAACAAATAACAAAGAGGGACCAAGGAGGATGGTTGAATCTTTCTCAGAAAGGGGAACAAAATAGATAACAGAGGTAGATGGTGAAAGGGTACTTGGTGGGAGAGGGGATGGGGAGGGGAAGAATATGAGGAACATCAAATTTATGGAGAACAGGAGAGGGAGAGAATGGAAATCTGTGATGGGTGGGTATCAATATTTAGGGCATATTAGTGATCTGTGATGGGGGAATGCCTCAATGTGTCTATAAGGGCAAATAATGAGACTTCTATTTGTGACAAAAATGAATTCTGAAGGGGCCAATTCCTGTAGTCAGGCAGGACATTCAGTGGAGGAATAAGAACAACACTCACACAAAATCTTTGACTGAACATGTTTCCTACAGAGATAAAGTTAGATCAGAAATGGAAGAAATGGCAAACCAATGGCTGGCCCAAACTGAGACCCATCAAATGGGCAAGCACTAATCCCTTGAAACTATTAATATAAGTCTGTTATGCTTTCAGACAGGAGCCTAACTTAACTGAGCAACCAAAAGTCAATGGAAAGAGATCCAGAAACCCATAACCAAACATTAGATGGAGCTTGGGGAGTATTGAAAGAGTTAGGGGAAAAATTGAGGGACCCAAAGAGGACAGAGACTACACAGGAAAACCAACAGAGTCAACTACCATTGCCCCTTGGTCAATGAACAGCTTGGTCTTCATGAAAGTCCCTGAACAACTGGAACAGATACTGTCCCTCCTTCTGTTGCCTGCCTGTGGATGTCATTCTACTAACTACGATGCCTTGTCTGGCCTCAATGGGAAGGAATGTGCCTAAGCCTGCACTGAGTTGATGTGCTGGGAGAATGTGTAATGTGAAACGCAGGGTGGGTACTGAGGGGAGGGATGACTGATATTGGGATGTAATGTGAAATAAGTAAACCAACTCACAAAATAAAAATAATAATTTTATGCCAAATATAAAAAAGTAGAAAACTATTGTACATAACTTTGATCAAACATATATTTTAAAAACTGTACAGCAATCAAGTAGAAAACACAAACTATCCAAATATGTAACATCATCTCTTTTTTAAATGAAATTTAAATATTGTGAAGGTGGTTACAGTGGTGTTTTATTATCTGGAGCTATGTTTGATATTAACACAAATGTAAATATAGGTGAGAAATATCCCATGCCGTAACACTGAAACATTATTTTCAAAAAGAAACTATTGATTCTGAAGACCAGTAACACACAACTAAATAGACATATAACTTAATGATACTTGTGCACTTTTAAGTGAAAATTTTGGGATTGTTTTTGCTTTTAACAGTCTCTAGATAAGACTGTTCTAACAACTATCCAGGACATTGTTGTTGTTGTTGTTGTTGTTGTTGTTGTTTTGGTTTTTGTTTTTGCTTTGTTTTCTATCTTGTTTTGTTTTTTATTTATTTTTCTTTTTTGGATGTTTTATATACATTTTAAAAGTTATCACCTTTCCTGGTTTCCCCTCCAGAAACCCTCCCCCTGCTTCTATGAGAGTACTCCCTCACCCACCCAGCTACTCCCTCCCACCTACCTACTCTGACTTTCCCCAACACTAAGGCACCAAGCCTTCATAGGACCAAGGGCCTCTCCTCCTATTGATGCCTGATGAGGCTGTTCTCTGCTACATATGCAGCTGGAGCCATAGGTCCATCCCTGTATACCCTTGGGATGTTGTTTTATTCCATGGATTCTAAAACTTAAAGCAATTCTACTGTTTTAGCTTTAAAATCCCTGGATAGCAGATGTGAGATACTGTAAATGTTCATGTATGATCAGAATTCTTTCATTGAAAGATATGAGCATTTGCCAATGGGGTTTACTATTCCATATTAAAATTTCCTTATGTTGTCAAATTTCTACTTGACTTAAGAGCAAAACATTTTCTAAATAAAATTTACAAATTTAATCTGTCTATGTACAGAATATTTCTGTAAAGTCAAGGAACATGCATAATGATATCTAATTGACCATCATACCTATGATGATACCTGGTAAAATATATCTTAAAATTGGTCAAGTGTGATTCAATGTATAAAAATTGTTTAAAACATAGAATAGTCACAAATACCTTGCTGAGAAAAATAACACACCATTAATTGTGTTTGCCTATGATACCTAATGTATTTCAAAACCAATTTTTATAAGTAATGCAAAATATCTTTTATTTAGTTGCATATTAATATCTTATGAGAAGATAAAATAATATTTATAATTGTCTTAGTTATAAATTTTTCAGCCTATATGTCTTTTAAATCCTAAGAGAATTTTACATATGAATTTATTTTCATCTAAATACTGGTTGTAAAGATCTGGGGGCAGATTTGGTTATTATTGAATTATAGAAAGTGATGCTTGAAATCTGGCAGGTGATTAGCTGTATGAAGATGATAAAAATTTCAACTTAAAACACATCTGAGAGATTGGTGGCAAATGTTAATCTTTGGCCAAATGTTTATTTCTTCAAAGAAGAACAAAGTAGATAAAACTGTTTTTGGCTCTTATTCCCACAAACACCTGTACTTGGAAAAACATAGTATGCAGATTGCTTCTTACATTTAACTTAAAATTAAATTAACTCTTCATTTTAATATCTATGCTACAAATACATGTATACATATATATCCGCAAATATATATAATATATAATATAACATATAATATATAGTAATATAACATATAATATATATAAAATCAAAAGAAACATTGGGACATCATTTGAGGAAAAGAAGAATCATATGCCCATTTGTTTTTAATATCATACAAGATAAAGTATCATTGCATCTTGGACAGTAAGACCATGAAAATACAATTAACAAACCGTCCCAGACATCAAACTATAACTTAGTTTCTCATGTGTTTAGTTCTGCAACTGTAAGTACAGCATCAAAAATATCCATGTAAGACTTCTACATATAGTATACCCCGTCCACCCAAATGGTCTTTAAGATTCTCTCACTCTTGTTCTTGAAATTTAAAAATGTCACAGAGAACAAATTATAATATTTCTTGTACAGGACTAGGAATTATATGTAGGTCAATTCATGCATTAATTAATTACGTCTTCATTTAAGTTTAGCCCCATCATTGTAGTGGACATTGGATTAGGTGCCTGTGGTTATTGTATAGTCTGTCATGTTTCACACCATATCAGAAGCTCCTTTACTAAGGATATTCCTATGCAATATTAAATCATGTGTGTTCATGTTAAAATGTAGATGTATGTTTGAAAATTCAAGAAAGCCTAATATTTGTAATTAATGATAATTTTGAATAAAACTATTGTATATCCAAATACAGACATTTGCATGGACATATATTTTGGGTCTAAGGTAAGTTAGGAAAAAGGAAAGCTTAAAGGCTAATAAGGAAATGCAGATATAATTTATAAAATGCTGACAATTTAAAATAAGACATGTGATTTGAGCTTACCATAAGCAACAGCAGATGATGCCACAAAACTAAATCCTTTTCTACCTAGTATTTACAATTATTAACTTTGTTTCTTGAAGACATTATGGCATATGAGTAGTTAGATCATAATGACTAATGGTGTCAGTTGTGGTTTCCTTTGTTGTAATTGTGAAGTCTTATTTTCCTAAGAATTTTGTTTAGTACCTAATATCTCATTTTAATTTTTATTTATTTATTTTTAGAATATAATTACCACTCATCACATCCTCCTTTACTCTGCCAAACTCTCCCACATAACTAACTTTCCTTTCTTTAAGTTTCTTTACATTTCCATTTTTTAAATTTGCCATAATTTATAATTGAAGTTAAATTAAAAGAGATTATCTATTATGAAATATGAGTAACTGTATTCATTACCAGAGCAAAGTGTCGTGTCAATCCTGGTGTGTCTTCTTATGCTCATTTATTGAAATATCACTCACATAGCACCAAAATGGATAAGGTTCTATTTATCAACTAAAGTGCATGTTTAGGATGTCACTTATACTGTCACGGCCAGACAAGAGTTACAAAAGAATTGTTGTTCAAAAACTGCTGTTCTTAATTTATAAGGTATTTATGTCATTTATATATAAATAAATATAATTTGAAAAATACAAACATTTAGGGGGCATAGACCAACAATTATTCACTTGAACTGTACAATAGTTATTGATTCAAGGAATCTTTATTGAAAAGAATTTTTAAATAATCAGATGATTTTTAAGGATAGGTATATGAATCCATGGAATATAGAGCTTAAAATTTAGAAAGAGTATGGAATAAAAACTTTAAAGATATATTAAATTTGGATAATGAAACGTTTTCAGGCTTAATGTAGAAATTAACTGAATATAGTTAATATAGCATGTACTTTAATACTGAATATTTATAAAACATTAAATTTTGAAGTCTTTTGCGTAGAGTGAAAAGAATTAGATAAGTTATATCAGTCTTGAGATGAAATGCACTTACTTCTCTTTCCCATAGAATATAGTAAAACTTATATTAAGCCATAGTTCAGATTTCCTTGCATATGCTGTACTGGCAATTATCATAAAACTGTACAGTGCCTAATAAAAATGAATCCACTCTTTATAAAAAAAATGCATTTTATTGAAGTCAGAGTCATCACATTTCTTCTGTCTAACTTCTTGAATAATAAGAGTTTCTACTTTCTTTAATGTTCTGGAAATTTTCTTTCTGCAAATCATAAAGGCTTAGTTTAGCATGCAGAGGAAGAGACACAGCCTTCTATTGTGTACTTGCAGCAATATTTCATTTAAATACAGTTGATTCAGCACAAGTTCTCAAAGCAGTAGTCATGCTATAGTTGAATAGAAATAGGATACTCGTCTAGATTGACTTTTTTTATATTCAGGCTTTCAACCTCGAGAAATTTAAGTTCTTTCTTCATTTGCCTAATATATATATATATATATATATATATATGTATATATATATATATATACACACACATATATATATGGCTTTTAAAGAAGGCACACAAAAATATGTGCTGATATTCAATAGTAAATGTGTTTTTTATATTCATATACACAAATAAATATATGTAAGAGGGACTTCATTTTAACACTGCTATAAAAAGACAACAGTAATGAATTTCACAGATTCATAGTTTTTCTATTTTAACTAAAGCATTTAAGTTCTTAACAAATGTGAAGTTATAAAAACATTATTATTAATAGTCTAAATTATTTTTATATCTAATATTTCCTGTCCTATTATTGAATATTAATGAAATTATTAATGTAATACCATAATTACAACAGTAATAATATTGTAAAATCTTTTCAGATCAGTAAGTATAGCAAAATCAGAGGGGAATACTATATACCGGAAAATATCGCTACATAGGATATGCTGATATGCTGAGGATATGAATATAATTTAAGTGAAAAGTCAAAAGTACATGTCATATTTTTAAAATTCATTTATTTTATGCATATGGGTACAACGTAGCTGTCTTCAGACACATCAAAAGAGGACATCAGATTCTATTAGAGATGACTGTGAGCCACCATGTGGTTTCTTGAATTGAACTCAGGACCTCTGGAAGAACAATCAATGTTTTTAATCTCTGAATCATCTCTCCAGTTTCTTATTAGTTTTTTACACTTTTATTGGATATTTTATGTATTTACATTTCATATGTTATCCACTTTAACCCCCTCTCCCATCCCCTTTCTCCCTGCTTCTAAGGAAAATACTCCTACTCCCTCCCACCCACTCCCAGCACAACATCCTGACACACTCCTACACTGAGGAAACAAGCCTTCACAGGACCAAGGGTTTCACCTCCTATTGGTCATCTCCTGCTGGGCAGGAAGAGGGAACAAAACACTCAAGGGAGGAAATATGGGGACATAGTATGGAGCAGAGACTGAAGGAAAGTCTAGCCAGAGACTGCCCTACCTGGAGATCCATATGATGATACTAAACACAGACACTATTGTTGATCCCAAAAATTGCTTGCTGACAGGAGCCTGGTATGGATGTCTCCTCATGTTGTTGTAAAAATATAAATATAAAAAAAGTAGTAGTCTTTTACCCCGCTAGGTCTGCACTGCAGGTGCCCCAGATATCTGCTAGATATCTTGGCGGAAACACATCCCAGCCGCACTTTCTTACACTCAAACCCTCACATAAAAGAACACACAACACAGTAATCTTTGACCCAATTGGTAAGATATAATTGCCCACCTAAACATACAAAGCCCGGTACTATCCAACCCTTGAGAACATTAATAACAACCTGTAAATACACAGAGCAGAATCTTAACATCACCTGCCATCTTGTCCTGCCATGGCTTCTCTCCCTCTCTCCCTCCTGTCTCCTCCTCTCTCCCTTACTCTCCTCCTCTTTCTTCAAACTTCTCTCCCGCCCATCCTTCCTTCTCCTACAATGACAGGCCTCCTTCTATCCTGTACCTGCCCCTCACCAGTACTTTACAAATTCAATGGAGAGGTGGTTCTGGTGAAGTCACCTGAGTTCTGAGTCCTTGACTAGGCAGCTGTCCTCGGGGCAGTGGAATTAGCATCAAAATGAAGTAACTTCAGGGCAAACCACAACATCCTCAGAGGCTCTGCCAGAGCCTGACAAAGACAGAGTCAGATGCTCACAGGAAACCATTGGGCTGAGAAGTGGGTTCCAAATGGAGGAGTTAGAGAGTTAATGAAGGACTGAAGGAGCTAAAGCGGTTTGCAACACAGAAGGAAGAATAACAATATTAACCAACCAGACCCTCCCCCAGAGCTGCCAGGAACTAAACTAACAAGGATTACACACAGAGAGACCCATGGCTCAAGCCACATTTGTAGCAGAAGATGGCCTTGTGGATATCAATTGTAGGAGAGGTTTTGGTCCTGTGAAAGCTTGATGCCCCAGTGAATGGGCATGCCATGGCGGGGAGGCAGGAGGGAGTCAGGGGTTGAGAACACCAACATAGAAGCAGGGGGAGGGAGGATGCAATAGGGGATTTCTGGTGAAAAAACTAGGGAAGTGGATAACATTTGAAATGTAAATAAATAAAATATTCAATTAAAGGAAAGATTAAACAAGGTCATATTTAAGAGGTATCCAGTTGCATGGAAAATCTGTCTTTGCAAATATCACATCATCATCATCATCATCATCATCATCATCATCATCATAATAATAATAATAATATAACAGGTAAACTGAAGTAAACCAATTCATATTTACTAGAACCGGCTTGGGGGAGGGGGGGGCAACAAAAACATTCCAGGAACAATCATATGCTTTGGAGGGCCAAGGTCATAAGTATTTTGATCCCTTTTCTAGAAACCTCACAAACAGTTCTCTTCATACACCTTCATGGACCATGTTATGAAAATATATCAATAAATGAATAGCTATTTGTATGACCAAATCAAAAGCTTCAGTACTGATAGAAAATACAATTGTACCCTTACAGTAGTTTCTAAGTTATTATACATATCTATCTATCTACCTATCTATATATAGATATCTATATATGTGTGTATATATATGCATATATATGTGTGTGTACACACACATATATGATACAGTTTCAAATTTTCCTTTAATAATTCTTTGTGACCTCTTTACTTTTTAAATTGATGTCAGAATACCAAATCTGTTATCGCATACACATTTTGCTCTTTTAATATCTTTTGCAGACACCATCTATAAAGCACCTTTAAATTTAAAACTTTAATGTGTATTTGTAGATAATCTCTAACAGCTATTTCCAATTTTCTGTGCCTCTTTTATTTAAGTTTTTCTTGGTATGTATGTATGTACGTACTTATGTACGTACATTTGTATGTATGTATGTATGTATGTATGTATGTATGTATGTATCTTTGTATGCATATATGCTTGATTTAGACGAAGCCCCAACATTTACATAAACTGGTATGGAGCTCACTCTGTGGTATAATACGATCTTTCACTCACAAATATCTACCTCCTCCTACTTCCTAAATTCTGTAATTAAAGGCATGTATTACCACAACAAGCTTCTTCTATCTGATTGGAAAGTGAATGATCTCAGTAAATGAACAAGTTTATCAAATGGGAAAGTATAAGTGACCAACACTAAAACCTGGTTTTTACCTAACATAAACACATTACCAAATTCTGTCAACATTTTCACAATTTGTTTTCATTTATTCTTTTCAATTACATTGCAACTTCCAACAAATCTAAAATTGTTTATCATTTTAATTAGTACAAACATATTAATCTCCTCATTTCCAACCAAATGAATATCTTGAAACCTATTTTTGCAAACTTTTTAAACTTTGTTAAAAATAAATGTTATAGAATATATCATATTTTTGTCTTTGAAGTTATTATACCCACATACTTAGAGTATTTTTACAGAATAATTTCTTATTTTATAAACTAAAAATATGTGATTGTCCTGTATTACATTCAGATTTAACCATTCTGAATTTTTTCACTGTAGTCAACCTGCCATATCTTTTTCCACGTATAATTATTTTAATATTAATGGGCTTTCATTAATTAACAACATTCTCCCTTTTTAAAATATTTTGTCTTTTAAAACATTTTATTATTTCTTTAACAATTTTGTACATTTTCAATAATATATTGAGCTATACATATTGAAAATATAATATTTCATATAATACTTTAAATTTACATTTTCAACTCTCCCAAGCCTTCTCATATCCTGCATATCTTACCACCCATCAAAGTCCATACTTTTTTGTTTTGTCTCATTATAAAATAAACAGAGATCTGAAAAAAATACATGCTCAGAAATAGCATTATGAGACAAAAGAGCCTAAAATTTTAACTGAGTTTGGTTTGTATTGGCCAGATACTGCTGAGCATTGGCCTGAATTTAAATGTGATTTCTGTACACTCTGAGATGCCATTGAAGAAAACTGATGTCTTTTTTGAAAATGGTTGTCATTTGGAGAAATCTTATGAGTTAGGTTCGGCATAATCTTATGTCAACTTTCCTGTCAGTACTGGGATTCCATCAAGTTCAAATCTGTGTAGAGCTTCTGCATGCTACCACAGTCTCCGTGAGTTCAAGTGTATAAGTCCTGTATACATTTAGAAGGCTTGTTTCTTTGGTACATTCCATTCCCACTGACCCCTACTATTGTTCTGTTTCATCTTCCAAGCCCTTCCTCTACAGAGAAAGGAAGAATTTGATGAAGTCATATCATTTACCAATAGTTTCTCATTTTTGTGCATTGTCAACTTTGGATCTCTGTGTTTGTTTCCATCTGTAAAAGGAGGACACATACCTGATAATAGATGAGCAAAATATTTATTTGCAAATATAGAATAATATTGCTAGGAATAATTTTATGGACACTTGACTTTTATAGAATAGTAGTATTTGATTTTTCCCTAAGTTACTAACCAATCTAATCTAAAGTTCTAAGCCACAATAACACTGCCAGGCATGGATATTTTGAAGTGGATCTTAAAAACAATCAGATATTGGTAGATTCCACATGCCAAAGATCATGTAACATGCTTGTCATATTATTCACCAATCACGGTCTATCCCTATCTACTTTTGTCTCCTAAGTCTTTCATATCTTCTATTTTCTGCTACTGTGTCATGTATACTTACATTTTTAAATCTAGGTTCTAAGATAAAATTTATATTACCTGAGGGAAGGGGCAACAATAGTTTTATAATATCCATATGTATAACTCTCAAAAAATAAAAAAGGGTAATACTTTAAAATGAGAGAAATGCTATAACTTTCAAACTGTAACATATTTGAGAAAAATGCAATGATGATGTTAATTATGTGTAACCATCATTTGTTTCATGAAATATTTTATAAACATCTGATGAATCCATTTTGTGTCTGGTATAATGAACTTTGAAATTTAATTGTTTATTTTTTAACCAGAATAAACTTTTTATATAATAAAAATTGAACTCTTATTTTTTCAGGAGTTATGCCATTATACATCTGTCAGTATCATTTTATAAGTTAAAATCCCCCATATTTAGTTTACATAAACATGTATTTACTTATATATTTTTATTTATTCTTCTCTCATATGTTTCAATATACTGCAGTTTCCCCTCCCTACACTTCTCCTAAGCCCTCCCTGCCACTTCTCTTTATTCATCTTCCTCCAATTCTCTTCAGAAAACAGCAGGCCTTGCAGAGATCTCAAGCAAACATGGCATATGAAATTGCAATACAACTAGGCCCCTCCCCTCATATAAGTCTGGCTAATGCAACCCAGTAGAAGGGAAGGTATTCCAAAGAAGGCTAAAGAGTCAGAAACAGACACAGCTACCACTGTCAGAAGTCCTGCAAGAACATCAAGCAACATAAGTCTATTATATAGGAAAAGTGCCTATGTCAGATCTATGCAGATTATAGCTTTATTCTCTGGAGCCCTTATTGGTCAAGGTTAGTTGATTCTGTTGGGTACTTGACCCTTCTATCTCCTACAATTTTTGATCTCTCTCTTAGGTAGGTTACTTTTATTTCTATCTAATGTTTGGCTGTGGATCTCTACATGTTTCTATCTCTACATCTGCCTCTCCATGCTCCTTGAGCCTTGCTTGTTTCTTATCTTCCCTGGGTTTGTGGATTGTAGCATGGTTGTTCTTTACTTTAGAATTAATATCTACTTATAAGTGAGTACATACCATATTTGCTTTTGTACATCTGGGTTACCTCCCTCAGGATGACTTCTATTTTCATCCATTTGCCTTTTAATTTTATAATGTGATTGTTGTTAATAGCTGTGTAATATTCCACTCTGTAAATGCACATTTTCTTCATCCACTCTTCACTTGAAAACATTGAGATTGTTTTCATTTTAAGAATGTTACTAGTTAATTAAGAATATTCTTAATTAATATGCTATGAACACAGTGGAACCAGTATCCTTGAGAAAGGGTAGAGAACACACTTTGAATTTATGCCCAGGAAGAATATAGCTTGTGTTCAGATAGATTGATTACCAATTTTCTGACAAGCTATCATATTAGTTTTCAAAGTAGCTGTGAAAATTTGGACTCTCACCATCTATGAAGAAGTGTTCCCTTTGTTCTACATCGTACACAGTATAAGATATCACTTGAGATTTTAAGTTAGATACACTGAGACGTCACAGATTGAATCCAAAAATTGTTTTGATTTTCATTTTCATGATGGCTAATGCCGTTGAACCTTTTTAAGAGCTTCTGAGACATTAGAGAATCCTCTGTTGAGCATTCTCTTTTTAAGTCTGTATTCAACTTTTTAATTAAATTAATTTGTGTGGTGACATGCAGTTTCCTGAGTTCTTTATATATTTTGGAAATTGACTTTCTGGCAGATGTGGGGTTAGCAAAAAATGTTTTTCCATTATGTAGGATGCTGTTTTGTTTCTATTGATAGTGTAGCTTTTCTTTCAGAAGCTTTTCAGTTTCATGAGATACCATTTATTAAATGTTCTTTGTGACTGCGCTATTGGTGCTGTGTTCAAGAATTTGTCTTATATACCAATCCATTCTAATTATCCCTCATTTTCTCTTCTATCAAGTTTAGTGTATCTGGATCTATGTGGACAATGTTGATCTACTTGAAATTAAGCTATGTTCAGTGTAATAGCTAAGGGATCTACTTGTATTTTTCTCCATGCTGACATCTGTGGAAAGCTTCAATGACATTCGCCTTCACAAGATGGCGCTGGCTTCCGCTGCGCCAGCCCGACTTCCTTTCAGGAAACTAGCTGTGTGCTCATGTGCAAGAGTGTGTTCGTGCCAAGTCTTTGCCCACCCTGGGGCGTGCCAATGAGATCATGGGTAAGTGACCAATCAGGCGTGGACGTGCCGTGCTACGGTTTTATTTATTTATTTATTTATTTATTTATTTTCTTTTTTTCGGAGCTGGGGACCGAACCCAGGGCCTTGCGGTTGCTAGGCAAGCGCCCTACCACTGAGCCAAATCCCCAACCCCTGTGCTAGGGTTTTATAAGCAGCGCCTTTCTGGGCCCTGGTCTCTCTCCTCTTCAAGATGTAATAAACGCTTTGTAGCAGAAGGATCCTGGTGTCCGCGCGTGTTCTTGCTGGCGAGACGATAGCACGGGATATTTGGTGCTGAAACCCAGGACAAATGCCTCACCATCGCCGGCGCCGAGGAGAGCCTCCATTCACGGAGAGGGTCCAGAACTACAGGTCAAAAGGTAAGCTCTGAGAGACATGTTTGGTCTTGATCTCTCTCATCTCTCTCCCCCATTAAAAGATGTGGTGGAAGCTTTTGTTATTGTTTTGGCAGCGCTCATTCTTTCTCTTTTGGCTTTTGATTTTGCAGCTGCCGCTAGGCACAGTCAGAAATCATGCCTAGAAGATGAGAAATGCCGCCCAACAGTAATAGCAGGACAGGGAGCGCTAGGGGAGTTACAGGACAGCATGTCAGAAACAGAGCGGAATGAAAGATTAAAGAGCTCAAAGAGAAAAGGTGCACCTAAGAAAAAAGGCCCTTCCAAGGACCTTGGATCCGAGGAAGCAAGAGATAAGGGAAAAGACACCCTGGGAGAGAAAAAGGGAGGAGATAAAAGGAACAGTATTTTGGGAGAAAAATTTTGTCTTTCTGCTTGTAAAAGGTGTGATTAGGCTCTGGAAACTTCACAGAGTCATACTGATCAGATTTGATAGAGGTAGACCGCCTGAAACATTTATTCAGGAGAATCAAACAAAAAGATATCTCAATTCTTCATTTTTCCTACCCCCTACCCCCAAGGACATCTCAACGCCCATACACAGCTTGATGGAGTTAATGTAATTGGGTTGTGAGTGGAAATATTCAGGACTGTGTTTCACTTCCATACCATTTATGAATGTCAGTCGTGCTGCTCAGATATCCCATAATATATCTCAGTATCTTACAGAAATTTGGTTTCAACACGTTGATGGACTAGTCCTGGAATTGAGACAATCCATCGTCCATATCAACTCCACTCGAGTGGATGATCACCGTGGAAGTGGTGGGAAAGGGGAAATCCTACCTCTCTGCTGACTCCTATTGGAATCTGGGTCCCTTTGGTGGGACAACATCTAGTTTTTCCCTCTATGTGTATTGTCTGTCCTTGGTGCACCAAGCTGTCTGTGTCTGTCAGTTTATGTCTGTGGTTCTTGCTTCTCGTTGTTTAAATGTTTTATGTTTCATGTTCAAAAGAGAAAATGGTAAAAACTTTATCTGCCAATCTTTCATATCTTGATTTGGTTTTAACTCGTTTCAAAAAAGGAACAAATGAATAAAAAGCAGTTTCAATCAGTCCCTGGAGCCCTGTATCTGTAGCCAGGAGTCTAGGTCAGCTGGAGAAGCTGCCTTGGGATGAGCGTCTGCATGAGCTGATTATTAGACTTAGTAGGTGACAAGGTGCTTCTCTTAAAATCACAGCTAGAAAAGTCATAATGGTGTTTGGTCTAAATATTAAAGATATGTGTATCCACTTCAATTTTGTTTCTCATTGGTTTTAAATGTATAAATATGCTCTACATGCCTTGGTTATGGACTATTGGCTTTTAAGTTATTCGATATGGTTAAAAAGGTATAATATTGGTAACAGAAAGTTGACATAAAGCTGGTAATTTGGACAAAGTCATTCTAGACAGCATGTGACATGAGCCAACCTAGGGAAACAGGTCTAAATTGAGATAATATTTTTATGGAACTCTTATCCTAGAAACCAGGCTTCTAAAAGAATTTAGGACAATGTCTCTTTGTTGAGGTATTGGAGACCGCACCATGGTGCGTTGATATGTAGGAATTGGCAGTCAAACTTTGTAGCATGAAGGATAGACTCAGTGTCTTGGAGACTAGATTTTGGAGACTAGATTGTTTGTTGGAGGTTGAGTTTTGCTTTCCAAAGTTGTGGTTTGCCCTGAAGTTATCTGTATTTTAATGCTAATTCCACTGCCCCAAGGACAGCTGCCTAGTCACTACTCAGAACTCAGGTGACCTTGTGGTTGTGCTCTGGTGTTACAAGGAGAACTTAAGGATTTGATTAAGAATTGCCAGTGTTACATTGACTAACTCAAACTTATTTATAATTGAGGAAAAATGAAACAGGTAGAGATTGTTACAGGATTTACAAAAGATTGATGAGGTTTTAGAATTTGTGAGAGTATTACAGCCAGTTTCCATACTCCAACTGCCATTTCAAGACAGATTTAGAGGATTGATTTTATGCAATTTGTTTACGTCATAGCAATTGTGAGTTTTCATTTCATGAGCTTGCTTATAATTTTAGAGAGCCCATGAAGTGATATCATTAAAAATTTTACAAAAGAATGGCTAATAGCCTTATATTATGTAATTTTGTTGCTTCTTCAATGTAAGAAGCTAGAACTTTGAATCTTTCAGTGTGTATGGAAAGTTTTACTAAAATCTTTGCTCTCAAATGAGCTTTAATATTTGTGGAGTAGCTGTTACACTACTCCAGAAAAGAATATTTGAAACTAATTTTAAGCTTCTAAGGATATGTTAATTGCCCAAATACCTCACCTTACCAGAGGACTTAAGCCTTTGCTATCCTCATTGGAGATAAAGCTTCAGTTGTGTTAATACAGAATTGTAGGCTAGAGTCATGGAAGTATTTTTAAAAAGAAACCTGGTGAAACATACCTTACTCCAAACAGCAATCAAATTGGTTATTACAAAATACTGATATTTGGCCTATTACATATACAAATTTTTCAGGAAAAATTGATAATTTTACTCTTTGCATGCTTTTGTACTTCCTGTATATTTGTGCATGCAACCCATAGGAAATGTGCTTACTGTATCTATAGGTGGTTTATCTAATGAAAAGGCTACGTGTATGATTGGATCACTTGTTTATTCTCTTGAGTTTCCCCTGCTTCAAGACAGACTGTTAAATTACATGCTGTAGCCAGTGTTTTTAAAGTTAAAAAAATCAAGCTTTCAATTCAATGTGTAGCTTGTGGTTTACAATTGATTTCAATTACTTAATGCTTTAGTAGAGGCAGGTTTTCTACATAAAATCAGTGAGTGATGATTTCAGTGTGAATTGCCTGACAACTCACTGTCCTTTCAGTGCTCTGCCTCAGACAACTAAACAAAACCATAGACCCAGCTCTTTGAAAATGGTAATGGAGTTGATAACACACCCTCATGAAAAAGAGGAAGACTCCAGTTGCTTACTTTCAACACCCAGCCTCACCCTGCCAACTCAGGGATTTCTAAATAAGGCTAAATCTGGACCATGTTTACAGGATTTGGCATTTCTAATTAATGCTTAAAACTTGTGAGGTGCTGGAGAGATGGCTTAGTGGTTAAGAGCACTAAGTACTGTTCCTTTGTAGGCCATTTGGGAACTCAAACTAGATTGCTTGGACCCCTTAACGAGGGAGGACAATGATACTAGACAGTTTATATCTTAATAAATAAAAAGGGGGAGTTATCCCTGTATGCTAAATAATGCTCCTTTTATTTCAATTTTAAAATTTGGATGCCAAGGAACTCTGAGTGTTTATGGCACTCTACAACTAGGCATGCTTCTGCATTTGGCATGATCCTGTCCAGGTATTTTATATGGGGAAGAGGGAATGTTTGTGTTTTTTCTACAGGATGCTACAAGAGTATGCCAGCTGCCAGAGGTGGTTGCTGAGACTTGCTGATCCTGGGAGCATGAAGATTCAGCTCTCATGGTTCGGGTCCCTGGAGTCATTCCTGTGTCCTTGGAGGAAGACGGAGGATTCCCCCACATCTTTTGTCATCACAGAGATTTTGACGTTGCTGCAATCATTGTGTCCCGTCCCACTGCGGCCTGCACTCCAACCCTCTGTGCACTGCTGCTTGCAGGAGAAGATTGGACTCCAGCTGTTACCCCTGCCCCCCTCATTCCCCTGGTGACTCTTGCTGCCTTAGTCATTTTGCAGTCTGTAGCGTCACAGGAATGCCATCTGCGTGAAGCTGCTGTGGACTGGGGAACTCTGCCGTGGTTGTGCAGATCTCAGACATGGTTCCATTGCCTGCTGGTTGTTCCAGAGAAGAATGACCGATCCTAAACTGTCCTGGGAAAGACCTTGTTACTTTTGCTGCTATTGTAGCAGCCATTACTGCTGCAGCCATTGTTTCTGCAGTGTCTAGAGTTACCCTCCCCCAATCTATTGTTAGGCAAGCACAGTGGGTGAACTTTCTGGAGTAGTTGCTAACAATTGGGAATTCTAAATTTTATTATAGGAGTGGCTTGACTACGGCCCTTGGTGGTAGCAGCTGAGGAGAACCAGATGAGGTGCCCACTACTTATCGGGAGTGGCTCTGTTTGGTGCAGCCCTATGCTGTGGATTAGTGTTTATGCTATGGTTGGTTTGCAAACTCAAATCTCAACAGAAATGTGACAAGGTCGTTATCACTCAAGAACTTGTGGCCATTGAACAAGGAGCCTCCCCTGAAATTTGGTTATCTATCCGCAAAAATTAGTAGACATCTGAGTTCTCTGCTCTTGCACCCCATGGATTTGTGGATCCATTGCACTGGGATGAGAGAGACTCAATGATTCTTTGATCAGCCCTTCTACATCACTGAGGTTTCCTCATTGCACGCGATAGGGTGATCATGATTTCCCCACTAACTCATTTTCTGGCTGGCCACTTTTGTAGAGTTCGCCCTAGGTCGTTTAGCAGTTACTGTCACACAGCACTGCGGTATCCAGAGACCGGCAACTTTCCTCATGCACAGACCAATCTGACACGGGGCCCGGTGGCCATAGGGTTACCCTACGACGGATAAGGCTGTGACATTAGAGGAACGACCTAAGACAGGAGCCACAGCAGATGGACTTGACTGCAGAGGCCTAGACCAGCCTCATTCTAGTAAAACAAAAAGGGGGAGATGTGGAAAGCTGCAATAACATTCGACATCACAAGATGGCGCTGGCTTCCGCTGCGCCCCACGTGAAAAGCTGGGATAGCATTCGCCATTACAAGATGGTGATGGCTTCCGCTGCGCCAGCCCGACTTCCTTTCAGGAAACTAGCTGTGTGCGCATGTGCAAGAGTGTGTTCGCGCCAAGTCTTTGCCCACCCCGGGGCGTGCCAGTGAGATCATGGGTAAGCGACCAATCAGGCGTGGACGTGCCGTGCTACGGTTTTATTTATTTATTTACTTATTTTCTTTTTTTCGGAGCTGGGACCGAACCCAGGGCCTTGCGGTTGCTAGGCAAGCGCCCTACCACTGAGCCAAATCCCCAATCCCTGTGCTAGGGTTTTATAAACAGCACCTTTCTGGGCCCCGGTCTCTCTCCTCTTCAAGATGTAATAAATGCCTAGCTGCAGAAGGATCCTGGTGTCCGCGTGTGTTCTTGCTGGCGAGACGATAGCGCGGGACAGACATCTACTTAGACCAACTCCATATATTGAAATCTTTTCTTTTCTCTTTTGTATAATTTTGGTTTCTTTCTCAAAACCATAATTGTGTGGATTTATATCTGAGTCATTGTTTCAAACTTCATTGATCATCCTGTCTATTTTTGTTTTGACACCACCATGCAATATTTACTGCTATGACTTTTTAGTAGAGATTGATATCAGGAATCAGATGATACATCAGAATGTTTTTTATTGTAAAGTATTATTTTAAGCTGTTCAGGTATTTTATTTTTCCATATGAATTTGATCATTTCTCTTTCAAGGTCTGTAAAGAATTGTGTTGCAATTTTCATGAGGATTGCAATGAGTATCTGTAGATTACTTTGGGTATAATAGTGATTTTTCTATCAGAATCCTGCCGATACATGATTATGGGAGATGATCTTCTGATATTTTCTTCCACTACTTTCTTTAAAGAATCGAACTTCTTGTCACACAGGACGTTGACTTTCATAGTTACAGTTACCTAAGATTCTTTATATTATGTGTGGCTATTATGAAGAGCAATGTATTTCTTATTTCATTTTCAGCCAATTTGGTGATTATATGTAAGAGGAATACTGATAGTATCCAGCCACTTTGCTGAAAGAGATTTTCAGCTATAAGCATATATACTATTATATCATATCTTCTACAAAAATTTTTGATGTCTTGTTTTCAAATTTGATTTACCCCGATTCCTGTAGTTGTCTTATTGCTCTACCTAGAACTTCAAGTATTATATTAAATGGATATGAATACAGTGGACAGCTTTTAACATGTTCCTGATTTTAGTGGACATGCTTTGAGTTGCTCTGTATTTGAAGGGATGTTGGGTAGTGACTTGCTATATATTATCATTATTATGTTTAGGTACATGACTGGTATCTCTGCTGTCTTCAATACTTTAATCATGCTGCATTTTGTCAAAGGCTTTTTCAGCATTAAGTGAAATAATATGGTGTTTTTTTTTTTTTCTTCAGTCTGTGTATATGGTGAGTTAAATTGCTGGATCTTTGTATATGAATCCCTCTTTACTTCTGTGGGTTAAAACCTACCTGAACATGATGTCCACCTTGGATTTAGTTTATGAGATTTTTTTAATCAGTGTTCATGGGGGAAATTTATCTAAAATTCTCTTTTTGTTGAGTCTTTTCGGTTTGAGTATCAAGGTGACTGTGGTCTGAAAAAAATGAATTTGGTAATGTACATTCCAAATTTTTGGAGTATAGCTTTTCTAACTATAACATGATGATTCTTTAGATTTTCTCAGTGTCTGCTGTTATGCCCTGAAATATTTTCTGATTTCAGCACTGCTTTCATTATTTACCATAAGATTGGTTACATTGTGCCTTCATTTTCATTGAATTCTAGGAAGTCTTTAATTTCTTCCTTGACCCAGTGACTATTCATTAAAGAGTTTTCGAGTTCCATGTGTGTGTTGGCTTTCTATTGTGCATATTGTTGATGAAATCTAGCTTTAATGCATGATGTTCTGACATAATACAGAGGGTTATTTCAATTTTCTTGAATATATTGATACTTAGTTTTGTGACTAAGCATATCATCAATTTTGGAGAAAGTTCCACGAGGTACTGAGAATAAAATATATTCAATTGTGTTTGCGTGAAATATTCTGTTAAGTTGATTTGAGTTATTATTGTCTGTTCTATTAATTCCTTCCTATACAATGAAAACATGTGGTTGAATATCTTTACTCTGAAGAATTCTTACATATTAGAGAGAGGTGAAAAAAAATAGCACCTGTAGCAATACATCAGCCATATTTATCATAAAATGAAAAATAATGTATTTTCTGTTAGAGATTTGTAAGAAGTTAAGAAGTTTTGCATAGTTTGTATACCAGTTTTTGATTTCCATTAAAAATTCTTACTTTGTATTTTGCACCAAATAATGAAGGCATGTGTTATAAAATAATGCGATTCTTCTCTAATTATTGAGTTTATCTAGTAATCCTCATCCTCTTGGGAAATTATAAATTAGAAATGACAGGATAATAAATGCATCAGATGAAACTAAAGAGAAAATACTTCCTTGGAGACGTAATAGATGCAAGAAATTGACCTACATTCTGCTCAAATGAAAGAGAGTTGTTAAGAAAAGCATGGGAGGGTGAGAATGTTTGCTAGTATTCTATAATACTGCAAAATAATTCCTCCATGGTCATTGAGAAAGCCATACATAGACTACAAAACAGAAAACTTTGCAGGAGTATATATATCTTAATGTTCATGCAAATATTTAGTTAGAAAGACCTTTCAAGTAAATATTTTAAGAAAACTGTCTCAACTGTATAGCTATACAAATCAATGTTCATCAAAAAACTGAAAATGAGCCCATAATACGATGCAGCTACACTACTGCCTGACATAAATCCAAAGGACTCTACATATGACTATAGAGATAGTTGTTCATCCATGTTTATTTCTTCCCTATTCCCAATATCCTGAGGAATGGAAACTTTTGAGATGTTTATTAACTGCTAAAATATTAATGAAATATTTATATACATATAAATAATTGGGTTAGTAGAGATTTAAAATAGTCTCAGTGAAGTTTAAGTGAAGTAGAAACATCAAATATATTGTTCAAAATATGAGTTAGAAAGGTGAGTAATTATCTATTACGAATATATTACATATATTATATATATTATATTATTTTCATTAGATACTCATCAGTTGAAGATTATCTTGGAAGTTTCCATTGCCTGTATATTAAGAATAGATAAATAACCATGTGAGATAAATTTGGGAAAGAAAGAAAGTATTTATTGGTACAAGGGATTAAAAAGGAATTATGAAACAGCAAGCAATAAAATGTGGTGCATGAGTACACAGAAAGAGGAAAAGTGCAACTTATGTTTTATTTTTTTTTCTTATTTCTTTTTTTTTTATTAACTTGAGTATTTCTTATATACATTTCAAGTGTTATTCCCTTTCCCGGTTTCCGGGCAAACATCCCCCTCACCCCTCCCCTTCCTTATGGGTGTTCCCCTCCCAACCCTCCCCCCATTGCCGCCCTCCCCCCATAGTCTAGTTCACTGGGGGCTCAGTCTTAGCAGGACCCAGGCCTTCCCCTTCCACTGGTGCTCTTACTAGGATATTCATTGCTACCTATGGGGTCAAAGTCCAGGGTAAGTCCATGCATAGTCTTTAGGTAGTGGCTTAGTCCCTGGAAGCTCCGGTTGCTTGACATTGTTGTATTTTTGGGGTCTCGAGCCCCTTCAAGCTCTTCCAGTTCTTTCTCTGATTCCTTCAACGGGGGACCTATTCTCAGTTCAGTGGTTTGCTGCTGGCATTCGCCTCTGTATTTGCTGTATTCTGGCTGTGTCTCTCAGGAGCGATCTACATCCTGCTCCTGTCAGTCTGCACTTCTTTGCTTCATCCATCTTGTCTAATTGGGTGGCTGTATGTGTATGGGCCACATGTGGGGCAGGCTCTGAATGGGTGTTCCTTCAGTCTCTGTTTTAATCTTTGCCTCTCCCTTCCCTGCCAAGGGTATTCTTTTTCCTCATTTAAAGAAGGAGTGAAGCATTCACATTTTGATCATCCGTCTTGAGTTTCGTTTGTTCTAGGGATCTAGGGTTAATTCAAGCATTTGGGCTAATAGCCACTTATCAATGAGTGCATACCATGTATGTCTTTCTGTGATTGGGTTAGCTCACTCAGGATGATATTTTCCAGTTCCAACCATTTGCCTACGAATTTCATAAACTCGTTGTTTTTGATAGCTGAGTAATATTCCATTGTGTAGATGTACCACATTTTCTGTATCCATTCCTCTGTTGAAGGGCATCTGGGTTCTTTCCAGTTTCTGGCTATTATAAATAAGGCTGCGATGAACATAGTGGAGCACGTGTCTCTTTTATATGTTGAGGCATCTTTTGGGTATATGCCCAACAGAGGTATAGCTGGATCCTCAGGCAGTTCCATGTCCAATTTTCTGAGGATCCTCCAGACTGATTTCCAGAATGGTTGTATCAGTATGCAATCCCACCAACACTGGAGGAGTGTTCCTCTTTCTCCAAATCCTCGCCAGCATCTGTTGTCCCCTGAGTTTTTGATCTTAGCCATTCTCACTGGTGTGAGGTGAAATCTCAGGGTTGTTTTGATTTGCATTTCCCTTATGACTAAAGATGTTGAACATTTCTTTAGGTGTTTCTCAGCCATTCGGCATTCCTCAGCTGTGAATTCTTTGTTTAGCTCTGAACCCCATTTTTTAATAGGGTTATTTGTTTCCCTGCGGTCTAACTTCTTGAGTTCTTTGTATATTTTGGATATAAGGCCTCTATATGTTGTAGGATTGGTAAAGATCTTTTCCCAATCTGTTGGTTGCCGTTTTGTCCTAACCACAGTGTCCTTTGCCTTACAGAAGCTTTGCAGTTTTATGAGATCCCATTTGTCGATTCTTGATCTTAGAGCATAAGCCATTGGTGTTTTGTTCAGGAAATTTTTTCCAGTGCCCATGTGTTCCAGATGCTTCCCTAGTTTTTCTTCTATTAGTTTGAGTGTGTCTGGTTTGATGTGGAGGTCCTTGATCCACTTGGACTTAAGCTTTGTACAGGGTGATAAGCATGGATCGATCTGCATTCTTCTACATGTTGCCCTCCAGTTGAACCAGCACCATTTGCTGAAAATGCTATCTTTTTTCCATTGGATGGTTTTGGCTCCTTTGTCAAAAATCAAGTGACCATAGGTGTGTGGGTTCATTTCTGGGTCTTCAATTCTATTCCATTGGTCTATCTGTCTGTCTCTGTACCAATACCATGCAGTTTTTATCACTATTGCTCTGTAATACTGCTTGAGTTCAGGGATAGTGATTCCCCCTGAAGTCCTTTTATTGTTGAGGATAGCTTTAGCTATCCTGGGTTTTTTGTTATTCCAGATGAATTTGCAAATTGTTCTGTCTAACTCTTTGAAGAATTGGATTGATATTTTGATGGGGATTGCATTGAATCTGTAGATTGCTTTTGGTAAAATGGCCATTTTTACTATATTAATCCTGCCAATCCATGAGCATGGGAGATCTTTCCATCTTCTGAGGTCTTCTTCAATTTCTTTCCTCAGTGTCTTGAAGTTTTTATTGTACAGATCTTTTACTTGCTTGGTTAAATTCACACCAAGGTACTTTATATTATTTGGGTCTATTATGAAGGGTGTCGTTTCCCTAATTTCTTTCTCGGCTTGTTTCTCTTTTGTGTAGAGGAAGGCTACTGATTTATTTGAGTTAATTTTATACCCAGCCACTTTGCTGAAGTTGTTTAATAGCTTTAGCAGTTCTCTGGTGGAACTTTTGGGATCACTTAAATATACTATCATGTCATCTGCAAATAGTGATATTTTGACCTCTTCTTTTCCAATCTGTATCCCCTTGATCTCCTCTTGTTGTCTGATTGCTCTGGCTAGAACTTCAAGAACTATATTGAATAAGTAGGGAGAGAGTGGGCAGCCTTGTCTAGTCCCTGATTTTAGGGGGATTGCTTCAAGTATCTCTCCATTTAGTTTAATGTTAGCAACTGGTTTGCTGTATATGGCTTTTACTATGTTTAGGTATGGGCCTTGAATTCCTATTCTTTCCAGGACTTTTATCATGAAGGGGTGTTGAATTTTGTCAAATGCTTTCTCAGCATCTAATGAAATGATCATGTGGTTCTGTTCTTTCAGTTTGTTTATATAATGGATCACGTTGATGGTTTTCTGTATATTAAACCATCCCTGCATGCCTGGGATGAAGCCTACTTGATCATGGTGGATGATTGTTTTGATGTGCTCTTGAATTCGGTTTGCCAGAATTTTATTGAGTATTTTTGCGTCGATATTCATAAGGGAAATTGGTCTGAAGTTCTCTTTCTTTGTTGTGTCTTTGTGTGGTTTAGGTATAAGAGTAATTGTGGCTTCGTAGAAGGAATTCGGTAGGGCTCCATCTGTTTCAATTTTGTGGAATAGTTTGGATAATATTGGTATGAGGTCTTCTATGAAGGTTTGATAGAATTCTGCACTAAACCCGTCTGGACCTGGCCTCTTTTTGGTTGGGAGACCTTTAATGACTGCTTCTATTTCCTTAGGAGTTATGGGGTTGTTTAACGGGTTTATCTGTTCCTGATTTAACTTCGATACCTGGTATCTGTCTAGGAAATTGTCCATTTCCTGAAGATTTTCAAGTTTTGTTGAATATAGGTTTTTATAGTAAGATCTGATGATTTTTTGAATTTCCTCTGAATCTGTAGTTATGTCTCCCTTTTCATTTCTTATTTTGTTAATTTGGACGCACTCTCTGTGTCCTCTCGTTAGTCTGGCTAAGGGTCTATCTATCTTGTTGATTTTCTCAAAGAACCAACTTTTGGTTGTGTTGATACTTTCTATGGTCCTTTTTGTTTCTACTTGGTTGATTTCAGCTCTGTGTTTGATTATTTCCTGCCTTCTACTCCTCCTGGGTGTATTTGCTTCTTTTTGTTCTAGAGCTTTTAGCTGTGCTGTCAAGCTGCTGACATATGCTCTTTCCTGTTTCTTTCTGCAGGCACTCAACGCTATGAGGTTTCCTCTTAGCACAGCTTTCATTGTGTCCCATAAGTTTGGGTATGTTGTACCTTCATTTTCATTAAATTCTAAAAAGTTTTTAATTTCTTTCTTTATTTCTTCCTTGACCAGCTTATCATTGAGTAGAGCATTGTTCAATTTCCACGTATATGTGGGCATTCTTCCCTTATTGTTATTGAAGACCAGTTTTAGTCCGTGGTGGTCTGATAGCACGCATGGGATTATTTCGATCTTTCTGTACCTGTTGAGTCCCGTTTTTTGACCAATTATATGGTCAATTTTGGAGAAAGTACCACGAGGAGCTGAGAAGAAGGTATATCCTTTTGCTTTAGGATAGAATGTTCTATAAATATCCGTTAAGTACATTTGGCTCATGACTTCTCTTAGTCTGTCGACATCACTGTTTAATTTCTGTTTCCATGATCTGTCCATTGATGAGAGTGGGGTGTTGAAATCTCCCACTATTATTGTGTGAGGTGCAATGTGTGTTTTGAGCTTTAGTAAGGTTTCTTTTACGTATGTAGGTGCCCTTGTATTTGGGGCATAGATATTTAGGATTGAGAGTTCATCTTGGTGGATTTTTCCTTTGATGGATATGAAGTGTCCTTCCTTATCTTTTTTGATGACTTTTAGTTGGAAATTGATTTTATTTGATATTAGAATGGCTACTCCAGCTTGCTTCTTCTGACCATTTGCTTGGAAATTGTTTTCCAGCCTTTCACTCTGAGGTAGTGTCTGTCTTTGTCTCTGAGGTGTGTTTCCTGTAGGCAGCAGAATGCAGGGTCCTCGTTGCGTATCCAGTTTGTTTATCTATGTCTTTTTATTGGGGAGTTGAGGCCATTGATATTGAGAGATATTAAGGAATAGTGATTATTGCTTCCCGTTATATTCATATTTGGATGTGAGGTCATGTTTGTGTGCTTTCATTCTCTTTGTTTTGTTTCCAAGACGATTAGTTTCTTGCTTCTTCTAGGGTATAGCTTGCCTCCTTATGTTGGGCTTTACCGTTTATTATCCTTTGTAGTGCTGGATTTGTAGAAAGATATTGTGTAAATTTGGTTTTGTCATGGAATATCTTGGTTTCTCCATCAATGTTAATTGAGAGTTTTGCTGGATACAGTAACCTGGGCTGGCATTTGTGTTCTCTTAGGGTCTGTATGACATCAGTCCAGGATCTTCTGGCCTTCATGGTTTCTGGCGAGAAGTCTGCTGTGATTCTGATAGGTCTGCCTTTATATGTTACTTGACCTTTTTCCCTTACTGCTTTTAATATTCTTTCTTTATTTTGTGCGTTTGGTGTTTTGACAATTATGTGACGGGAGGTGTTTCTTTTCTGGTCCAATCTATTTGGAGTTCTGTAGGCTTCTTGTATGTCTATAGGTATCTCTTTTTTTAGGTTAGGGAAGTTTTCTTCTATGATTTTGTTGAAGATATTTACTGGTCCTTTGAGCTGGGAGTCTTCACTCTCTTCTATACCTATTATCCTTAGGTTTGTTCTTCTCATTGAGTCCTGGATTTCCTGTATGTTTTGGACCAGTAGCTTTTTCCGCTTTACCTTATCTTTGACAGTTGAGTCAATGATTTCTATGGAATCTTCTGCTCCTGAGATTCTCTCTTCCATCTCTTGTATTGTGTTGGTGAAGCTTGTATCTACAGCTCCTTGTCTCTTCTTTTGGTTTTCTATATCCAGGGTTGTTTCCATGTGTTCTTTCTTGATTGCTTCTATTTCCATTTTTAATTCCTTCAACTGTTTGATTGTGTTTTCCTGGAATTCTTTCAGGGATTTTTGTGTCTCCTCTCTATGGACTTCTACTTGTTTATTTATGTTTTCCTGGAATTCTTTCAGGGATTTTTGTGTCTTCTCTCTATGGGCTTCTACTTGTTTATTTATGTTTTCCTGGAATTCTTTCAGGCATTTTTGCGATTCCGCTCTGTAGGCTTCTACTTGTTCTCTAAGGGAGTTCTTCACGTCTTTCTTGAAGTCCTCCAGCATCATGATCAAAAATGATTTTGAAAATAGATCTTGCTTTTCTGGTGTTTTTGGATATTCCATGTTTGTTTTGATGGGAGAATTGGTCTCCGATGGTGCCATGTAGTCTTGGTTTCTGTTGCTTGGGTTCCTGCGCTTGCCTCTCGCCATCAGATTATCTGTAGTGTTACTTTGTTCTGCTATTTCTGACAGTGGCTAGACTGTCCTATAAGCCTGTGTGTCAGGAGTGCTGTAGACCTCTTTTCCTCTCTTTCAGTCAGTTATGGGGACAGTGTGTTCTGCTTTCGGGCGTGTAGTTTTTCCTCTCTACAGGTCTTCAGCTGTTCCTGTGGGCCTGTGTCTTGAGTTCACCAGGCAGCTTTCTTGCAGCAGAAAATTTGGTCGTACCTGTGGTCCCGAGGCTCAAGTTCGCTCGTGGGGTGCTGCCCAGGGGCTCTCTGCAGTGGCAGCAACCAGGAAGACCTGTGCCGCCCCTTCCGGGAGCTTCAGTGCACCAGGGTTCCAGATGGTCTTTGGCTTTTTCCTCTGGTGTCCGACATGTGTGTGCAGAGAGCAGTCTCTTCTGGTTTCCCAGGCTTGTCTGCCTCTCTGAAGGTTTAGCTCTCCCTCCCACGGAATTTGGGTGCAGAGAACTGTTTATCTGGTCTGTTTCCTTCAGGTTCCGGAGGTGTCTCAGGCCGGGGTCCTGCCGCTCCTGGGCCCTCCCCCACGGGAGCCCAGAGGCCTTATACAGTTTCCTCTTGGGCCAGGGATGTGGGCAGGGGTGAGCAGTGTTAGTGGTCTCTTCTGCTCTGCAACCTCAGGAGTGCCCACCTGACCAGGCGGTTGGGTCTCTCTCTCACGGGGTCTGGGAGCAGAGAGCTGCTGCGGGCCGGGATCCACGGGTGTGCGACTTCCGGTAAACACAGAATGTGCCTGGTCCTAGAGGAATTCTGCTTCTGTGTGTCCCAAGCTCACCAGGCAGCTTTCTTGCAGCAGAAAAGTTGGTCTTACCTGTGGTCCCGAGGCTCAAGTTCGCTCATGGGGTGCTGCCCATGGGCTCTCTGCAGCGGCAGCAACCAGGAGCGCAACTTATGTTTTAATTTTTTTCTTTTTTATTGGATATATTTACTTATATTTCAAAACAACCTACTCTTGTGGAAGCTTCTTAAAACATATCTTTGTATATACATAAAAATTAAAACAGAGTTACCTTTACTTGACTAATTAGACACAAACAAATAACGGATGAAAAACCTGTTCCTATGAGTGAGGTGCTTCTTCTTTAATTGCTGTCCAGTGGTATTCTACAGACACTAAAACCTAAAAGGCTATTCCCAATGCTCTTCACTCCATCCAGAAGTTGATGTTGAGACCATACTGCTGAAAATACCATATATCAATAAGATAACAGAGATAAATAAATATGATATTGACCTGCACATTTCACCATAATGGCTAGTTTTCATAGGGATGCGTTATTGTAGAAAATGAAATCATTAATCTTATCAAAATCTGAAATCTGTTAACTACAGTAATGATAGTTATGACAAAACATGACCACTGGGGAAACAATAGCTAGAATGTACTGGAAATAACCAATTACTTTCATGTCAGATTCAAGGTTCACACCAAGGAACAAAGATCATGAACAGTACCATGGCTGATTCAAGAACCAGTGACTAGATAGATCAGAAACCCTTGTGCAGAACCTACTCCTACTTTGTTGAATGAATATCATATTAAATTATGCCCTATACGTATCCAGAGCTTCAGGCACTTCTTAACCCTTCCTCAGAGAACTTTGTTTTCAGCACATGATCAGCATTGAGATGAACAACTGGGCAACATGCAGAGAACAACCATTCACAGTTTTCTGCCCTAAATGGAATATAAACAAATTACTCCACCCTCTAAAACCTCAAGGATTATTGTGAAATCACAGGCAGAAAAAGGACAAGATCCACTGGCAGTGAGTGACTATAAGGAAACAGTGTCCTCTGGATACAGCATGACAACTGCAGAAATGAACTAACAGAATTAATGCAACATGTACTTGATATGTGCAGGCTCAAACCAGACGAAATCACAACATAAAGAGGGCATGAAGCTTTATCCATGAATGGTGAGCCAGTGAGAATTCTTAGTTGCTGGAAGAGGAAGGGTCTTTTTTTTTCTAATAGTCTATTCCTGAATCAATCAATTACTCTTCCATAGAAAACCATGGGATGAAGTTACGTGTCTTGTATGAATTGATCTTGATTAAGAAGTAAATATATATAAATAAGAAAATAGTGATGCCACAAATTGGCGTAGGAAATAAGTGAATCTATGAAATGTTGGAAAATGGGAGAGTAAAATGTTATCAAAACACAATGTATGGATTTGTTGGTGTATTAGTGAAAATAGTAGAGTAGACTCAACAGCCAGAATCTAGAAGAAACCTCTATAGACCATAAGAAAATAAAAGCTAATAAAAGTGTGAGAGTCATTGTTACCAAAATACGAATGAGGTATGAAAATCTGCAGAGTAGTTTCATCTGAAGACTCCTAGTACCGAGGTGTACGAAGCATGCTCATAAATGTACCGTACTTTAATTCTGGTAGACAAATAGCTCTTATGCTGCTGTGGTTGTTGGTTGCTTCTTCATTGTTTTGTTTTAAAAGAAAGTTTTAAATACACATACTCTCACACTGAATTATTATTTTCCTGTTCCTATAAACAAAAGCATCTCTAGCCAAGTATTTATCAACCGAAGTTAACTTTATAGGTCACAAGGTTTGTTTTCTTCACAATAGTGTAGAAATTCTTCCATCAGTTCAACACGATAGTCTCTTCTTCTCTACTACTGAGAACCATATATAGTAGAAATTGTTTGAATATTACTGACTGCAATAAGTACATTTATATGTGATTTAGTTTAATGTCAACCAAGCACAAAGAGTTAACAGCTTGAAAAAGGCTTCTTCAAGTTCCCTAAAAACTTAAGTCTTAAAGTATTTATTTTTTCCCTTTGAGCACCAAGGCAGACCTTATTAGAGAGCATTAGAAATGAAAATTATGCACATATTTAAAAATAGCCATTTTAATGTGGATTATAACAAAATCTAATATGAATTTAACTTTGAATTTCTTGGCTTTTATGTTTCAAGTTAAATCCATAGTACCATTTGAAAATATCTTTTGGAATGCAAATTCACATTACTAATGCTGAGCATAGTAAAATGAAACTAGTAAGAAAAAAGATCTTATAAAATCTACATAATTTTAAGTAGGTTGTATTAGTTCATTGATTACAGGAAAACAATGCTTTACCTATTCAATTTAAATTAACTTTAAAGATACTAGAAGATGTGCAATTTCTGATTGGAAAGTATATAGTATATAGTCATTACACAAAACAAAATTACCACATTTTATCCTTAGGGCAACAAACACAAATAATTATAGTGGATGGGAATGTTTTCCTCTGAATTAATGTTTAAGAAGTAAATGCAATTACTTTATTTGGTTTTTATATATTACTTAACCAGACATTGTTCTATCAATTTTGGATTATTAATTTAATTGCTAAAAATGCACACCAAGAAAACACTGTTTTATTGGATTCAAGTGGAGTACGAACCTTTATCTTGAATACATAGGAACTGTTGCTTCCTGCCTTTTGGAAAAACAGTGTGATACTGTAATCTCCAGTGATTACCAAAAATGGGAAATATAAATGTACAGTTTTCCTACTGTAAACTCTGTGCAAATTTTGATAGGCTAATATTTAATTGAGATAGTGTAACTATACCTCAACATGCATTTTTTGTCATGCTATTTTATTTTAAAGAGAATTCTACATAGATATGATTTATATATCCTTTGGACATGTTGCTATACAAAAGGCATGTTAAAGAGAAACTACCATTCACGGATATACATGCTTTTTCTGTAATTTTAATGTCCCTTATTATTAAATATATGTATTATTGTAGAAATATTAGAGAACGGCATCATAAGAGTTTTATAATATTCAATTTAAAAAATTAATGACAATAATTATGCATATTATTAGTTCATTAATGTATATGACAGGTTTACTAATAAAATAGTCACTGAAATACTCTGATCTTCCAAACAAAGTGTTGTATATCACAGCCACTGAGTTCTAAAGGTCAGCATTGATAGGCAGCTCGTCCTGGAAACCCTGCCATTCATCTTCAAATGCAACATAGATAAGCACCGTATGCAGATATATTCATCTATGTTAACACAAAAAAAGAACAGTCAAATTTCATATTTCAAAAAGCAATTAAAATGCACTGGTAAAATTGTAGAAGATACCCAACATTATGGAGTAAAGTCTGTCACTGAGTATTCACAATCTACCTGTGTTAAAGGAACAACTGATTCCACAATGACTGATTTTGGAAAGAAAGTTTCTACAGCTGAAACTGGACAAGGATATACGTGGACATTAGAAGCAAAAATAAAATCATTGCTAAATATTTAGCTCATCTTGCATATTGAGACTACTATAAATTTATTATAACTTTCAAGTTTTCTGTAAATATAAACAGGACAAATTTAGTATATTTATGAGTGACAGGAGAAATATATTTTGTGTTAAGAAATGAGATTTGTGAATGAGGTAGAAAATAAATATTTATAAATATTTTTAATTGTGTATTTTTATTTAAATTTCAAATGTTAACCCTTTCCCACTATCCTATCCAGAAAACCCTGATCCCAACCCCCTTCACTCTGTTTCTATGAGTGTACTCCTCCACTGACTCCCTCCAGCCTCCCTGCCCTGGAATTTGCCTAAACTGGGGCATCAAGCCTTCCCAGGGCTGTGGACCTCTCCTCCCATTGATGCAAAAAAATGTAGTCCTCTGCTACATATAAGGCTGGAGACATGGGTCCAATATCTACTTATCATTGAGTACATGTCATATGTATTCTTTTGTAACTGGGTTACCTCACTCAGGATAATATTTTCTAGTTCAATCCATTTGCCTAATAACTTCATGAAGTCATTGTTTTTAATAGCTATGTAGTACAATGTTGTGTACCACATTTTCTATGTCCATTTCTCAGTTGAAGAACATCTGGGTTCTTTCCAGCTTCTGGCTATTATAATAAGGCTGCTATTAATATAGTGAGCATGTGTTCTTATTATATCCTGGAGCATTTATTGGGTATATCCAGGAGTGGTAAGCTGGGTCCTTAAGTAGTACTATGTCCAATTATCTGAGGAACTGAGCACAGAGTTCCAGATTGGTTGTACCAGCTTGCAATCCCACCAACAATGAAGTAGTGTTCCTCTTTTTCCACACCCTCACCATGATCTGCTGTCACCAGAGTTTTTGATCTTAGCCTTTCTGACAGGTATGAAATCTCAGGGCTGTTTTGATTTGCATTTCCTTGAAGACTAAGGATTTTGAATATTCCTTTTGTTACTTTAAGGCCTTTTGATATTCGCAGGTGAGAATTCTTTGCTTAGCTCTGGACTCCATTTTAATAGGGTTCCTTGATTCTCTGAAATCTAACTTCTTGAGTTCTTTTTACACATTGGATATAAGCTCTCTACAGGATGTAGGATAGGAAAAGAAACTCAAAAAACAAAAAACAAAAAACAACACAAAACACATGATCATCTAATTAGATGCAGAGAAAGTATTTTAAAAATTCATTAACCCTTCATGTTAAAAGTCTGGAAAAGATCAGGAATTCATGGCCCATACCTGAACAGAGTAAAAGCAATATACAGTAAACCAGTAGTCAACATTAAACTAAATGGAGAGAAACTTGAAGCAATCCCACTAAAATCAGGGACTAGACAAGGATGCCCACTTTCTTTCTATCTAGTTAATATAGTACTTGAAGTCCTAGTCACAGCAATCAGACAATGAAAGGATATCAAAGGGATACAAACTGGAAAGGAAGAAGTCAAAATATCACTTTTTGCAGTTTATATGATAATATGCTTAAATAAACCCCAAAAGTTCCATCAGAGAACTCAGAAACCTGATAAATAACTTCAGCAAAGTGACTGGACATAAAATTAACTCAAACAATTCAATATTCATCCTCTACTTCAAAATCCACATTCAATTCTTCATAGAGTTAGAAAGAAAAATTTGCAAATTCTTTTGGAATTAGAAAAAACCCAGGATAGCTAAAACTATTCTCAACAATAAAAGAATTTCTGGGGGAATCACCATCCCTAGCCTCAAGCTGTATTACAGAACAATAGTGATAAAAACTGTATGGTATTGGTACAGAGACAGACGATAGACCACTGGAATAGAATTGAAGATTCAGGAATGAACCCACACACCTATTGTTACTTGATCTTTGACAAAGGAGCTAAAACCATCCAGTGTAAAAAAGACAGCCTTTTCACCAAAGTTGCTGGTTCAACTGGAGGTCAGCATGTAGAAGAAGGCAAATTGACCCATTCTAATTTTCTTGTACAAAGCTCACGTCCATGTGGATCAAGGGCCTCCAAATAAAACCATATACACTGAAATTAAAAGAAGAGAAAACTGGTAAGAGTCTCAAAAATATGGGCACAGGGGAAGTTTTCCTGAAAAGAACAGCAATGGCTTATGCTGTATCAAGAATGGACAAATGCAACCTCGAAAAACTCCAAAGCTTCTGTAAGAAAAAAGGACATTGTCAAAAGAACAAAACGGGAGCCAACAGATTGGGAATATTTATAAATTTTATTTAACCAAGATATAAGTCAAAGAACACATGAATCTCAAAAAGAAGGAAGACCAAAGTATGGATGCTTCAGTCCTTCTTAGAAGGAGGAACAAAATACTCACAGGAAGAAATAAGGTGTCAAAATGTGGATCAGAGACTGAAGGAAAGGTTCCCCACCTTGGGTTCCATCCCATATACACCCACCAAACCTAGACACTATTGCTGATGCCAAGAAGTACTTGCTGACAGGGACCTGATATAGCTGCCTCCTGAGAGGCTCTTCTAGAACCTGCCAAATAGAGAGGTGGATATTTGCAGTCAATCATTGAACTGAGAATTGGTCTCAAATGGAGGAGTTAGAGAAAGGATTAAAGGAGCTGAAGGGGTTTGAAACATCACAGGAAGAATACAATATCAACCAACCATACACACGAGAGATCGCAGGGACTAAACCACCAACCAAAAAGTACACATGGAGAGACCCATGGCTTTAGCCACATATGTAGCAGAGGAAAGCCTTGTTGGACATCAATGGGAGGAAAGGCCCTTTGTCTTGTGCAGGGGCAGTGTCCCAGTGTAGATGAATGCCAGGGCAGGGAATTAAATGGGAGTGTGTTGGTGGGTGGGGGAGCACCCTTATAAAAATGATGGGGGGGAGCGAGGATGGAATACTGGTTTTGGGAAAGGAAACCCAGAAAAAGGATAACATTTAAAATGTAAGTAAAGAAAATATCCAATAAAAGGAAAGAAAAAATAAATTTTGCCCAAGACTGAATGAGGACATTTTGTGCTAGTATATATATTTCAAAAACTCTCTTTGTATCACAAATGTACTGAGTGATCACAGTCATCTATTTTCCAGAGAAGAATGTTATACTTTTGTATTTTTGCTGACTTCCAAATCGTTTCTCTGGGTTTCACTCCTGTAATTGTAAGTCTACTAATGTCTAGGGATTTGACTATTACTTCATTTACCAGAAAACTTGTCTTGACAATACAATTATGATGTGATACTTAGAGCAAAATACTTAAACTACCTCTTTTGTAAAGTAAAACGAAGTCATACAAAGGAAACATGAATTTCTGTGCATGCATGTTATTAGTATGTAAACATGAATAAATGTGATAAATGGGGTGTGAAAGTTTTAACAAACAGTGTTCTAAATTACTGAAATTGATGCACAAAACTTACTGGAATGGAAGTGTGAAGAAAATACATATATATGAAAATTTTCTGTACTTCATATATAACTCTTTTACCTTTGTATCTAGCTAGGAGGGAGGATTTTAATTTGACATACTTGAATTAGAATGAACTGGAAATTTTGGGCCAATAGAGTGTAGAATTAGTTAAAATCTATTTTCACACTTCTGAAACTGAAAGATTAGAAAAGTTTTCCTGAGAGAATAGAAATTTGTATGAGACAAATATCATGCTTTCCCTCATTCTGTCTTTAGAGCACATGTTATAAACTGTATTAAATGAAAGAGACTCCAAAGGTACGGGTGTCATACCCACGTGAGAAACTCCTTTGAAATCCCAAGTACTTACAAGTTGGGAGTACTACTGACTACAAGAGAGCCATCTAATAGCATGCTCTTTCACTGCCACCATTCTCTTAGAGAAATACAACTGCACATAAAGCATTGAAATGTGGAATGCTCACATCACCTCTTTCCATGTCATAGCAACCTACACAAATTTTAATGATCACTATCTAAAATTACAAGCTATTGGAAATAAAGGGAAGACTATTGGTTATTTAAATATTGAAGGATTAGGAGGTTTAGACCTCAACAATTTAAATCAGTAGTGAATTAAGAAATAGCATGGAGGGTACCATACTTAAATAAGAAGGTTCTTGTGACTGATACTCACTGATAAAAATAAAATTAGTTTTCTCTAAGAGTCTGTAAGTGTGTCTTTCAAACACAGTGAAGGGCACGTCTTATGCCCAAAAATAATTGCTCAACATAAAAGGTATTTTGTGTTTTACTCATATTTTTTCTTATTTTTACAGTTTTTGTTTTGCTGTATTTTGTTGTTCTGATTTTTTTATTTATATTGTTGAAAAAGAAAGAGAGAGAGTTGGGGTATAGCTGTGTGATTTAGAGACAGGAAAATCTAGAATGAGTTTTGGAAGTGGGAAGACACATTCAAAAAATATTTCATTCCTTGCAACACACACAGTCACCATATGACTGAAAATGTTCACTGTCATTGTGTATCAGAAACATTAAGCAAAACCACCAAGAACAGCCATAAGAATTTCCTAGAGTTCCGAACTTAATAGATATAATAACTTCAAGTCCAGCATGTGATCAATTTCAAATAGCATAGTTATTGAAAATACAAAATAGCCGTTCTCTAGAAACATTCGCTATTTTGTAGAGAAACTTCACATGAGCATTACTTGCTCTATTAAAAAATGAAGACATAAAGGTACAAAATTGTATGGATATGTTGATAGAAATATTACTTGTACAAAGTAACATCTAAGCCATTGTCAAAGGTTAATGAATACCTTCAGAGGCAAATTTTGTATCTGAATATATCAATAGTGTATTAAATTATTAATCATAATATTTTAACAGAAATTAGGAATATATCCCTGAAAAATATCTTGCATAGAAAAAGTTATAACTAATTTTTGGATATGTCACCTGTGGTAATAAGCAAGATTCATTTAGTATTATAGCAAACTATCCAGGGAAGTACAGTAGACTACAAAAGGCAGACAAATTTTGTTTTTCTCCTCCCCGCTAGTCTCTCTCTTTTAAAATTAAGCCTGACCAAAAGACTAGCTTTAGATGAGACATTTTTCATTTGGAGAAATGTATACCCACTTGTAAAATGTAATTTTTACATGATACAGGGAAATTCTTGAGAAAGAAAGACCTGGGGACTGGGGAGATGGGTTACTTAACCCTTAGCACACAAGTTTTAGATACAGACATTTGATCTCCTGCACACACACAATAGTCTGATGGAGATGGTGGGTCTCCTATAATTGTAGTACTCTAAAGGAAGACAGTAGAAATAGTGATTCATTCAGCTAGTCAAACTCTCCATATTGAGGGCTCTAATTCAAGTGAGAGTTCAAACCCTGCATCCAAGAACCTATGTAGATAAATAATGAAAAGAGAAATGTTTCAAGAAGATTCTCAACACTATGTTTAAATTTCTACAAGCATAAACACATATGTTCATTCACAGTCCCAGGCAAACGTCCATCTTGACACATGCAAACAAGTTTATATACATGTAACATAGATGTAGACATAGACAGAGACAATACACCTATATTATATATTCACAACCACATACACATACATAATTGAAGGGAGAGTCAGTTAATGTTCAATACTTGGCTACCAGGGAAGAGAGAGCAATAAATAGTGAAAAATGATAAGGCAAAAACCAGAGAAGTTTCATATATTTTTAAGAAACAGAAAAAAGTCAAAAGGACCTTCTATCTAAAACCCTTTTATGTTTGGTTCTCTGATTTTAGTTTTTAAGTATGTTTAATGAAAGCAATTTCTATGACACAATAGTATATTTAAGGAGCTGAATTTGGAACTCCTTAAAATATAATAAGGATAAAATGTTAAAGTGCTCTAGCTGTGCTTTGCCTGGAAGTGTATGATTCTGCACATTTGTATATACTCCTTCAAACTCATATTATCACTTTCTTAAATATGTAACATTTCTTGTAAAAATGCCTTAAACACTTAAATTTATTATGAAATCAAACAGAAAAACTAGTAAAAGTTTTGATGTGTAGAGAAGTATCAAATACAAAAAAAAAATAGTTGAACCATAAAAAGAAAAGATTCCTTGGGAACATTTCTATTGAGTAGCAAAATAGTAATACTATGTATTTAGTCACTTAGCTATGTTATATTCTTCTCACAATTGTGATGAGACAGGGAAACTCTTTTCATAGAGCAGTATGTATATATATATTTTGCTGTTTTCTGCTGAGCTAGGGTAGAGTTTGTTCTATTTCACCCAGAAATAGATTCTGACTACTGATGATGTGTAAAATACCCTGAGGGAACCTTGTCAAAATTACAATTCATAACCTTAAGGAAAACAAAGCAGGATACCTTGCTACAGGGAGCATTCTTTGTAACACAGGAAGTTTACCGCTGTAAAACTGATGATTATTAGAGTTGAGAGATCTTTAGTGGTAGTTTCTTTCAAGTTTAGCCAGTGACAGGTGGATAAGAAATCCCATTATATGTCTACCTGTTTTGTAATTAAGGGACAATCTCATCCACTTCTTGACAAAAGAACTTTAAACTTTGGCAACCAAAGCTAATAGTTTAAGTGAGCTGGAGTTTTATGCTTTTAAAAAAATGTTGCAACATTTTTCCCTAGAAGTAAGCTTTGCCTTTCTACCAGATGTGACAACTCAACATTCAGCATGGAATGTATGCTTAGAGGAAACATGGAGAACTAATAAATTATTTGACCCAGTGTTGTGAAATTTTGAAGGCATCAATTGAACCAATTATACTGGTTATAAATTATGTTTTAATAACAAAATCTTATTTCCCAGCGAAGTGGCCTTATTCAAGTTAGCTACCATATGCAGCATCACAATCAAAATATGGAATCCAGTTAAGAATGATGGGCATATACTGTGCAGCACAGTAATGTTTTTCATTTATTTCATGCAATAATATAATTATAAATGAACAAATAATAATATTCCTACTTTAACTTTCATGTAGAAACTATATGAATGTTTTTGCCCTATATCAGAAACAGTACATGCAACCCTATGTATCTTTTATTTTTAAAGGTTTTTTTTTATGTATACCAGTGTTCTATTTGCATGTATTCTTACATGCCAGAAACAGACATGAGATCCCAGTATAATTAGGTGTGAGCCACCATGTGGTTGCAAAAAATTGAACGCAGGACCTCTGAAAATCAGACAGTTCTCTTAATGGCTGACCCATCTTTTCTGACCTCTTGTGTATCCTTATAAAATTATACATGAATACGTTGCATCTGAAACTTTCCAGTCAGTTACAAAACTCAAATAAGTGTGTACATGGGCTGTTGAATTTTAGCATCTTATAGTCATGCTTCCTTTTCCATAATGAAAGTCTTTGCATTTTTTAATTCAAACATGTCCATCATTGCTTCTCTCTCTCATAATATTTGCACCCCTGTTTAAAGCCTTTATATATCACTTCCATATACGGACAATAAACCTTTAGAAAGAAATCTTTTAGTGTTAGCTTGCCTTTCTACGTAGAAAATTTTTCTTCCTTCTTAGGCAAAAAGATCCAAAGGCTTCTCTCTGAATAAAATCTAAGAATTTATCTAAACAAAGGAGCATAAATTTGGTGAGAAGCTTGGATGCTAGTTATACTTTTCGTTTTAGGCAAAAACTCATGACTAATTAATTTTTTAATGGGCCCTCGGCAGCCTCATTACTTCCTGGTATCTAACAGGAAGGGTGTGTACTTTTGTTTCAGAAGAGAACAAAACAAATACATTGTACTGCCTCAAATTTCTCCCAGAAAAAGCCCGGAATCTATAGACCATCGAGCTGACAAGGTGTTCTGACCTACTTTGAGATTCATCTATATTGTAATGTATATTAATAATTCATGAACTTGGTGATATGTCTCAAAATTTGTACTTGTGGCATTTAACAAGCTAAGGTGGGAGAATTACTAGTTTGTGAGCCACCTGGGTTGTATAGGCAGACCCTGGTTCAAAATGACAAATTCAGGGAAAAAATAGAAAAATAACAAGACAAAAATTATTTATTTCTAAGTTTGATTATATATCATATATTGATAAGCACCTAAATTATTTCATATACTTGATAATTTGAGTATAAAGCTCTTCATTAGCATATTAGTATTAGTTAAATCACAAATATATTGTATAATTTCTGTTAGAAAAACAGCTAAATATTGAATAATTTGTTATGAATGAATAAATATGTGTTTTTATTCTCTATAATTGCAAAATTAACTTTGAGATGATTTTAATTTTTATCAGCATAATCTAGCTGCATTTAGTTTTATATTTTGTAGAGTTGTAGGTAGGCATGTAAGGCCCTAAATTCATAATCCTCTTGCTAAGTGCTATAATCATTTTTTCACAATAGTGTGTCTAGATATCATAGAATTTTTAATTTGCATTTTTCCCTTTTTTTTTCCCGGGGCTAGTTAAATTGCATTTTTTTTTAATGGCTAAGAAGGCTAGTCTTCTTTCTGTTGTGGTTATATGTCACCTGAGTCACTCTACCAAGGAAGTGTCTGCTCAGGTATGCAACATGTATTTTAAACTGTGTAGTGAATATTGCTACATTTTAAATTAGGGCACATATACTCCATTTCTAGATATGACTTGGAAACATCCTCTCCATTTCTATAACTTGTATTACTGTGACTATTAATCCTTTTATCAATATCTTTGAAAATTAAAAGATTTTCATCTTTGCTACTATATTTTGAAATTATTTTGTTTAACAGAGGTTTAAAAAAAAGAGAAAATGACTTGTAAAATATTAACAAATGAAATTTTCTACTACATTGTGTTTACAAACTAGACAGAAAGGATGGTAACCCAATTCCAGAATAAATTCAACTTTTAGAACATTAAGAGAATGGTTGGTATTCACTCCATTTAAGTACAAGAGGTCATATCTACAAGATCAGAAGTTGAATAGAAAAAAAAATATTCCCATCCTATAATACTTTGTTATGAGGAGGATCTACTTCCTTCTGTTTTTCAAATGCTATATTTTATTTTTATTAATGTCTGTATTTATTCACTTTCCATACCAATTGCAGATCCCCTCCCTTATCTCCTCACAGACCAACCTTACAATTTGTTTCCCCATTATCCCCTCTTCTTCTCCTCAGAACAGGGGATGTCCTTTTGTGTACCACACTGTCAAGGCAAATCAATTCATAGCAGGACTAAGCAGATACTTTCCCACTGAGGCCCAACCAGGCAGTCTGGCTAGTGCAAGGGGATTTAATGGTAGGCAACAGAGTCAGAGATGGCCCCTACTTCAATTTTTAGGGACCCACATGAACAGTAAGCTGTACCTGTGCTACAAATGAGTATAGTGTCTATGTTAGCCCCTGTAACTACTTTGGTTGGTGATTCAGTCTCTGTGAGCCACCATAATCCCAGGATAGTTCATATTGTAAGTCTTCTTGGGAATGTCCTTGACAATTCTAGCTTGCTCCTATCACCTACTCTTCCACAAGTCTCACTAGGCTCCACCTGATGTTTGGCTCTGAGTCTCTACATCCCTAGGTTCCTATCTGCAAGAGTAGCAGAGTATCATTAATAGTATCACAGATTGGGTCTCTCACATTTGATGGGTATCTTTTGGGAGCAATGCCCTAAACCCCTCCATTATTGATGTTAATATTATAGTTAGAATTAAGTATGACTGGGTTCATTAAGAGGTCAGAACAATGGAAAATACCCAGCCAGCTGCAGAAGGCTAATACAAATCTGGTGGTCAGGTTGCATAATGATATGACAAACGTGTGACCTTTGTGAGAAACCGACATCTGGTGGTCAGGTTGCCTAATGATACGACAAACTTGTGACTGTTTTTGAAACAAACCAACATCCTGTTGACATCAGCTAATTACCTGACAACCGGAGCACTGTGTCCTTGGCTTTGCATATATATTTCCTGCTTCTCCCCTCCCTGTGTTACCCCTGCTATGGTATAAATTCAGCCTTTGGAAAAAGTAAAATTTGTTGCCTTGATCAGACATCCCTCTTTGCATCTCTTGTCCTCCATCCTCCCCAACCTCCCTTGTCTGCCCTGCAGGCCGGGGCATGTCTCAAGTTGTGTGACCATTAGTTGGCTATTTCTCAATCTCTGCTTCATCATTATTCCTGTACACCTTGTAGGCAGGAAAAAATTTGGGTGAAATGTTTTTTGTGGGGGTTGATGTCCCCATTGCTCCACTGGAAGTCCTACCTCGTTACAGGAGCTGGTCACTTCTTTCTCCACAGACACTGCTGATAGGAGTCCCAGATTAAGTCATCTCCAGAGAATTCCTAGGGCCTCCCTCATTCCAAATCTCCAGCTAGTCTCAAAAGTGCTCCTATGAAATCCGTTCCCACTTCCAACCATCTCCCACACCCCTCTCCCAACACCTGATTTCCATCTTCATTCTGCTTCTCACTCACTCTCCCATACTGTTTGCTCCTTCAATCCACCTTTGAAGATTATTTTGTCTTTTCTGATGGAGAGTCATACATCTTTCCTTGAGTTCTACTTACTAATCTCTTTAGGTTTGTGGATTATAGCATGGTTATCCTTTACTTTATGACTAATGTCTGCTTATAAGTGACCACAAACCATGCATGTCTTTCTAGGTCTGTGTAACTTCATTCAGGATTGTCCTTTCTAGTTCCATGCATTTGCTGATAATTTCATGGTGTGTTTGATGTTAATAGCTGAATAATATTCTACTGAGTAGATGTATGTAATATACATTAGTTATCCCAACATTTTATCAGATAACTCCTACAGCTGATAAACACCTTTAGCAAAGGTACATGATACAAGATTAGCAAAAAAAATCTTTTATACAAACCATAAACAAATAGGCTGAGTAAGAAATTAAGGAAACATCACCCATTATGATAGAATATAAATAATATAAAATATCTTGGTGTAACGCTAAGCAAGCAAGTGAAAGATCTATCTGACAAGAATTTCAAATATCTAAAGAAGAAATTGAGGAAGATATCAGAAGACACGAAGTTAATAAAATTGGCCTACCTATCATAAGCAACAATTCAATGCAACTTCCCTGAAAAGTACAACCAAATTATTTACAGAGCTTGAAAGAGCAATTCTCAGCTTCATATAAATAAAATACCCACGATAGCTAAAACTATCTTGTACAATTAAAAAACCCCTAAGATATCGCCATCCCTGATTTCAAGTTATACTACAGCACAATAGTAATAAAAACTGGCATAAAAAGACAAATTGATCAATGGAATTGAATCAAAGACCCAGAAGTAAACCCACATAACTACAGATACTTTATATTTGACAATGAAGCCAAAGGCATATAACAAAAAAAATAGATAGAAAGAAAAAAGAAAGAATCTTCAACAAATAATGCTGCTCTACCTGGATGTTTGCATGTGGAAGAATACAAATATACCAATATTTTATCACTCTGAACAAAAAAACAAGTACAGGTGAATGAAAGACCTCAACAAAAAACTCTCCACACAAAATCTAATATAAGAGGAAGTCAGGAATAGCCTGAAACTCATTAATAAAGAAGACAAATTCCTGAATAGAACACCATAACTCAGGGATACGATCAACAATTAATAAATGGAACTTCATGAAACTGAAATGCTTTAGCAAGTCTAAGGGTACCATCAATAGGACAATAAGGCAGACTTCAGAATGACAGAAGAGCTCCATCAACCCAACATCTCCAGAGGACCAGTATCCAAAATAAATAAAGAATTCAAGAAATTAGACAGCAAAAAAAAAAAAAATCCCACTTAAAATGGAGAACAGAGCTAAATTGAGAATAATCAACAGATAAATCTCACTTTCCAAGAAGCACTTAAGGAAAAATGTTCACTCAGCACCTTCCGTCATCAGGGAAATGCAAATCAAAACAACTTTGAGATTCTATTTCACACCTGTCAGAATGACTGAAACCAAAAACTCAAGTGATAATACATACTGCTAAGGATACAGAGCAAGGGAAACATTCCTCCATTGCTGGAGGGAATGTAAAGTAGTACAACCACTTTGGAAATCAAATTGGTGAATTCCTTGAAGACCGGTAAGAGTTCTACTCAAAGACCCAATTATACCACTTCTGGATGTTTACCCATTAGATGTACCACTAGACCACAAGGTCACTTGCTCAACCCTGTTCATAGCAGCTTTATTCATACTAGCCAGAAACTAGAAGCAACCTAGATGTCCCACAACCAAAGAAAAGATAAATGCTACTCTTATATATAAAGGCCCCAAGAGTGGTAAAGACTTTATAGCCTGGCCTAAAGACATGGGTTTGCACCCAAGGACTCATGTGATGAAGGAGACAACTGACTGTCATAGGTAGCCCTCTGATCTCCACTCATGTACTCCGGCATACAAATATATCCACAAAGAAAGAAATACATAGAATTTTTAATTCACATATTATTTCCTAAACATGACACTAGAAACAATATTATTTTTGTTTCCTTTGGCCAATGAAGTTGATGCCATAACTAAACACACCAAGCAGCAAATGGTTGGCTTTAGATTTTTTCCTAAATATTTCAAATATTTAAATGTTTGTTTTAGCCTATTTTAGTCTTCAAGATACCAAAGTATATCAGGAAAGCAAACATGGATTTAACAAAAACTGAGACAGACAATTAAATATTTAATGAACAAATGTTGCAGTCTATTACTTACACAAAAGCTATCTTAGATTAAAAGTTGGCTAATCAATAAATGAATAATAATCATATATATACACACATATATATCAATGTTTCTCTACATTTCACATGACAGCATTAAGATATGCCTTAAAACAGGAAACTAAGTGTGCGTTTATGAAATTGCCTAGGAAATAAAAAAATTGGGTATTTTAGAATAGTCTGTGTACTTAATAGTCTATATATACACTAAGCATTTTCTTAATAAATCTGTTGATGAATCTTATATGGATCAATAGAATTTGCAGTGATTTTCATTGAGCTTAATTTAAATCTGGGTGTCCATCAAAGAATACTGTAATTAGTTTTGGTTCTGATCTGTGTGTACAATATAACTGTACATGTACTATTAAAATTCTTTTGTCAGTATTCTTTCATAATTTTACCGCCAAAGAACTTTCCAATACTTTTGCTGAGATCCCACATTGACGATTAAAATGATCCATTCAATAATTATTTTAGTTGATTCTGAAAATCAATTATTAATGCAAAAATAAAACAAGGAAGATGTTCTTTATTTAAAAACTTCAGCCAATTAAAATCACAAATTCTGTGAAAGTGATGATTGACCTTATCAGTACTTTATATGTCAAATTTTTAGATGCTGATGTATTTTTATCTATGTATGCTTAATATACACATGTTTACATGGAATTTTATGTAGGAATGGTTTATATTTGTTTATGATTATTTTGAATACTTATTTTTACAATTATCTATTTGTTTTCAAAAATCACTTTTGATAAAGTAGTAAAATTAATGATTTCTCAGATATTAGAAATAGTAATTTACTCAAATTGCTATGCTATTGGATCAACATAACTCTATTTGGCATTACTTCTAAAATATGTTTATCTTACCGGTCTCATTATCTGTACATGTGGCTGCTAAGAGGATATCTCTACAAATATGCATAGAGATACATATAGAAATGCAACCTCATAACACTGAAAATAATAAGCCAATTTTTGTGGAAATGAACTTGTTAATGCTAAATTTTTGCTGACATCCCACTGATGTGCAAACTGCTTTACAAAATTCAAAAGCTATCTCATGAATTGTAGGGGAGATGGGAAGAAAGAGAATAATCCAACCATAACCAAGCATATTTCACTTGTTCAGTTTCTAGTAAATTCTCCTATAATCTATAGCTGAAAGCTGGGAAAAATGAATAGGAAAGATGAGGTGACAGAAGGTGTCCATCAGAGTGACACCAAAGGATTTCTGTTGAACAGAGCAAAGGAACATACCCATAAAGTGCATCTTATACTTTGATATTTATTAGATTTTATTCTACCTTTGCTCATTGAGAAGTTTTATACATTGCTCATAAAAATGTCATCTTCCCAGAAATAGATTTTACACATACAAAGAAAAAACATGAAAATGTGGAAAAATATACATTAAATTACATTTCATAGGCTGAAAACATAAAAATTAAATTTCTCAGTATACTATTCTTACTGTAAGTTTTACCATAATTAAAAAATTGGAGTTCTTTTGCAATATTTAGAATTATTTTTTAAATATCCAAAGTATTAGAATAAAAATTAATACACCAGAAATTAGAGTATGTCTATGTGATAGTAATGTTTTAATAACTATTACTGAAACTTTATAGTAGAGCATATGTTAAAATAAGGGATGTGAAATATGAGGTTTGGGAATGGTAATAATCAAGTAGGTGAAAAGCTGTATGCTTCCTTTTCAAATTCATCTTCAACATATGAAGATAAGCCATTCATCTCTCACAACTACCCATAACTTACCTACCTGAACAGAGGTGAGGTGACAAGTCTAGCTATATGCTTTGATTTGAGCCTAAAATATACTACCTGACATAAAAATGTTAAGAGTTAAGACATCAATATTCTTTCTACAATTTTTTAGTGTAGGCATGTTGTAGAAATTGTAGGCTACTGTTAAAATAAAATAAAGAAAGAAAATATTTAAGCAAAAGTAAAATGCTAAATTTCAAGTAATATAGTATATCTTCGAAGTCATACTGCACAAGGAAATATCATTACAAGTATGATCAACGCTTTCAAAAAGCTAATATAATAATTAGAAATGTAAATATGGCAACAAATGAACTGTCATTAAGGTAACCAGTGAAATTTTTGGAACATTCTTTCCTATTCTTTACAATATAAAATAAATAATCTGACTAATATTACATGGAAATAGAATTAGAAACATAATAAGAAGCAGTCATATACAGATACTTACTTAATTAATCAAATAATATATCCCAGACTACAAGCCTAGAAATGGTTCAAACCACAGTGATTCAAACACAAAAACACTACACAGACCTGACCATAAGCCAATTTGATCTTTACAACTATTCATTTGAAAATCCTATCCCTAGGTATACCTTGCTTTATATCAAATTTTCAAAATTCTAACCTGCATGATCCACCTCTTGTAAATTTTAACAAAGAAATTCTTTTCATTAAATCAGTCTTTTTTTACTTTTCCCCCAGTAAATCACTCTCCACTTATAATATAGTGAATAGTCCAACTTTTTTATTGAAATTAGATTATTTTCTTATACAATTCATCCTCACCACAATTTTACTTCCCTCTATATCTCCCAGCTTCCCTCTTCCTCTTCCACTGAGATCTACTGTCTGCTTTGTCTCTTATCGAAAGAGACCAGGCCTCCAAGAAACAACAATGAAACATTACAAAACAAAGAGACAAACAAAGATACCATGACAGTCCTCACACAGAAATTATACAAGGCAAACCAACTGGAGAAAAGGAGTCTCAGAACCAAGCAGAAGAGTGAGAGATAATCCCCCTCCAACTGTTAGGTGTTCTGTAAAAACGCCAAGGAATCAGCCATGACATATATGCAGAGAACAAGGTGAAGATTCCAACAGGCCCTGTGCTTCCTGTTCCGGTCTCTATGAGCCCCTATTCCCTCTATTTAGTTGATTAAGTGGACTGTGTTCTCCCAGAGTCCTCTCTCCCCTATGAATACAGTAATCTCTTCCTCTTACACAGGATTCCCTGAACTCCGTGGGGAAAAACTCAATGGAGACCAGTTTAGACTCTTTGCAATGACAAGGTCCATCATACCAAAGGAAACTACAGATCCAAAAACAGGATCACTAAAACAACACTGAACAATTAAAAAAAAAAGAAAAACCTGCTAAAAGGGTCATCATCTGCTAGTCCCTGTTGTACTGTAGAGTTTTAGTAATGAAAATCATATAGTATTAGCATAAAAACAGAAATAATGAAATACACACTGGAACAAAAAAAAGGATAAAAGATTATCAAACTAACCTTATCAAACTAACTTTAACCAGTACAAAAAATATGTACTGGTCAAACTGGATATCCACATGTAGAAAAATGCACATAGACCCATATTCATAACCATGCTTAAAATTCAAGTCCAAGAGAATCAATGTTCTCAACAAAAAACCAAATAGACAAGAAAATTGGGAATAGCCTTGAATCCATTTACACAGAACACAGCTTCTTGAATATAACATGGAGAGCACAGGCACTATTTAGAAATGGGACCCCATGACACAATTTTTTTCTATCAGCTAAAGGACATGGTCAATAGGAAAAAACAGCAGCCTACAGAATGGGAAAATATTTTTACAATCTCCAGAAGTATATGGACTAATCAGGTCATCATTAGAGGACTAATATGCAAAGTATATAAAGAACTTAAGACACTAGATGTCTAAAAGCAATACGTTTAAAATTTGAATACAGACAGAAACAGAGAATTTCCTACATAGGAATCTTAAATGGCTGAGACACAGAGAAATGTTCAATATACTTAGCTAATCAAAACTGTCTTAGATTGCTCCTTATAACTTTCAGAATGGCTAAGATCAATAATACAACTGACAGCTCATGATGTAAGTGTAAACTTGCACAAACACTCTATGAACTTATAAATGTCCCTGAGTTTAGTGAGCCCAACATTAACAGTGTCTGTTGAAAATAGCCAGTCTCTCACCTATTATCAAAATATCAATATAATTTGCTTGTTTCTTAATCCACAAGTAAAGATCTAGGATACAACCATATTAAAAGCAAAATCTACCAACCAGACTTGTCAAGCAAATAGCTTGCTTAATGTCCAAAATTAAGGAATCGTTCACAATCATATGTGCCCTGAGGCCTTAGGTGTTTGCTATTATCCAATTCTGCTATCCACTGCACAGAGAGATTGTCAAACAGGAGGATGCCAGCACCAGTTAATGTGTTCCCCTGTATTTGGTGCCCATTCACAGTCCCGATATCTCCACTATATGGAAGTTCGCAATTGAAATGATGCTCAACATTCAACACTGGCTTGCTGGCCTCTCTGCATGAACTCGAACCCCAGTGCAAATTTCCAAGCCTTAGCTACTCTCTATTATGTCTTCATATCTTCAAAGACTTTGCCAGTGGGAGACTCTAACAAATCAAGTTCAACTATCAGCTTGAGATGTATTCTTGACCTCTTGTGGACTACAGCTTCTGTGTGTAGGATCTGAGCAAATAGTTACCACAAGTTTTTATCTCAGTGATGCAGGTATCTTCTAAAATAATAGCTAAATGTTAAGCTTTAGATAAAAGTGGCTGTTGTGGCTGCTAAACAGACTTTGTTGTTAAAGTTTCACCTTCACTACTTAATATATTTTTCTTTGCGGAATTTTAAGTTATTAACTGGCCAAGAGTAATTTATAAGGATAAAAATATATTAGATTTATGTTGAAAGGTAAACAAATCCCAAATGATAAATCAAAATTTGACAGAGAAAAACAACACTTCATTTATTTTTTAAAAATATAATCTTTAAAACTTCATTTACAAATCAGAACAACATTGTAGATTACTTATTGACACTATTAGTTTTTAAAATGAGAAATACTCTTTAATAAATACCTTATTGTAATTCAATTTATTTCAACATTATGTTACCTTATTTTATGAAAGAAATAGTAACATGTTTCCAAACTCAATAATTTTTTAAGGTAAATGACAATTCTCACAGAAATATGCCTTAAAGGTTTAGCTTTCTCTTGTGTGTGTGTGTGTGTGTGTGTGTGTGTGTGTGTGTGTGTGTGTGTGTGTGTGATACTCTGTTAGAATTTCATACAGGTTTTCCCCAAGTTTTCTTGGATCCATCTCTTCTTTTCTTCCCAGAAAACATTGTGTCCGCACCCCCTTCACCAACTCCCATCTCATATTAATCAAGTCCAATCTTTGCTGCCCAAGCACTGCTCTGTATGCAGTGTTCCCCTGGAATCCAGTAGAGAATGTTTACTAAACCTGATGTTATGATCTTAGGGAAATCCTATGTTCCTTTTTTCAGCAGCTAACAATTGTGAGTAGGCGTATAGCTAGGAATGAATTGTTTACTCACTTTCACTTTCAAAACTGGGGCGTGGTCTTTGAATTTGGTCAGGTTTTGGGTAATATGTCCCAATTGTTTTCTCCTCTGTCCAGAAAAACAAACAAACAAACAAACAAAAAAAAAACCAGCTAAAGGTGGAACATAGAATTGTAGGCTTGTATTTTTAAAAGGCTACTTTTAATAAGGGTTCTCAAATGCTTTAACACCCTACTCCCCAGCACACTGTTCAAAAGTAGGGAAAAAAGATGATAACTAGGACCAGGAGATATGGACCTATTTAGAAATAGTTCCATGGGGTGATGCAAATCTCCGTTTGTTAGGGCACGAGCAGTCCAGTCCAGGAGTTTCAGGATACACAAAATAATCATCAGTAGTGGCACAATCCAACAGAAACTGCCAGGCCTCTGCCAAATTTGCAAGTGTTATCTAAATGTCCAGGACCAGCAGGGACACTAGAAGTTCTCAACCATTCCTTTCCCAATGAAATGAAGATCAGCAAAGTTGAAGATATGAAACCAATAGGTTGCAATGTTATTTATACAAGTACAAGTGTGCCATCACTGTCCATTGAGTCCTATTCATACTCTGTCCAAATATCACATAGCCTGCCACAGGTCTTGTATCAGCAAAATGCCACTTGAGTCTGTCTTAGCCAAACACCATGTAAATCTTTCTTAGCAAAACACCACATGAGGCTGCATCACCTGACACACCCATAAATTTCTATTTCATAGAACAGAACAAAGAATTCTCAAAAGAAGAAATACAACTTAAAAATGTATTTTCCCTTAGTTATCATGGAATTGTAAATTATAATATTTTGCAATTGATTTCATCAAACTCAAACGATTAAGATTTGAAGAAAGGTTGAGAGAGGAAGAGAGAGAGAGAGAGAGAGAGAGAGAGAGAGAGAGAGAGAGAGAGAGAGAGCGCACAAATATTTCTGTGTATGTGGAGATGTGGTGAAAACATACATAACACTTTTTACCTGATGTAAAATTTTCCACTCTTATAGCCACTGTGGAAATTACTCAAAAAGTTGTTAATAACTGTGGGGCGGCAGGCAGTGAAAGGTACCCTGATTCTTGGTAGAGACCGGTTGAATCCACAGGTGACCCTAAAAGGGACTGCAGGCTCATTCCCAGCCACTCAGGGTGTAGCTGCAGCCACCACAGATCCCTATAGAGAGGTTTGAGATAGACCAATTCACATACAGCAATTCCCCAACCCCTCCTCCACAGGTAAAGGTATGAACACAGGACACAAAGGGTCAGGACAGATCCATCATAGAAACAGGACCACGGCCCCGAATATATAGATGGGGTCTGATCCTGCCCCCCCCCCAAAAAAAAGAAAAAAACTATTTAACTGTCCTGTTCATAATTAAAGCTGTGCAGGAATTATTCCATCATCTGAGAGCTTCTGTCATAAGAGCTGTACCACTGCCACTTGTGGAAGAGATATGCTCTCCCTGAAATGAAAGCCAGAAGCTCCCCTGTACTCCTCAACAGCTAGTCAGTCTCCTGCTGACTCAGCCCAGCCAGGCAAAGGAAGAGCAAGCAGCAGAAAGGAGAAGGGCCTACATCTGTGGGCAGCGGAAGCTGTTCTCCCTCCCTGCCTGAGTTCTGTCCACCTCTCCTGAACCCAGGCAGCTAGTCTGCAAGAAATCTCTGTGAAGAGCCCAGGCATGCCAGAGACCTACACATAACCTTACCACAAGATTCAGTGGGAACACTATTTGTTCTCTACACAGTGGACCCATATCTTATACAGACACCTACTTATCAATCCTCATTTTTTTTAATTCATTATAAGGAAGCAGTATGAAACATCCTTCATCTGGTGAGAGGATAGTGGAAATGTGTTATTTTTCCATGAGAGATTATTTCTTATTTATTGAGAAAAATAAATGCTGTAGGTGAACGCATAGAGCCACACACAATCTCTCTGAGTGAGGTAACCAGGACACAAATTTTACATTTCTCATATTTGTGAGTGATTGCTTTTGATCCCCATGAAGTATTTTTCAAACTACAATGATCTCAGAGAACAAAATGGGAGTAAAATTCATTTTCTGGTTAAAATTCTAAGAGTTGAAATCTATGCTTGGCATCATTATCAGAGTAACCATGATGAGAAAAGTCATAGGCAATAAAAGAGAACCAAGTATTATGTTTCTACTAAATGGAAATAATATTAAACCAGTTCTAATGGACTATTATTAATGCATACTGCATTTATTATCTCTTATCTGAGATATTTTTTATAATAATACAAAATAAACACAGAGATCCTTAACTGGACTTGGCTTAGGAAATAAGAAACTGGAGAATATTATTTATAAAATCACCACACAACACCTTCTTCCTCAGGCTTAGACTTCATTCAGGAATAGCGCTTAGAAAATTCAGCCCTAGAAAGGATAATGGATGGAAAACTCCAACTCAAGGAGGGAAATACCCCAGAAAAAGCAAGAAAGTAATCTTCTTGCAACAAACCCAAAAGAAGACAGCCAAACAAACATAATTTCACATCTAACAACGAAAATAAAAAGAAATAACAATCACTATATTTTAATATTTCTTAACTCCAATGTACCCAATTCACAAATAAAAAGACATAAACTAACAGACTGGATGTGGAAAGTAGCCCTAGCATTTTGTTGCTAAAAGAAAACACATGTCAGTGACAAAGACAAAACATAACCTATAGAAAAAGGCTGGAAAACGAATTTTCAAGACAATGGTCCCAAGAAACAAGCTGGAATAGCTCTTCTAATATCAAATAAAATCGACTTTCATACAAAAAAGATAAGGAAGATTTTATCAAAAAAGATAAGGAAGGATACTTCATATTAATCACATGAAAAATCCTCTCAATGCTGAATATTTATGCTCCAATTGCAAGGGCACCTACCTTCATAAAAGAAACCTACCAAAGCTCAAGGCATACATTTTGCCATACACAATAATAGTAGGAGACTTCAATAGCCCACTCTTGTCAATGGAAAGCTATGAAAATAGAAACTGAACAGAGACATCAAGAAAGTAACAGAAGATATATACTAAGTGGTTTTAACAGATATTTATACATCATTTCCTCAAAAACAAAAGAATATACCTACTTCTCAGCACCTCATGTTACCTTCTCCAAAATTAACCATCACAAAATCAACAGAAACAAGGTGATGGAAATCATCCCATGCATCCTATCAGATCACCATGGACTAGGGCTGGTCTTCAACAACAACAACAACAACAACAACAACAACAAAAACAACAAAATGACAGAAAGCCTAGATACACATGGAAGTTGAAGAACATGCTACTCAATGATAACTTGGTCAATAAAGAACTAAAGAAATTAAGTATTTAAAGAAAACGAACTAACGACATACTCAAATTTATGGGATAGATTGAAAGCAGTGCTAAGAGGAAAACTCATAGCCCTGAATGTCTCCAAAAAGTAACTGGAAGGTGCATACATTAGAAGCTTGACAGCACACTTAAGAGCTCTAGAAAAAAAAAAAGAAGTAAATACACTCAATAATAGTAGACAGCAGAAATAACCAAACTCAAGGCTGAAATTAACCAAGTTGAAAGTGAAAGAACTATACAAAGAATCAACAAAACCAGGAACTGGTTCCTTAAGAAAATCAACAAGAGAGCTAGACTAACCAGAGGGGACAGAGTGTGTTTCCAAATTAAATAAATCAGAAAAGAAAAGGGAGACAAAATGACAGAATCTGAGGAAATTAAAAAATACCCAATCCTATTACAAAATCTTATATTCAACAACGGTGTAAATTATGAATGAAAGGGACAATTTTCAAGACAAATACCAGGTACCAAAGTGAAATCAGGATCAGATAAAACATCTAAACAGTCCCATAACCCCTAACAAAATAAAAGCAGTTATTAAAAATCTCCCAACAACAACAAAAAAAGGAAAAAAGAAAAGAAAAAAAAGCCCAGGATCAGATGGATTTAGTGGAGAATTCTATCAAACCTTCATAGAAGACCTAATAAGTATCTGTCCAAATATACCACAAAATATAAAAAGTAAGAACACTACTCAATTCCTTCTATGAAGCCACAATTATGCTTATACCTGAACCACACAAAGACCCAATAAAGAAGGAGAACTTCAGATCAATTTCCCTTATGAATAGCTATGCAAAAATACACATAAAAACCACACATATCAAATCCAAGAGCACATCAAAACGAATATCCATCACAACAAAGTATGCTTCAACCTAGGGATGCAGGGATGGTTCAATACATGAAAATCCATCAACATAATCCACTATGTAAACAAACTCAAAAGAAAAGAATATGATCATCTCATTAGATACTGAGAAAGGGTTTGACAAAAGTCAATGCCCCTTCATGTTATTAACAGTCTTAGAAAGATCAGAAATCCATGGCCCATACCTAAACATAATAAAAGCAATATATAGTAAACTAGTAGCTAACATCAGATTAAATAGACATAAACTTAAAATAATCACTCTAAAATCAGAGACTAGACAAGACTGAGCACTCTCTCACTACTTATTCAATATAGTATTCAAAGTCCAAGCCAGAACACTCAGACAATAAAAAGAGGTGAACGTGATACAATTTGGAAAGAAAAAAAGTCAAAATATCACTATTTGCAGATGATAAGATAGTATACTTAAGTGACCTCCTACTAAGTGTGAAAAACAACTTCAGCCAAGTAGCTGGATATAAAATTAACTCAAACAAATCAGTAACCTACCTCTACTCAAAGGTAAACTGGCTCAGAAAGAAATTAGTGATATGACACCCTTACCAATAGTCACAAATAACATAAAATATTTGGTGTGACTAACCAAGAAAGTGAAAGAGGTATATGACAAAAACTTCAAGTCTCTGAAGAAAGAAATTGAAGAACTCAGAAGACGGAAAGACCTCCCATGCTCATAGATTGGCAGGGCCAACATAGCAAAGATGGACATTTTGCCAAAAGCAATCTACAGAATCAATGCAATCTCCATCAAAATTCCAACTCAATTCTTCATGGAGTTAGAAAGAGCAATTTGCACATTCATTTGTAATAACAAAAAACCCAGGATAGCAAAAAATATATTCAACAATGAATGAACCAGTTAGGGAATAGCCTTCCCTGAACTTAAGCTATATTACAGAGCAATACTCATAAAAAGTGTATGGTATTGATACAGAAACAGGCTGATAGATAAATGTAATAGCATTGAAGACCCAGAAATGAACTCACATACCTATGGTCACTTGATCTTTGACAAAGGAGCTAAACCATCCAGTGGAAAAAAGATAGCATTTTCAACAAATGGTGCTGCTTCAACATGAAGTCAGCATGTTCAAGAATGCAAATTGATTCATTCTTATCACCCTGTACAAAACTCAATTCCAAGTGGATCAAGGACCTCCACATAAAATCAGATACACTCAAAGTAATAGAGGGAAAAGTGGGGAAGTGCCTCGGACACATGGGCTCTGGGGAAAATTTGCTGAATAGAATACCGGTGGCTTATGCTCTAAGGTTAATAATCGACAAATGGGACCTTGCAAATAAAATTGCAAAGCTTCTCTAGGACAAAGGACACTTTCATTACTACAAAATGGCAACTAACAGATTGGGGAAAGATCTTTACCAATCCTACATCCAGTAGAGGCCAAATACCCATTACATACAAAGAACTCAAGAAGTTAGACTCCAGAGAGTCAAATAACCCTATTTAAAAATGGAGTACAGAGATAAACAAAGTATTCTCAGCCGAGGAATATCGATTGGCTGAGATGTACCTAAAGAAATGTTTAACATCCTTAGCCATCAGGGAAATGTAAATAAAAGCAAACCTGAGATTGTCAGAATGGCTAAGATAAAAAACTCAATTGACAGCAGATGCTGGAAGATGTGGAGAAAAAGGAACACCCCTCCATTATTGGTGGGATTGTAAGCTGATACAACCACTGTGGAAATCATTCTAAAGGTTCCTCTGATAATTGGACATGGTACTAACTTAGGACCCAGCTATACCACTCCTGGGCATATACTCAAAAATGCTCCAACATATAAAATAGACAAATGCTCCACAATGTTCATAGCAGCATTATTTATAATACCCAGAACCTGGAAGGATTCCAGATGTCCTTCAACAGAGAAATGGATAAAGAAAATGTAGTACATATATATAGTGGAATTCTACTCAGCTATTAAAAATAATGACTTCACAAAATTCTTGTGCAAATGGTTGGAACTAGAAAAGGTAACCCAATCACAAAACAACATACATAGTATGCATTCTCTCATAAGTGAATATTAGTCCAATTGCTTTGAATTGGCCAAGATACAATCCATATAGCATGTGAATCTCAAGAAGGAGGATGAGCAAAGTACAGATATTTCAGTCCTTTATAAAATGATGTCAAAATATTCACAGGAGGAAATATGGAGACAAAGTTCAAGAAGAGAGTGAAGGAATGGCCATTCAGAGCCTGCCCATAAACATACAGTCACCAACCCCAGACAATATTGCTGATGCTAATAAGTGCATGCTGACAGAAACCTGATAGAGCTTTCTCCTGACTGGCTCTGCCAGAGCATGACAAATATAGAGGAGAATGCTAGCAGGAAAACATTGAACTAAGAATGAGGTCCCAATTTGTTGAGTTAGAGAAAGGATTGAAGGAGCTGAGGAGGTTTTCACCTCCCAAAAAGCTATACCCACCAACCAGAGCTACCAGGGACTAAACTACAACCCAAAGAATACACATGGGCAGACACATGGCTACTAATCTATATATAGCAGAGGATGGCCTTGGTGAGCACCAAGGGTGGACCCCTCAGCATAGCAGAATCTCACTGTGGGGAGGTGGGAAAGGGTTGGTTAGGGAGTGGGAACAACCTCATAGAATAAGGGGGAGGGGGGATGGGATAAGGGTTTATTGTTGGAAAACCAAGAAAGGGGATAACATTTGAAATATAAATTTAAAAATATCCAATAATAAATAATGTGTGAAACAGAGGAATTGAATAGCTACAAAATTTTTTAAAAATTCAGAATGCCAAATTTATTTCCCAATGTCCAGGTAGCTATTCTTTCAACAGTTTCATGTCCTCATATATTCAGGGCATAATGAAATGAGTTATATACTATATATATATATATATATATATATATATATATATATATATGAATAAAGAGGTAAAGAAAGTGGGTTTGACGATTAAAAATTAAGTTTAGTGATTAACAGTACTTGAATCAAATTTTGATAATCCGAGTAATACCTACATGAAGGAATTACAAGTGTTCATGTCCTGAGAACATATGAAACAAAGATTGTAAAAAGAGTGCCGTTGAATTCCTTTTGTTTTCTCTGTCTGCTGCTCCTTATGGGTCCTGCCCTTAAGAGGTAAGTTCAATTGGAAATAAGCAACATTAATTTATGAGTGGTTATCATTTGGAGATCACTTCTTATTTACGGATGGGGACCTAGGTTCACATATCATATTAAGCAGGCCATACCCTGGCTTAGACATTTTTAGGCTCTGTGTATTGTGACAGTGTCTTCTTGAATTCATTTGTGGGTTGTTTCAGTATTTTGAGTTGTTGGTTATATATCATACGCAAAATACTTGAAAAGGGATTACAATTGAAACCCAAATTTAAAAATATAATTAACTCATCACCAAATATGTTGATCAAATTATTAAAGGTATAGCATTAATTTTCACATTTTCTAATCTAAATCACTCATCTCAGTATGTGATTGTTTTGTTGTTTTATCGTAAGTAAAGTAACAGTATCATAATTGACTATCACAAAATAATGATGATGATAATCATAGTAATAGAATAATAAAGTAAAATAACAGACAGCATTATAAACAAAATAATCCTTCAAAGATGCCATTCATTTTTTATTTTGTAGACCATCTACTGCTAGGCATGTAACCTACCCTTAAGAAAAGTATGCATACATAGTAAAGGTACTATCAATTGAAGATAGCTTCTGTGATATGGCTGGGGCATGTGCCCACTTCTACTTTCAGCTCTAAGAATCCATCTCTTCCAGGAACATGTAGACCTTGTTCATGTTGCTTTAGTCACAAGTGACATTATTTGCTCATTTTGAAGTTCTTTTTTTTTTCTTGTTTGATTTTATTTTATTGACTTACACACTGAGCTTAATTATTTCTATTACTAGTATAAAATCTGTCCACTTCTTTTATATATTAACTTAGTGATTATGAGGGTAAAAAAGGTTTTGAGATATATAACAGGGACTTTCTTATATGTTCATATATAAATAAATGCTCCCCTTTGTCTGTTCTTATACTAGTTCATTCAAGTAACAACAGTTTGTTTAATTTTTATGGTTTAGTTTAACTTTGATAGGAAGAACTTGCATATCTTGGTTATTCCACAGGAAAATAATAGTATCTTGTTATAGTTATATATTTTATTTCTCCATTTGCATAGGTATATCATTTTACATATCAATATTTAAAAATAAATTAATTATGAAAAACTAGGATAAGTAACTTTATACCCAAAAACTTAATATGTTAGTTAATCTTTCTGTTTATGGACCTATAATGTTCTCAGTAAAGCTAGGTTAATTTACTGATAAACTAATACTAAGTGGTTTAAGACTGTTAATGTCAGCCAATTAAACTTCATGACAATCTCTTTTTAAAATACCTACCTTACTGCATTCTACCTCAAGATTGTTAACATAACACCTCAGAGAGCAGGGAACAGAATTTGTAATATTATTTTAAAATGAGGCTAATATTGAAAACACTAAATTGATACATGTTATTGTTTCTAATGTTTGTTATCATGTTTAAATTTGTTTCATTCTTATTTAGAGTACACACACTGGCATAATCACTTTAGTTCAAAGAATAAATCCAAATATTTGTGAAAGTAATGTATAATTTTGCTGCTGAGTAATCTCAACTGACATTTCAAATTAAACACAATGCTTCAGAGTCAGTCTTGTGATATAAATTTTAGGCATAACTGTATTTTCACTAATAATAAAGTTGACATGCTATAAGCTCTGTAGGTAAAAACAACTTTAATTTTCCTTTTAGAAATGGGCATATTTATGTTAGGAGGAACATTAAGTTTTGAGGTTTCTTGACGATTCCCATTCTTTGACCTTTTGACAAATACAAAATAATAGGATAAAGGAATAAAGATGAACATAAATTTTGAGATATTGATGACATAAACTTAATACTCATAGGGAAATCAGGGCTGGAAGAAATAGCTTTATGATAAGTCAGATGGCAGTCATCCCAAGAAGAATCAAAACCAACAGAAGGACTTTATTATTCACTTTTTATATAGATGATGACAAATACTGTTTTCTTTTTGTAATTGTTAAGCTTCATTTCCTAATGGCCTGATGTTGGTATTGCAACAGAAAACGTGTGACTGTTTTGCTTTGTATGTATTAAGAGGCATAGAAAACATTATGAGGGTAGCAATATTCTAACCCTGCAAGAACTGCCTGAACTACATGGTAGCTGGGACTTAGTCTGGGTAGGACTTTAATTGTCTTTATGTTAAGAATCTAATTTGATTTGTCATCCTTGTTAGCATTTAACTGATTCTGCTACATTTTTATAACACCTTAGAAATGTATTTATAAATGTATAACCACCATTCATAGTCAATTTAGCAAAAACAGTCACAAGCATGCCCTTTTCATTTTGTGCCGACTTGATGTGGTCTGTTTCATTTACATTTTCTCTTTGTGCCCTTTGTTTTCCAAAGTATTATTTTCAATGGTTCCCTTTTCACAATATTAAATACATAGTTTTTTTCTGACACAAAATCAGACATCTATGAATAAACAAACTGTCTCAAGAACACAGCAACAATAAAAATCTTCAGGCAACATATTAAAAATGCTATACCCAAATACTAAACACTTGAAAAATGTGTGGATAATTGATTCTCTCTGTTTCTTGTCCCAGAATTAATGTAGTAGGATGAATTACTGAAGGTGGTGCTTGAATTCAAAATAATTCTTGAGTCTTATTAATGCCTGATATAAGACCATAACAAATGCATCTGCTTATTATCAAGTGTCAATTATTGTTACTTAGTATCAATAAATTAAAAACCCTAAAAATTAAGACATTAAGTCCTAGGAATGAAGAACTTAAGGAAATAATCTATTTTAAAGATTCACTAGTAAAGCATGGCAATCTAAATGTTAAAGTATCTGGATCCTTGAAAGAAACAAAAACTGAAAAACATAAAAAGCAGCCTAAGCAAGACTGGAGTTTCCTTCCTTAGCATTGTTTAAGTCAATAGAATAGAGTATCAGAAATGCCACTCACTATTTCCAAGAGTCAAAAACTGCCAGAACAGACATTTGTAGTTTAGCTTCAAAGGGCTGGCAGTGTCACTCCACTCACCCTGTAAGGTGAAAAACAAGCCAGGCTCATGTGTGTAGTCAGATACAAAGTTGTTTAATCCAAATGTGATAATAGACAAGGAGTGAAAATACTTTGTCATCTGCAAACGAGAATGGGACTTCTTTCAAAATGATTTCTCATGTAGAAAAGAAAATTCAAATAAATTTATGCTGACAACAACAACAGGTTATTTGCGTAGGAAAGGAAACTATCTGTTTCAAGAGCCATTTCCAGTTCTTAAGGTCTAACTTCTAGAAGAAAATAAAAAGTAAAGATGTGCCTCTGGAACAGACTGCTAGCTAGTTTGCTTCCCCAAAGGTCTCACATCCTGAAGCATCCCAGAAGATCTGCTGCACTCCGATCATTTGGCAAGGACACACACTAATCCTACAGCCACTTCTTGGAGTACAGTGGACTTGGGGATCCATCCCCCAAATCCCCTGCCCACTGAATACTACTCCTCTTTTTCCTGATCCTTTCTGCTGGGACAGACAAGCATCCCAGGTGTACTCAAGGTAACTAACACTACAGCCTGAGGCATCTCAGGAGATCCTCTGCACCCAGGGAAATGGAGCAACTGATCACCAGTTTGTCTGCTCCCCTGAAGACACCACACTTAAAGGCATCCCAGCATTTCCTCTGTACAAAGGGCAACTGAGTAACCAAGACCACAGTCTGAAGACTTTCCATGGGCTCTGTGGAATGCAAGACAACTGAACTAACAGACTGAAAGGTTTCTTGGGGTTCTGCTGCACATAGGGAAACAGAAATCACAGTTCCTAAGCCAGCCTGGAACAGCTTCATGCAAAACAGCAGGTTGACTGCTCTTCGGAAGATCCAACAATCTGAGGGCTTCTCAGGAGATCAACTGTAGCTAGGACAACAAATCAGAACCTTCTCTGCCCATTTGAAGATGCCCCCCACCCCAACACTCAGGTGGAAGGCCCCACAGGAATTATGCTACAGTCAGGGATATAGGCCTACCAGGACCCTCAATCAAAACAGGTACAAAAGAGGAAGACTCCATACACAGTCACACAGACAAGTGAACACCACAGATAAATAGATGGCAAGAGACAAGAGCAAGACCATAAGCAACGGAGGCATTATATGTAAGCATTATCAGAACCCAGTTTTCCCATCCAAGCAATCCCTGCATATACCAACACACCTGAAAATTAGGAAGCTTACCTAAAATCCTATCTCATGAAGATAATAGAGTCCTTTAAGGAGGATATAAGTAACACACTGAAAGAAATACAGGAATACAGGTAGAAGCCCTTAAAAAGGTAACAAATAAATCCCTAAAAGAAGTACAAATCACAATAAAACAGGTGAAGGAATTTAATAAAGTGCTCCAAGACCCAAATGTGGAAGTAGAAACAATAAAGAAAACACAAAATGAAACAAACCTTGAAATGAAAAACCTAGGAAAGAGGTCAGGAAATACAAATGTAAGTATCACTAGCAGAATGCAAGATTTAGAGGAGAGAATCTCAGGTGTAGAAGATACCATAGAAGAGATCGATACAACTTTCAAAGAAAATTAAAAACATAAAAAACTCCTAATCCATCCAGGAAATTCAGGACACAGTGAAAAGACCAAATCTAAGAATAATTGAAATAGAGGAGAATGAATATTCCCAACTCAATGAATCTTAAAATCTCTTTAACAAAATCATAGAAAAAAACTTCCCCAACCACAAGGAAGATATGGACATAAAGGTACCAGAAACTTGTAGAACACAAACAAATGGAACAAGAAAAGAAAATCATCTCATCACATAGTAATCAAAACACTAAACGCACAGGAAAAACAAAGAATATTAAAAGCTGCGAGGGGAAAAGGACAAGTAACATAAACATCTAGACCTATTAGGATTACATCATACTTCTCCACAGACATCATGAAAGGCAGAAGAGCCTGGTTGGAGGACATATAGACTCTAAAAGAACACAATGCCGGCCCAAGCTATTATACACAGCAAAACTATCACACAACATAGATTGAGAAGCCAAAGCATTCCAGGACAAAACCAAATTCAGAGAGTATCTATCTGCTAATCCAGCCTTACAGATTCCCAGAAAGAAAACCCAAACACAAGGAAGATATGTACACCAGAGAAAAGACAAGATATGAAGGATCTCATAACTAAGCCAAAAGGAGAGAACTACAAGCTCATAAAGCTACCTACAAAAAACAAACATAACAGGAACCAACAGTCATCCATCTTTAATATCTCTTAATATTAGTGGACTCAACCGACCGATAAAAAGACATAAGCTAACAGACCTGTTGCACAAATAAAATCCAGCATTTTGCTGCATAAAAGAAACACATCTCAATAACTAAGACAGAGACTATCTCAGAGTAAAAGGATGGAAAAAACAATATCCAAGCAAATGGTTCCAAGAAACAAGCTTGAGTTGCCATCCTAATGTCCAATAAAATAGACTTTCATCTAAAAGTTATCAAGTATGATGAGGAAAGTCACTTCAAATTCATTAAAGGGAAAATCCACCAAGAGAAAGTTTCTATTCTGAACATCGATGCCACAAATACAAGGGCACCCACATTCATGAAAAAACTTTACTGAAACTGAAACCACACATTGAACCCTACACATTAATAGTGGGAGACTTTAACACCCCACTCTTTCCAAGAGACAGATCATTGAAACAGAAAGACTATAAAGATTCAGTGAGAAAATAATAGAGGTTATGAAACAAATGAATTTAACATATATGTACACAACTTTTCACCCAAAAATGAAAGACTATGACCTCTTCTCAGCATCTCATGGCTTCTTCTCCAAAATCTATCATACAATTGGTCAAAAATCAACCCTCAACCAATACAAGAAGATTGAAATACTCCCATAAATCCCATCAGATCACCATGGCCTAAGGCTGGTCTTCAATAACAGCAAAAACAACAGAAAGTCCACATACAGGTGAAAACTGAATAACTCTTTACTCAATGATAACTTTGTCTGGGAAGAAATAAAAAAAGAAACTAAAGATTTCCTGGAATTAATGAAAATGTTGACATATCATACTCAAACTTATGTGATAAAATGAAAGAGTACTAAGAAGAAAATTCATAGCACTAAGTGCACTTTAAAGAAACTGGAGAGATCGTACACTAACAACCTAACAGCAAAACTGAAAGCTCTAGAACAAAAAGAAGAAAACACATCCAAGAAGAGACAGCAGGAAATAGCCAAACTCAGGGCCGGAATCAACCAAATAGAAACAAAGAGGATGATATAAAGAATCAACAAAACCAAAAGCTGATTCTTTGAGAGAATATACAAGATAGATTAAACCCCTAGTCAAACTAACTGAAGGGCCCAGAGGCAGTATCCAAATTCACAAAATCAGAAAAGGAAGGGAGGACATAACAACAGAAACAAAGGAAATTAAAAAAAAATCAGATTCTACCATGAAAGCCTATACTCAACAAAACTGGAAAATGTAGATGAAAGAAATGGTTTTCTAGACAGATACCACATACCAAAGTTAATCAAGAACAAGTAAACTAAACAGTCCCATAACCCCCAAAGAAATAGAAGCAGTGTTTAAAAATATCCCAGCTAAAACAGCCCAGAGCCAGATGGTATTAGTGCAGAATTCCCGACCTTCAAAGAGGACCTAATACCAATATTCTTAAACTTTTCCATAAAATAGAAACAGAAGGAACACTACCTATTTTATTCTGTGAAGCCATAATTACTCTGATAAGTAAACCACACAAGGACCCAACCAAAAAAGAGAGCTTCATACCAAATTTGCTTATGAACATCTATGCAAAAATACTCAATAAAATATTTATTAAATATAATACTCAAAGTGCTAGTTGGAACAAAAAGATAACACAAAGAGATCAAGGGGATATGAATTGGCAAAGAAGAAATAAAGGTATCACTATTTGAGGATGATAAGACAGTATACATATGCAACCACAAAAATTCTACCAGAGAACTTCTCCAGCTGATAAAATTCTTTATATCCAGCAAAGAGGTCCAATATAAAATTAACTTAAATAAATCAGTATCTTTCCTTTATCCAAATGATAAATAGGCTGAAAAAGAAATTAGGGAAATGACTCCATGATAGTCATAAATAATATAAATATCTTGGGATAACTGTAACTAAACAAGTGAAGGATCTTTATAATAAATGCAAATCTTTGTAAAAAGAAATGAAAGATCTCAGAAGATAGAAAGATCTTCCATGCTCATGGATTGGCAGAATTAATGTAGTAAATATATCCACCCTACCAAAGGCAATCTACAAATTCAATGCAATCCCCATCAAAATCCCCACACAATACTTTAATGACATGGAAAGAGCAATTCTCAAATTCATCCGGAAAGGCAAAAATCCCAGAATATTGAAAATTATTCTTAACAATTAAAGAATGACTTGGGGCATCACCATCACTGACCTTAAGCTCCACTACAGAGCAATGGTGATAAACATTGCATTGTATTGGTACAGAGACAGACATGTTGATCAATTGAATTAGAATCAAAACCCAGAAGTAAAACAAACTTAAGCACACTTGGTCTTGACAAAGAAGCCAAAACTGTACAATGGAAAAAAGCATCTTCAATAAATGGTGTTGGTCTAACTGGCTGTCTGTATGGAGAAAAATGAAAATAGGGAAAGATCCTAGAACTCATTGGCACAGAGAGAAATTTCCTAAAGAGAACTCTAATGACTCACACTCTAAGATCAAGAACTGATAAATGGACCTCCTGAAACTGGAAAGCTTCTATAAGGCAAAGGACACCATCCATAGGATAAATTGGCAATCTAAAGATTGGGAAAAAAATCTTCACTAAGCCTACAACTGATAGGAGGCTAATGTCCAAAATATATAAAGAACTCAAGAAGTTAAACACCAAAACCTCAAAAAATCCAATCAAAAAATGGGATGTAGAACTAAAAAGAGAATTTCCAACACAGGAATCTCAAATGGCTGAGAAGCACCTAAATAAATGTCCTTAGCGATCACAGAAATGCAAATCAAAACAACACTGAGGTTCCATCTTGGACCAAAGATCAAAACCTCAGTTGACAACACATGCTGGCAAGGATGTGGTGAAAGAGGCACACTCTTCCATTACTGGTGGAATAGCAAACTGGTACGACCACTCTGGAATTCAACCAGGAGATTCCTTAGAAAATTGGAAGTTCAGCTACCTGAAGACCCCACTATTCCACTCTTGGGAATATAACCAAAAGGTGCCCCACCAAGCCACAGACCCATGTGTTCCACCCTGTTCATAGTGGCCTTGTTTGTGATAGTCAGAAACTGGAATCCGGAAGTACAGTGACAGAAGAATGAATGCAGAAAACATGGTTCATTTACACAATGGAATACTACTCAGCTATTAACAAGGAAGACACACTGAAATTTGCAAGCCAATGGATGGCACTATAAAATATTGTACTGAGTCATGTAACCCAGACCCAAAATGACATGCATGGTATTTACTCACTGATAAGTGGATATTAGCCAAAAGGTACAGAGTAGCCATGATAAAACGCATAGCCAGTAAGAAGTTTGACAAAAAGAAAGACCAAAGTAAGAATGCTTCAATTCGGGCAAGGGAATAACACTCGAAATGTATATAAGAAATACTCAAGTTAATAAAAAAAAACAATGCCAAGACATACATATATTTATAAACTAGTGTTAATTATGCTAGGTAAAAACATAAGGATATAAAGGAGAATATTCTGTGTGATATGTGTCTCGGCCCATGGCTACCGTGTATTCATTCATAATTTATAAATGAGTAAAGACTTCCTGAAGACCTAAAAAAAAAAAAGAATTCTTCAATCGCGCTTAGAAGGTGGAAGGATTATTATGGAAGCCAGATACCACAGGAACTGGATGGGAGAGGAAAGGGGAAAAGCGGCAGAATCAAGCATTGGGGGAGATTGGAATAAGGCCAGTGTCAAGAGAATGAATAGAAATATGCAGTTGTCTTGTGTGGAGGGCAGGGGGAACCTCTAGAAAGTCTCTGGGACATGAGCGGCTTCCAGGGCCACATAGGGAGGAGCTTATCTGAAATGCCCAAGAGTGGGAAATGCAACCTGAAGAGACCACTACCAGTAGATAGACATGGCCCTCAATGAAGAGATGGGGTCCCCGAGACACCTTCAAAACACGTGACCCAAAATTGCTCCCGTCTGAAAGAATGCAGGAATATAAATAGAACAAAGATTGAAGGAAAGGCCATCCAGTGACCAGCCCAAATTGTTATTCATTCTGTGGGTGAGTATCAAACCCTGACACTATTACTTATGCCATGCTGTCCTTGAAGACAGGAGACTAGCATGGCTGCCCTCTGAGAGAATCTACCAACAGCTATCAGAGACAGATGCAGATACTTACAACCAGCCATTGGACAGAGGTCAGGGACTCCTTAGGGAAAAGACTGGAGGAGCTGAATGGGATTGCAACTCTTTAAGAAGACCAACCATATTGACAAACTGGATCCCTTGGAGCTCCCAGAGACTAAGCCGCCAATTAAAGAGCATAAGTGGGCTGCTCTGTGGCTCCCAGTACGTATGTATCAGAGGACTGCCTTCTCTGATCTCAGAGGGAGAGGATGTGCCTAATCCTGTAGAGACGTGATGCCCCAGGGAAAAGGGATGCCAGGTAGGTGAGGTGGTGGTGGTGGGGTGTGAGTGGGTTTATTGTTTGGTGGGGCAGTTGGGTATATGCAAGGGGGTTGGTGGAGGGTGGGTGGGAGAGCACCTTCTAAGAGGTAAAGGGGAAGGGCAAGGGGGTGAAGAATCTTGAAGAGGGGAGCAAGATGTGGGGACAACACAAGGAATGTAAATAAATAAAACAAATTGGAAGAGAAATTAAAAGAAAGTGAAATGCAGACTTTAAAGTGTGCATTTATATAGTATCAAGAGGACAATGCATATAAACACATATGCAGTCACACTTACACATAAAATCTGTTATTCCTTTCATTTTTAATTATGCAATCAAGGAAAAATAATGCAAATTACCAGTTGGGTGATATAATTTAGAACAAAACTTGGTCATAAGCTGTGTTTCTAGCAATTCTGAGAAAATTGATTTCTCGTGGCTTGATTTCTTAATATTCATATTAGGCTTCTTTTAAGAAATAAATTAAAAATTAGGAAGAAAACTGTACTTCTAATTTCTAATTCATTAAACTAAAAGGAAGTGTTCTTATAGGCACATTAAGGTGTGCCTAAAGGTTCTTAACTCCTTTATTGCCTCTTCTTTAGACATGACCCTTGCTTACCTTGCAGGTGGTGTGAGTACATAACTTACAGCCTTTAATTCTGAGAATAAAATGAAAACGCCATGCAGGATTTGCAGCAGGGACATGCCATATTTCTTTCTATACTTTTAGGACCATGATTGTGATAATCATCTATAAATACTTGATATTCCATTTCATGTCCAAAACATTCTTGTGGAAAGACAGAAAGGATGTTACAGAATTTACTGTTTTTTTCCAAATAAAATGTGTATTCCTATGGGATAATTAAGTAACAGAAAATTTTCTTAAAAGAAGAATAAACAAAAAATAGCTCTGCTACATTTGAGGGAGAACTTTGTGTAGTTTAGTGACTAAAAATACTAAATAATTTGTGTGACTCTGGCTAAATAATTCCATTGTAGATAACAATATAAAAACACTTTTCACTTGTTTTTTATTTGATTGGCTTCTCTGTCCTGTGTTAAACATACTGCTAAATTTCTATTATGACCTGTTGATCTGTATATAGTCCTTTTTCTTTAAATATAATTTTTATTTACTCTTTTAAAATGTCATACATACAAAGAATTTTGTTCCTATCTACATCCAAAGACCTCCTAACTCACTCTAGTTCAATCTCCATGTTTCTCTCAATTTCATGTTCACATTTTATTGTTTTAAATAATCCACTGAACTCAATTCATATTAAGCATATATATCTAGATGTACATTGCTTTTGTGTTTACATGTAAATATTTTTTTCTTGAGATACACCCAGTCATTGGAAACTTTTTCTGGTTGTTGTGTCTGCATTTTAATCTGGAATCCTAAGGTTTACTACTCAATCAGTTCACTTTGAGAGTACATTACCTTTTCATCAGCATAACTTTAATGAAGCATGGATCCAAGGTTTCACAAGAACATTCGGGAAAAGATAAAAAAAACTTCTCCTTTATAGAACTACCCTAATTCTATTTCTGCTTCTATTTCACTGCTTTAGAATGGTTTGCAGGATCCTTTCAGTTAATGACTGAAAAACCAGCTTTTGTTGCTGTTTGATGCTGCTGTTGTTTTTGTTATCATTGATAAGATAATTTAAATGCAGACTCACATTAAAACTGCTACCCCCTGTTGTATAATAATTTGATAAACAAACAATAGCACTAGAAAGAAAGAAAGAGAGAGAGAGAGAGAGAGAGAGAGAGAGAGAGAGAGCAAGAAATCTTCAAACCTCTGAAAATCTCAAAAGGAAAATATCAAAAAGGTACATAAAATCTCATGTCTTTTGAGCTAAATAGGAATAAACAAAGCAGGTTTATTAGTAGAGACCAGCAAACAGCTATATGGGTAAGCAAAAATGTTTATCCCTTCAGAGAAATAGTAAAATTTCAAGAGTATCAAAGCAAGTGTCCTTAGAGTTTTGAATAGGAATCAAAGGAAAGAGAAAGATGAAGAAAAGAACACTAGCATTTTGTTCTTAAGACTTAGAAGAGTAGGAGATTGCAAGTGGAGATTGCAAGGAACTGCCCAAAGACGTCACTTCCAGATGGGAGAAGTACAAGAAGGCATCCGTTGGTTTTGCATATCTTCAGTAAAGTATATTTGAAGACAGATAGTTTCTAGTAAGGTCATTGACAGGACTATTGAATTAACTCTTCAGGAAAGAAAAAGTAATACATAATATTCCATCTCTGAAGCACATCAGAATGCCACTTCACTACTTAGGGACAGTGATCAATCCAGATTCTATTCTACTGACAAGAATGAAAAAAATTCTCCTTATGTGTCAAACAAGGATCTGATATCTCTATCTTTTCATATTGTGCTTTAAATGTTAAAGAATAGAAATCCCGAAGCTTCTGTTTGTAAGGCTACAAGGGAGACAGAATGTTGTATCCAAAGATTTTTTATGACAGAAGAGTCGATGCACAATGTCTGTGAAGGCTGCTACCTTCTGTCCACCTACCTACCACTTGGAAATTATATGCTCTCTTACTTAATCTCTTAAAACATCTAAGGACAAATTACAGAAAATGCTACACATTTAGAAATGAGAAAGATAGAATTATGAGCATGTCAATGTTAATTTTAATGTTAGTTGATACCTTTCAGTTAAAATACTACAGTTTTATATATTGACTTCTAAACTCAATTTGGCAAATTTCCTGTTTGAACACACACACACACACAAACACACAAACACACACACACACACACACACACACACACACACACACACACACACTCTTCATACCTAACAGTTCTTCCCCTGGCAGATAAACCTCAATCCACTTCTTTATACTGAACAACACTTCTGAATGTAGGAGAAAGTTTTTGAAATATTTTCTTTGACATGAAGGACATTAGAGTATTTATGATCATGTTAACAGCATGTATACTTTATCAAATTCCAAATTGAGAGGTGCATTCTGTGATTGTTACTTAATGCATATCAAAAATATAATTATGAATCTTCAATCTTTTATATGATCCCATATAAGTGTATAAACAAAATTAAATTTTATGATAATTTCTGTTTTATTTCAGTAAACATTTTAATATTAAAATTTATAAATACAAAATTAGTAAAATCAGTAATTAATACAATTACTTTTATCTGAGTAATACTTTGCCCTCTCAAGATTTCTTTTACCCATCTGATTATTAGAAATATATGTTGAAACTTTAGGTGACAAAAAGGACGGGTTTCATCCTTCAAAAGTTCATATTTTGTCAAGATCATTCTGTATCATGATTTTTCATGTCTTTTCAACTTTTATATCTATTAATACAAACTGTGCACATTTGTCTGATTGCTATATTCCTTTGATTATTTCATTAATTGGAAAGGATCATTTTGGTAAGTGTTTAGAATATTATGATTGTAATTCATGTGGCGTGACTTGATCTGAAGTTTGAGAAAGTGAAAAATGCAGCTGTCTTACAGTATGCCTGTGAATCTATAAGTAAATAAATCTTTACTAACACATTTATTTCTGCCATTACTACTATTGTCAGTGATTTAACAAAATAGCTACAACTGAAGACAGAAATAGAATTAGTAATCTGATGATTTTAGTGCAGCAGCTTAAAAGTTTCTACTGCTGACAAAAATCATAGTTTATATTATGCTTTTCAAGGGAAGAAAGGTCATGATTCTCTTTGGAATTAATATTGCCCAATTACTATCTATAGTTCTTTACAGTGGAGTGGAGAGGGCCTGCTATTCATCATGCCTCTTTTTCTGACAAGAATACCCATTGGAAAGTGATTTTTAATTTTCTAGGAGAATTTAATTTGCTGCCCTAGGACTTAGTATATTGACAGCCAGAACATTTATAGCCTGATAGCAGATAAAGCATTGGGTACTCCTTAACTTTGGCTCTGCTAAAGGCAGAGCTAAAAATAAAACAAAGCGCTTTATTAATAATCAAGGTCTTTTTTTATCAACTGATGCTTTCTGAGATTTACAGCACTGTAGATTCTTAAACAAACAAACAATGCTTGGAACTGATATAATTTAATGAAGAATTGTCATTTTTCATTTGAATACATTTGTGTAAGAGATCAAATGATGAGTGGCTAGGCTCTACCTCATATTAGAAAAATTCAGAAAAAATAGTATATTTATTAGTTGTATTCATAACAGTGACATTTAAATATCATTAATTATCATACATCAACAATACCTAAGCTTTATTTAGGTACAAATTTTTGAACAATAACTTCAAAGACTTGCTGGAATGATGTTACTGATCTCTCCCTCACTACAACAATCACAGCTCTCCTGTGAATAGGTCCCAAAGACTATAACAATTGTGTTTATCCTGTCATATGAAAGAGGTTACGCAACCCATTAATCAGCTAGACTAGTATTATAATGCCAGCCTTTCCATCCCAATGCATGCTCAGAAAGTTGATTTATTCAATACCAAATGGCCATCCTTAAATACATATTCATATGATTAATATTTTATTGAGTATGAAACCTAATTTATGTGCTTAAAAATAAACAGTAATAGCAACAACATCAACAATTAAAGAAAAGCAGCATGAATGCTAAAAGGACTAAGGAGTACACTAGATAGTTTAGGAGGAGATAAAAGCACAAACTGTCACAATTATATTATGATCTCAAAAATGTTTAATTATTTTTAGACAATTTCACTTTCATACAGGATTGCAAAGTGTTCAAATCCTATTTGTACTCCTTCTCTTACCCTCATTCATCTAACACCATTCACCTCCCACCAAATCTCCAGT